>NC_133360.1:17064443-17704443 GCF_030506205.2 Paramisgurnus dabryanus | reverse complement strand
GTGCCACAACACTGCTCATTCCACTGACGTGAGCCTCATCGAGCTCCTCAGACACAAGCGTCTGAATGGTGCATGCCGTCGTCTCCTTTTATACACGTAAGTGTTGGCAGAGACAGGTATGCAAATAACATTCGTGCAATTTCATTTGCGTTTTACACAAGTCGGACCAGATTGGCTCTCAAGAGCACACCCAATACTGTCGTCATCGACACAACTTTCCTCCATCAGGGAACCGTGGTTACATACGTAACAGATGTTTTACCTATTTCTGCTAAAATAATAAAAAAAACTTTAGTAATGTAGTAAATGTAGTAAAATTATTGAAAATGTAATCTAATGATTACAAATAAAACACACTTGAAGCAGCTAATACATTTTTGTTGGAACTTTTAGCAAAATTTCTGGATTCAGAAAATCTCAAAGCTGCTGAAATTTCCACATTATACCATAGTCTGCCAAGATTTAGAATGAAAGATACCTGATATTCTTAAGATTAATGATATTTTCAGGGTTAGTGAGACTAGGGTTGTGAAAGGTACAGATTTAAAGACATGGGTAGTAAAAAGAAACCGATTGGAGGATGAGAGAATTGACAGGCACAAACTGGCGAGTGAGGTTATGCGTCAATAAAAATGACTTGTGTCACTGTAACAAAGTAAATATGGAATTCCTGTCATTTACAAATTTCATCACATTGCCCATTTCTAGAATGTTTATATATAAAATATTTTGGATAATTTGATAATGTTCCAGCTTGCAATAAAAACATTTGCACGAGTCTAAATCCTTTTTTTTAGAATCTGTAGATTTCCCCAAAAACATAAAGGAGAATTTCATGTGCACCTGCCTACATATGATACTAACATGCACATAGAATTTTCTTCTTACCTTTGAGGTCCTCAGAGAAGAATGCAGAGTGTCTTGAAATAAACAGTTTGAGTTGTTCATCTAGATTGCAAGCAGTCAGGTTGATATCCCATGAGCGTATACCTATGCAAAAATAAAACCAGTCATGTCAGACTGCAGAGACTTTAAGCAAAATGTCAATAATTTGTAGACTGCAAAGCTGAAAATACTATACTATAGTTCACTTGTATGTAATACTCCAAGTATTACAGGCAAAAAAGAAACTTTCTGCACCTTGAGATTGGCAGAATCAGCCCAGCAAGGAAGATGGCCATTATGTGATTGTGACCAAATTACAATTGTGACCTACATCAGTGGCTTTCAAACTTCCCAGTTTTATGACGTTTTATGAAATACATTAATTTATCATGAATTCTGTGTAATTAAACCAAAAAAAAAATAAGGCTACTGACCAAAAGCACAACATTTTTGTATAATTGTTTTTTTTTTTTTATTAAAATGTTGAGTTTTAGAACAGTTTTTTGTCACAAATTTTCTTTGGGGGCCGCAAAGGAATGCACCGTACACAAGTGGGGCCGCACGCTGAAAAAGTTTGGGAACCACTGACCTACATTATGCTAAGAAACTCAAGATGATATCATGCTACATTGGGAATGGATTTTAATATATCTTTAATGATGCTGCAAAAGCAAGGCAATACATTTAATACAAAATCAAAGAACCAGGAAGTCCGAATGCATTATGTGATTTCGATCAAACTTGAGCTGTATGTTTGGTCGTGGGGTCTTGATCATATTGATGTTGGTAATCCAAGTCACAAGCATAGAGTCACAAAATGTCAGCAATAACGTGTCAGTGCCAACAGACTTCAAAATAACCCACTTACATTTACCCAAGTCACTTTAATCTTTGTCAAAATTATGTAGAGACATGGGCAGTGTAAAAAATTATTAGGGCTGGGAAAAAACGATTTGATTTTAAAATCGAGTTGGTAGGTCAAATCGATTCATATTTAAAAAAAAAACGCTTTTTAGGGGAGCAAGCCCGAAGGGCTGAAACCCTATTGTATTTGTATGGATTTTTATTTTTTTTCTTCTGCCGTAAAACGGAACGTGCAGACCAAACCGTAAGGCCTAGCGACTTGAAACTTGGCCAAATGGTAGGACCCAATATGGGGAGAGGTTGATAGAGTATCAACCCGATTGGCCTATAGGTGGCGCTATAGCGATAACAAACGCGCTCATGCTCATAACTCCCACAAATCTTGTCCAAATGTCAAGTGTCTTATCTCACTGGAAAGTCAAGACGAACAAAACGTATATCTCCGATTTAATTTCCGTCATTAATTTTTTTCGCTATTTTCGATTTTGTCGAAAAAAATAAAAACGAACTAGTCCTAGGTTTTTCGTCCGATCTGAACCGTCCCAGTGCTGTAATATTCCTTGGAGAATATGAAAAGTTATCAAAAAAAGTTGAACTTTAGACTTGCCTTCATCAAGCCACGCCCAAACGCCCCCCAATGGGCGGAGCCTCTTGGACTTAAATGGCTATAACTTGGGATTGGAAAGATGTATCGAAACCAAATTTGGTACACATATACAGGGCACTATTCTGCGGTCACGTGCAAAAAAATGCGCCGCTTGACCACTAGTTGGCGCTATAACACAACCTCAACTTTGAAGGGCTGTAACTACAGAAATATGGGACAGATCAACTTGAAATTTGGCACGGGTGCTCTTGGTCTAGGGTTCTATCAATGTCTAAAAGAAATTTCGGGTAGGTCAAAAAACATGGCCGCCATCGGCCAATCAAGAAAAAGCAGCTATTAGGCAGGGTTAACAGAGGCCGTTGAAACGAAACACGGTGGGCCGGTTTGTCTCTTGGCCATGAAGGTCTATGCAGAGTAAGAAAAAATTCAGCCTCCGGGGGGCGCTATCACGTTTTTTCAGTGTTTAAGTGATTGTGTATTATGCAGTTTTTCAGTTATCAACAAGATCTTCATATCATTTAATAGAGGTACTTACAATTAACAACTTTGCCTCAAGAAGCACTTGTCTCAGTCGAATCGTTTGTTAGATATTCATATTTTTTCTTTTAAACCTTCTTTTGCGAACTAGTCCTAGGTTTTTTGACCGATCTGAACCAATCAAGTGCTAGAATATTCCTTAGACACTGAGTATCAATAATTATCAAAAAAAAGTTGAACTTTGCACTCGTGGTTGCAACACCACGGTCAAAAGTATGAAGAGGCGGGGATACAAATACTTAAATGGCTATCATTTATGATAGGAATGAGATATTAACAAGAAACTTGGTACACATATGTATAGACCCATGCTGAGGTCACATGCAAAAAAATTGCAGAAATTGTCCACTAGGTGGCGCTATAACCTAAGACCAAAGAATGATGACTATAGCATAGGTGACCAGTCACGGAAAGTAGGGACACAAGTCGGATCTGGGGCATTTTGAGTTATTCATAGATTCTGAAAGTGCAGTTTCTAAGCTTTCTAACGATGTGTAACACATGGAAATCTGATCAAATTTGGAGAAGTTGTGGCCATTTGAATGTAACACATTCAAGAAAGAGAATGCTGAGAAATTTGAGAAAGAAAAAAAGTTAACACTTTCCCTTTTCCCTGGCTGGAGAGACAATAGGGCTCATTTACATCTCATTTAGCTAAGCCAGGGGTTCCCAAACTTTTTTTTCCTGCGCACCCCCTTCTATGTCCCAACCGGGTTGGCGCACCCCCAATCCCCATTTAAAAAAAATCCAAAAAAGCTTTATTTTCTCACCATAAATACTCATGTTTAATCATGCGCAAATAACCAAGGGCCGGTTGCACTAGCCGGACGTTAAGAAGTTGGGTGTAATAGTCCTACGTCGGGCTTAGCTACGTCCAACATTGTGAAAAATATTTACGCCTATTGCACCATCTGAAACTACGCTCAGCGTAGATCAGTGGTTCTTAACGTTATTCCTCGAGGCCCACTGCCCTGCACATTTTGTATGTCTCCCTTATTTAACACACCTGATTCAAATCATCAGCTCATTAGAAGAGATCTCAATGAACTGAACTGAGTCTGCCAGATAAAAGAGACATACAAAACATGCAGGGCAGTGGGCCTCCAGGAATAACGTTAAGAACCACTGGCGTAGATGATGCGCGCCCCCGTGTATGCGTTTAACCACTGTGATATTTAGACGCCATTCGAGTTTACTATGGTAAAAAATGTACACTTACTGCCGTCAGCTAATAGATGACATATGAGAGGTTTCCTCATGTTTACCAGTGCGTCACGTGCAGACCCATCAAACACATTAACGAAAGCCTTTACTGTTCGCACAAAAGGTGTATAATAGTTTGCAGATTCATTATAACAGCTCAAGTTTCAAACAAAATTAAATTAAAGCTTTTAATAAGTTCTATACAGTAAGTATTTATGTATTTTATTATATAATTCATTGGCGGTCTCTTTACCATGCATGAAAACACATTGCTCGCGTATCCTGTGCCCATGTCTCGTCACATTTCATTATTTCTATTTTTGCCATAAAAAAGTCTCCCTCTCTTGGTCCCTCTCCTCCTTCGTGACTAACAACTTTATCATAAGACATCCCACACTTGACAGTTTCCCTGATTTCAGCCAGTTAAGCATATTTATAATATATATGGAATGAATGAAACGAGTTGGCACGCATATAGCGGCTGCAGTGCATAACAGAAGAGCAGTGCATATAAAAAGACAGCAGCTGTCTTCTACGTTTCTATCAAAAACTAATAAATTATAGTTTTTTATTTAAAATAAAAGCGATTACAAAGGAAATGTTTACTGTTCATTTTTTTATTTATTTATTGTATGGAAAAATCCCACTTAAAGAAACAGACCGCCATTACATTTTTCCTCTCGCGCACCCCCTGGTGGCAGCTCGCGTACCCCTGGGGGTGCGCGTACCACACTTTGGGAATCCCTGAGCTAAGCCATACCCCTTGTAAAGCCCTTTTGAGATACAGATTCTAGCATCATATGTAATATTTTATTACAGAAGTCCGAATGAACAACATGCAAAAATAAACAGGACTTTTACCTTTGTGGGGATCACAAGTCGAATCCAGTCTGTTTCAGATGTGTGAATCATCCAATGATTTTTGTCCACAAATGCGTATAATTCGTGAAATATAGATATATAGTCTATTGTTTACATCAGATTTCGCATGAACTTCTGGTAATACAATATAATATACAATCTGAGGACTATTTACATCGTAACATGTAAGGGTATATCAGATTACAGTCCGGTATTTGCGTTCCGTTAAACACACGAACCCGCCTTCAAATTTTGTATTTAAAATAGGGTCTCTGTGTAACTTATGAGTTTGACTTCATGCTGCGCAAGACTGCGCGGTACTTTGACGTCATCTGACTGCGGCGCCCCATAAAGTTAGTGACGCGGCTGACGTACGATGCGGCTGACTGTTATTTGTTCCGCCCCAGCTTCTTTTATTTTTCTTTTGTTTTGTGCGCCCGAGCTTCATTTACAGCCTGGGGAGACGCACGCTATAAGTTTGAAAAAATAAAATAAAACTAAGCAAACATGTCGGAAGAACAGTGCAGCCACGTCACTACAAGTCACGTGACTTCACGCTCGAGCCGGAAGAGAAGACAATGCTGAATAAAGTCGTAATTCTTGCTATTTTTGGACCAAACTGTATTTTCGATGCTTCACCACAATCTTACTGACCCACTGATGTCACATGGACTACTTTGATGATGTTTTTATTACCTTTCTGGACATGGAAACCGTACATAGATTTTCAATGGAGGAAACAGAAAGCTCTCGGACTAAATCTAAAGTTAAAACATCTTAAACTGTGTCCCGAAGATGAACGGAGGTCTTCCGAGTTTAGAACGACATACGGGTAAGTCATTAATGACATTATTTTTAGTTTTGGGTGAACTATCCTTATTCAGTAGTCACACTGTTCCCTGTGGGGGCGGAGGCGAAAACACAAGCTTATATAGTATGTCTGTACCGCTGCACGCTAGAATCTCTGGAAAAACAAGCCTATTTCAACCGCAAAATGTACGCTTTTAAATATACATAAACTGCTATCTCAAACATGGAGAGGCTTCTTCGTGATCTCAAGTAACAGATTCTGCAATAAAACGAAAATCACAAATTTTGAAAAAAAAAACTTTGATTCTCATTTTCTCGAAACGTTTGCTGCCAACTTGTGTCCCTGGTTTCCGTGACGGGTCACATATGTATACGACACATAAATATTTGTCTGAACTTCTTGTTATTTTGCACATAAAATCTGCTTTCAGATTCATATAATGGTCTTTTAGGATAATTACATATCTTGGAAAACATGCCAACTAACAGCCAACCAGCATGAACCATGTACGAGTCAAGCGTAATGGTGTGCGATTACAACTAAACTGATGGGCCTGTTTGTCTTATGTTCTCAAGTGTCTGTGAAGATTTTTGGCTATCATTCCAGAAATATTTGCATCTAGAACAACGGGTGTCACCTTAACTGTCCCCTAGATCAGTGGTTCTCAATGTTATTCCTGTGTATATTGTTGTATGTGAGTATTAAGTCTTATTGTCCAACACTGCAATTTTTGCTTGCTTTTGTAAATGTGTGTGTGTTTGTGTTGTGTGCCTGTGTGTGTTTTAGGTCATGTACACACACTGGTTGTATCAGGGCTACAACAACTTAGGTTGCCCAAAGAGAGGGCTAAACAATTAGCCACATACTGTGCCTTGTCTGCCACCATATATGGTAAAGTCGATGCCATTTATATTCATAGCAACTGCAAAAAATAGCATATAGAACAAATAACGATAACTATAGCATATGTATATGACACATAAATATTTGTCTGACCTACTTGTTATTTTGCACATAACATCTACTTTCAGGTTCTTATAATGGTGTATGAGGATAATTATATATCTTAGAAAAGATGCCTAATGGTGTGTGATTACAACTAAACTCATGGGACTGTTGGTCTTATGTTTCCAAGTGTCTGTGAGGATTTTTAGTACATCTTTCTGAAAATCTTTGCGTCTAACACAATGTGTGCGAAGTAAACAGTTCTCAAAATCAGTGGTTCTCAACACATCTGCTTTAAATAATCAGCACAATAATAGAGATCTCTATTAACTGAACTGATTGTGTCAGATGAGAGAAAATGTGCAGAGCAGTGGTCCTCCAGAAACGGAGTAGAGAACATCTGCTCTAGATGTTTATGTTTATATGAAAAAAACTATTTTGTGAACTAATACTTGGTTCCCTTTCAGTCGGTCACTACGACGTCACGTCGTGACCGACGAATTGGGAACTCGCTTAGAGGGACCAATCTGCTTCGAATACTACTAAAACGCCAATGAACTTGGCATTGAGATATTTGCATAATGCTGGCGCCGCCCCGCCAGGTGCGTATATAAGCAGCAGGTGCAAATAGGGAAATTAGCTTTTTATCGCTTCGAAAGCCGGCAGTATCTGCTACTGAGAAGCTACTTACTCTGGTGGGATTCGATTGCTGAAGTTGGTTGGACTAGCAGTACCACAGCGGACGCTTCGCTTAATTCCACGGCTCTACACCTGTTTTGTTGTTTTGAGTAGTGTGTGCGTTGCCTTCCCTGTGCGCATCATCAACTGAGCATCTGAGTGAATTTCCCTAAAAGAGTGATACGAGAGAGCTTTGTGCCTTGTTAAAGGCAGCCACTCTCTCGTATATCCGGACATCAGCGTCCTTTTCAGGATGGCTTTTCGTCCGTGCGATCTTGGGTGCGGCAAATACATGGGTCCGAAGGACGGTCACGAGCATTGTCTTTCGTGTTTGGGCATCGAGCACGCAGAGGCAGCGTTCGCTGGGGGTAAGTGTTCTCACTGCGAGAACATGTCCCTTGTGGATTTGCGCAGACGGTTGTCTTTCCTCCGGGAAAAACGCAACCCTCGTCATGCGAGTGCTGAACGCCGCCACGGTGCGGCTGTGAAGCTCTCAAAGGACGACCTGCGCATCACTGTGCTGAGCCGAGCGGGGGATTCGTCCTCAGGCTCTCAGCCTCCTCATCCACAGCCGGTTGATGTGCCGATGGAGACTTCAGCGTCGTGTTCTACGATGTCTCTAGAATCCATCGTGCCGCCCTCCGGGTCCACCGACGCCGCAGCATCCGAGGGTGGGCCTCCTCCCCCTGACGTGGACCCCGACGCCCTTCCTCCCTCTGGTCGGGTTGGGACGCCGGAGTTCGATCCAGAGATGGTGGCCGTGCTCGCTCGAGCGGCGGAGACCGTCGGGTTAGAGTGGGTTCCCCCCCCTCAGCCCGAGCCGTCCCGCCTGGATGATTGGTTCTTTGGAGCTGCCCGGGTTTCACAACCCTCTCCACCGGTGCCTTTCTTCCCCGAGGTGCACGAGGAGCTGACTAGAACCTGGAAGTCGCCGTTTTCTACGAGATTACGGCCGTTTCAGCCCTCCCCCCTCACCTCCCTCACCAGCGGAGCCGCTAAGGGTTATACGGGGATCCCTCCTGTGGAGCGCTCGGTCGCGATGCAGCTGTGTCCGGCTAACGCTCCCTCTTGGAAGGACCGCCCAACCCTCCCCTCTCGTGCCTGCAGACAGTCCTCCGGTTTAACGGGCGCTGCCCACCAGGCATGTGGAGAGGCGGCTTCAGCCCTGCACGCTATGGCGTTGCTGCAGGTTCACCAAGCGAAGGCCTTGAGGGATCTGCACGAGGGAGGACACGACTCGCCTGTCCTTTCGGAGCTCCGGGCTGCCACTGATCTGGCTCTTCGCGCTACGAAGGTGACAGCGCAGGCAATTGGTCGTGCCATGTCCACGATGGTGGTCCAGGAACGCCACTTATGGCTATGTCTGGCGGACATGTCGGATGCGGAGAAGAACAAGTTCTTGGACGCTCCAGTGTCCCAGGCTGGCCTCTTCGGTGAGTCGGTGGAGTCTTTTGCCCAGCAGTTCTCCGCCGCCCAGAAGCAGACAGAGGCGATCGCTCAGATCATGCCCCGGCGCAAGCGACCTGCATCTCGCCCTCCAACGCCGGCGGCCCCGTCTGCTCCTCGCCGAGGGCGCCCTGCGGCGGCTGCCTCCACCCCCCCCACTAGAACATCTTCCAGGCCACGGAGGGGGAACAACCGTCGGCAGCCCGCCCCGCCCCGCCCGCCCCACCCGCTTCCCGTGGTAAACGGAAATCGAAGCGGCCCTGAGACGGGCGACCTGGAATCGGATGGGATCACTCTTCGGGAGACGGTGACGGCATCGCTCCCTTCACCGGTAGAGGGCCGGATGGAGAATCCTTGGTTTCGTTTTGTTTTTGTTCCGCCGGCTTCTCAGCCGGCACCCACAAAACCACAAAAAGAGTGCATTCCTATTCCTTCTCCAGGTCTTCAGAGGATCGAGAGAGATGTGAGCGGGCATTCACATGCTCTTCCTCCCTCTCCTCTATCGCCAGCGGGTGTTCTGAGGAGTTCCAGCTCTCCGCTGAGGAGACGGGACCACCAGCACCCTCATCGGAGTCTGTGCTCTCCGCTGAGGAGACCAGACGACCGTCACCCTCGGCGGGCTCAGGTCAGTGTCACACACACACATACTGTAGATACTTATGCTGCCTCAGCAGACGTACCGGCAGTACCACCTGTCCCGCTCCGCCGCCCCCCCGCGGGTACCCCGGTAGTGCCGTTAATTCCCCTCGTACGGTATCTGGGGGCTTGGCTTCAGCTTCCCAGCCCGTCTCGTTGGGTTTTACGCACTGTCCGCCTCGGTTACGAAATACAATTCAACCGGCACACACCCAAATTCTCGGGCATTCGTTTCACCACGGTGAAAGCGTCCGATGCACATGTACTGCGTGCAGAGGTCGAAGTCCTGCTGGCAAAGGACGCGATCGAGCCGGTCCCTCCAACCGAGATGAGATCGGGCTTCTACAGCCCGTATTTTATAGTACCCAAAAAGGGCGGGGGGTTACGACCGATCTTGGATTTGCGCGTTCTGAACAAATCTCTGCAGAGGAGGTCTTTCAGGATGATAACACCGAAGCAAATATTCAATTCAATTCGCCCCCAAGATTGGTTTGCGGCTATAGACCTGAAAGACGCGTACTTTCATGTGTCCATTCTCCCTCGTCACAGACCGTTTCTCCGGTTTGCATTCGAGGGACGGGCATACCAGTACAAAGTTTTACCGTTCGGGCTTTCCCTCTCTCCCCGTGTGTTCACGAAAGTAGTGGAGGCGGCGTTAAAACCCCTCAGAGAGAGCGGCGTTCGCATACTGGCTTACCTCGACGATTGGCTTATAATAGCGCATTCTCGACGGACGCTTTGCGAACACAGAGATTTAACGCTTCGGCATCTCGCCCGTTTGGGTCTTCGGGTCAACTGGGAAAAGAGCAAACTCTGCCCCACGCAGAGGATCTCTTTTCTCGGCATGGAACTGGACTCGATCGATTTATCGGCGCGTTTGACAGAAGAGCGCGTCCAGTCAATTCTGACTTGCCTCGGTTCATTTCGAGGGAAGAATGCGGTCCCGCTGAAACAATTTCAAAAGCTCCTGGGGCATATGGCAGCAGCAGCGGCCGTGACACCGCTCGGGCTGCTCCATATGAGACCGCTTCAGCGTTGGCTTCACGATCGAGTCCCGAGGAGAGCGTGGCGCGCCGGCATCCATCGTGTAACAATTACACCTGCGTGTCGCCTAACATTCCCCCCGTGGTCGGACCCCGCGTTTCTCAGGTCCGGTGTGTCCATGAGACAGATCGCTCGGCATGCTGTTGTACATACAGATGCGTCCGACACGGGCTGGGGTGCCACGTACGACGAGCTTACAGCTTCAGGGGTGTGGACAGCACCCCAGTTGCACTGGCATATCAATTGCCGAGAGTTGTGGGCAGTATATCTGGGACTTGTACGCTTCGCTACGGAGCTGCGAGGGAAGGATGTACTAGTACGCACCGACAACACTGCGACCGTTGCGTATATCAACCGTCAAGGCGGTTTGCGCTCCCGTCACCTGTCGCATCTCGCTCGTCATCTCCTCCTTTGGAGTCAGAAGCATCTGAGGTCCCTTCGTGCCATTCACATTCCAGGCTCGCTCAATACAGCAGCGGACGCGCTTTCTCGAGCTGCGCGCCCCGGCGAATGGCGACTCCACCCCCAGACGGTCCAGCTAATTTGGAAGAAGTTCGGTCGTGCGCAGATAGACCTGTTTGCGTCGCCGGACGATACCCACTGTCGCCTATTTTACTCACTAACCGAGGGCAGCCTCGGCGTGGACGCATTGGCACACAGCTGGCCTTTGGGGATGCGCAAATACGCATTCCCCCCAGTGAGCTTAATCGCACAGACACTGTGCAAAGTCAGGCAGGACGAGGAGAGCCTTTTACTGATCGCCCCGTACTGGACGAGCAAGAATTGGTTTCCAGAGTTAATGCTCCTCGCGACAGCCCCTCCCTGGCGGATTCCCCTGAGGAAGGACCTTCTTTCTCAAGGAGGGGGCACATTATGGCACCCGCGCCCCGACCTGTGGGATCTCCATGTGTGGTCGTTGAGCGCGCGCAAGGTTTAAGTGATTTACCGCAAGCGGTATCTAACACAATCGACGCGGCACGAGCTCCGTCCACAAGACGGGCTTACGCGTTTAAATGGAACCTTTTCGTCACCTGGTGCTCTTCGCAACGCGAGGACCCCAGAGAATGCCCTATTAACATTGTGCTTTTATATCTTCAACATAGGTTAGACGGTAGGCTGTCACCCTCCACCATTAAAGTTGATATCGCTGCTATTTCTGCTCATCACTCACTTATCAACGGCAGAACAGTTGGCCAGCATGATTTGGTTATTAGATTTTTAAGAGGCGCTCGTAGGCTAAACCCCTCGCGCCCTCCTTCTATTCCTCCCTGGGACCTGTCCATGGTGCTGAAAGCCCTTCAGGCCCCCCCGTTCGAGCCTTTGCAGTCTGCGAGTCTGAAGCTTTTATCAATGAAAGCTCTGACCCTGCTAGCATTGGCCTCAGTGAAGAGAGTAGGGGATTTACATGCATTCTCTGTTGACGACTCGTGCCTTCAGTTTGGTCCTGCTGCCTCAAGCGTAACATTGAGGCCCAGACCAGGCTACGTGCCCAAAGTTCCCACCACTCCTTTCAGAGACCAGGTGGTGAGCTTGCAAGCGCTGCCTCCGGAGGACGCAGACCCAACCATGGCTTTGTTGTGCCCCGTACGCGCACTGCGACTCTACGTGGATCGCACGCAAAGCCTCAGGACCTCAGACCAGCTCTTTGTTTGTTATGGTGGCCAGCAGAAAGGGAAAGCTGTCACTAAGCAGAGGATGTCTCATTGGATAGTTGATACTATCGCCCTGGCTTATAATCTTCAGGGTATTCCTTGCCCCTTTAATTTGAGAGCGCACTCCACACGGAGCGTTGCCTCATCTTGGGCTCTAGCTCGTGGTTCCTCGCTAACAGACATCTGTAGAGCTGCTGGTTGGGCGACACCTAATACGTTCATTAGATTTTACAGTGTTCGTATCGAGCCTGTATCCTCTCGTGTTCTTTCCTCACCAGGGAGGGCACGGAGAGCAGACTCGCACGTCGGCTTGCAGCCTCCAACTGATGCTTCATAACTGTGTCAGTATGGAAGGCCTTCAGAGCAAAAATGCGTAATGGTTTGAATTGCTCTTCCTCCGCTGCCTTGGCAGCCTTTGTTGCGGAGCATTGGCTGTCAGCCTTTCACTAGCTGTATCCTCGCGAACCTACGTGTCTGGCTCGGGCTCCACATTGTGTCCCACCGGGTTCCTTTGTGAGTATTTTTCCGTGGGGTTAATCCTACCAGCCCACGTTTCCCTTAGCAGAGCACTGCTTTGCTTACACAGCCACGGCTGTCTTTATTCTTCAACTACGGTTGACTTTCGCCCACCATTAGCCCTTAAGACGGGTGGTGGCTTCCGCAGCGTTCCTATCCCGCTCAGGTAGGGCGCTTCCCAGTCGCTGGCACTTCTGTGGGGTTAAAGGAACATCTAGTGCCCGGCCTTCTGCCTTAAAACCTATCTCCTCCTCCTTAAGTGGAACCGGAGGGCTTTTACGCAGTCACTGGAAGAGGTCAGCCCCTAGTGGCGTTTTGGTAGGGATTCCCAATTCGTCGGTCACGACGTGACGTCGTAGTGACCGACTGAAAGGGAACGTCTCGGTTACGGATGTAACCCTCGTTCCCTGAAGGAGGGAACGGAGACGTCACGTCCCGTCGCCACAGGTGCTGCCACCTGCTGTTACGGCCGGTCACACTTTCCGGCTTTCTCAGCGAAAAAGAAGCTAATTTCCCTATTTGCACCTGCTGCTTATATACGCACCTGGCGAAACTCTCAGCATCATCAGAAATGAATTGCTGCTATCAAGAGGATATATGTCTGGCTATATTTACATCAGTAGCATTAGGATTCTATTCTACCTTCCATGACATAAACATGTCCTGACATGATGTATAATACAAAGTAGTTACATTTGTATACGTTCTTTTTAAAATATTGCACCCAAAACCTCATGTAATAATGCAATTGGTTATTATTCACATAAATGACCTGCTAGAACCCAACTAAATAGCTGCACTTTATGAAAGTGAACACAGACAAATGCTCACCAGCAAATCTGCTGCAAATCTACTAAATAACAATAACATTTGTTATTGACACAATTTGATATTGAAAACATATCTGGATCAGTTATTTATTGGCCCAGCCTAAAATCACATGCCAATAATTGCAGAGCTATACCACTATTTGACAATTTAACATGACAGAGCCTAAAAGTTTTATTAATTAATTAAATTAAAATATGAAACATTGCTTTATTGTTTCCAAATCCAAAAATCAGTATTCTCTTATATACTCTGTGTGAAACACAGACCCTCATTAACATACTTAAGAGCATTCTTATTAGGATTTTAATTAATGTGTCTATCTTTATTTATTTTTTAATATTTACTACTAATTTTATGTTAAATTAATTTTAAAAATATTTTTTATTATTCAAAATGTATACTCAATGAAATTGTGTTCACAGGTTTTATCAATGGATACATGATTTAACTTTATGAAGTCACTGTTATTATGTTAAATAAACATTTTGTCAATCATTCTGACGGTATCCGTTTTTACAGTCACGTGACATTATGACAAAGGTGAAACATTTAAATAGGTTGATGAACTCTTGAAGGACACCAAGCATATGGAGATTGGTCATTTATTTCAAAGTCTTATTTCCTAACCCTGCCATTTCTGCTTCTGTGTGTAAATGCATGTATGCGTGTTAGCTTATTCTTCATCATTGCTGTGTTATAGGTTAGCCCTGTGAGACCTATATATCTATATCAGAACATCATAGAGAAATTGTGGTGGGCTGTTTTGTCTCATGTTAACAATTTTTGAAACATTTTGTGTGGCAATTCTTGCCACGGCATGGACCACATCATATTTTCTTCAGAAAATGGACCTAATTGGTAACATGTTAGTATTTCAGATTCTAAGTAGATTTGATAACAATGCAGCAAATCTACACAGGCATGCCCTTAAAGGTCTTAAAGGGGTCATATTATGAGATTTTTTAAGATGTAAAAATTTTGCTGTTTTTGGGTGTTTCCTTTAAAATGCAAATGAGCGGATGAAATGCAAACACTGATCACAATGATGGTGGTTTGTTGCAATTGAAACTCAATTGAGCTGTCAATTATTATTTTTCTCTCTGCACTAAATGGCAGTGCTGTGGTTGGATAGTTCAGATAAAGGGGGCGGTATTATTGTAATTCGCCTTGCTACCTACCAAAACAGGCAAAATTTGAACAACGTCATTTTTCACATGGTTACAGAGAATGGTTTCCCAAACAAAGTTACTGGGTTGATCTGTTTCACGTTAAAAGAAGTTTGATAACAGCAGCGTTTTTAGACAAATTTTTAACGTTTTCTAAGTTGATAGAAGCACTGGGGACCCAATTATAGCACTTACACATGGAAAATATCAGATTTTCACGCTATGACCCCTTTAAGGTCCCAGATCGCTTGAACCCCGGTAATCGCTGCTTGCAGCTATATTTTTTTTTAGATTTTTTTCTCCCCCTCTGCAGTATAGCGCAGTACATACAGTGTTTCCCAAACATAGCATCCCAATCACTTTACGAATTTCCGTATTTTCTGAACTCGACTGGATGACCCGTGTTTTGTTGAGCGCGTGAAGATGCACGCGTCATAAACTCATCATCCAGCGCATCATAAACTCATCATCCAGTGCGGCAAACTGGATCAACTGCAGCACATACTGAGGTAACTGAGCAGCCAGGGAACTACACTGCGACCAAAATGGTTGCATATGCTTATGTGCATATGTGTTTATAGCATCCAAGTTGGCTTCATTTTGCATGCAAGCACGTTGTGTCTCTCCCGTTGAGTGTGCGTTCACGTGCTCTTTGTTTCTCAATGAATTGGGTGCGACGCGAAGCAAGCTCAGTGTCACATTGTATCCTTTCATGTTTCTGAACTTGAGCAGAGTAAGGACTTCTAGTGGGTTGGTGTCAAAAATGCCATTCATTTAGTCTGCCGAAGTACCCATAGTGGTGGCGAGGGATCGTACTGAGTTTGTGTCAACCATGGACGCGTAAACCGGTTACAAAATGGACACTTTTGGATTTTCAAAGATTTTACCTAGAAGGCAAATTCTACCAGGTAATGGACACCTCTAGGGGTGCCATTGAGTTGCGGGACCACCCCCCTCGACCCCCCCTCGACCCCCCCTCGACCCCCAGTGACACGGAACCACTATTTGTCCATTTGCCCATTATTGGTCCGGATTTAGCGCCACACCCCTCGGGACCCCCGGGCACGCCCCCCAGGACACGCCCCCCCTGACACGGACCCACTATTTGTCCATTTGCCCATTATTGTTGCGGATTGACCCCCTGACCCCTCCTGACCACCCCCCCGACCCCCCCCATGACACGGACCCACTATTTGTCCATTTGCCCATTATTGTCGCGGATTGACCCCCTGACCCCTCCTGACCACCCCCCCGACCCCCCCCCCATGACACGGACCCACTATTTGTCCATTTGCCCATTATTGTTGCGGATTGACCCCCTGACCCCTCCTGACCACCCCCCCGACCCCCCCCCCATGACACGGACCCACTATTTGTCCATTTGCCCATTATTGTTGCGGATCGACCCCCTGACCCCTCCTGACCACCCCCCCGACCCCCCCCATGACACGGACCCACTATTTGTCCATTTGCCCGTTAGTTGCGCGGGTCGACCAACTGACCCCACCGGACCGCACCCCCGACCCCCCCCCATGACACAGACCCACTATTTGTACATTTGCAGACTACTTTTTTGGGAAAAGGTCCAAACCCCAAACGGACGTCACGGGCCCTGCTTACGTCCCCTCACGCGCCCTGTAGCGCAGAGTTTGACGCGAAAATGTCGTTCCTGTCCGTTTTTGCTCAATTTGGACCCTAGCCCTACCGAACCACCCCTACCCCCTCCTCCTCCATCGGCTGTAAGCTTGCCAGTCGTCCGTTTCGAGATCCGGCCCGTCTCGGGGTCCTGGGGACGTAGTGACACGAACCAGGTACGAAAAATAACATTGCTTTAATGGAGACGTGTCAGTGCCGTCACGCGGCCCCGTAAGGGCGCGCGGCTTCGAAACGCACGTGGTATCCCCTTGCCGACGGCCCAGCTGAGGAATCCGGCGGCCTGCCCCCCGAGAACCTTTCGTGACCCTACTTGCCAACCCTAACCCTAGGCGTTTTGTGATTGCACTGGGAGGCACACCGAGGGCGCTGTGGGCACGGCGTACGCCGAATGCGCGCGGGCTTCGGAGACGTCATGCCAGGGCCCTCTACTGGACCGCACGCCGAATTTCGGGCACCTAGTCCTTTTCCCGGCCTCGCGGGAGCACTGACAGTTTCCCGCTAAAACTGCGGGTTCGCGGACGGTGTCCGATCGGGTCGAAATTCGGCACCCGCGTGCTTGGGGGCCCCGCCGTACGGGCCCCCGAAGCGCAGACCCCTGGGACCTTCAGAAAAAAAATTAGCGAAACGGAGCTCGAATGGCAAACTACATGGTCTGGTGGTCTAGGCCATCAAGAGGATCATGATGAGTGATTTTGAGAACATTTGGACAACCTTGTCTTATTTTGGAGCTACGTTCTCCAGATTCGGATATGTCGATCGGGGGCCCCCCAGAGGTCATATGACACCGCGCGGGGTCACGAGGAGCGCGTCCACAAACCCATTACGGAAAATAACATTGGTTTAATGGAAAAGTGTCGCGACCCCCGCGCGGTCCCCGAACGTCGCGCGGCCCCGATACGCCCGTCGTAACATCCCACGTGGGGCCTGGCCGGGGACTCCGAAGCACGCGGCGGAGAGCCTATCGCGAGCCGAGTTACGAACCCTAAAACTGGGATTTCGCGACGCTCCTGTGCGCACGCGGTGCGGCGTTGGCGCGTGGGTTTCGGATATGTCGGGCCAGAGCCGTCCGGCAGACCGCGTGCCGAATTTGGAGAGCTTACGACTTTTCCCGTCCTCGCGGGAGACCCGACAGTTTCCCGCGTTTCGGTACGCGGGTTCGTGTCGGCTTCCGATCGGGCCGAAACTCGGCACGCGCGCACTCTGGGGTCCCAAACGATGGAACCCGGAAGCGCAGACTCGAGCGACGTTCGGAAGAAGAGCTATAGGGCCGTATCTCGCGCGGGGGTCGCACTTTGCGGTGGGTTTACGCGGTCGCGAAGACTCCGATTCGACCGGGGTGCGCGCGGGTCTTCTAGTCCGGACGTCCTCTCCGCGGAACACCGAGCGTCGCGGCCGAGACCCCTTTGCGACTCGACCTGCCTGCCCTAGTTTTAAGGTTTTCGGCAGGGCGTAGCGCGCGCGCCTTACGCCGTCGGCGCGCGGGTTCCGGATATGTCGCGTTAGATCTCTCCGGCAGCCCGCGCACCGATTTCTGCGACCTTTCGACTTTTCCCAGCTTAGCGGGAGACCTGACAGTTTCCCGCTACCGGCCGTGGGTTCGTGCCGGAGTGCGATCGGGTCAAAAATCGGCACGCTCTATGTCGGAGTTCTCCCGAGACGGACCCCCGAAGCGCGGGCCGCTGCGGCGTTCCAGAAAAAATAGATTCCAAAAAAGCAACGAAAACTTGAGGCCTGAGGCCTATGGGAATTATAATGGGGGAATTTGATGTTTTCGGACGGCGGCCAAATTTTTTCTTTCGCGCCACGACGCTCGTCTTCGGATATGTCGTAGAGGGGCACTCTGTGAGCCAGGGCCCCGAATTTGGGGCACCTAGGCCCTTCCGGGGCCCTTCGGTGAGGCTGAGAAAATCCTCATTTTTTCACGTTTTTTGTATGGGACGTGAAAATTTGTCACCAGGGAACAAGTTTTCTAGGCGTTTCAGACGACGCTGATTCACCTGGTAAAATTTCTGTGAGAAGGATTTTTGAGTTTGGACTTGTGTGTTTTTTTGTGTGAAAAAGGGTGAAAAAAAGCTCAATTTGGGGCTTCATTGCTCAGTCCAGGAAGGTCGTAGGGACACGAATGAGGGTTCGTTGGAAAGGCCCGGACAAGACCTTTACAACGAGCCCAAGGTCGAGGGCGTGGCACTCTTTAGGGCGGAGCTAGGGGCTTTTGAATTTAAAAGCTCGTTTTTTATATCTCCGGCAGGGAAGGTCGTAGAGACTCGAGGCTGGTGTCGTTCGAAAGGTCTCTCCGAGCCCTTTCGAACGACACCAGCCTCGAGTCTCTACGACGTTTCCTCGCCGAGATATGGTTTTCCACTTTTGAAAATTTATGAAAAAGGCTTGCTTTCAGGGCTCGTTTGCTCGGCCCAGGAAGGTCCTAGGGACTCGATTGAGAGTGCTTTGGAAAGGCCCGGACTAGGCCTTTCCAAAGAGCCCAGGGTCGAGGGTGTGGCCCATTCAGGGGCGGAGCTAGGGGCGTTTAAATATCAGAAAAATGTGAAAAATCTCAAGTTTAGGGCTCTGTTTCTCGGCCCAAAAAGGTCTTAGGGACTCGAGTGAGGGTTCGTTGGAAAGGCCCGGACGAGGCCTTTTCAACGAACCCGAGGTCGAGGTCGTGGCTCCTTCAAGGGCGGAGCTATGCGCTTTTGAAAAGGCGTTTTGAAAACGATGGTTTTTCGGAAAGGGGCGGGGCCATAGAGACTTGGGAGTTGGGGGCGTGTCTGAGGGGGCGGCGAGACCTTTCAAACGACACCACCCCCAAGTCTCTACGACATTCCTTGGCCGAGATAGATTTTTTTTTTTTTTGGTGAAATGTTCAAAAAAGACTTTCTTGAAGATTTGCCTCAATATCTTTTCTGTGCGAAAATGTGTAAAAAATGCTGATTTTCAGGGCTCTGTTTGTCGGCCCGAGAAGGTCGTAGACGCTCCATTTCGGATTCCTTAAAAAGCCCCTGGGGAGACCTTTCGAAGGAGCCCGAGTTCGAGGGCGTGGCCTTCTAGGGGGCGGAGCTACGTGCATTTGAAAAAATAGCCAAATTTCGTATATCTCCGGACCGGAAGGTCATAGGGACATGGGGGTGGGGGCGTTTGAAAGGTGGCGGAAAGTTCTTTCCAACGAGCCCAAGGTCGAGGGCGTGGCACTCTTTGGGGCGGAGCTAGGGGCGTTTAAAAATAAAAGCTCGTTTTTCATATCTCCGGAAGGGAAGGTCCTAGAGACTCGTGGGTGGGGGCGTTTGGAAGGTCTCGGAGAGACCTTTCGAACGACACCAGCCTCGAGTCTCTACGACGTTCCCTCGCCAAGATATGGTTTTCCACTTCTGAAAATTTATGAAAAAGGCTTGTTTTCAGAGCTCGTTTGCTCGGCCCAGGGAGGCCTTAGGGACTCGAATGAGAGTGCTTTGGAAAGGCCCGGACTAGGCCTTTCGAAAGAGCCCAATGTTGAGGGTGTGGCCCGTTCAGGGGCGGAGCTAGGGGCGTTTAAATATCTGAAAAATGTGAAAAATCTCAAGTTTAGGGCTCTGTTTCTCGGCCAAGGAAGGTCGTAGAGACTCGAGTGAGGGTTCGTTGGAAAGGCCCGCACTAGCCCTTTCCAACGAGTCCAAGCTCGAGGGTGTAGCCTAATAAGAGGCGGAGCTACGGTCATTTGAAAATGTAAAAAAAAACGCTTGTACTTCGTGTTTTTTTTTTTTTTTTTTATGTGAAAAAGGCTAAGGTTTAGTGCTCTTTTTCTCAGCCGAGCAAGGTCGGACACACTTGAGCTTGGGTTCGTTGGAAAGCCCTGGAACAGTACTTTCCAACAGTGTCAATGGCAAGGGCGTGGCCCTCTTGAAGGCTAAGCTACGGGCATTCAAATTGGGAAAAAAAGGCCGAAATTCATTGCCTGAGACAAAAAAATTCCCGGATTTACTTCAAACTCGCACCCCGCGTAGAGGGTGCCGAGACTAAGACAGGAATGTGTGTACCACGTTCCTAGCTCATTCCTGCGCCGAGATAGAGGCCTGACACTCGCATGTAAATAGTCTGCCAATGGACGAATAATGGGTTCGTGTCAGTTTTTTCCTTTAGAGCCCCAGCGATTTCGACCGCATGACTGCGACACGGACGAAGCGCGGATAGCGTCAAAGTCACTTGCGCGCGCGTACGTCAACGTGCGGTCAAGAACACGTCGTACGTACGCGAAAGTGACCTAGACGCTCTCCGCGCTTCGTCCGCGTAGCGGTAGCGCGGTCGAAATCGGTGAGGCTCTTAAGGAAAGCAGTGACACTAACCCATTATTTGTCCATTGGCAGACTATTTGCACGCAGGTGTCAGGGCTCTATCTCGGCACAGGAAGGAGCTAGGAGGGCGAGACCCGCGCACCCGTCTTAGTCTCGGCACGCTCGACGCGTGGTGCGAGTTTGGTGAAGATCGGAGGAGGTCGAAAATTCGGTCAAAAAAAGACGACAGGGGTACCCCTTACGTCATTTTTTTGGACAAAATTTTAAAGTTTGCCGGATTTAGCTCAAACCTCTCACGCGTGACGAGGAGGTCGCGCCGTGCTCGGGAAGGCGCGTTTGGGGGCGGTGACTCGTTGTGGGGCGGAGCTACGGCCCTGACACGTGTCATCGATTCCATTCAAAAATAAATAGTGGGTTCGTGTACATGTCGTACGTGCGCGCAAGTGACCTAGGAGCTGTCCACGCGTCGTCCGTGTCGCGTGAACGCGGTCGAAATCACCGAGGCCCTTGAGGAAAAAACTGACACGAACCCATTATCTGTCCATTGGCAGACTATTTACACGCGAGTGTCAGGCCTCTATCTCGGCACAGGAACGAGCTAGGAGGGTGGGACCCGCGCACCCGTCTTAGTCTCGGCACGCTCGACGCGTGGTGCGAGTTTGGTGAAGATCGGAGGAGGTCGAAAATTTGGTCAAAAAAAGACCAAAGGGGTACCCCTTACGTCATTTTTTTGGACCAAATTTTAAAGTTTGCCGGATTTAGCTCAAACCTCTCACGCGT
The DNA here is from genome assembly GCF_030506205.2 of Paramisgurnus dabryanus. NCBI lineage: Eukaryota > Metazoa > Chordata > Actinopteri > Cypriniformes > Cobitidae > Paramisgurnus > Paramisgurnus dabryanus. The sequence goes on along the minus strand of NC_133360.1, from coordinate 17,683,063 downwards.
GACGAGGAGGTCGCGCCGTGCTCGGGAAGGCGCGTTTGGGGGCGGTGACTCGTTGTGGGGCGGAGCTACGGCCCTGACACGTGTCATCGATTCCATTCAAAAATAAATAGTGGGTTCGTGTACATGTCGAATTTGCGCGAAAGTCACCTCGACGCGATCGGGGCGTCGTCCGCGTCGAATCCGCGCGGTCGAAATCGCCGAGGCCCTTGAGGAAAAAACTGACACGAACCCATTACGCGTCCATTGGCAGACTATTTACATGAGAGTGTCAGGCCTCTATCTCGGCACAGGAACGAGCTAGGAGGGTGGTACCCGCGCACCCGTCTCAGTCTCGGCAAGCTCTACGCGTGGTGCGAATTTGGTCATGATCCGGCAAGGTCAAAATGTTCGCTCGGGAATAGACGACCGGGGTACGCCTTAACGTATTAATCTAGGCGCGCGTTACGCGTGGTGCGAATTTGGTGCAGATCGGGAGAGGTCAAAAATTTGGTCCAAATTTTTGACTAAGTCCCGTCCGTTCATCAGTATGGGGTCCGAAATTTTGTCACCGGGGACCAAGTTTTCTAGGCGTTTCAGACGACGCTGATTCACCTGGTAACATTTCTGTGAGAAGGATTTTTGAGTTCGGACTTAGTGTTTTTTGTGAAAAAGGTGAAAAAAAGCCTTATTTGGGGCTTTATTTCTCGGTCCAGGAAGGTCGTGGAGACTCGAATGAGGGTTCTTTGGAAAGGCCCGGACGAGACCTTTCCGACGAGCCCTAGTTCGAAGGCGTGACCCTCTCCGGGGCGGAGCTAGAAGCATTCAAATATAGAAATTGTGTGAAAAAGGCAAAAGTTTAGGGCTTAATTCCTCGGCCCAGGAAGGTCCTAGAGACTCGAGTCGTGGTTCTTTGGAAAGGCCTTGACGAGACCTTTCCGACGAACCCAAGTGCGAGGGCGTGACTCACTCAGGGGCGGAGCTAGGGGCATTTGAATAAAATAACTCACATTTTATATCTCCGGAAGGGAAGGTCCTAGAGACTTGAGAGTGGGGGCGTTGTGAAGGGTGCGGCGACGTGGTACGACAGGGTACGCCTTACGTCATTTTTTTGGAACGACATTTTTTACGTCCCCGGATTTTGTTCAAACCTGCTTACGCGTGAAGAGGGGGTCGGGCCGCGCACGGGAACGCGGGTCTCGAAGCGGTGACTGGTTGCGGAGCGGAGATACGGCACTGACACGTGTCATCGATTCCATTCAAAAAAAATAACGGGTTCGTGTACATGTCGTACGTGCGCGCAAGTGACCTCGACGCTCCCCGCGCTTCGTCCGTGTCGCGTTAACGCGGTCGAAATCAGTGAGGCTCTAATGGAAAGCAGTGACACTAACCCATTATTTGTCCATTGGCAGACTATTTACACGCACGTGTCAGGGCTCTATCTCGGCACAGGAACGAGCTAGGAGGGCGAGACCCGCGCACCCGTCTTAGTCTCGGCACGCTCGACGCGTGGTGCGAGTTTGGTGAAGATCGGAGGAGGTCGAAAATTTGGTCAAAAAAAGACCAAAGGGGTACCCCTTACGTCATTTTTTTGGACAAAATTTTAAAGTTTGTCGGATTTAGCTCAAACCTCTCACGCGTGACCAGGAGGTCGCGCCGTGCTCGGGAAGGCGCGTCTGGGGGCGGTGACTCGTTGTGGGGCGGAGCTACGGCCCTGACACGTGTCATCGATTCCATTCAAAAATAAATAGCGGGTTCGTGTACATGTCGAATTTGCGCGTATGTCACCTTGACGCGGTCCGGGCGTCGTCCGCGTCGAATCCGCGCGGTCGAAATCGCCGAGGCCCTTGAGGAAAAAACTGACACGAACCCATTACGCGTCCATTGGCAGACTATTTACATGAGAGTGTCAGGCCTCTATCTCGGCACAGGAACGAGCCAGGAGGGTGGGACTCGCGCACCCGTCTCAGTCTCGGCAAGCTCTACGCGTGGTGCGAATTTGGCGATGATCCGGCAAGGTCAAAATGACCGGTCGGGAACAGACGACCGGGGTACGCCTTAACGCGTTCATTTCGGCGCGCTCTACGCGTGGTGCGAATTTGGTGCAGATCCGCGCAACTAACGGGCAAATGGACAAATAGTGGGTACGTGTCATGGGGGGGGGGTCGGGGGGGCGGTCAGGAGGGGTCAGGGGGTCGACCCGCGCAACTAACGGGCAAATGGACAAATAGTGGGTACGTGTCATGGGGGGGGGTCGGGGGGGCGGTCAGGAGGGGTCAGGGGGTCAATCCGCGAGAATAATGGGCAAATGGACAAATAGTGGGTCCGTGTCATGGGGGGGGGTCGGGGGGGCGGTCAGGAGGGGTCAGGGGGTCAATCCGCACCAATAGTGGGCAAATGGACAGATAGTGGGTCCGTGTCATGGGGGGGGGGGTCGGGGGGCGGTCAGGTCGGGGTCAGGGGTCAATCCGCACAAATAATGGGCAAATGGACAAATAGTGGGTCCGTGGACGTTTGGGGGGGTCCCGGGGGGCGTGTCCGACCGTAACGGGCAATCGGACAAATAGTGGGTCCGTGGACGGGGCAGAGTGTCCCCCTGGTGGGTGAGCGCCGAACGACGTCAGAAATCCCTAAACCCCGTGGAAAACCAAGTCGGCCATCTTTTGGGGGAGGGGCGCGAAAACTGCGCAGGCGCGACCGGCCGGCCCTACGGGGACCCCCTGAGGCGTCCACTCGTCCGTGAAAAATTTTGGGCGCGCGGCGCGCAGCTGACAGTTACCCCTTCCCACTCGCCTCTATTTTAGTCTAGGGATGTACGCTGTCCTAACCTGGTACCCTAAGGCGAGTTTTACCATTAGAGGTCTTTCTTCCCTGAGAGGACCCGTACGGTTCCGGGTTTATATTTGAAATGGTCAGTCTGGTCCGGGTCGGTCCTAGTTTATTACTTTGGGTCCCAAGTATGATTAATATTGTGTGTAAAACCTGATTCGACCGGAGAACGGCCGTGAGCGCTACCTAAAGCTTGAGTGAAGTTTCAGCGTGCCTCCGGTTTCTATGGTGATAACAACTGGATCTTGTTGTGACCACGTGCTGCATTTTCTTTATCCCATTTTTTCATAATCTTACTATTAATAGACCATATCTTTTCTAAAATCTAAAAAGTTTGCACAGAGATTGTAGCAAAAAGCAGTGCTAATGTCAAACCCATTGCACTGAATGAGCAAAGCTAAAGCTGACTCAGGATTTAAAAAACGCTAAGCTGTAATGTAAAGCCTGTCATCGGGACAGCAAGTAGACTTTTAAATCTGAAATAATGAGTGGATTAAGCTTTTTTAATTGGCAAAAGAGAAATAGAAAGCAGAAGCAGTAAAAGTGCCTATCTCTAGAAATTATTACCATTATAACAGCAGTCACATTTATAATCTATAGATCTGCACTGTCTATTAATATACTGTACATAGTATTGTATTATATTGAGTTTGATAAAAGGGGTCATCAAATTGCTTCATATATCAGTGCAAAAACAGAAAGTGTTTTCGTGGTGCTTTGACAAATAGTGCTGCAACGACGCGTCGACGTCATCGATTACGTCGACTATGAAAATACGTCGACATGCGTAAAATGCGTTGACGCGTCACTGTTTACATTCATTTCGCGTAATGGCGGCTTCTGCTCCTGGCAGTGTTATCCATACATTGATTTGTTTGTGTGCGCCACAAAATCAACAATGGCCGCAACATTTAACGTTACATTTTTATTTTCATTTAAAACGGCTTAATTTATTGTTGTGCGCGCTCGGTGATGCCTCTCTTGTGCACGCGCGCTCTCTCTCTTCCTCTGCGTGAAGCCCCTAGACAGCACCTCCCATACATGACACTGAATGAAAGAATTAAAAGTTGGCTGTGTTTTGTACTTGCATTTTCACGTAAACGTCAGATGTTACTGGCAGAGAAGACGACTGATTCGAGTTTATCATGAAATGTTAGGAGTGTTTTCCCCCACACACAGGTTCTCTATGGGCTTGTGCGCGAGCTCTCTCTCTCTCCTATGCCCGCGCATGCGTTCTGTAGTAACTATGTGTAATGGCAATGTTTTAATTTGCGCCGAATAGTGAGTTGTCATGCCACCGGGGTGAAGGTTGCTGCTGTCAGCACTTATTCAGCCCCACTTGCGTAATTTGCCGGCTTTAAAAATGTTAGCGCAAGACGCACGGGTTGCTTTTCAAAGCGCTCGCCTGTGAACAAGAGTTTAGATTCAGATGCGTCTGTATTTGAGGGCGTTTGCCGCGCTTCTAGATGCGCGACCTGATACGAACCCACTTAAATGAAAATGAGCTAAATCGTTATTTTTAAAAATCTAAGTCATAGATGCAATAATGAATGATCTATGAATAGTCATTATTATTCATCGTCTTTTGATAACAAAAACTTATTTGATGCAAAACTCATCAGTTTATTTAAAACGTTTCATATGAATATAATGTTTTCTTAAGTAAAACAAGTCCATTCAATATTTGTTCTTTTATGACACAAGGTATTTGGCAATGTACATGATCTAAGTACTAAAAATTAAGATAAGGATTTTTTATTTTTCCTCCTGTTCCTCTGCATACTTGATAAATCTTGCTTTTATATCAGGAGTTTCTAAACTTTTTCAACCCAACAGGTAATCTCAAGACCCACCATTTTTTAAAAATAGAAATATAGGGGAAAACACAAACACATTTGTTCCCTTTTAGTAGCTTTTGAATATGTTTAATTGAATAATATAAAAATACCTTATCATAGGGCTGCAAGATTAGAGCAAAAATCATAATTGTTTACTGTATTTGCATTGATTTGGAAATTATCCATTTAAAAAAATACAATGAACTGCAAGGATGCAGAAAACAGTTCACTATTGCACACTTATGTATAGGCTACTGAGGATTTAACTGTATTATTTTAATATAGTCAGTCATGAACTAAAGTGGGGCGGTCTAAGTCATGAAACTCCAGGGCTGAAAATATGTCCCACTCCGGCCCTGGGTGGGACAGAGATTAGCTTAAGCCAGGACTAGACCTTAGTTTAATTAGGAAATATAATTAGTTTAAACAAACATGCCTTACTAAAAACATTACTCGCGACATCCGGTTTGTGACGTCACGCTGAACAGATCGTGCATCGTAGCTCCGTCGAGTTCATCATCTAAAATCCTTTTTTTTTACCATCTTATTCCTATTTATATAATATAACTTATTAGTTTTACATAGGAATACTTTACCGTGACGATTATTGAGCAGTACTACCACGTGAAACTATTTATCACTAATAAACACCCAGTGTTAGCATATAGCCCGCTAGCATCCACAAACAGTGGAGGCTGAAGCTAGCATTTTCCGATCTAATGGCGGATTCATCTGATATATGCTTTTCTGACCTGTCCTCACCTGAGCGGGAAGCTGTGGAGGAGTTGTTTCCCGGTTTTAGCAGATCCAAGGCGAGGTACAGCGCCCACTTCACCCTGCCTTCCGACGTCCACAAGCGATCGAGGCGCGCAACAAACGAGCATTCCACGCGATGCGTGAACGACATGAAAGCGATCGGAAAGCTGTGGAGGAACCGCTGCCCGGCCTTCGCAGATTCAGCAAGCCAAGCATCACCCTGGCCCCAGACGTTCGCAGGCGACCGAGGCGTGTCACAACCGAACACCCCACGCGATGCAGCTCCGGGGACCGCGTTCGGGTAAACGAAGACGCCATCGCCCAGCATGAAAGCGGTAAGACTCCGCTTGTTATTGTAACATGTACTACTTGCCACATGTATAGTTTAGCTTCTGCTGTTAGCATAGAGGGGTTTACATGTACTAAGTGTATTGAAGTATTAAGGTTAACTGAGAAGGTTGCTGAACTAGAATCGCGCATCCGAACGCTAGTTGAGGATAGCAAAACCGCTAATGTTACTGTCGCAAATAATCTATCGAGCGAAAAGACTAAAGGCTCGGTTCCGACATCAGATGCTAATGTAAATATTACAAATACTGTATCGAGCGCGCATAGTGTTTATCAAAATACACATGGCTCGGTTCCGTCATCAGAGTCAAGTCGGCGGTCAAACTGGGTGACTGTCAGGCGGCATAGTCATATTAGGCGTCCTTCTAAGACCCATAACGTTACGGTAATTTCTAACAGATTCGATCCCCTAAGGAGTATACCAGCTGAAACACCTTTTAAAAGTGCCCTGGTCATTGGAGATTCTATACTCAGGAACACTAACATTGAGGCACCAAACACCATAGTCGACTGTATACCGAGAGCCAGAACGTCTGACATTAGATCCAAACTTAAAGTGCTGGCTAATGCTAAGCGGAAGTTTTCTAAGATTGTTATTCACGCCGGCACGAATGACACCAGGCTCCGCCAGTCGGAAATCACCAAAGATACTATTAAGGAGATGTGTGAAATTGCAAAAACAATGTCAGACAATGTAATATGCTCTGGTCCACTCCCCGCCTACCGGGGAGATGAAACACATAGTAGATTAGTGTCTCTCAATGGATGGATGTCAAAGTGGTGCCCTCAGCATAATGTAGGGTTTATAGACAATTGGAAGCATTTCTGGGGAAGACCATTCCTCCTAACCCGAGATGGCCTTCATCCGTCATCGGAAGGAAGTGCTATACTCACTAGAAATCTGATCAATTGTCTTAATTCTGATATAGTCTGACTATCCAGGGCCCAGGTCAGGAAACAGACGGATCGGCTTAACCGTCCGTCTGTTAGCTGCCGTGATATGTCAAGACCACTTATATCCCAGCACTTCGAGTCAATCTTACCGAAATATCAGCACATTTCAACTGTATCTGTTCCCCGAACAAATAAATACAGGGCACCGCTTGTTACATCTGGTACAAATCTGATTAAAATAAAATTAGAAAACAATACATTAACAGATGAATCTCGAATGTTAAAATTCGGCCTTCTTAACATTAGATCGCTTACCAATAAAGAACCTATTGTCAATGAAATAATTACAGACCAAAACTTAGATGTACTCTGTTTAACAGAAACCTGGCTTAAAGCAGACGACTACATTAGTTTAAATGAATCCACCCAACAAGACTATTATTATAAACACGAACCTCGATTAAAGGGGAGAGGGGGTGGTGTAGCTACAATATACAACACAATTTTTAAAGTAAACCAAAAATCTGAGCTCAAATTTAAATCATTTGAAGTAATGTTGTTAAATATGGAAATAACTGATCGTAACCACAAACAGCTTTCTTTTGCCTTAGCGACAATCTATAGACCACCGGGCCACCATGCAGATTTCCTTAATGAAATAGCAGATTTCCTATCTGAGCTTGTACAGGGTTGCTGCAGGTTTCACCAAGTCAAATTTAAGACTTTTTAAGACCTTTTTAAGACCATTATGAGTGAAATTTAAGACCAACGCGACACAATGATCTCAGAAAAAATGCATTTAAGGTTTGTTTCTCACCAGTATACAGTCAGATCACACCACCTGAAATATAGCTTATGGCATGAATTGTGTGGATTATAATAGCCTACATTTGTATCCTCTTTGAAAAATAATGATTAAAAACTGGATTGAAGTGCGATTCAGTGACACGTGAAGTGCAGAACTTTTCTTTTTAGAGGCCCGCCCATCAAACACTTTCTTCCTCCATCACTGATTAGTTCTACAGCATTTAAAATTACCGTTTTATTTTTTGCGGTCAACGCTTTTCAGGAATAAACGGAGGTAAAAAATGTTAGACTTGGGTTGATTAAATTTAAGACCTAGGATGAAAATCTGGCCCTTTTTAAGACTTTTTATGGCCTTAAATTTAACTTTCTGAATTTTAGACTTTTTAAGAGTTTTTAAGACCCCGCGGGAACCCTGTTGTAGTCACTGTAGATAAAGCTCTTATTGTTGGTGATTTTAATGTCCATGTGGATAACCCAAAAGACGCATTAGGACGTGCGTTTATAGATGTTCTAAATTCTCTCAATATTAGACAAAACGTGAGAGGGCCAACACATACTCGTAAGCACACATTAGACTTAATTCTGTCACTCGGACTCAATATTAATGACGTCGAAATATCACCTCAGAGTGATGCAGTTTCTGACCATTACCTTGTGTCATACACTGTACTTCTAGATAGGATCACTCAATCCACAACATGCTACCGACTAGCCAGAACAATAATTTCCACCACTAAAGATAGCTTTATTAGCACACTTCCAGACCTGTCCCAAATGAAACATGTAGCAGATAACTGTGACGATCTAGATATTGAAATAGAAAACCTAAACAATGTCTGTTCTAACACATTGGATGACGTTGCTCCCATTCGAAAAAAGAGATTCAAAGAAAAACCGCCAGCTCCATGGTATGACCATCACACCGCAGCCCTTAAAAAGGCAGCTAGAAAAATGGAAAGAAATTATAGAAGCACAAAGTTAGAAGTATGGCGCGCAGCATGGAAACAGAGTGTTAAACACTACAGACAGGCTATTAAAACCGCCAGATCTACATATCTTAGCAAGCTTATAAATGAGAATCATAATAACCCTCGTTTCCTCTTTAGCACAGTTGCGAAACTGACTAGAAACAAAGAACAAACAGAAACCAATAGTAAACTTCAACACAATAGTAACGACTTCATGAACTTCTTTTCTAACAAAATTTCGGCTATTAGGGAAAACATCGTAGCTACCCAGGCAGCCACCACTCTACCCATTAGTTCACTTAACACTAGACTACCATACGAACATCTTGATTCATTTAAACCTACTACAATAGATGAGCTCTCTAAACTAGTCACATCATCCAAATCATCGTCCTGTATATTAGACCCCGTTCCCACAAAACTACTTAAAGAAGTATTCCCTGTAGTGTCAACCCCGGTTCTAAATATCTTTAACTCATCGCTAGAAATAGGATACGTTCCAACAGCTTTCAAACTAGCAGTTATTAAACCGCTGATTAAAAAACCACAGCTTGACCAAGGAGAACTTAATAACTTTAGACCAATCTCAAATCTCCCTTTTCTTTCGAAAATATTAGAAAAGGTAGTGGCAAGCCAGTTACGCACATTCTTGACAAATAATAGTACATATGAAAAGTTACAATCAGGATTCAGGCCCCACCATAGCACAGAGCCAGCGTTGCTTAGAGTTACAAATGACCTCCTATTAACATCCGATCGTGGTGAAATCTCAATTCTTATATTACTAGACCTTAGTGCAGCTTTTGACACAATAGATCACAGAATCTTACTCAATAGACTAGAAAACTATGTTGGTATCAGTGGTCAGGCGCTAGCCTGGTTTAGGTCATATCTAACCAATCGCTATCACTTTGTTTATGGAAATGAGGAAGAGTCATATCACTCCCTGGTTAAATACGGTGTACCGCAGGGATCAGTTTTAGGTCCTATCCTGTTCTCGTTATACATGTTACCCCTAGGAGACATTATCAGGAAACATAACATAAGTTTTCACTGCTATGCGGATGATACCCAGCTTTACATCTCCTCGCATCCCAGCGAAACACACACGTTTTCTAAGCTAAAAGACTGCATTAGCGATGTTAGTGACTGGATGGCACATAACTTTCTTAAGCTCAACTCCAATAAGACAGAGGTACTTATTATTGAACCAAATCGCTACAAACATAATATGTCAGATTACAAATTGCACATAGATGGCTGTACTGTGGTGCCATCTTCCACGGTTAGGAACTTAGGTGTGATGTTCGACAGCAACTTATCCTTTGATAGTCATATCGCCAACGTCTGCCGCACAGCATTCTTCCATCTTAGAAATATCTCAAAAATACGCCATATACTGTCTACATCTGACGCAGAGAAGCTTATTCATGCTTTTATGACCTCTAGAATAGACTATTGTAACTCGCTACTCGGAGGATGCCATTCAAATCAGGTCAACAAGCTTCAGCTAGTTCAAAACGCTTCTGCAAAGGGTACTTACTCGATCTAAGAAGTATGACCACATAAGCCCAATTCTGGCATCTTTACACTGGCTACCAGTTAAATATTGCATCCAATTTAAAATATCACTAATCACCTACAAAGCTTTAAATGGCTTAGCACCCTCATATCTTAGAGAATTACTATCAGAATACAATCCATCACGCACACTACGGTCGCAAAATTCTGGCCTATTGATTATCCCTAGACTATCAAAAGTGTCTAAAAGTGGAAGATCCTTTTCCTACTTAGCCCCTAAGCTCTGGAATGATTTACCAACCGATGTCCGAGAATCAGACACAGTCGATCATTTTAAATCTAGACTTAAAAAAAACTTTTCTCTTCAACAAAGCATTCGCATAATTTGTCTAGTAAAGGTTCTTAACTCGCAATAGTTATTTTCACGGAACAAAGCACTCACGGTCATAACACAGACCAACCAAATAAATAAATAAAAACCTTTTCTGCATGAACACTTAAAATGAATTGCATTAAATAGTTTGCCACCGTTTGCCACTGAACCTGCATTAACGACGACAGTGGGGCTTCTGGCCTTAGTCAAACGGTTTGGCACGTATGGTTGGGTTGCGTTTTTCGCACTTTCGTGTGTCTTGTGAATAGTATGTCATACAGACCCGTTTGCCACTGAACCTGCATTAACGACGACAGTGGGGCCTCCAGCCTTAGTCAAACGGGTTGGTATGTATGGTCGGGTTGCGTTTTTCGCGCTTTCGTGTGTCTTGTGAATAGTGTTAGGACCCCGTTGATGTTTCTCCTTTATTCTATGTGTTGCTTGTCTCTGTCTTCCGCAGGGTGCTGAGGGCAGGGGTGGCGCCTAGGATTGAAGGGGTTGGACTATTTTCTGCTTATTTGTTGTGTTTGCGTGTTGAACGAGGGGGGGCTGAATTCAGCTCAATCACGAAGACACGTGAAGATTAGGATTTGGAAATAGGGTTTTTGTTTTGATTTAGATGCAGGGCGCTCCAGTCTAGATCGTGTATAGTCCTTCTTTGTGTCAGGAACCACTTTAATTTGGTAAACACGTGTAGCTTAAGTTTAAAAGGACAGAGTGAGCGAGAAGTACTGAGTTTGATATTGTTTGGCATAATATTGGTACTTGGATAGTTTGGAAAATAGGTTTTGTGGAAATGGAAACGTGAATGGAAACGAGTGATTTTTTAGCTGCCCCGTCGGCAGATAGTTTAAAAACTTTAACTAAAGCTCAACTTGTTAAAGTAGCGAAACACTACGGATTTGAATCACAGTTTCCTAAAAGCATTAAGAAAGATTCATTGTTGCAGTTAGTTATGGACGGGCTGATGGAACGAGAGGTAATTTCATTGCCAGAGCCGGTGGCACAGTCTGGAGATTTGACGCCTCCATTCACGTCGGCGTTGACTTTTGAGCAACAAATGAAATTGTTGGAAATGCAATTAGAACGGGACAAATTATTGGCTAGGGAACGTGAACGGGAAAGGGCAGAACGAGAGAAGGATAGAGAATTGGAATATGATAAACTGCGGCAGGAACAACAACGTTTTAAACTGTTGGAAGAAGGAAGAGCGTTCCCACAACCAGATAAACTATCAAATATGACCAAGCTGTTACCTAGGTTTAATGAGCGTGAGCCTGATCTTTTCTTTTCTCTGTTCGAAATACTTGCAGAGGATCATGGCTGGAGGGATTCAGAGCGTATTTTGCTTTTACAAAGTGTAATTTGTGGCAAAGCCCAGGAGGCTTACGTTGCGTTGGAAGACTCACAGCGGAAAGATTACGTTGTAGTGAAACAGTCTATACTTAAAGCTTATGAACTAGTTCCCGAAGCTTATAGACAAAGATTTAGGAAATGGCGTAAAACGGATAAACAAACACACTTGGAGTTGGTGCGTGAACTGTCTGCGCTCTTTAATCGTTGGCGTACAGCTGAAGGGGTGGATACATTTGCGGGGCTATGTGAATTAATGATTCTTGAACAATTTAAGAACATCTTACCAGAACGTATTGCTACGTATATTAATGAACATGATGTTAAAACCGCAAATGAGGCAGCTGAGCTCGCTGATAAATATGTGTTGATTCATAAACATAGTTTCCGTTCCCATTATCAGGAAGATTTTCGCCCTCAGCGTTTTAGTGTACCCAGGAATGATCCTAGTGTCAATAAAAAATTTGAGTCAGAGGATGTTTGTAATTACTGTTTGCAGAAGGGTCACTGGAAAAAGGAATGTCCTGTATTGCGGGATAAGCGACGTAGTGAGTGGACACCAAAGGGCGCAGGTTGTGTGGTTAGAGCTGCGCATTCTGATAAACAAGTGTGTGAACAATTGAATACCATTCTAGTCAGTAATGTCACTCCGTTGTACTTAGGGATAGAAAATACTGATACAGTTAGGGAGGTGTTGTCCTTGGATCAATGTATGGCTAGTGAGAGCTATAGCCCATTCATTACCAAGGGTTTTGTTTCCTTGGTGGGGAGTGAGGAGAAAGTGCCGGTACGTATTTTGCGTGATACCGGAGCGTCAGAATCCTTTATTTTGGGTTCAATTTTATCTTTTTCTGATGTGTCCGATACCGGATCGTTTGTTCTTATCCGAGGTATTGGAATGCATACCATCTCTGTTCCGCTCCATCGTATAACCTTGGAGTCTGAGCTTGTCAAAGCAGACGTTGTCGTAGCGGTGCGTCCGTCACTTCCTGTTGAAGGGGTCGACGTGATTTTAGGAAATAATTTGGCAGGGGGACGGGTGTGGCCCGAGATACCACCGCCACCTGTAGTACACATTAAATCTGTTCTGCCTGTAGAACCTGACCAATGTTTTAATGATTTTCCTGAGGTGTTTACCTCCTGTGTGGTGACTCGTGCAATGAGTCGTGATCAGGGAGGGGACCAAGAGTCAGAAGGGTCAAGTAGAGACTGTGCTAGATTAAATTTGCCAAAACTGCCACCTGTCCTTCTGCGAAAGGAGGTGGTACTAGCACAGAAGGAGGATGAGGAGTTTGTGAGACTTTTGGCTGATGCTTTGCCTGAGGGAGACATGAGAAGTGCAGCAAATGGCTATTTTGTTGTAAATGATCTGTTGGTACGTAAATGGTCTCCGTGTAATGGGGAAATTGGGGACCCAGTTATACAGATACTGGTGCCTAAACAGTTTCGTAGTATAGTTTTGCAGGCAGCACATGGTGATGTGGCAGGTCATTTTGGTGTCCGTAAGACTTACCAGCGGTTATTGCAGCATTTGTTTTGGCCAGGGATGAAGAGGGATGTGGCTAAATTTATAAAAACTTGCCATGTATGTCAGTTGGCAGGTAAACCAAATCAGTCAATTGCGCCTGCGCCCCTGTGTCCTATTCCCTCAGTAGGGGAACCCTTTAAACATCTTATTGTTGATTGTGTGGGCCCACTGCCATCATCTAGGTCAGGGTGTACATATTTGTTAACAGTGATGTGTCAGGCTACTCGTTATCCCGCTGCCTACCCGCTGCGAAGTATTACTACGAGGGCGGTGGTGAAAGCACTTTCGCAGTTTATTTCAATATTTGGCATACCAAAAGTGATTCAGAGTGACCGGGGTACTAATTTCACTTCAAAAATGTTTCGGAACATTTTGAAGTTGTTGCGGGTTAAGCAACAGTTAAGTAGTGCCTACCATCCTCAAAGTCAGGGGGCTTTAGAGCGTTTTCATTCTACCTTAAAATCTCTCCTCCGTACTTACTGCCTTGAATTGAATAAAGACTGGGAGGAGGGGATACCATGGCTGCTGTTGGCAACACGAGAGGTTGTGCAAGACAGTGTGGGATTTAGTCCCAATGAATTGGTTTTTGCCCATCAGGTTCGTGGACCTTTGTCTCTGTTGAAGGATGACTTGGAGGAGCCCAAACCTCCTCTGAATGTGATTGATTATGTAAATGGGTTCCATCGGAAATTGTTGTTGGCCTGGAAGATGGCCAGTGAAAATTTGACTAGGGTTCAACAGAAAATGAAAAAGATGTTTGATAATCGAGCGGTGGAGCGAACATTTAATGCAGGGGATCAGGTTTTGGCTTTGTTGCCTGTGCCAGGTTCACCATTTTGTGCTAAATTTGCTGGCCCTTTCTCTATTGTTAGACAAGTATCTGAGTGTGATTACCTGTTAGCTACCCCTAATAGGAAAAGATCTACCCAGTTATGCCATGTTAATTTGATCAAGCCTTACTATGTGTCAACTCCTGGTCCAGGTTGTAGGGATGTGTCATCTACTGCTGTGGCTGTAGCCAGTGTTCCTCCTAGTAATCTAATGGTGGCAGCTGAGGTTGACCGTGGGGGCACTGTTGATTCGATGCTACAGCCAAGACTTAAAAATTCAGAGACATTGGCTAACTTGGATAGCTTGGTGGATCATCTTTCATCAGAGCAAAGCACTGAATTGAAGTCTTTGATTTGGTCATTTCGTGTTTTGTTTTCTGACATGTTTATAGGTACTGACCTAATAGAACACGATATAGACGTTGGGGATGCTTTACCAATTCGCCAGCGGTTTTATCGTGTTAGCCCTGACAAACGTAAAATTATGGATACTGAGGTACAGTATTTATTGGATCATAATTTGGCTGTGCCGTCCTATTCTAGTTGGGCGTCCCCTTGTTTGCTTGTTGGTAAATCAGATAACACCTTTCGTTTTTGTACAGATTACCGCAAGTTAAATAAGGTGACGAAACCAGATTCGTTTCCGCTTCCTCGAGTGGATGATTGTATAGATCATGTAGGTGCAGCGCATTTTGTTAGCAAGTTTGACTTGTTAAAGGGGTATTACCAAGTCAAACTTACACCGCGTGCCCAGGAGATTTCTGCGTTTATCACCCCGTCTGGCCTATTTTCGTATAAAGTTATGAGTTTCGGACTTCGTAACGCTCCCGCAACCTTTCAAAGGTTGATGAATAGGGTCATCTCGGGTCTTGAGGGGTGCGCTGTGTACCTGGATGATGCTGTGGTAGTGAGTGACACCTGGGATATACATCTGGCCCGTATACGTGCATTGTTTGAGCGACTGTTGGCAGCAAAATTAACAGTGAACTTGGCAAAATGTGAGTTTGCCCGTGCTACTGTAGTCTACCTTGGGAAAGTAGTGGGCCAGGGGAAAGTATGCCCAGTCCGGGCTAAAGTCTTAGCCATCGATCAGTTCCCTCCACCTGCTACGAAGAAAGAACTGATGAGGTTTTTGGGGATGGTGGGTTACTACAGAAGTTTTTGTAGTAATTTTTCCACTGTTGTTTGTTCACTTACAAACCTCCTTAAGGGAGGGGCCAAATTTGTCTGGTCTGCAGAGTGCCAGCTTGCATTTGAGAATGTTAAGGTGTTGTTAAGCAGTGCGCCTGTGCTGGCGGCTCCTCGGATAGACAAGCCATTTCAACTTCAGGTGGATGCCAGTCAGGTCGGTGCTGGGGCAGTGCTTTTGCAAATTGATGAGAATGGCATTGACCGGCCGGTTTGCTACTTCTCACGGAAATTTAACAAATCCCAAGTTAATTATTCCACAATTGAAAAGGAGGCTTTGGCCTTGATATGGGCATTAGACCATTTTGATGTGTATGTGGGTGGGGGGATACAACCGTTAGTGGTGTTTTCAGATCATAACCCTCTAACATACTTGCACACAATCCATAATCCCAATCAAAGGCTCATGCGATGGGCTTTGTTCCTGCAACCCTATCATTTAGACATACGTCATATCAGGGGTGTTGACAATGTAATTGCGGATGCGTTGTCCCGCTCCTGTGGTAGTGTTGAGTAATTGTTCTGTCTCATAATTTTGTCCCTCTTGTTCCCTTTTCCTGATCTTTCCTTAAAATGCTTTCTAAGGGCCCTGGATTGCTGGTGGATGGGAAGATGGGGGATTGGGGAGTATGAAAAGAATGAGGTTGGGAAATACACTTGGTGGTGGTTGGTGAACCTCTAAACTAGGGTTTTGTAATGGGATTTTGGGTTGTATAGTATGGTGGTATGCCTTGAAATAGTTTTTTTTTTTTTGATCAATACAGAGTCCCACTTAGGTGGGCCTCTGTTTTGAAGGGGGGGAAGGTGTTAGGACCCCGTTGATGTTTCTCCTTTATTCTATGTGTTGCTTGTCTCTGTCTTCCGCAGGGTGCTGAGGGCAGGGGTGGCGCCTAGGATTGAAGGGGTTGGACTATAAAAGGCGGGGTTTTTCCCCATGGACGCTCTCTCTTGGCTTCTCGCTCATTCCTGTGGCTTGCCCCGATGGGGAGAGTCTCGAGTGAGCTCTCTCCGATCGCGTAGTTTCTCTGGAAGCTCCCATGTCCTCGTTTTGTTATATTCCTTTACTCCAAGACATGTTATGCCTTATATTTTGTTATGCTGATTCCGGCCATTTATGTAAATAAATATATATTTATACTTAACGCTACGGTGTGGTCTTCCCCATTTTATGTCAGGTCTGCTTTGAGCCAGGTGGGCCTTGACAATAGTATGTCATACAGACCCGTTTGCCACTGAACCTGCATTAACGACGACAGTGGGGCTTCCGGCCTTAGTCAAACGGGTTGGCACGTATGGTCGGGTTGCGATTTTGGCGCTATCGTAAGTCTTATGAATAGTATGCCATACAGACCCGTTTGCCACTGAACCTGCATTAACGACGACAGTGGGGCCTCCAGCCTTAGTCAAACGGGTTGGTATGTATGGTCGGGTTGCGTTTTTCGCGCTTTCGTGTGTCTTGTGAATAGTATGCCATACAGACCCGTTTGCCACTGAACCTGCATTAACGACAACAGTGGGGCTTCCGGCCTTAGTCAAACGGGTTAGCACGTATGGTCGGGTTGCGATGTTTTTTGGCGTTTTCTCCTGGTCCTGTAAATGGTATACAATATAGACCCGTTTGCCACTGAACCTGCATTAACGACGACAGTCGGGATTTAGGCCTTAGTCAAACGGGTCGTCAGGTTTCATTTTCTCTTAAAGATCGGAAGGTGACCCTTATTTACCATATATACCCTCGTATTGGGCCCCCAATTTGCTAAATCCTCAACTGTGGATAATATAATTATGCCGCAATAGTTAGTCTGTCTGGAACTAAGCTGAGTTAAACCACATCACTGTGTGACACTTCAATACATATGAACGGCCGCTACGCTAATACGATTTTGTTTTTCTCTCCCGGTCTCGTCCTCGACCCGAGGACAACGAGACAAACAGACCCAGTCCCGGTAGATGTGAAAGTCGGCACACCTCTGATCTACTGGCCGTCCTTCAACGTTATGCCCAGCTGATGCCTGACCAACGATCACCGGCAGAACCGCTTAATCTCCGCTAAATCTCCTTATCCGTTCTCCCAAGGGTTTTTCCCTCCTAGGACTTATTTTTCCTCGGATAAAAGCCCGGGGGTTTTTTTCTCCTAGGGGGTTTTTCACCCCGGGGAGGCAGCCTTTTTGGGCTTTACCTAGCTTCCTCTTCTATACGTTGCTTTAGTAATACGTGCACTTATAATATTGAGTCATAGCCGCAGCAAATTTAACTGCTCATGCTATCATGTATTTTGTTGTGCTATCTGTCTTTTTTCTGTGCTTTTCACTGCTTCTATTTATGTAAAGCTGCTTTGAAACAATTTACTTTTGTGAAAAGCGCTATATAAATAAAATTGAATTGAATTGAATTGACTTGTCTGCATTTTGAGGCCAAACTAAGGGCACTGGTGTATTTTAAGATATGTCAGTGCAAGATGTTTTCAGTTTGGACAGCTCTTATATTTATTTTAGTCTAGGACTAGTCTAATCCCTGTCTGGGAAACTGCCCCTATATGTCTGACAACAGAACAGATAATATGTGAAAATAGCATTCAGTTGTGTTAAAATACAATAAAACAAACAATAACTGTCAGATCAGACAGAGAGTAGAAAACAGATTATCCAACAGATTAAATAGCTAATCAAAAAAAGAACACTGTATTAATAATAAAAAAATAGTCGTTAGAGTAATCGACTAATCGGAAAAATAATCGCTAGATTAGTCGACAGAAGAAATAGTCGTTAGTTGCAGCTCTATTAACAAACAGTGTCAGCTTTGTTCATGGCAAAGAAAGTTTGGGGTGGTTAGATTAATGGGGTGGTTAGATTAATGAACTATAATGTGAAATTAATATTAATGTTCAATAATTCAAAGTATTGTGTTGTGTCACACATTATTAGTTCTGTGTCACATGTATAGTAGACCATTTTTTGTCGGTGGATTATAATGATTGCCCTTTTCAAGTAAATTTCAGATCTGTGGAAAACACTGACATACATTTTGCATTCGCCAAATCTTCATTCCTTCCCAATTTTTTGTTGATGCATTTTAATTAAATATAATAAATATATATTTTAAAAATATATACAGTTTGCAATTATTTTGTTTTAAATGGGGTCTGGGAAAAAAATCGAATCGAATCGTAAATAGAGTTTTTTATAAAAAAAATCTCAGATTTTTTTATGGGGACGAATCGCCCAGCCCTTAATATTATGAAAGGCTTTGTGATATCATTAATCAGATGCTTATAGTACTGCTCCAATCAAGATCTTCAGAATCACTTGAATGTTACAGGTAGGTGTGTGTTAGAGGAGGCAGGGCTCGAGAGTGCGACCAATTTGACCTAATTTCTCAATGGTGCGACTTAAAAAAATATCAGGTCACACTGGTGCGACCAGGAGTTCGAGGGAAAAAGCCATGGTCCAGATCTACGTGTGTATACGTTTAAAAATGCGTGTGCGCTCCAGTGAGAGAGAGAGAGAGAGAGAGAAAACAAAAGAAAACAGAGTAAACTTGAATGTTATCTGACCCTAAATAGAAATTATACAACAGCAGAATATCTAAGCACAGTGAAAGACTCTAAATTAAGAAGAACAATGACAAGATACAGACTGAGCAATCACACTTTGATTATAGAGAAAGGAAGACATCGACAAAACTGGTTACCCAAAGAGAGCCGCATTTGCCCATACTGTAACCGAGGAGATATAGAGACAGAACAACACTTCCTCATCATCTGTCCTAATTATGAGGAAATCAGACAAAAATTCTACACAAAAATGGAAACAATGTGCACTGACCTCACAAAATTAAACAACAATGCACAACTTCGGGCTCTATCTTATGCTGCATTTACACCGACCGCGGTAAGGGCGTGAAGCGCGAGTGATTTCAATGTTAAGTCAATGTGAAGACGCGTTGACGCGCGTCAAGAGGTCCCGCGGCGCGGAAGAGGCGTTCGGCGCGGCGCGGAAGAGGCGTTCGGCGCGGCGCGGAAGACGCGTTTCCGCCTCTTTCGCGCGTGAAGCTCGGGCGAAAGGCGCGAATTGAGCGTTGTGCGCGGTACGCGCGGTAAGCGCGAATGGTGCTTTTTGTGCATCTAGCGGTTCACGCGAATTTGCGGCTGACGCCCGAGTTGAAAAATTTGAACTTTGGCGGAATTTCGCGCCGCGTTAACCAATCAGGAGCCTGCTTGCTGCTGTGGTGGCAGCCCCGCCCGGAGTCACTCACTCAACCAAGGCTTGATATTGTCCATAAGCAGACACCCGGAGCTATACGACACAAGTTCTTATTTCTATAGAGGAGACAGGAATAAAAAGGACCTCGCTTGGAAGAGTGTCAGTGAGGACATTGGGCAACCTGGTAATTGTAATACACACTTCACTTTTGAGTCACGTGTCGTTTATTTTCCCCATAGTAAGGTTACCAAATACAAACTGGTAACTCTCTCGATAAATGCACAATCAACATCAGTCATTTTGCAAACAGACAACCGCATAGCACTTGCCCCTCCCACAAGAAGCGGAGTTTGCCTCTGACGCGCGTCAAATGCTTGGTTTTTCCGCGCGTCTACTCCGCTCTACAAGCGCGAATGCATCCAAATTGTTCAAGCGGCAAACCACGCGCGGTAGACGCGATTTTGACGCCCAAACCGCGTTTGGTGTAAACTCAGCATTACACCCGGCGCAATGCAGCGCAATGCGCGACGCAAGTGTCTTTCGCTAGTTTCCACCCTAATTTTCACGTTTAGCGTTGTTTAAATAGCAAATGCATTTGCGCCCCCTTTTGCGCCCATGGGCGTTCTGGTCTAAAAACGAGGTGTGTTCAGGCGCATTGTTGGCGCGTTGCTATTTTGAGGCAACTAAAATAGACTACGCCATTGACCAACAAAAACCTGGTCTAAAGTCTAAAATCAATGGCGCAATATGTTTTATGTTATTTAAAGAGCGCATTAGTAAAATGCGCCTATAAACGGAAGGACAACGCAGGTTTGCTTATCACAAAGTACATGAATGCGCAGCAGCACAAAAATGCTTTTAAATATGAAAGATTAAAGGATTGAATGTAAAAGATTATTATTGAGTCTCTTGGACATAAATGAGTAGTAATTATGAGACGTTAAAGGCGCAAGGAGCTGCTTCACCTGCAGCCTGGTAAGTAAATAAATGCTTTGCTTTAAACAAATGCATCTGTTTTTAAATGTTTTTTTAATGCTACCTCACGGATTTATTGTATATGATGACTCTGTACCTGCGGATATGGTGAGATGAGAAACATTTTTAAGTAATGCTTAAAAAAACTCTTTGCTAAAAAAACGCTGTCCAAAGTGTTGAAATGTGAGGAGAGCCGTTTGTAAATTCTTTATCTCCTGTTTGTTACAAATAAAGTATTTTTAGAGTACAAACCTTATCTTACATACTTGTAAATAATGTTTTAATGATATTGGATAGCCATACATTTAAAGCAATTAAAAGCCTGCTTTTTTACTTCCATGACTAAAAGAAAACGGGTTTTAAAAGTTTTTAATAAAAAAATAACAATTTCAATACAAGTGAAAAACAACTCAATTATTTAACATTAATCTTAAACTGGGGATCTTCTTCCTCCGCTTAGTTTTTCAGTTTACAAAGTAATAGGGATAAGACATAGCGCCAGCGCAACTTGCCTTTAAAGGGGATGAGAGCTGAGTCTCTCATTGGTTTACTGCACGTTACGCCCAAAATACTCCCATTACAATAGGACCAACCCTTTTCGACCATGCGCTCAGCGCACAAACCATTTTTCCCGTCGTTAAATTAGCAAAAGTGGATTCGGACACGCCCATTTAGACGTTGCGCTGTGCGCTTTAGACAGTGCGCTTAGATCGTTAAAATAGGGCCCTTCAATATTTATTAGGAGAAAAACAAAATTGTATTTTACTAGCAGCACAATACATTGCTGCCTGCCATAAAAAAGGGAGGAGTCGACCATTCAGTAATGCGCTTACATATATCCACATACTCTTGCTCAACACATTGTTCATAGATTTCTATAAGATTTCTATAATGTATTTTTTAAGTTTTTATTTGTATATATGTATAGTCAGGACCGCTGTTTTCTTCATAATCTTACTTCCAGATCTAATCCTATAAACTTTTCGGTGTTTGCTGTATCGCTATCACCGCCCTGCCAGACTGTCTTAAAGAGAAATAAGTTAATTCCTTGATTTGCGTTGTTGATTCATTTATAAATAATTCCCCCCAAGGCTTTAGTTTATGCGCAAAAAGCATTAAAATGAATAGAACATTCAATTCAATTCAATTCAATTTTATTTATATAGCGCTTTTCACAAAAGTCAATTGTTTCAAAGCAGCTTTACATAAATAGAAGCAGTGAAAAGCACAGAAAACGACAGATAGCACAACAGAATACATGATAGCATGAGCAGTTAAATTTGCTGCGGCTATGACTCAATATTATAATTGCACGTATTACTAAAGCAACGTATAGAAGAGGAAGCTAGGTAAAGCCCAAAAAGGCTGCCTCCCCGGGGTGAAAAACCCCCTAGGAGAAAAAAAAACCCCGTGCTTTTATCCGAGGAAAAATAAGTCCTAGGAGGGAAAAACCCTTGGGAGAACGGAAATGGAGATTTAGCGGAGATTAAGCGGTTCTGCCGGTGATCGTTGGTCAGGTATCAGCTGGGCATAACGTTGAAGGACGGCCAGTAGATCAGAGGTGTGCCGACTTTCACATCTACCGGGACTGGGTCTGTTTGTCTCGTCCTCGGGTCGAGGACGAGACAGGGAGAGAAAAACAAAATCGTATTAGCGTAGCAGCCGTTCATATGTATTGAAGTGTCACACAGTGATGTGGTTTAACTCAGCTTAGTTCCAGACAGACTAAATATTGCGGCATAATAATATTATCCACAGTTGAGGATTTAGCAAATTGGGGGCCCAATGCGAGGGTATATATGGTAAATAAGGGTCACCTTCCGATCTTTAAGAGAAAATGAAACCTGACGACCCGTTTGACTAAGGCCTAAAGCCCCACTGTCGTCGTTAATGCAGGTTCAGTGGCAAACGGGTCTATATTGTATACCATTTACAGGACCAGGAGAAGACGCCAAAAACATCGCAACCCGACCATACGTGTTAACCCGTTTGACTAAGGCCGGAAGCCCCACTGTCGTCGTTAATGCAGGTTCAGTGGCAAACGGGTCTGTATGGCATACTATTCATAAGACTTACGTTAGCGCCAAAATCGCAGCCCGACCATACGTGCCAACCCGTTTGACTAAGGCTGGAGGCCCCACTGTCGTCGTTAATGCAGGTTCAGTGGCAAACGGGTCTGTATGGCATACTATTCACAAGACACACGAAAGCGCGAAAAACGCAACCCGACCATACATACCAACCCGTTTGACTAAGGCTGGAGGCCCCACTGTCGTCGTTAATGCAGGTTCAGTGGCAAACGGGTCTGTATGGCATACTATTCATAAGACTTACGATAGCGCCAAAATTGCAACCCGACCATACGTGCCAACCCGTTTGACTAAGGCTGGAGGCCCCACTGTCGTCGTTAATGCAGGTTCAGTGGCAAACGGGTATGTATGGCATACTATTCACAAGACACACGAAAGCGCGAAAAACGCAACCCGACCATACATACCAACCCGTTTGACTAAGGCTGGAGGCCCCACTGTCGTCGTTAATGCAGGTTCAGTGGCAAACGGGTCTGTATGGCATACTATTCACAAGACACACGAAAGCACCAAAATCGCAACCCGACCATACGTGCCAAACCGTTTGACTAAGGCCGAAAGCCCCACTGTCGTCGTTAATGCAGGTTCAGTGGCAAACGGTGGCAAACTATTTAATGCAATTCATTTTAAGTGTTCATGTAGAAAAGGTTTTTATTTATTTATTTGGTTGGTCTGTGTTATGACCGTGAGTGCTTTGTTCCGTGAAAATAACTATTGCGAGTTAAGAACCTTTACTAGACAGATTATGCGAATGCTTTGTTGAAGAGAAAAGTTTTAAGTCTAGATTTAAAATGATCGACTGTGTCTGATTCTCGGACATCGGTTGGTAAATCATTCCAGAGCTTAGGGGCTAAGTAGGAAAAGGATCTTCCACTTTTAGACACTTTTGATAGTCTAGGGATAATCAATAGGCCAGAATTTTGCGACCGTAGTGTGCGTGATGGATTGTATTCTGATAGTAATTCTCTAAGATATGAGGGTGCTAAGCCATTTAAAGCTTTGTAGGTGATTAATGATATTTTAAATTGGATGCGATATTTAACTGGTAGCCAGTGTAAAGATGCCAGAATTGGGCTTATGTGGTCATACTTCTTAGATCGAGTAAGTACCCTTGCAGAAGCGTTTTGAACTAGCTGAAGCTTGTTGACCTGATTTGAATGGCATCCCCCGAGTAGCGAGTTACAATAGTCTATTCTGGAGGTCATAAAAGCATGAATAAGCTTCTCTGCGTCAGATGTAGACAGTATATGGCGTATTTTTGAGATATTTCTAAGATGGAAGAATGCTGTGCGGCAGACGTTGGCAATATGACTATTAAAGGATAAGTTGCTGTCGAACATCACACCTAAGTTCCTAACCGTGGAAGATGGCACCACAGTACAGCCATCTATGTGCAATTTGTAATCTGACATATTATGTTTGTAGCGATTTGGTTCAATAATAAGTACCTCTGTCTTATTGGAGTTGAGCTTAAGAAAGTTATGTGCCATCCAGTCACTAACATCGCTAATGCAGTCTTTTAGCTTAGAAAACGTGTGTGTTTCGCTGGGATGCGAGGAGATGTAAAGCTGGGTATCATCCGCATAGCAGTGAAAACTTATGTTGTGTTTCCTGATAATGTCTCCTAGGGGTAACATGTATAACGAGAACAGGATAGGACCTAAAACTGATCCCTGCGGTACACCGTATTTAACCAGGGAGTGATATGACTCTTCCTCATTTACATAAACAAAGTGATAGCGATTGGTTAGATATGACCTAAACCAGGCTAGCGCCTGACCACTGATACCAACATAGTTTTCTAGTCTATTGAGTAGGATTCTGTGGTCTATTGTGTCAAATGCTGCACTAAGGTCTAGTAATATAAGAATTGAGATTTCACCACGATCGGATGTTAATAGGAGGTCATTTGTAACTCTAAGCAACGCTGTCTCTGTGCTATGGTGGGGCCTGAATCCTGATTGGAACTTTTCATATGTACTATTATTTGTCAAGAATGTGCGTAACTGGCTTGCCACTACCTTTTCTAATATTTTCGAAAGAAAAGGGAGATTTGAGATTGGTCTAAAGTTATTAAGTTCTCCTTGGTCAAGCTGTGGTTTTTTAATCAGCGGTTTAATAACTGCTAGTTTGAAAGCTGTTGGAACGTATCCTATTTCTAGCGATGAGTTAAAGATATTTAGAACCGGGGTTGACACTACAGGGAATACTTCTTTAAGTAGTTTTGTGGGAACGGGGTCTAATATACAGGACGATGATTTGGATGATGTGACTAGTTTAGAGAGCTCATCTATTGTAGTAGGTTTAAATGAATCAAGATGTTCGTATGGTAGTCTAGTGTTAAGTGAACTAATGGGTAGAGTGGTGGCTGCCTGGGTAGCTACGATGTTTTCCCTAATAGCCGAAATTTTGTTAGAAAAGAAGTTCATGAAGTCGTTACTATTGTGTTGAAGTTTACTATTGGTTTCTGTTTGTTCTTTGTTTCTAGTCAGTTTCGCAACTGTGCTAAAGAGGAAACGAGGGTTATTATGATTCTCATTTATAAGCTTGCTAAGATATGTAGATCTGGCGGTTTTAATAGCCTGTCTGTAGTGTTTAACACTCTGTTTCCATGCTGCGCGCCATACTTCTAACTTTGTGCTTCTATAATTTCTTTCCATTTTTCTAGCTGCCTTTTTAAGGGCTGCTGTGTGATGGTCATACCATGGAGCTGGTGGTTTTTCTTTGAATCTCTTTTTTCGAATGGGAGCAACGGCATCCAATGTGTTAGAACAGACATTGTTTAGGTTTTCTATTTCAATATCTAGATCGTCACAGTTATCTGCTACATGTTTCATTTGGGACAGGTCTGGAAGAGTGCTAATAAAGCTATCTTTAGTGGTGGAAATTATTGTTCTGGCTAGTCGGTAGCATGTTGTAGATTGAGTGATCCTATCTAGAAGTACAGTGTATGACACAAGGTAATGGTCAGAAACTGCATCACTCTGAGGTGATATTTCGACGTCATTAATATTGAGTCCGAGTGACAGAATTAAGTCTAATGTGTGATTACGAGTATGCGTTGGCCCTGTCACGTTTTGTCTAATATTGAGAGAATTTAGAACATCTATAAACGCACGTCCTAATGCGTCTTTTGGGTTGTCCACATGGACATTAAAATCACCAACAATAAGAGCTTTATCTACAGTGACTACAAGCTCAGATAGGAAATCTGCTATTTCATTAAGGAAATCTGCATGGTGACCCGGTGGTCTATAGATTGTCGCTAAAGCAAAAGAAAGCTGTTTGTGGTTACGATCAGTTATTTCCATATTTAACAACATTACTTCAAATGATTTAAATTTTAGCTCAGATTTTTGGTTTACTTTAAACATTGTGTTGTATATTGTAGCTACACCACCCCCTCTCCCCTTTAATCGAGGTTCGTGTTTATAATAATAGTCTTGTGGGGTGGATTCATTTAAACTAATGTAGTCGTCTGCTTTAAGCCAGGTTTCTGTTAAACAGAGTACATCTAAGTTTTGGTCTGTAATTATTTCATTGACAATAGGTTCTTTATTGGTAAGCGATCTAATGTTAAGAAGGCCGAATTTTAAGAATCGAGATTCATCTGTTAATGTATTGTTTTCTAATTTTATTTGAATCAGATTTGTACCAGATGTAACAAGCGGTGCCCTGTATTTATTTGTTCGGGGAACAGATACAGTTGAAATGTGCTGATATTTCGGTAAGATTGACTCGAAGTGCAGGGATATAAGTGGTCTTGACATATCACGGCAGCTAACAGATGGACGGTTAAGCCGATCCGTCTGTTTCCTGACCTGGGCCCTGGATAGTCATACTATATCAGAATTAAGACTATTGATCAGATTTTTAGTGAGTATAGCACTTCCTTCCGATGACGGGTGAAGGCCATCTCGGGTTAGGAGAAATGGTCTTCCCCAGAAATGCTTCCAATTGTCTATAAACCCTACGTTATGCTGAGGGCACCACTTTGACATCCATCCATTGAGAGACACTAATCTACTATGTGTTTCATCTCCCCGGTAGGCGGGGAGGGGACCAGAGCATATTACATTGTCTGACATTGTTTTTGCAATTTCACACATCTCCTTAATATTATCTTTGGTGATTTCCGACTGGCGGAGCCTAGTGTCATTCGTGCCGGCGTGAATAACAATCTTAGAAAACTTCCGCTTAGCATTAGCCAGCACTTTAAGTTTGGATCTAATGTCAGACGTTCTGGCTCCCGGTATACAGTCGACTATGGTGTTTGGTGCCTCAATGTTAGTGTTCCTGAGTATAGAATCTCCAATGACCAGGGCACTTTTAAAAGGTGTTTCAGCTGGTATACTCCTTAGGGGATCGAATCTGTTAGAAATTGTCGTTACGTTATGGGTCTTAGAAGGACGCCTAATATGACTATGCCGCCTAACAGTCACCCAGTTTGACCGCTGACTTGACTCTGATGACGGAACCGAGCCATGTGTATTTTGATAAACACTATGCGCGCTCGATACAGTATTTGTAATATTTATATTAGCATCTGATGTCGGAACCGAGCCATTAGTCTTTTCGCTCGATAGATTATTTGCGACAGTAACATTAGCGGTTTTGCTATCCTCAACTAGCGTTCGGATGCGCGATTCTAGTTCAGCAACCTTCTCAGTTAACCTTAATACTTCAATACACTTAGTGCATGTAAACCCCTCTATGCTAACAGCAGAAGCTAAACTATACATGTTGCAAGTAGTACATGTTACAATAACAAGCGGAGTCTTACCGCTTTCATGCTGGGCGATGGCGTCTTCGTTTACCCGAACGCGGTCCCCGGAGCTGCATCGCGTGGGGTGTTCGGTTGTGACACCCCTCGGTCGCCTGCGAACGTCTGGGGCCAGGGTGATGTTTGGCTTGCCGAATCTGCGAAGGCCGGGCAGCGGTTCCTCCACAGCTTCCCGATCGCTTTCATGTCGTTCACGGTCCGTGAAGCTGCATCGCGTGGAATGCATGTTTGTTGCTCGCTTGTGGACGTCGGAAGGCAGGGTGAAGTGGGCGCTGTACCTCGCCTTGGATCTGCTAAAACCGGGAAACAACTCCTCCACAGCTTCCCGCTCAGGTGAGGATAGGTCAGAAAAGCATATATCAGATGAATCCGCCATTAGATCGGAAAATGCTAGCTTCAGCCTCCACCGTGTGGATGCTAGCGGGCTATATGCTAACAACACTGGGTGTTTATTAGTGATAAATAGTTTCACGTGGTAGTACTGCTCAATAATCGTCACGGTAAAGTATTCCTATGTAAAACTAATAAGTTATATTATATAAATAGGAATAAGATGGTAAAAAAAAAGCTTTTAGATGATGAACTCGACGGAGCTACGATGCACGATCTGTTCAGCGTGACGTCACAAAAACACAAAACATGATGATTACGTCTTTCTTTGGTGAAAAAATAATAAAATAAATAAGCCTACATGAAATGTGATTCACTTAAATAATTAGCAAATTAACAAAACGAATTCAAAAGTAGCCTATAGCCTATATGAGTTTATTTTTTGTGTGACGCGCTCCAAATCCGATGCAGCACAAAACACTTTATGTACCAATTTAAAAAAGCACAATGTTTTGTTATTATTGTGAGTGTAACTTTACATAAATAAATCTATACCATTACAGTTTTGAATGTTGTTTTACTTTTATGCCCATAATTTAAGGTAATTTAAGGTAATGCAAGATGCAAGCTCATCACGCATATCATGCCATCACTGGCGCGGGTTTACGCAGGGCAGCGAGAAAGAGACATTCAACTTTAAACATTTAACATTCTAGAGTTTTTTTGGAATCACTGCAATCATATCATCAATTTATAAGGTATAAATATAAGCGCATCGCTTATCAGTGTTCAAACACTTCTGACCGCTCAGCTGTCAATCTGCCGACCCTCACAAAGTTTTACATTAAATGTTAATATATTTGTCCAGTCATGGTCCTGTGTTTATTTCTGTCAATGTTCTGCATGAAGATCTTTAAAGGTTTCTACGATTTGCGGTGCGGTCGGTCGCAGTTTTTATGTAACGGGAGGGTATGAAATAAATTGATGCTGATGTCGGATAACGGGTCAAGTGTTATTTTAATCACACGGATGCGGGTTATCAAACAGGACTGTGCATGACTCATATAAGGAAAATGGAATGACAACATGAAAATTATAAAATAGCCTACCAGTTTATATTCTGTATTAAACCACCATGGGCGCTAAACTTGCGGTGTTAAAGGGACACTTCACCCAAAAATGAAAATTCTGTCATCATTAACTCTCCCTCATTTTGTTACAAACCTGTATAAATTTCTTTGTTCTGATAAACACGAAGCAAGATATTTTGAGGAATGTTAATAACCAAACAAAGCATGAGCCCCATTCACTTCTATAGTAGGAAAAAATAATACTATGGAAGTGAATGGGGCTCATGAATGGTTTGGTTACAAACATTCCTCAAAATATTTTCATTCATGTTCACCAGAACAAAGACATTTATACAGGTTTGTAACAACATGAGAGTGAGTAAATTATGACAGAATTTTCATTTTTGTGTGAACTATAAATCCGATGCGGTCAAAAATTAGGGTGCACCTAACTTTTGTGCTGGTGCACCTAAGAAAAAATGTTAGGCGCACCAGTGCAACCAGTACAAAAAGTTAGTCAGGAGCCCTGGGAGGGTTATAATAACTACTATATGCAGGACAGTGGGTCACCAGGAGCCAAGTTGAAGACCTCTGTGTTGACACGGTGACACATAAAAAAACTTTATTACAATATTTAGGTGTTTTTGAGTCTCTAAGAAACTAAATATTGATTGGATTTGTCTGTGCAAGAAACTGGATGATATTATCAAGTACCAACATTATGATGAGTCATCTACAGCCTCAGCCAAAACACCTTTAGCGCATCTGGATCTTTGTGTGATTTTAAACTGCAGTTCATGTACCCTACTCATTTAGAAGGGCATCTCTAAATGGAGATTATAATTGCAGCTTATAATATAGCAATTAGGGATCACATCTGGCGAGAAAAGAAATAAATAAAAATTCTATTTCAGTCACAGTCTTTATCAAGGACAACCCTTTGTGTGGCATACCCTTCGTACAGTGACTTTCAAGGGTGCAAAAATGCCCTGAAACACAACCTTCCTGGCACATTAATGTTGCATGGGTGGACCGCTTTGCCAGGCTAGTCAGAATGTTGTAAATAATGTTTCTCGTACAAACCTATTGTTTTGTTTTACAAGATGTCAATCAGAGTTGTATAGTACTTAAGCATTTTTACTTTCTACATATTTTTCTCAATTATTAGTATTTTATTAGTGTTTTTCTTTGGAAAACATACATTCCAAAGCATATATCATAATTTTTACTCCACTACATTTCATAATTTCAAGATTTTGGTTTATATTTAATATTTAAGTACATTAAACATCTAGTAATATTTTGTACTTTTACTTAAGTAAAAAATATTTTAATACTTTTACTCAAGAAAGTAAAAGTACACAATTTTATGTAATTAGGCATTAAATCAATTTTAATATGCAATACACAGTATGATTAGAATGTAGTGAACATTTTTTATTAAAGAAAAGTATTTTTTCCCCAAGAAAAACACTCTGATTAAACACAGATGCTTGGAAAATGTAAATAAAATACTTAAATATACACCTCTCATGTCAATAAGTAGTCGGAAGCCAAAAGGGATTAATTTTGATTTTGCATGCAATTTGCTTTTTGCACTATCAAATCTAATAAATCACCAAGAACCACAGTTTTTTTTATATTTTGTATTCTTAAAAATGCTTCTTAAAGGTGCAGTGTGTACATTTTAGCGGCATCTAGTGGTGAGGTTGTGAATTGCAACCATCGGCTCAGTCCACTGCTCACCCCTCACTTTTGAAACGCATAGAGAAGCTATTGCGTTGCCACCGGAAAAACGTTTCATCGTCGGAGACAACTTAGTAAAAGGTTTGTCTGTTAAGGGCTTCTGTAGAAACATGGAGGCACATAATGGCGACTTCCACGTAAGAGGCCCTCACCCCGGATTTCCACCGACTGCGGAACGGCTGCGGATCCGTTGCGGAACGGCGGCGGAGTCAATCGGTTTCCATTCAAGTCAATGTGTGTATTTCCACCGACTGCGCTCCGAATCCGTCACAGCTCCGGCCATCCGCAGCCCTCTGGCACAAATACGCAGAGCTTCTATTTTTGACGGATGCCGGACAGCTCCGCAGGGCGGAGCCATGACTTTATCACGTGATCATACCTGAATTCACGAGAACTCGTGTTTTTTTAATTAAATCTTTGCAATACAAACATTACAAACACACACAAATAAAGTAATTAATACTGAAACAACAAATAATAGACAGGAACAGAGCCAGGGGGAGTTTCAAATAAATACATTAAAGATAGATCATATATAAATGTTTTAGCAGCCTTCTTATTTTTTGAATTTTGGATGGATTTGATGTACTGCTCTGTCTACGCGAGATCTCGTGTTGTGATCTGGGCTGGTTTGTAAAAACGTCATAATTCAACGGCATAATGGGCAGAGACAGAACTAGGTATCGCGCGATCATCACGTGAATTTGCGAGACCTCATGAGTCCTCGTCACTTCAGCACGCAGCCGCTCTGCAACAAAAACGGAACTGGTGGGTATTGACGGACGGCAGAGTGCGGAGACATAACGCAGCGGAGCTGATCTGCAGCCGCTCCGCAGTCGGTGGAAATCCGGGGTCAGTGTATGTAGATAAAAAAAGTCTCATTCTAAGGTAATAAAAACATAATGGTTCATTATAAAAAGGTCTTTATACACCCCTAATGATATAGTTTTGTATATTATTTTGCATTTCTGTCAAGAGATCCTTCTAAAAATTACACACTGCACTTTTAAGAAAGTTCTTATTTTTTTCCTTAGAGATAATCTTAAAAAAAAGGTAAGATAAGAAAATAATATCTTAAAGTTAGAATAACCTTACAGAAGCCTTAAATCTCAAAATGTAAGACGATTTATAATTTAAATTTTATTGTTTTAAATGTGCCATGTATTGTGTAGTCAGACGTGGCAATTTAAACGGTTTACTTCACAAAGATTAATTTAATGAGGAATTTCATACTCAAAGTTTAATGGCTTACTTCAGTTATGTGTCACAAAATGCATAAGTATTAGTGATAATATTAGCTAACATTTTAGTTCCTTCATAATACATTTATTGTGAAATTATTAACAGCTCTACTCAAAGACGCTCTGAGTGGGAGTCGAACTGGCAATCGGTCAATCACGCGAGTCAAGCACTCTGAAAGGACAGACCGATTGGGAGATTAGGGAATGATGTTTACTCACCGCACCACCTTCATACACTAGCTGGCCTCTACAACAACAGCGAATAACATCTATAGTCTTAACACATCACTTATTTATGTAGTATACAGTATATCGCGTTAATGATTGCAAGGAGGTAAATGATAAATCAAACGGATGGATAACCTCACAGGCAGAGTAGAATAATTTATTTCAAAGTTTGTCATTTTATTCTTAAGACAAAAATTTAAGATGTTCTTAAAGGAATATTCCATTTTCTTAAAAGAAAAATCCAGATAATTTACTCACAACCATGTCATCCAAAATGTTGATGTCTTTCTTTGTTCAGTCGAGAAGAAATTATGTTTTTTGAGGAAAACATTGCAGGATTTTTCTCATTTTTAATGGACTTTAATAGAGCCCAACATTTAATACTTAACACTTTACAGTTTTTTCACGGAGTTTCAAAGGACTCTAAACGATCCCAAACGAGGCATAAGGGTCTTATCTAGCAAAACGATTGTCATTTTTGACAATAAAAATAACAAATATACACTTTTAAAGCACAACTTCTCATCTAAATCCAGCCCAGCGCGACCTAACGTAAATGCGTAGTGACTTAGGGAGGTCACGTGTTACATATATAAAATGCACATTTGCGGACCATTGTAAACAATAAACTGACACAAAGACAATAGGCTTGTTTGAGATGAGCAAATTCTGCACAGAATCGATCACCGGGGATCAGTGCAAGATGCATTACGGTTAGAAAAGTGTCCGACTTACGTCCGACTTGCTCTGATGTCACGCTGACGTGTGCAAAATAACTCTCGCGATGGAGAGGCGGGCTCGTTGGATTCTACAGCCGAGCGCAGTTGCTCTCCACCGACTGCGTTGACGAAAAGCACAATGGGAAAAGACTTGCTGGCTTAATGCTCATTTGCCCGGGAATGTCAGCTGATGACTTTTTTAATTCTAAAAACTCCACTTCCTGTAGTAGTTTTTATATTTATTCGACTTGTTCTTGACTTATGACATTTATATTATTAATAAATTCATTTAAACTGTTGTATTGGTGTTGTATTATTTGTACTGTGTGCTGTTTATATTTCACATAGAAACGAATTTGTATTACGTCTAGACTTATATTACATCCCAACATTTACTAAGAAGCCTTTTCCAATAATGAACAGTTCAGCTTTGTTGATTCTCCTTATAAACATCTTAATGTAAATGCATTTGTTGGTATTTCAGTTGCATCTATTTAATCTGCGATAAAATACGCGAACGCAATCTCTTCCATTGCTGACGTTTGCAGTCAACAACACAGCGAGATTCATGAAGCGTCCGGCTTGCCTACACTTTTTTAACTCCTCCCCTCACTGCAGCCGGCTACTCTCGCCTATATTTCAGGCGAGGCAAGCTGCATCTCAAACAAGCCTATTCATTATTATCAGTTGACATACAACAACGTACGAACGGTCCTCGTTCTCAACACTTGTAAACACTGGGGCGGAGTTTCGCGTTCGTCCTCTGTGACCGCTTGACGTCATGATGTATTGCGTGGGGTCACGTTGGTGCATCACGACCGGATTTAAACGAGAAGTTGTGCTTTAAAAGTGTATATTTGTTATTTTTATTGTCAAAAATGACAATCGTTTTACTAGATAAGACCCTTATGCCTAGTTTGGGATCATTTAAAGTCCTTTGAAACTCCGTTGAAAAAAACTGTTAAGTGTTGAGTTAAGTATTAAATGTTGGGCTCTATTAAAGTCCATTAAAATTAGAAAAATCCTGCAATGTTTTCCTCAAAAAACATAATTTCTTCTCGACTGAACAAAGAAAGACATCAACATTTTGGATGACATGGTGGTGAGTAAATTATCTGGATTTTTCTTTTAAGAAAATGGAATATTCCTTTAAGTAAATATTTGAGAACCTCTTAAGAAATGTTCAAGAACTGCACTTAGAAACTTTTATAATTTATCTTAAGAATGTTTTCGTGAATTTAATTTGTGAGTTTTCGAGATTTAACAAAGTTTTTTACCTAAAACGTAATTCAATTTAGTATTATGTTTATCTTTGTTAACAGTTTAATGTTGCTACTGGGCACCATTTTAAAGGATAGGCACCGGTTAAGCTATACCAGATGCTCATGTCAGTAGGACACAGCAGTGGGTGATAAAAAGTTGAGGACATTTTAAATATGCATGCAACAGTACAGCATGTGCCTAGGGTAATTTATTACAGTAATAAGATCACAAGCAGATTGCTGAACAAAAGCTAAAATATCTGTAGCATAAACTGCCAAGATTTAGGAGTAAGCTATAACAGTAAAAAACTTCAGTAGAAAGAACACTTAAAGTAGATGAAAGATAATATAAATACGAAGCGCTTTAATGGTTGTGGTCAGAGACACATGACAGCAGAAGAAAGGACATAATGAATTTCTACCAGTATGTACAGCTTAAATCTCCAGATACTAACTGCATTTAAAGCAAAATGTATCCCATTTCTGTCAGATAATAGCTGAGGGAGCTGGTGAGGAATACATTCTGGCAACATTCACAAACAGGACGTGCACGGTTAATATAAATATAAGGGGCAACACTGCCCTTGAATACAGCATCAGACAAAGAGCTTGAAAATTCAAAGGCGGCAAATCATACCGTACTTTCATTACTATAACCCGCACCGGAGTTTAAGTCGCATCATTCAAAAATGCGTCATTAAAATGAAATAACATGTCACAGTGGACTATACGTCGCGTTTATTTAGAAAATTATTTCACAAACTCCAAGCCGAAGAACACACATTTAATCTGGAAAGGCAAGTTATTCAACTAACAATAGCAGACAGAACAGCAGGCTGAATAGATGTTTGTACGTTAAAAGTAATATTATCAGTTATTTAAACGATAATCCATAGCATACAGAACTTACCTGGAAGGTCTAATAGTCTAAATTAACCGAACAAGCCAACTAGCGTGAAGTTCGCATACTCGTCATTCCACATTACGGAATCCATTGAATTACATAATTACAGAAGCAGCATATGGCGGACTCTCGCGACTGTAGACGGTAATGTTGTCGCTTGCCTCATAAATGTCAAAATTAATTTACAAGGCACATCTGACTGTAAGACGCAGCACCAGCCAAGTTATGAAAAACAACGCGGCTTATAGACCGAAAAATACGGTAAAAGGAAAAATAACACTGACAGAAGAACAGCAGAATAGATGTGATCATTTCAAAACAGTTTATATTCAAAAAAAGGTCAAGGTCCTACAACGCAAGGCATGGGTCAACATAAAGAACTGCACGGTGGCCCGGGGCAAGCGTGAGAGACGTTCGGGCCAGTAAAAAGTATTGTCACTTGCCCGATTGGGCCAGTGCATCACTCTCAGTCACCAAAATATATTTTTATCAATATATATTATTTAACATCTTGAAAGCAGACATTTACTTGGGTTAAACACGACGAAAAAAAGATGCAATATTTTGCAGTTTGCTGTCAGGTAACAGGTAAAGCAGAAATGTTGGGAGCCTTTTTTATATGTATACAATTATATTTGACTTTTGTATTGTTATTTTTAAATATGTGACAGACACTAATGTTTTTTTATTGGGGCCAGTGAAAATTTTGGCAGGGCAAGTGAAAACCTGAACCACTCAGTTTTTAAAAAAATATTTGCGTTGAGCCCTGCAAGGTCCTCCAGATTTTAACGTTACTCTTTTTAAGTTTTGTGACACCATTCAAAAGGCTTTTAGTGAGAATAAAGTGAAACCATGACTGTTCCTATCACTAAGGCTTTTATGTAAAAAGCAAATATCTACGAAGGCTGTAATACAATTCAAAGTCAACTTTTTTAAACTAGACTTGAAGTTTGTACACTCCCTTACGAAAATTAACCATGGTTTAACTACAGTTAAAACAAAAAAAAACATGGTTACTGTAGTAAAACCATAGTAACTACAAAATAATCATAATTTTCAAAAACCATAGTTAAACCATAGTAAGTGTAGTAAAATCATGGTTTTGCTGATAGTAATCAATACACACAAAAAAATGGTTACTACACTTTTACCACAATAAAACCATGGTTCATTTTCGTAAGGGCTGTTGAGTAAAGCCTACTCATTCAGCCTTACTTTAGCTAATATAAAGTTACTCATTATATTACACATTATATTATGTAAGTAAACAGCAACACGGGCTACAAAATGATTCACGACAATATGTCGTATAAAACTGACATTGTCTCCCTCTTAGTGAAGTACTGCTGCCGAGCTTAAGGCGCCGATTCAATGCCTTCCTCATCATAGGACAAAACTTTACCTCTTTCAATCTCTGTTACTAGCAGATCCACAAATCCAGAAGGCCCGGGCTGTCCAACAATGACAAGCAATGAGTATTTATTGCTGCAAAAACCAGAGCGCGAGGTACGGTCGGAGTTTTCCATACCAACCAATTCGCTGATGTGGTCTGTCGCCATGTTGCAAAGTTGATACAAACTCGTGACGTCCGATTCGAAAACGAATCGATCGAATCGATTCGCAAGAGTTCATAAAATCTGAGGGAGGACAGTAAAACATGTTAGAAACAATTTTATATTTTTCAATCTAATATTAAAGTTTAAAAATATATCGTGAAATTAAAATTAAAGGTATTAGGTTACAGTGAGTGAAATAATCCAACTTGGATCCAACTCAATGTTTACACCTTTATTTTTTATAAATAAATCGATAACGTACACAATGTTGCTTTTCTGAAATTGTTAACTGGATATATAAACAGCACGTTAAGTTCCGGCAACACTTTTGATGACTCAAACTATTCAGTTGATTGAAATAAACAGTTCAAACGAAACGATTCTTTAAATGATTCGGATTCCCAATGGTAAAACAAGTGATGCGGAAAAGGAAACACCCGTCCTCACATGCGAGAGGCAAATAGTATGAAGCTGCAGATCGGAGACTTCACCTACAGACCTCCGCCCAGAGTCCCGCATTCTCAGACCCTTGGTTTTTCGAGACAGCGCCCCCTGCTTTTTGCAAGATCGTATAACACCCTTATCCAAATGGCATTGAAATCAATAGGATGCAACATTAAGGTCTCGTTTTATTTAAAGTAATCCAAAAAAATATTTGCGTTCCCGGCTAATGCATGTGCCAAAAAACTAAGTGTGTTCTCTGATTAACAAATTACCCAGTAGTTATTTTTTGAGCGTGGGTGTCAATACCCGATCAGTGCCGCCTGCCCGATCTGTCTTCCGCATGCGCATAATTGCGTAGTAAAAACGTCACCATTTCACTGTGCGATTGGTACCACGCATGCGTAACAAACAGCTGCTCATGGTTCATAATCGTTTAATCACTCTAACCAAAATGTCTTTCAACACAATAATAAACAATATACAATAGCAACTGCAAATTTATTATTTTCTGTAAACAGAAGAAATATACAA
This sequence comes from Paramisgurnus dabryanus, assembly GCF_030506205.2. Taxonomy (NCBI): domain Eukaryota; kingdom Metazoa; phylum Chordata; class Actinopteri; order Cypriniformes; family Cobitidae; genus Paramisgurnus; species Paramisgurnus dabryanus. Next base: position 17,645,773 of record NC_133360.1, on the reverse strand, counting down.
TACCAATTACATATCAGATGCATTTAACCAACGTGACTTACAAATAGAAACATTCAGTTTACACTTTTTTTTCTGTACCCATGCAAAAGTTATCTATATTTTTTACCATAATTGGCAGTAAAACCACGGTAAATATAAAATCAACCATGGTTTATTAATAAATAAAAATAATCATGCTCTTACAACAGCATATAGTAGTGCATTTTAGTAACCACAAACTTTACCATGATTTAAAATAATATGGTTACCACAGTTTCACTCCAGCATTATAATGTTACTGTATAATGTTACTGTAGTTAGTAGAACCATGGTAAAAAAAACCTTGGTTTGAAATAAGATCTGCAGTTTGACCATAGTAAAACCAATGCATGTTTCAAGGTTACAAAAAAATCCCTTAATCAGTCCGAGGTAACAGTGACTCACTGAGGAGAATATTCTGGAAACAAAACAATATTAATTTCACAATAGCTCTAAGATAATACAAGTCATGTGTTTAAAGTCATGTTCAGTTAAAATACAATTATTATTATTATAGGGTAAGTTGGCAGAATTTCAACCCACTTCGTGTTGTTACAATGTCTGTAATTTGTAAATGAACCATTTGGATGATGCAAAACATCATTTTTGCAAAGTATTGTGGATAAAAAACTGGAAATAAATCAGCAAAATTAACTCAACAATAAAGAGGAAAATTTTTCTTCAAATGTTAGCATCTATTGTATTTGTAACAATATAAAGTGGGTTAAAAATCTGCAAACTTGCGCTTTGGGGCAGTAATTACAATATTATATTTGGCAATTTTGTATGTCCATCTATAGTTGCCATCATCTAAAGTCTTTGCGAGTGTTGCTTCATCTATTGTTTCCATCGTCTTAAGTCTCTGTGAGGGTTGGCATCATCTGAAGTCTTCACAAATGAAGCTGGATCCAATAAAGAGCTACCGTAACCTCTAGTAATTTTAGGATGCGTATCCTGATGGGAAAAAACAGGAAAGCAAAATTAGAAGGATTAGAATTGCTGCGGTTCATATTATTTTAAGCAAACGCTTATATGCAGCAACGTACAGAGCTCTGAACAATACAACAACAACAACAAAACCGCATACCTAAAGTTACATATTAGCACAACACTGCTCATTTGAAGTTCAGAGGTAGTGGCAGTTGCTGTAGTTTCTTTTTTATCCATTTCAGAATGTCCATGGTGAAATTAGTTAATGCAATATAAAACCTTGAAATTATGAAATTGTTAGATTTTCTTGAATTTGGCTGCTCAGTCTTTCATGGCTCGCCAACGTATTAGAATGTATCTAATACGTAAAATAATAAGCAGGACCAAGTGCATGTGGGGAAAAGAGATTTAATGAAGGTTCTTATGTAGCATAGTTCTTCAGGAGCGATGTTGTCGTGTCAACCTTCTACATTCTTAACCCAAAGTTCTGTCTGTAGGACAGAACTTTATACTTGATATCAAAAGGCCTACAAACAATAGAAACCTGTTAGGACCTCCTACAGGAGATTGGTCTATCGAGCAGTCTACACTGAGGAATGGTGATTCTTTGTTATTCACAATGATCAGTTTCTATAGGCCATTTGGTTCACACCTTCACTGCAGAGCAGACATATATGTTAATTACATCAGGGCACAGTTGTAATGTACTCAGAAGGTAAATAACATCAGGGCACAGTTGCAACGTAACACATCAGACATTGATTACACATAAAGAAATATACACAAAATCCTTCAATCCCCCATTTGATCATATGTTGATCACACAAAAATAAAATAAAAGATTTTGTCAATCATGTACACATGCAGTACACAGGTTCTTGCTTGTGATCACTGAAAAAGGTTTCAATGTAAAAATGGCTGCATTTCTTTGTGAAAGAGTCCTTTTTAAAATTTCATTTAAAAGTTGTAATCATGTAGACTTGGCGGATGTGGTTGTGTTTTGGTCTTTTTGTACTCTGCGGAGTCCTGCAGGTTATTTGCAAGTTAGAGTAATGTGGAAATGGCAGACGTGGATGTGTTCTGTGGATCTTCCCAGGTTTCTGCTTGGTGGTTGGTGCAATATGGTGAAGGTGCCAAACATCAGAGGTCTTTGCTTATTCTCTGGAACATTGAAACACCGGAACACCTGCAATCACACACAAGAGAAAAGGGAAACGTATCTTGCCAAAGAAACAAAGTATTCACAAACAACTTCTACCTAAAACTGTCCCTATTTAATGTTGGCAGGACACTACAGTGTTTACCAGTGGTGGTATGTGTACCTCTTAATCCTCAGACGACATGCTAGAGCCTAAAAACTCTAGTCCCGCAATATATGGACTCTAATAAACACTACTGCCATCTATCCCTCATCTCTAGGCAGACTAATTAACTTTCTAATAGAACTTTCTCTTCGGGCCTTGTACTGCCAGGCTGAGTCGTTCAGGACTTGGTTGTCATTAAGATGAGCTTTAAGCATGTCTTCTGTTCTGAGTATGGGCATGGGCCTGCCTGTGACATTTTTTTAAAGGTTTCTTATGGGCATAATTGCTGTCTTGCTTATCATCACTTTGTTTTGCGGAACCTTTCATCAACAACATTTGTTCTCCGGAGAAGTCATCTTCAACTTGCTTAATGTCTAAAGTCAAGTATCTTTCTTGTTAGAGATTCCTTAATGCCGTGTGTGCACCCCTCTCCTTCACGGCTCGATTAACAGCATCATCTGCTAGGACATCACCTTTTGCTTCTATTGTTGAGTTTTCTCTGTATGCTTCCGTTTCAAAAAGTCCATCCCCTTGGATGAAATGCCACTAGCTGGTGCTGTAGAGAGGGGTTCTTTAGTTTTGCTGAAGTGCAACAGCTTTTAGTAGAGTCTTGTTTTTGTTATACTGTCAGCTGCTGAAATCTTCTATCCAGGTGGTCCTCATCAACATTTTGGTCTCTTAATTTCAGGCTGCAATCTTGAATCCAGTGTCCTTCCTTGTTGCAATACCTGCATCTTCCATGATTGGTGTTTGCACTTGTGTGTTTGTGATGTTCCACTCTCTTGTTGCTCTTCACAGATTTTGTTTGTAAGGCTCTCAGCTGGACATCTTGTGTTCTTTCAATCTTTGTTGACCATTCAACCAGCTGATTAAAAGCAACCCCAATGCTGTCCCAGTCATCATAACGCATTTTCAGAGCTTTAGAGATCTCTGGTTTCAGTGCATTTACAAATGCAGTTTTTAAAGGCATACCAGTGTCCTTGTTAAAATCCTCACTGTCATTCAAACCAGCATGTTCCAGCCAAGTTTGTTTAAAGCGATCTTCAAACTCTGTGACACTTTCCCCTGTCTTCTGCATGCAAGATGTAATTTTACCCCAATTAATCTCTGCAGGTTTTATTTCAAATAAGAATGTCTTTACGGCTTCCCATCCGGCTTCAATGTTCTCTTGAGACTCACCACTTTGATGCTGACACTTTCAGTTAGCCTGTTTTGGTCACTGTCCCTCAAATTGACATTGAGAATGACTACTCCATGTAATGGATGTAGTGTGTAGATTTTGTGCAGTCTTTGTAGAACTTGCCAATCCTTCCGTCCGTTGATGCTTGTATACATCTGGCAGATCCCTTGACTATTTGTCAATCTGCTCAGGTGTTGCTGGCTGGTATGTTCTATGCAGAACATATTTCTTTACCATTTTTGTCACAGTGCGAGTTCGTCTCTCTCCATTCTCCTCATACTCCTCCTCATTGTCAACTTCAATTTCAGTCCATTTGTTTTTGACAATAACAGGAGCGAGTCTGACCATAGATCTGCTCTTTGGGACATAGGTGTGAATAGGTGATTTAGCCTCTCTATCTAAATCACCGCTTTCACAGTGATCATGTGGTAGCTCTGTCAGCAGAGCCATTTGTTGTTGATTTTCAGTAACTTGTTGTTTAGTTACTTGCTTGTTGCAGCTGCTAGTTTCTTTAGTTGATGTCCTTGTTATAAAACAGTCTTTTGATTCAATTAGTCTTGAAATCAAATTTAGCAACATCTCATTCTGGTTTAACAGTTTCTCTTTGTCTCTTTTTTCATTTTGCAGTAGTTCAGATAATCCTCTAACCTTAGCCTTCTCAGCTTCAATCTCACATTGTAGTTTGTCCATCTCACACTTCTGTAGATGCTGTTGAATTTGTTTGAGCAAAATCACAGACAATCCATCTTTCCTGATGTTTGTCCTTAAGCGCTGTATCTTTCCATAAGCCCTTTTGATGTCTGGCAAAGCCCATTGTCCACTCTCTGAGTGCTTGATACTGTATTTCCTACAGATGTCATCATGGCATGTCCTTATCTCCAGTCTTTTGTCCAAATATGCATTCAGATTTTCCATCATCTGATCAATGTTTACATTTGGAGGTTCTGTTCCATGCCGTTCTGTAGTGGGTCTCAGGTTAGATCCACAACCATTGTTTTTCATAATAGACTCAGCCATGGCCAGTACAGGAGAAGTGCCCTCAGAGGTGTAAAAACAAAACAGAAAGGTGTTAGATCTGTTAAAGATGCTTATTCATACCATTTGGAGTATACAGACAAACCCAGTCAAACATACATGAAATGTACTCTTAATAACAATAGTTAGTTTGTGCTATCTTATTGTTTAGTTCTTAATACTACAATTAAGGAAGCAAGAGAACCATAATAAAATGTGTCTACTATTTGCACACCAAGAAACATTAGACTTCACAGTTTTAAAATCTCAAATTCATTCTGAATCCTACTTCAGAATGCTCAATTACAGTTCTTAGTTTTCTATTTGTCACTCAGAACTTTCCATATATTTCAATGAAAGGCAAATTGACTTTAAGTTCCATAATTTTGGTTCTAGACCATCTTTTTCTATCCTTGTTAGAATCTAACGAAATAGTGGCTACTGATTAGCACCCAGTCAAGAATCCTAAAATCTTGCAGCAATATCAGTCCCAAACTATTTCTGTGACTTCTACAGTTTCTGGATGAATGGACTAAATTGTTCTTTAACAATTCCTACAGACATTTAGATAAAGGACCAAGCTTCTACTTCTACAATCTCTATATGAACGGACTAAATTGTTTCTAAACAATTCCTACAGACATTTAGAGAAAGGACCAAGCTTCTTCTTCTACAATCTCTATATGAACGGACTAAATTGTTTCTTAACAATTCCTACAGACATTTAGAGATAGGACCAAGCTTCTACTTCCCCACCAAACATGGAACGTCTGGGAGACATTCAGATCATGTCTGTATAACGTCCGTTAGTTCAGACCCACTTTTAAACGTCTGCTGGACGTGCAATAGAGGGTCAGTGTCTGGACGTCACTCTTGCACCCCTTTTGGATGTCTGTGAACGTACCAAAAAGGTTCAGTGTATGAACGTCAGACTATGACTCCTTATGGATGTCTGTGGACGTGCAAACAGGGTCAGTGTCTGGACATCACTCTTGCACCCCTCTTGAATGTCTGTGGACGTGCCAAAAAGGTTCAGTGTATGAACGTCAGACTACGACCCCTTATGGATGTCTGTGGACGTGCACAAAAGGGTCAGTGTCTGGATGTCACTCTTGCACCCCTTTTGGATGTCTGTGAACGTACCAAAAAGGTTCAGTGTATGAACGTCAGACTATGACTCCTTATGGATGTCTGTGGATGTGCAAACAGGGTCAGTGTTTGGACGTCACTCTTGCACCCCTCTTGAATGTCTGTGAACGTACCAAAAAGGTTCAGTGTATGAACGTCAGACTATGACTCCTTATGGATGTCTGTGGACGTGCAAACAGGGTCAGTGTCTGGACGTCACTCTTGCACCCCTTTTGGATGTCTGTGAACGTACCAAAAAGGTTCAGTGTATGAACGTCAGACTATGACTCCTTATGGATGTCTGTGGACGTGCAAACAGGGTCAGTGTTTGGACGTCACTCTTGCACCCCTCTTGAATGTCTGTGAACGTACCAAAAAGGTTCAGTGTATGAACGTCAGACTATGACTCCTTATGGATGTCTGTGGACGTGCAAAACAGGGTCATTGTCTGGACGTCACTATTGCACCCCTTTTGGATGTCTGTGAACATACCAAAAAGCTTCGGTGTATGAAGGTCAGACTACCACCACTTATGGATGTCTGTGGACGTGCAAAACAGGGTCAGTATCTGGACGTCACTCTTGCACCCTTCTTGGATGTCTGTGGACATGCCAAAAAGATTCAGTGTATGAACGTCAGACTATGACTCCTTATGGATGTCTGTGGACGTACAAAACAGGGTCATTGTCTGGACGTCACTCTTGCACCCCTTTTGGATGTCTGTGAACATACCAAAAAGGTTCAGTGTATGAACATCAGACTATGACCCCTTATGGATGTCTGTGGACGTGCAAACAGGGTCAGTGTCTGGACGTTACTCTTGCACCCCTCTTGGATGTCTGCGGACGTGCCAAAAAGGTTCAGTGTATGAACGTCAGACTATGAACCCTTATGGATGTCTCTGGACGTGCAAAACAGGGTCAGTGTCTGGACGTCACTATTGCACCCCTTTTGGATGTCTGTGAACATACCAAAAAGGTTCGGTGTATGAAGGTCAGACTACCACCACTTATGGATGTCTGTGGACGTGCAAAACAGGGTCAGTATCTGGACATCACTCTTGCACCCTTCTTGGATGTCTGTGGACATGCCAAAAAGATTCAGTGTATGAACGTCAGACTATGACTCCTTATGGATGTCTGTGGACGTACAAAACAGGGTCATTGTCTGGACGTCACTCTTGCACCCCTTTTGGATGTCTGTGAACATACCAAAAAGGTTCAGTGTATGAACATCAGACTATGACCCCTTATGGATGTCTGTGGACGTGCAAACAGGGTCAGTGTCTGGACGTCACTCTTGCACCCCTCTTGGATGTCTGCGGACGTGCCAAAAAGGTTCAGTGTATGAACGTCAGACTATGACCCCTTATGGATGTCTCTGGACGTGCAAAACAGGGTCAGTGTCTGGACGTCACTCTTGCACCCCTTTTGGATGTTTGTGAACGTACCAAGAAGGTTCAGTGTATGAACGTCAGACTATGACTCCTTATGGATGTCTGTGGACGTGCAAACAGGGTCAGTGTTTGGACGTCACTCTTGCACCCCTCTTGAATGTCTGTGAACGTACCAAAAAGGTTCAGTGTATGAACATCAGACTATGACTCCTTATGGATGTCTGTGGACGTGCAAACAGGGTCAGTGTCTGGACGTCACTCTTGCACCCCTTTTGGATGTCTGTGAACGTACCAAAAAGGTTCAGTGTATGAACGTCAGACTATGACTCCTTATGGATGTCTGTGGACGTGCAAACAGGGTCAGTGTTTGGACGTCACTCTTGCACCCCTCTTGAATGTCTGTGAACGTACCAAAAAGGTTCGGTGTATGAATGTCAGACTATGACTCCTTATGGATGTCTGTGGACGTGCAAAACAGGGTCATTGTCTGGACATCACTATTGCACCCCTTTTGGATGTCTGTGAACATACCAAAAAGGTTCGGTGTATGAAGGTCAGACTACCACCACTTATGGATGTCTGTGGACGTGCAAAACAGGGTCAGTATCTGGACGTCACTCTTGCACCCTTCTTGGATGTCTGTGGACATGCCAAAAAGATTCAATGTATGAACGTCAGACTATGACTCCTTATGGATGTCTGTGGACGTACAAAACAGGGTCATTGTCTGGACGTCACTCTTGCACCCCTTTTGGATGTCTGTGAACATACCAAAAAGGTTCAGTGTATGAACATCAGACTATGACCCCTTATGGATGTCTGTGGACGTGCAAACAGGGTCAGTGTCTGGACGTCACTCTTGCACCCCTCTTGGATGTCTGCGGACGTGCCAAAAAGGTTCAGTGTATGAACGTCAGACTATGACTCCTTATGGATGTCTCTGGACGTGCAAAACAGGGTCAGTGTCTGGACGTCACTCTTGCACCCCTCTTGAATGTCTGTGGACATGCCAAAAACGTTCAGTGTATAAACGCCAGACTATGACCCCTTATGGATGTCTCTGGACATGCAAAACAGGGTCAGTGTCTGGACGTCACTCTTGCACCCCTCTTGAATGTCTGTGAACGTACCAAAAAGGTTCCGTGTATGAACGTCAGACTATGACTCCTTATGGATGTCTGTGGACGTGCAAACAGGGTCAGTGTCTGGACGTCACTCTTGCACCCCTTTTGGATGTCTGTGAACATACCAAAAATTTTCAGTGTATGAACGTCAGACTATGACTCCTTATGGATGTCTCTGGACGTGCAAAACAGGGTCAGTGTCTGGACGTCACTCTTGCACCCCTTTTGGATGTCTGTGAACATAGTAAAAAGGTTCAGTGTATGAACATCAGACTATGACCCCTTATGGATGTCTGTGGACATGCAAAACAGGGTCAGTGTCTGGACGTCACTCTTGCACCCCTTTTGGATGTCTGTGAACGTACCAAAAAGGTTTAGTGTATAAACGTCAGACTATGACTCCTTATGGATGTCTGTGGACATGCAAACCCACATGGAAGGAACCTATATGAGGATATATGCACATATATGAAACCTGCAGCTTATATGCATATCAATTCAATTCAATTTTATTTATATAGCGCTTTTCACAATTTGGTAATTGTATCAAAGCAGCTTTACATAATAGATGTAGTGAAAAGCACAGAAAATCGACAGATAGCATAACATAATACACGATAGCACAAGCAGCTAAATTTGCTGCGGCTATATATCAACATTATAAGCAAACGTATTACTAATGTAACGTATAGAAGTTAAGCCCAAAAAGGCTGCCTCCCCGGGTTGAAAAACCCCCTAGGAGAAAAAAAACCCGGAATTTTAGCCGGGGAAGTAAAAAAAAGTCCTAGGAGGAAAAAACCCTTGGGAGATATATATATATATATATATATATATATATATATACACACACACACACACACATTGAAACGGAAGGAGATTAAGCGGAAATTAAGCGGGTTCTGCCGGTGGTCTTTGGTCAGGCATCAGCTGGACATCACGTTGAAGAACAGCCAGTAGATCAGAGGTGTGCCGACTTTCACATTTACCGGAACTGGATCTGGATCTGTTTGTCTTATTGTCCTCGGGATTGAGGACGAGACAGGGAGAGAGAAACAAAATCTTATTAGCGTAGGGGCCGTTCACATAAAAAGCAAGTGTCACACAGTAATGTGGTTTTAGTCAGCTCGGTTCCGGGCAGGCTAACTATTGCTGGTTAAGTGTATTACATATAGTTGATGATTTTAGAAACAGATACAGAACTCGTTTGACTAAGGCCAGAGGCCCCACTGCCGTCGTTAATACTAACGTACAGTGGCAAGCGGTTCTGTATTACATACTATTTTTAAGGCCAGGGGAAAAGGCCAAAAATTGCAAACCGACCATATTTGGCAATTAAGACTCAATCGACAACCAATGCAAAGTTTCAGCATATTACTAAAGAGTATTAATGACATTTACCATGTTTTGGAATGTTGACGAAAAAAAGGTTTTAGTTTATTCATTAATTAATTTATTTATTAGGTTGTACAAGCTAGCTATTGGGAAATAAGTGTATTACATATAGTTGACGATTTTAGAAACAGAAACAGAACTCGTTTGACTAAGGCCAGAGACCCCACTGCTGTCGTTAATACTAACGTTAATATATACAGTATATGCTGCATATACATGTAGGCAAAATTGAGGTGCATATATGTGCATATACGGGCCATATTGGTCTCATGTATTGCTTATAAATATCCACATATAAGCCCTATACATACAAGATATGTCTCCTATATTGCTCGTGGCAGGATCTGTTCATTTTGTAGCTAATACCTCACATTGGCATCTGTCATACATGATGCCTAGTTCATATTTTCTATTAATTAAATTCAATTCAATTCAATTTTATTTATATAGCGCTTTTCACAATTTGTTAATTGTATCAAAGCAGCTTTACATAATAGATGTAGTGAAAAGCACAGAAAATCGACAGATAGCATAACATAATACACGATAGCACAAGCAGCTAAATTTGCTGCGGCTATAAATCAACATTATAAGCAAACGTATTACTAATACTAATTATCAAGGCAATAACGAGGAACTAACTAAAATATTATGTAAGAACTTATGTATGAGCAAACACGTGAAATTGGTATCACATAATTGGCATGTTATGGAATTTAAGCTATGATGTCTACACATTTTCCTGAAACATTTACAAGGCCAATTCTTTCTTGTATGAAGATAGTAGATGTCTATGGCTGTGCCAAAAATATTAAATATCTGAACATCTGACCAGAGACCGATATGAACTCATATGGAATTTTTTTGTAAATCAAGAATTTATTGTCAAATAGTCTGGAGAACTACCTGCTATTTAAAAAAAAGAAATCACATGATATATATATATATATATATATATATATATACCACTGTATATATATATATATATATATATATATATATATATATATATATATATTTGCATTTTTTGCATTTATTCATCATTTCTACATTTGTGTCCATATTAGTCCATTGTCTGTTAGCAAGCAAACCTCAGGACTGACATAAACTAACAGCAATGAAAGTATGAGAGCATGACACATGAAACGTGATAAAAATAAGGTTATTCCATCAAGTACAATTGTTCCTAAAATACATGTAAAAACATTATGTTGTTTATAAATGAATATGACACCAAACACCAAGGGTTTTTTTTTGCTCATCCACTGTATTTTTTCTGCCTGCTTTAGCATAGAGCCTATCTTTAGATTCATATCCTTTCCCTTAAAAATAGCCACTTGTAAAACTGATTTTGGAACCAGTTGTACTTCCCACTACCTGTTGTTGTAGGTGTGGCTCTTATTACACTCAAGTCCAAATATTGCCTCCCAGCTCCCCTTGGAACATCACGGAACATCTTTTAAACGTTAGACAAAGACATTATGATTACTTCTTTTAGACGTGTTTTTGCTCAGTGGGTTCTCTGGACAAATGCAGATGACAGCTACAGTCTGTCTGGAAGCTAAAGGGAAACAAAGTATTTTGCCTTCTTTTTTCGTTTCAGTTTTCTGCAGAGACATGTATAGAAAAACATATACTTTTTCTATGTACACAAAAGGCCTATTTCTCATAAATATTGTTCAGAAATCTGTGTAAATCTGTGTAAGTGAGCACTTCTCCTTTGACAAGATAATCCAACTCACAGGTGTCGCACATCAACATGCTGATTAGACAGCATGATTATTGCAAAGGTGTGACTTAAGCTGGTTACAATAAAAGCCTTGGCTCTCCAGCACCTTGTTTCCAGCCGGGCTCTGTGTCTGTCTGGTTACATCTCAGGCTCTACCGCCACCGTCTGCAGCTCTGTGTCCATCAGTCGGCACCCTGGTCTCCTCCATGATGGTTCCTTCCACTCCTCCATGGCTTATCATGCTCATGTGTCGCCTTGCTCAAGGCCCCATCCTGGACTGCATCTTTCTTCCTCCTCCTGGCAATCCATCTGCCTCCAGAACCTCCTCCTACTCTTCATTGCTCTCCATGGCGCAAGTTTGCAGGGATCGTCTGCTCTCGCTCACTGGACTACATTACCCATAATCATTTGCACCCCCTCAACCACCATCTTTAATTGTTTTATACACACACATGCTTACCATTGTCTTTATTCATTGTCAGTTCTTGTCTATGTTATGGGTATTTACCCATAGTCTGTCAAATAAAGTTCTGTTTAGTGTTACCTGTCAGTGACCACGTTTACATGCACACCAAAAATGCGATTATTTCCAATAATGCGAGTAAGGTCTTAATCGCAGTAAGATGTTTACATGACTGGAGCTAACCTCTTCACTCCGGTTTACATGCAGTTTTTATTTTCGGATTATTCACACAAAGTTCAATGCAGAGCACAAATGATGAACTCACATATATGGTCCACTGTTTTAATTTACTTACGTTAAATGACAAACACGTTGTTATAGATGTATTTCATTATCCGGTGCCGTGATGAAGATATAAATATGACAGTGCCTGTAAAGGGCGTTCACATGATATAAAAATATAGTTTTAAAAATCATTTTATATTAAAGATAATAGCAGAGCTCACACAACAACTATAACGATAGCGAGTTTGGCACATGATGAACGATAAACCATTGACAGCCAATCAAATCTATTTGAACTTGAAGTGCACGCGCACTTAAAATGCAGCAGAAAGCTCATTCATTGCTGAGGTTTATAACATAAAATTACCTCAGGTATCCAGCGCTGATGCTGTGAAATTTTTCTACCACACTGACTACGCCAAAAGGTATGATATTATTACACAAACTACTACATTCATTCACTTGAGGACATCTGCTGGTTTCCCGCTGTGTAAATGCAACAAGAACAGCATATGTACATATTCAGTGACATGTAAACAATTGCAAAAAAAGTTTTTATTACAAGAAATATCCAATATTAGGTAATGCCGCGCTCGTTTTATCGAATTAGCATGAAGTTATCATTATGATGTGGTCACTAATATATTTATCGTTATAATTATTATAATGTCATTTAAAGGTTTTATACACTGCTGTCGTGTTATTTGAGCTGTTTCTGAATGAAGGCAGACTGCTGACAGCGAGTCGTGTTGGCAGAGTTCATGTAAAACTTCCTAATGTCAAGATTTAAACGAATTTGTGCTTAAGGTGCGTGACTAAAACACACGTGCACTTAATTAGTGCGGTATAAATGCGATTAAAGCGTTTACATGGACGCATACTGCGATTATAAACGCCGTACGCCACCTCTTTTAATGCGACTTTACTTATTGCGATTATGAGCTTAATCACATTATTTTTATCGAATTATTGCGTTTACATGAGGTAAAGTATAATCGCAGTATTGACAAAATCCCATTATAATCGCATTATTAGGGTGCATGTAAACGCGGTCATTGTCCTTATCCTTCTTACATACTGTGACCAATATTACAAAATGTCTCTGCCCACCTAAAGTTCTTGGATAGGTACATGTCAGCCAAGGGGATGGGTATTTAATATTTTAAAGCAGTAGGTGTGCACACGGTCAACATCCAGTACCTGAAAGTGTTGATGTCCAAACCCTTTGTAGCATATTTGGTGATAAGACCATTTTGAACGGTTGCCTTAAGAAGTAAAATTGTACACCTGGTTTAAATGGAGGTCAACAGGGATGTCTGAAATTAAACATAATTAAAAATTGTATGATTGTCTTTTAGAGTTCTGCAAAGACATCGAAAAACCCTGTAAGGATGTCACTTGGATTTCAATAATGAACATTTAAAAAACATCCTTTAAACGATGTCTTTTAAACGTTTAGCAAGCATGTCAGTAAGACGTCTAATTTCAACACAAAAAAGACGTCTAAAAAAGACGTTGAATGAACGTTGTCTCTGGCTCCCCACTGGACGTCTTTTAAACATTCAACAAGCATGTCAGTAGGACGTCTAATTTCAACACATAAAAGACGTCTAAAAAAGACGTTGAATGAACGTTGTCTCTGGCTTTCCAGTAGACGTCTTTTAAACATTCAACAAGTATGTCAGTAGGACGTCTAATTTCAACACAAAAAAGACGTCTAAAAAAGACGTTGAATGAACGTTGTCTCTGGCTCCCCACTGGACGTCTTTTAAATGTTCAACAAGCAAGTCAGTAGGACGTCTAATTTCAACACGAAAAAGACGTCTAAAAAAGACATTAAATGAACGTTGTCTCTGGCCCCCCACTGGACGTCTTTTAAACATTCAACAAGCATGTCAGTAGGACGTCTAATTTCAACACAAAAAAGACGTCTAAAAAAGACGTTGCAAAAACTTTCATTCTGGCTACTCAGTGGACGTCTTTTAAACGGTAGACAAAGACATTATAATGACGTCTTCTGGACATGTTTTTGTTTAGTGGGATATAGCAACACCTTACATAAAATCTTTATTTTAAATCCGGCAGGGATCATTTCTGTAGTGTTGCATAGTCCTAAAGGATTCCTGTAGGTAAATAATGAACAACCTGCAGGAATTCTTCATTCCTGGATGACATTGCACAATCCTAGGACAAGTGTGTGAACAGACCTACAGGACTTCTACAGTATAGGTAATAAATCCTGCAGGAATCCTACATTCCTGTAGGATACACAGTCCTGCAGGAATAACCCTGTCCTGTAGGATTTTTATTGTATCACACAGGAATCCTGCACATAACTACAGTCCTTCATAATTCCTGCAGGGCATTTAACAGTCCTACAGACATGTCTGCAGACATACCTACAGGATTCCTGTAGGTATATGATAAAACCTGCAGGAATTCTTCATTCCTGCAGGACATTACACAGTCCTACAGGACAAGTATGTGAACAGACCTACAGGACTCCTGTAGGAATGTGCCCTGTCCTGCAGGATTTTTGTTTTGTCCTACAGGATTCCTGCACATAGGACCAAAATCCTACAGGAATCCTGCAGGATTTTTTTGTAAGGGATTGGTTTAAGTTTACTACAAGTGGTAACAAAGTGCATTTTCTAATACAATGATGTTAAAATAACTTTTAGTTCAGAGTCATGGTTTCTCAAAATGGCATGAATAAGTACACTTAGATGTTTTAAAGATAATCTTAATAAGTACCAAAGATGATTTTTTAGTATATCAAGTACAAAATTAGTGGGTGAAATGGAGCACTTCAAGTACATCATGGAAGTGTACTTCTTTTACACTTAGGAGCACAGAAGTTTTGATGATTGCTCAATTCACACATATTTATGAATCAAAATGCAGAAATAAACGCATACTTTACTACTTCTACTTTCTAACTGAATTAACATTTTCCATTTTCTGTAGTTTTAGTCAAGTAACTGTCAAGAAAATAATTCACAGTGTTATCAAGCATTGGAACAAAGGTAGGAAAAGTGTCATGATAGTCTTTGATGTTTGTGTCTATGATTTCCATGAATGTTACTTCATCTTACCGTCATCAAATTCAGGCTGAGTATGTTTAACGAGTTCTTCAATGTGGTGGTTAGGGGCCAATCCTTTGGATTCATTGATTACTTTGGTTTTGAAGAAGGTTGACCATTTTGCCAGAAACTTTCCAGAGATCTCTTCTCCAAACAGTAATGAGAAATCCTGTTCAACCTTTTACAGCAATAACCAATTAAAACACAGTAAAATACATACAAAGCAAAAAGTATATACAGACAAAGTTTTCTACTTACAAGGCCAGGTGTGTCCAGGAACCTAGGGAACATGTCTAAGACATCATGGGACTTCTCAGGATTTCGAACAATAGACTGTCTGTATTGGAAAGTTGCCTTCATTTTTTTCTTTTACTATTTTCTCATCTGAAGCGTGTTTCATGACTGATAGTGCCTCTCTGCACTCATCACCGGTCAGCTGTTCTGTGGTTGAAAATGGTTCTCTCTCAGATAATGGGCCACTGCTGGTGCCAGGTAACTCATGTCTGTGTTTTTCACCAATTTGAGTATTTCTCTGAACTGTCTTTAAGCGCCAGGCCAGGTAACCAGTACCACTTGATGCATCATAGAAATGCTCCTAAAAAAGCCAAATTTCTTTTGCCAAATAAACCTTAGATATAAATAAATGTATACCTGTTGTGTTTATTTTATATATAGCAGTGGCAAAATTATTAGAACATCTGACAGATCTGGAAATATTTACTCTTTTTGCCTCCAAAACAATGGATGGTAGCTCCGAGCACAAATTTTTTTTAGATAAGGGCAACCATCATTATGAAATTAAATCTTGTTTGGGTAGCAAAAAAAAAAAACATTTTCAGATGTCATGTGTTCTAATAATTTTGTCCACCACTGTATATCACATAATAATTAGAAGCAACTTACATATCCATTTTTAGAGTATGGGTCCTCCAAGTAGGGAAACAAAGAAATAATACCAAGAGCATACTTGGTTCGCACAGTCTGTGGAGGTGTCCTTCTGTTTTAGGTCACGGAGTATAGGGATTGGTTAAAAACGAGAAATGGGAGAAAGCAAAAACAGTGGATTAATCAGTTTTAAAGAATATTTTAACAACCCAGCTTAAAGTACAGTCAGAAAAAAAGTTGTTCCTTTTTCTGTCACTGGGGTGGTACCCTAAAAGGTACTTTTTTGTACCTTTATGGGTATACAACACATTTGTTGTGTTCATGAATAACATTGCATTGGGGACTACTATTTTGAAAGGGAAATGCAGAACTGCTAGAGCGGGAGAGCACGTGACATGATGATGTGTGTATGTGCGAAAAATGAAAAGTTAATGTGAAGTAAAGCTGTCTGTTGAATGTTCGCTACTTCTGCTTGTCCTGCTTCATTATTTAATCTGTCCAATACCACAAATTGGCAACGAGGATTACGTTTTTTTCTTCCTGCTACTGGTCGCGAGGATGGCTGTTGCCAATGTGCCTTTTCCGAGTTTTTTCCTCGGAATGCCTGAGCCTGCTATGCCGTTCAGCACATGGCTGCGAATCTTCGAAAACTACTTAAAAGTTATCGACGCAACAGGGGATGCATGGCCGGACTCAAGACGGAGAGCCGTACTGCTTCACTGCCTTGGAACAGAAGGACAGCGGATTTTCTACTCACTGCCTAATATAGGTACGACATACCAAGATGCAGAGGCTGCATTAAAAGCCTACTTTGTGCCGAAAGCTAACATAGTAGCTGAACGTCATGCTTTTCGTAAACGCTGCCAGGCGCCTCACGAGACAGTTATACAATACGTTGCTGCTTTGCGTGAACTAGTTGTCACATGTGAGTTCGGTGCCAGTGCTGATGACATGCTTCGCGATCAGCTTGTGGAAAATGTGTTTAGCCCACGAATACGTGAGAGACTGTTGCTTGAAACGGATCTTACACTGGACAGAGCTGTTACGATAGCGAGCCAGATTGAATCTGCTGCCGATCTGGCTAAATCCATTTCGAATCCCCGCCACGCTACCGCTCCTGTAGCACGCCACGCTACCGCTCCTGTAGGCTGTGCAGCACGTCGCAAAGCGCAGAAGCGGAAAACCGTCACATGCACCTCGTAATACTGTTTACGTCGGGAAAAGGAAGTCTTGCTTTCGCTGTGGCTCAGAAACGCACTTAGCTAACGCTGCTAACTGTCCTGCTGCATCTGCAACATGCAGAAAGTGTAAAAAGACTGGACATTACGCTAAAGTGTGCCGATCTGCGCAATCAAACACGCGCGAGGTCAATGAGGTTGAACTACCCGAAGTTACTGTTCTGTATGTTGAATCCCCTGCTCGCCCTCCCTCCATTACAAGTACTGTAACTATATCTACTCCTGTTTCACAAGCCTGTGTGGTGGATTTAGTAGTCGACACTGGGTCTTCTGTGTCTATTTTGCCCCACAGCATTTACGCATGCCATTTCAGTGATGTTGCACTATCACAACCAACCGCCAGACTTGTGACGTACTCAAAAGTTAAAATTCCAGTGGTGGGGTGTTTGTCAGCTAACGTTTCACTACATGACCGCACAGTTCCTGCCACGTTCTTCATTGTGGAGAAAGGTACAGCACTAATGGGAAGGGACCTCATGTCTTCTCTACATGTGAGGATCGAGAACAACCGAGTTCTGCCTTCTAATGTACTTTCTGAGACAGTGTTTCAATGTACTGTTGCTGATTCAACCGAATTTGGATGTGCTAAAAATTTTGTACACCATGTAAAGCTGGACGAAACAGTCACACCAGTGCGGCAAAAACTTTGCCGACTACCACTTTCTGTTCGCAGTGCTGTGTCAGAAGAATTAAATCACTTACAAGCAGCTAAAATCATTGAACGCATTGATGCTTCTGCATGGGTTTCCCCTATTGTTGTTACGCAGAAAAAGTCTGGAAAATCAGGATGTGTGTTGACCTCAGAGAGCCAAATAAAGCCGTAATCGTGGACTCTTTTCCATTACCACATATGGATGAACTTCTCACTGCACTAAAAGGTTCTACTATATTAACTACTATTGACTTGACTAATGCCTACTACCAATTACCGCTGCACGAGGACAGCCGTGATCTTACAGCCTTTATTACCCATGATGGACTGTACAGATTTTGCCGTGTCCCTTATGGATTAGCCTCTGCACCAGCAGCGTTCCAGAAAATGATGACCATCATCCTTGCTGGTTTGTCAGGGGTTGAAAATTATCTGGACGATATCATCATCCACGGATGTGACATGTCTTCACATGACAAAACGCTCCAAGCGGTCTTACAGCGTCTAGAAGCCGCTGGCTTACAACTCAATAAAGACAAGTGTCGTTTCCGGCAAACAAGCCTGCTGTTTTTAGGACATACAGTGTCCGCAGAGGGTCTTCGCCCTGATGAGTCACGAGTACAGGCAATGCTCGATGCCCCTGCACCTTCTGATGTTTCTACTTTGCGCTCCTTACTTGGACTTATGTCATGGTACAGTAAATTTATCCCTGATTTTGCCACTGTTGTAGCTCCAGTACGTGCTTGCTTGCAAGGCCCAGATGGATTCAGCTGGTCAGAAGAGGCCGAACAAAGTCTGACCAAAGTTAAACACTTACTAGCAAACAGCCCTTCCTTGGCATTATTTGACCCCACAATGCACACCATTGTCTCCACAGACGCTTCTGATTATGGTCTGGGTGCCATGCTTTCCCAGGTCAGTCCAGATGGTATTGAACGTACTGTAGCTTTTGCTTCACGCACGCTGTCTGCTGCCGAGCGTAAATATGCCACAGTAGAAAAGGAAGCACTTGCATGTGTGTGGGCCGTTGAGAGGTGGCATACTTACCTATGGGGCCGCCGTTTCACATTACGTACTGATCACCAGGCCCTGACAACCCTGCTTACCACTAAAGGTGTTGGCCGTGCTGGACTCCGCGTCGCGAGGTGGTCTGCGCGTCTCCTGTCATTTAACTACGATGTGGTATACCGCCCAGGTTCCCAAAATGCTCCTGCTGATTATCTATCACGTGTGCCTTTACCTGCCTCCTCCACAGATAATGCTTCTGTTTCATCATATGCTGCTGATGATGTGGACGATGAGTTTGTTGCTTTTCTGTCTGCCACTTGTAATTCCTTGTCTGCTGCTGATGTCGATGCTGCATGTGCTTCTTGTCCTGCCTTAACCAAGCTTCGTTCACAGATCTCAAGTGGTTGGCCTTCTTCGTCCAAGGGACTGCATGCTGAACTGCTGCCATACTATCCACTACGGCTGGAACTGTCAGTTAAGGACAATTTTGTCTTCAGAGGCTCTCGGCTGATTGCACCTGTTGCCCTTCGCTCTACACTGGTCTCCATAGCACATGAAGGACACCAAGGGGAGGTGAGAACTAAACAGCGTCTGCGTGATCTCTACTGGTGGCCAGGAATGGACACTCAGGTCCACGATGCTGTTCGATCCTGCCATGTATGTCAACTCAATGACAAAACTGTAAACTCACATCCTTCTCCTCTTCAGCCAGTGACGCTGCCTGATGGACCATGGCAGAAAGTTGCTGTTGATATAGTTGGACCATTTGATACTGCTGCATCCGATTGCAGGTTTGCTATAACATTGACTGACTACTACAGCAAATGGCCCGAGGTTTCCTTTACTCACACTGTTACTGCTGACTCTGTAGTATCATTTCTGTCCTCTATTTTCAGTCGCCATGGCAACCCCTTGAGCATAGTTACTGATAATGGTGTTCAGTTTACATCTGCTACCTTTGCTGCTTTTCTAGAAAGGTGTAATATCCGTCACCATCGCACCTCTCTCTACTACCCGGCAGCTAATGGTGCCGTAGAGAGGTTTAACCGTGTGCTTAAACACACTGTTCAGGTAGCTATCCAACAACAACAACCATGGAAAACTGTTGTAACTGACTTCTTGCAAGTGTACCGTGCCACTCCGCATGCCGCTACTGGTACCTCACCCTTTCAGCTTCTTTACGGAAGGCAGATGCGCACAAGGCTGTCTATTCTGCCGCCTCCTTCAGTGCGCTCGCTTACAGATCGGACCGTTCGAAAGCGGGTTACACGGTTACAGCACAAAATGAAACTGTACACGGATGCTAAACGCGGTGCACGCATGCCTTGCTTTCAGGAGGGAGATAAGGTGAGAGTTCGGAATCATCGGCACGTTCCAAAAGGCCATAGGAAGTTCAGTGATCCTCTCACAGTTAACAAGAAACTGGGTGTGGGTACATATGTCCTTAGTGATGGAAAAACTTGGAATGCTTCCAACCTCACTCCATTTCCACGCATTACAACTAGCACTCCAGCTGAGGACACTGGCCAATGCGCAAACAGTCATACCCCAAGACCTAAACGTATTGCTCGTAAGCCTAACTGGTTGAGTAATTATGTCACTTAGATCTTATGTTATTGCATTTCTGATGTCTTGAATGCACTGTATTGTAATTGTTATATAATATGTTGTGCTGTTCTGACTCATAAGTGCTAACGATACAGAGTGCTTACAATTTGTATGATATAGTTTAATTGCTGTTACAATGTTATATGATAAAAGTTAAAGGTTGAAATAAGCAGAGGTAAATATAACTCAGATTTATGATCACTGCTTAAGTAACCTGTATGGCTGCTTAGTTGATCCAGAGTATGTTCTTTAAAAAGAGGGAAAATGTTGTGTTCATTAATAACATTGCATTGGGGACTACTATTTTGAAAGGGAAATGCAGAACTGCTAGAGCGGGAGAGCACGTGACATGATGATGTGTGTATGTGCGGAAAATGAAAAGTTAATGTGAAGTAAAGCTGTCTGTTGAATGTTCGCTACTTCTGCTTGTCCTGCTTCATTATTTAATCTGTCCAATACCACAACATTGAAATGTTGTACCTTATGGGGTACAATATTATACCCTAAGGACCTTTTGTGTACCTTAAGGAACAATTTTGTACCAGTTGAATTTTAGGGGTACAAAACAGTTAACTGTATGTAGCACCCTCTTCCCTCTTCAGACTGTTATTTATCTGAGATCTTAGGGCGGGCACTCGGGTTCTTAATAAACAGTCTCTCGACTAAATTGGGACTTCTTTTCCCTTGACACAATAACTTTATATAAATTTTCCCTCTTTACTTTATTAAATGTGGTTTAAGAAATCTCCACTTAAGTAATGAAAGTAATGACACCCTTTTATATATACAAAATGAAAATGTTTAATATAACAGTTAAATGATCATAACCAGTAGAAAAGTATTCTAAAAGATAAAGAAAAGATGCTTAATAAACAAAGGTAAACAGGTTTTCTATACCAGACTTTTACAATATTGTATAGCAAATCTTACAATGACTTAACTTTGTAACCAAATTTAGCACAATGACATTTATATACCCTTTTAAATTCCCTGAGTAAACCAAAATGAATTTACATTATTATTACAAAACACTGACCTTAAATACACATAGCGCATGAAATAACGTGGGCCCACATTCACGCACACACATACACACACAGTCTCAAACTACCCCTCGTGGCAGGCCTGTAGCGTGGCTTGTGTGCGTTGTGGCCTTGAAATAAACAACAACTGGCCGCTTCACTCCGAAGAGCCAAACAAAATATCAAATCGTACCTCAAACTCCTGAGTTATGCACGTGAAATTTCAGCACCGTAACGTTTCGTCCCAGACGAGCTCGTCCATGCCTCCAGGCAAATTTCCCGCTGCCAAGGAAACCGTGACCCTCGTGGCGATTACAAGCATGACCCGAATGTCTTCTCCACGGCGTTTTAGATCGCAGTTATTCACTTTGATCCGTCAAACTAAACTGTTACTTACAGTACGCCTTATTTAAATTCTGAAGACGATCATCTTTAACATTAGTCCATTGCAGGCAAATCACTCAGTTAGAGGTAGATTAACAAAAAAATAATAATAAACTGAACAGCGATCTGCTGAATCACACATTACACTCGTTTGGAGTGAATCAATATCAAAAATAATCAAACTGAATTACTACATCAACCCGGATTGGATTAATTTACAGCATCAGCAGGTTCTGGCGTGAGCGAGCTGCTCGTTACTTTCGCTTTTTTTCTGCTCGCACCTGCGTATTTCTCTCCCACTCTAAAGACCCAATAAAACATTGCGTCTCTCCACTAGGAGGCGGGCTTAACAACTTAAACACCAATAAATGAAAAGAGTTCAAACTTGCTGGCAAAAACCCACATGTTCTCCCCTGTACATTGCAACCAAACAAGACATTTCTTAAAGGAACAGGAACACATATACATATAATGAAAATAAACAATTCCAAAATCACAAACACAATTTAGAGCATTAAATACTTTTACCTCATTTAAATTAAATGGGGTTACATTCTCCCCCCTCTACATTCTCATGTCCCCATGAGATGACCAGGAGAATCAACATTAGATTTGCATGATAGCTACAGTAGCTAAATTAGAATTTACTTTGGTACACTTTGCACACTGCGCTAAGGGATGACACCACAGTGTACCACAAAAGGTTTTCTTCCTAGAAGAATTTTCAATATGTATGACCATACCCTTATACACAATAGACAAAGGTTTGTCTGAGGGTTTACCAAAGTCATCATAACTAAGCTTTATGACAGGTTTCACAGTCCTTTTTGGATGACTGTCAGTAGATGCTACTTCTACTGTTGGAACATTAGTGATCTGAATTTCTTTCTCTTTGGGTAACTCTAGCTCTCTTATTGAATCTAAGTCTTCCCCCCTATCCTCAACTAGACTTGTGTCAATTACATTATTTCTGGGAGTTCTAGTAACATCCGTATTGAACACAGCTTCTTCAACTGGAGATTTGTGGTATGGCAGCATAGTATACAGATGGTCTGTGGATATTTTCCCTCTGTTTGGTACAGAGTAGCAACTGTCTTCACTATCAGATGTTTCTACCTTGTCAAGTTCACTTGAGATAGCTACTTTGCCTCTTAATTCTCTTTTCTTTACAGTTTGAGATCTAGTTACAGAAGAGTTTTGGTCTTTTTCCCTAATACTTGGGGCAAGCAGTCTCACACTGTCTCCTATTGACAAGAGATGGTCTCTGTGGAGAGTCCTCACTCGCCCAGTTCCAGTTTCGCGTCTCAACTTGTACACGGGTAAGTTTTTGTACTTTTCCACTACAATGTAAGGCAAAGAATCCCATCTGTCCTCCAGCTTATGTTTTCATGTATGAGCAAGATTTCTTATCAGAACACGATCTCCCTTTTCCAGCATTTGAGGTTTTACTCTCTTATCATAACGTTGTTTATTCCTTTGATGGTTTTTCAAGGACATTTCTGTGGCCAAATGGTAAGCCTCTTGGAGTTCATGTTTCATCTTTTCCACATACTGCTGGTATGTTACTTCTTTATCTTCATCAGATGATGTACCAAAGCAGAGATCTACGGGTAGACGTGCTTCCCTTCCAAATAAGAGGTAGTTAGACGAGTAGCCTGTGGCTTCATTTTTGTTACAATTATAAGCATGTACTAGCTAGCTGATATGTTGACTGTATGGATCAAGGGTACCCAACATGGAAAGCAGAGTGCGATTGAATCGCTCAGGCTGAGGATCTCCCTGAGGATGGTAAGGCGAGGTACGGGATTTTCGGATCCCCAACATCCCAAGGAGCTCCTTAATGAGACACCTTTCGAAGTCTCGCCCTTGATCTGAATGTATTCGTGCAGGAAGGCCATAATGCACAAAGAATTTCTCACAAAGAACCTTGGCAACAGTCAGCGCTTTCTTATCTTTTGTGGGGAAGGCCTGTGCATATCTCGTGAAATGATCTGTTATCACTAACACATTTGCTATCCCTTTGGAATCTGTTTCAATGGAGAGGAAATCAATACATACAAGGTCTAGGGGACCACTGCTAGTAATGTGATTAAGTGGGGAAAACTTCTGTGGCAACGTTTTCCGGGTAATACACCTCCCACAAGACTTTATATATTGTTCCAAATCATGGTTCATTTTAGGCCAGTAGAACCTATCTCTTAAAAGCTCAACTGTCCTTTCCACTCCCAGGTGTCCAACATCATCATGCAGGGATTTCAGTACTTGCTGATGGTACTTCTCAGGTAATACCAGCTGGCTTTTTTCTTCTCCATTGTGATCTTTTGTTACTCTGTAGAGAAGATTATCTCTAATAGTTAACTTTTGACTCTGTCTTTGTAACAGCATCACAGCATGATTTAAACTTTTGGGCATGGCATGTATTGTGTTTAAAGTTATTCCCTTCTTCACTGGGGCTATAACTGGGTCTTGATCTTGAGCTGATATCAAGTCTGCTTTTGTCCACCTCTCCAGTTGACCAATTTCTAATTGAGTAGGACAAGAATTCAACTGGGGAATACTTTGTGGAGTGACACAGAGTTGGTCAATCAACCTTGATGGTGACTCATCACTTTGGGAGTTAGTCAAGTGACACACAGCTTTTACTGCAGAATGTGGTATCTCTTTCGATTCATCAACCTCCACACTGTATGGACATCGAGACAGCATCCACATTTTGTTTGCCAGGACGGTATTGCAGGCTGAAATCATAAGTGGCTAAAGCGGCTAACCATCTATGTCCAGTGGCATTCAACTTGGCGCTCGTCAGAACGTATGTGAGAGGGTTGTTATCTGTTCTTACAACAAATTTAAATCCATACAGGTAGTCTTGAAATTTATCAACCACTGCCCACTTGAGAGCAAGGAACTCAAGTTGATGAGTAGGATAATGTTGTTCTGTTAGACTTAACTTTCTACTTGCATATGCCACTGGACGCAAGCCTTCTGGGTATTCTTGATTTAAGACCGCCCCTAAGCCATTAAAGCTGGCATCAACATGAAGCACGTAGGGCTTAGTAGGATCGGCAAAAGCCAACACTGGAGCATTAGTGAGACAGTGAACAATGTGCTTGAAAGCATCTGTGCATGACTGTTTCCAACGTTCCCCAAAGGGTTCAGCTTCTTTGAAGTACTTTCCCACAGCAGCAGCGCTTCGTGTTCCTTTCACTGGGGAATAACCCTTGGTAAGATCTGTCAGTGGTCTTACTATGGCTGAATAGTTCTTAATAAAACGCCGGTAAAACCCACAAAAGCCCAAAAAAGACCGTAGAGACTTAAGGTCTGTTGGCATTTTCCATCGGGTAACTGCCTCTACTTTGTCAGGATCTGGAGAAATTCCAGCAGCCGAGACAATATGTCCTACATACTTGACTTTCTCTTGGCAGAATTGACATTTATCGATGGACACCTTTAGTCCAAATTCCTCAAGACGGTCAAGCACTTTGAACAGTCTCTCTTCGTGTTCTTCCAGAGTACGCCCAAACACAATCAGATCATCCAGGTAAACGATAACCTGAAGTAGATGCATGTCTCCCACTACCTTTTCCATAAGGCGTTGGAATGTAGCGGGTGCCCCAGTCACGCCCTGTGGCATTCGTTCAAATTGGTAAAATCCTAACGGGAATATAAAAGCTGTTTTATCCTTGCTCTCCTCTTCCATCTCCACCTGATAGTAGCCACTTCGCAAGTCCAAAACTGAAAACCATTTGCTACCCTAAAGGCAATCCAAAGCTTCATCTATTCTCGGTGTGGTATATTGATCTGGCACAGTTCGGCTGTTTAAGGTCCGATAGTCGATACACATCCTTACACTCCCATTTTTCTTCCTAGCTATCACAATTGGTGATGCATAAGGACTTCTAGACTATTTTATTATGCCTGCAGCCAACAGATCTTTTATGTGTCTGCGCACATCATCAATATCTGCAGGAGCTATGCGCCGGGATCTCTCTCTGAATGGTCTTGAATCATGTAACTGAATGTGGTGTTTCACAGCCTTGGCTAATCCAACATCCCACTCCTCCAAAGAGAAGACATTGCTCCTTTCAGACAACTTTTGACGTAGACGTCTCTCCCATTCAACAGGAACAGCAGATGTGCCAAAGTTAAACAGGGATGGATTAATCTTCTTTGGAACAGTTTTCTCTATGCGAGGTTCAGTGACAGTATCAGTTGGGAACATGTGAGCAATAACAGTGCCTGGGGGAACAGCAACCTCTTTGGATGTTTCATTGCGCACAGGGAACTGAAAAGTATTTTAATTTACAGCTGAAAATGGCAGCACCACAGGAGGAATAAATAGCCCTGCAGGTAATTGATCCTCAACCGTGGATTCGACTACAAAGATATCCTTTTGTAAAGGCTCTTCTGATTCCATCGTACAGTTTTGCAAAGACCTCTCCTCTTGGGAAGTATACCAGCTGAAACACCTTTTAAAAGTGCCCTGGTCATTGGAGATTCTATACTCAGGAACACTAACATTGAGGCACCAAACACCATAGTCGACTGTATACCGGGAGCCAGAACGTCTGACATTAGATCCAAACTTAAAGTGCTGGCTAATGCTAAGCGGAAGTTTTCTAAGATTGTTATTCACGTCGGCACGAATGACACCAGGCTCCGCCAGTCGGAAATCACCAAAGATAATATTAAGGAGATGTGTGAAATTGCAAAAACAATGTCAGACAATGTAATATGCTCTGGTCCCCTCCCCGCCTACCGGGGAGATGAAACACATAGTAGATTAGTGTCTCTCAATGGATGGATGTCAAAGTGGTGCCCTCAGCATAACGTAGGGTTTATAGACAATTGGAAGCATTTCTGGGGAAGACCATTCCTCCTAACCCGAGATGGCCTTCATCCGTCATCGGAAGGAAGTGCTATACTCACTAGAAATCTGATCAATTGTCTTAATTCTGATATAGTCTGACTATCCAGGGCCCAGGTCAGGAAACAGACGGATCGGCTTAACCGTCCATCTGTTAACTGCCGTGATATGTCAAGACCACTTATAACCCAGCACTTCGAGTCAATCTTACCGAAATATCAGCACATTTCAACTGTATCTGTTCCCCGAACAAATAAATACAGGGCACCGCTTGTTACAACAGGTACAAATCTGATTAATATAAAATTAGAAAACAATACATTAACAGATAAATCTCGAATGTTAAAATTCGGCCTTCTTAACATTAGATCACTTACCAATAAAGAACCTATTGTCAATGAAATAATTACAGACCAAAACTTAGATGTACTCTGTTTAACAGAAACCTGGCTTAAAGCAGACGACTACATTAGTTTAAATGAATCCACCCCACAAGACTATTATTATAAACACGAACCCTCGATTAAAGGGGAGAGGGGGTGGTGTAGCTACAATATACAACACAATTTTTAAAGTAAACCAAAAATCTGAGCTAAAATTTAAATCATTTGAAGTAATGTTGTTAAATATGGAAATAACTGATCGTAACCACAAACAGCTTTCTTTTGCCTTAGCGACAATCTATAGACCACCGGGCCACCATGCAGATTTCCTTAATGAAATAGCAGATATCCTATCTGAGCTTGTAGTCACTGTAGATAAAGCTCTTATTGTTGGTGATTTTAATGTCCATGTGGATAACACAAAAGACGCATTAGGACGTGCGTTTATAGATGTTCTAAATTTTCTCAATATTAGACAAAACGTGAGAGGGCCAACGCATACTCGTAAGCACACATTAGACTTAATTCTGTCACTCGGACTCAATATTAATGACGTCGAAATATCACCTCAGAGTGATGCAGTTTCTGACCATTACCTTGTGTCATACACTGTACTTCTAGATAGGATCACTCAATCCACAACATGCTACCGACTAGCCAGAACAATAATTTCCACCACTAAAGATAGCTTTATTAGCACTCTTCCAGACCTGTCCCAAATGAAACATGTAGCAGATAACTGTGACGATCTAGATATTGTAATAGAAAACCTAAACAATGTCTGTTCTAACACATTGGATGCCGTTGCTCCCATTCGAAAAAAGAGATTCAAAGAAAAACCGCCAGCTCCATGGTATGACCATCACACCGCAGCCCTTAAAAAGGCAGCTAGAAAAATGGAAAGAAATTATAGAAGCACAAAGTTAGAAGTATGGCGCGCAGCATGGAAACAGAGTGTTAAACACTACAGAGAGGCTATTAAAACCGCCAGATCTACATATCTTAGCAAGCTTATAAATGAGAATCATAATAACCCTCGTTTCCTCTTTAGCACAGTTGCGAAACTGACTAGAAACAAAGAACAAACAGAAACCAATAGTAAACTTCAACACAATAGTAACGACTTCATGAACTTCTTTTCTAACAAAATTTCGGCTATTAGGGAAAACATCGTAGCTACCCAGGCAGCCACCACTCTACCCATTAGTTCACTTAACACTAGACTACCATACGAACATCTTGATTCATTTAAACCTACTACAATAGATGAGCTCTCTAAACTAGTCACATCATCCAAATCATCGTCCTGTATATTAGACCCCGTTCCCACAAAACTACTTAAAGAAGTATTCCCTGTAGTGTCAACTCCGGTTCTAAATATCTTTAACTCATCGCTAGAAATAGGATACGTTCCAACAGCTTTCAAACTAGCAGTTATTAAACCGCTGATTAAAAAACCACAGCTTGACCAAGGAGAAC
The DNA here is from genome assembly GCF_030506205.2 of Paramisgurnus dabryanus. Taxonomy (NCBI): domain Eukaryota; kingdom Metazoa; phylum Chordata; class Actinopteri; order Cypriniformes; family Cobitidae; genus Paramisgurnus; species Paramisgurnus dabryanus. The sequence continues at coordinate 17,617,264 of NC_133360.1, read as the reverse complement.
TTAATAACTTTAGACCAATCTCAAATCTCCCTTTTCTTTCGAAAATATTAGAAAAGGTAGTGGCAAGCCAGTTACGCACATTCTTGACAAATAATAGTACATATGAAAAGTTCCAATCAGGATTCAGGCCCCACCATAGCACAGAGACAGCGTTGCTTAGAGTTACAAATGACCTCCTATTAACATCCGATCGTGGTGAAATCTCAATTCTTATATTACTAGACCTTAGTGCAGCCTTTGACACAATAGATCACAGAATCTTACTCAATAGACTAGAAAACTATGTTGGTATCAGTGGTCAGGCGCTAGCCTGGTTTAGGTCATATCTAACCAATCGCTATCACTTTGTTTATGTAAATGAGGAAGAGTCATATCACTCCCTGGTTAAATACGGTGTACCGCAGGGATCAGTTTTAGGTCCTATCCTGTTCTCGTTATACATGTTACCCCTAGGAGACATTATCAGGAAACATAACATAAGTTTTCACTGCTATGCGGATGATACCCAGCTTTACATCTCCTCGCATCCCAGCGAAACACACACGTTTTCTAAGCTAAAAGACTGCATTAGCGATGTTAGTGACTGGATGGCACATAACTTTCTTAAGCTCAACTCCAATAAGACAGAGGTACTTATTATAGAACCAAATCGCTACAAACGTAATATGTCAGATTACAAATTGCACATAGATGGCTGTACTGTGGTGCCATCTTCCACGGTTAGGAACTTAGGTGTGATGTTCGACAGCAACTTATCCTTTGATAGTCATATCGCCAACGTCTGCCGCACAGCATTCTTCCATCTTAGAAATATCTCAAAAATACGCCATATACTGTCTACATCTGACGCAGAGAAGCTTATTCATGCTTTTATGACCTCTAGAATAGACTATTGTAACTCGCTACTCGGGGGATGCCATTCAAATCAGGTCAACAAGCTTCAGCTAGTTCAAAACGCTTCTGCAAGGGTACTTACTCGATCTAAGAAGTATGACCACATAAGCCCAATTCTGGCATCTTTACACTGGCTACCAGTTAAATATCGCATCCAATTTAAAACATCACTAATCACCTACAAAGCTTTAAATGGCTTAGCCCCCTCATATCTTAGAGAATTACTATCAGAATACAATCCATCACGCACACTACGGTCGCAAACTTCTGGCCTATTGATTATCCCTAGACTATCAAAAGTGTCTAAAAGTGGAAGATCCTTTTCCTACTTAGCCCCTAAGCTCTGGAATGATTTACCAACCGATGTCCGAGAATCAGACACAGTCGATCATTTTAAATCTAGACTTAAAACTTTTCTCTTCAACAAAGCATTCGCATAATTTGTCTAGTAAAGGTTCTTAACTAGCAATAGTTATTTTCACGGAACAAAGCACTCATGGTCATAACACAGACCAACCAAATAAATAAATAAAAACCTTTTCTGCATGAACACTTAAAAATGAATTGCATTAAATAGTTTGCCACCGTTTGCCACTGAACCTGCATTAACGACGACAGTGGGGCTTTCGGCCTTAGTCAAACGGTTTGGCACGTATGGTTGGGTTGCGATTTTGGTGCTTTCGTGTGTCTTGTGAATAGTATGCCATACAGACCCGTTTGCCACTGAACCTGCATTAAGACGACAGTGGGGCTTTAGGCCTTAGTCAAACGGGTTGGTATGTATGGTCGGGTTGCGTTTTTCGCGCTTTCGTGTGTCTTGTGAATAGTATGCCATACATACCCGTTTGCCACTGAACCTGCATTAACGACGACAGTGGGGCCTCCAGCCTTAGTCAAACGGGTTGGCACGTATGGTCGTGTTGCGATTTTGGCGCTATCGTAAGTCTTTTGAATAGTATGCCATACAGACCCGTTTGCCACTGAACCTGCATTAACCACGACAGTGGGGCCTCCAGCCTTAGTCAAACGGGTCGGTATGTATGGTCGGGTTGCGTTTTTCGCGCTTTCGTGTGTCTTGTGAATAGTATGCCATACAGACCCTTTTGCCACTGAACCTGCATTAACGACGACAGTGGGGCTTCCGGCCTTAGTCAAACGGGTTAGCACGTATGGTCGGGTTGCGATGTTTTTTGGCGTTTTCTCCTGGTCCTGTAAATGGTATACAATATAGACCCGTTTGCCACTGAACCTGCATTAACGACGACAGTGGGGCTTTAGGCCTTAGTCAAACGGGTCGTCAGGTTTCATTTTCTCTTAAAGATCGGAAGGTGACCCTTATTTACCATATATACCCTCGCATTGGGCCCCCAATTTGCTAAATCCTCAACTGTGGATAATATAATTATGCCGCAATAGTTAGTCTGTCTGGAACTAAGCTGAGTTAAACCACATCACTGTGTGACACTTCAATACATTTGAAAGCCGCTACGCTAATACGATTTTGTTTTTCTCTCCCCGTCTCGTCCTCGACCCGAGGACAACGAGACAAACAGACCCAGTCCCGGTAGATGTGAAAGTCGGCACACCTCTGATCTACTGGCCGTCCTTCAACGTCATGCCCAGCTAATGCCTGACCAACGATCACCGGCAGAACCGCTTAATCTCCGCTAAATCTCCTTATCCGTTCTCCCAAGGGTTTTTCCCTCCTAGGACTTATTTATCCTCGGATAAAAGCCCCGGGGTTTTTTTTTCTCCTAGGGGGTTTTTCACCCCGGGGAGGCAGCCTTTTTGGGCTTTACCTAGCTTCCTCTTCTATACGTTGCTTTAGTAATACGTGCACTTATAATATTGAGTCATAGCCGCAGCAAATTTAACTGCTCATGCTATCATGTATTTTGTTGTGCTATCTGTCGTTATTCTGTGCTTTTCACTGCTTCTATTTATGTAAAGCTGCTTTGAAACAATTTACTTTTGTGAAAAGCGCTATATAAATAAAATTGAATTGAATTGAATTGAACATACCTCAGATTGACGAGTCTGAATCCTTAGAGCATGAACTACATTGGATGTGTCTGACTCTCCACTTAATGCAGCTAATCGGCCATAGAAACTTGCATTCGTCCCAATTATAACAGGGACTTGCTGGAATGGTAAATGGTAAATGGACTGCATTTATATAGCGCTTTTAACAGACCTATGGCCATCCAAAGCGCTGTACATGTTGCCTCACATTCACCCATTCACTCACACATTCATACACCGACGGCGGTGTCAGCCATGCAAGGCTGAAATCCAGCTCGTCGGGAGCAGCTGGGGTTAGGTGCCTTGCTCAAGGACACCTCGACACTTGATCCAGTGGAGCCGGGGATCGAACCACCAACCTTCCGGTTTGTAGACAACCTACATGAACCACTGAGCCACTGCCGCCCCGGAATCCTTGAGGCTCAGGACAAACCAACGCCAGGATGGAGATAGACTCATCCTTTCCAGTAAGAGCTGTTGGAAATGAAACGTCGATCACAATGTAGCCCTTATAAGGGTAACTTGAAGAGCTCAATCCCCAAATTGAAAGTCCATCAAGGGGCTGCAAAGACACATCAGGCAGGTATTTGGTATACCAGGAGTCAAATACGATTGTCACCTGAGACCCGCTGTCTAGCAATACTGTACATGGATGTCCATTGATCTTCAGGTTGACAGTGGATGATGGACCCACCAACCCTGTTGGAAGACATTTTGCTTGAGAAACATCCACTTGGCTCCTCACTGAATGACAATCATGAGCTCCAGCCTTAGAACTGTCAATAGCTCCTTCGACCCTCCCACTCTTAGCTTTCCTTAGTGAACGGACTAATTTCTGAATAACCAAGGTAGAGTTTTCAGGGGCTTTACACTTTGTGGCTATGTGCCCATTTTCCCCGCAACGGTAGCAAAAATACTCCTCCTGATCTTTGAGGGCTCTAGCCCTTGGCGGTACAGAAACAGGTCTAGGTTGGCGTTGAGCCTGGTCCACTGGCTTACCATATCCAACACTCATTACTCCTATCTGTTGCTGCAATTGTTGTATTTGTTGTTTTAGAGCTTCAAACTCCACATCCTTTGGTGTCTCCACATTTTTCCTAGCAGGCTTTAATTTTGACTCCTGGGGCTAGGCATTGGTGGAAATTTTTACAGGCTCATCCACTAGTTTTGCTCTTAAATCCTGAATTTCCGCTCTTAGCTCATTCACAACTGCAACACTGAGTTTTTGTTCTTGACACTGCAATGATTTTACTGTAGCTTTAATTTTTTGTCTGGCAGCTTCACCTTCCTCTGCTTCTCGTATCTCATTTAAAAGAGTTAAGAAAGTAGGTGGTTGCATTTTCCTTTCTCGCAGCCTTAGCTGTAGAAGCATCATGTCAGACTCTACTGCTCCTCTAATCAGTTGTTCTACTCTCACTCGATCTACCATATGTAATGACAATCCTCATTTTTGCACTACTTTGTTTAGTGATTTTTCCATTCTGCGCAAGAAATCAGACAGCGCTTCACCTGGCGATTGGCGGAGAAGACGGAAAGCAAAGTACAAATCTTCGCCTGATTCAGAGGTTCCAAAAGTATTTTCTATGGCCTCTATATATTTCAGAGCATCTGCTTCAGGACAGGAGAATCTCACTGCTTTAACTATGTCCAGAGCGGGCCCTTTTAAGCTCTCTATGAGTCGCCGTCTCTTTTCTTTTTCAGAGCACTCACACTCTGAGATCATCATGCGAGCTTGGTCAACCCAGCTTTCCATAGTTTCTTCCCCAGGAGGTATAGGAAAAGAACCTGAAAAGGTACGTAGCCTTCTGTATGCATTGGTATCTGTTTGTCTGCCAGTTTTATCCAGCAAATCTCCCACAGCTCGAATTATTGACTCTGGAGAGCTTACACTTGGACTGTAAGTCCAACAAAGACTTTCCTTCATTAGTCAGAAACATTGCCAGTTTTTCTGCAAACTCTGCTGCATTGGTATCACCCTCTTGGACAATTACCACTTTCCAGGGATCTCCCCCCTCTACAGGCAGTAATTCAGGGGGACTGGTTTTAGCTAACTACCTCCCGACATTCACATAGTACATTTACAGTATTTGGACTAGTACCTGTTTTGGTAGCTCTTACACGGACTCTGCCCCAGGCTTTCACTGTTTGAGCAGCCTCCTCAACCTGAGCCACATCAAGCTCAACAGGAACCCCTATCAGCAAAATAGCATGAGTTTCATCTAACACAGCCTCCTTACACCATGCAGTAAGTTCTGCTTGGAAATCAGAACAGAAAGCCATTACAGCAGTTAGAGAAATAACAAATAAAAATGTTACATAAATCAGATTGTGACTGTATTTGTTACTGTACAAGGTTAAATACACAAAAAGTCCCCGTACTGGCCACCACTTTATGTAGCACCCTCTTCCCTCTACAGAGTGTTATTTATCTGAGATCTTAGGGCGGGCACTCAGGTTCTTAATAAACAGTCTCTCGACTAAATTGGGACTTCTTTTCCCTTGACACAATAACTTTATATAAATTTTCCCTCTTTACTTTATTAAATGTGGTTTAAGAAATCTCCACTTAAGTAATGAAAGTAATGACACCCTTTTATATATACAAAATGAAAATGTTTAATATAACAGTTAAATGATCATAACCAGTAGAAAAGTATTCTAAAAGATAAAGAAAAGATGCTTAATAAATCAAGGTAAACAGGTTTTCTATACCAGACTTTTACAATATTGTATAGCAAATCTTACAATGACTTAACTTTGTAACCAAATTTAGCACAATGGCATTTATATACCCTTTTAAATTCCCTGAGTAAACCAAAATGAATTTACATTATTATTACAAAACACTTTTTTGGCTCGTGTGCGTTGTGGCCTTGAAATAAACAACAACTGGCCTATATTACATATGCACTATTTTAATTATTTTTATTTCTCTTGTTTTTATTCTTATTTTTAACTGTTTTATACTTTTATTCCTGTTTTATTATTTTTCACACATTTAAACAGTTTTTATTAAAATCACATTTATTTTCTTTTAATAGATATTTTTAATTCATGTATCTTTGATTTTTTCATTTGTTTGTAAAGCACTTTGAATGACCTCTGTGTATGAAATGTGCTATACAAATAAACTTGCCTTGCCTTGCCTTGTTCCACTGCACAATCTGCTCACCAAGCAGACTGTTGACCAAGGTGTTGCTCTTCACTTGCTCAACTGTCTTCAAATGGGAAACATGTCTACTGCTCGTACAGGCAGGAGAGGTTTGTTGGGAAGACTGTTGTGGGTAGATGTGACTGAGAAGTCGTGAGCAGATGTAAACACTCAGGAGAAGTTGGATGAGTTTGAAAAGATAGGATTTTTTATTTACCCCAATTCAGGCCAAATAAAGGCAATAAAAATCATCAACATTAAAGATAAAAAATACTATTAAGTAAATAAAGTAAATTGATATTAGAATAAAAAAGTAAACCAATCAAAATGTATAAATTTTGCAGCTGCTTAGAAACAGAGCTTAAAAAGAAATCACTTTTGAGAGCCTACAACAGATGTCTTCACCTCTCCTCCTTTCTCAAAGACTTTCGTATCCTTCATAGAAACTTTCAGTGAGCATGCACTGCAGGCTCTTTTAAGTGTGTGCTGTAATATGATTCCATACAATGCGCTTTACATGCGACACAGTTTTTTATGAGCGCCGCGTTGTTTACGCGGAGATGCGAGCTCGCGCACATGGTCGCCATATGCGATGTGTTTTTAAACGCGCTTACAGAAACACCTTAAAAACAGAAATTATACGATCAGGCGATGGGCATTTGAAACAGCTTTTAATAAAACTTATCACTGCAGATGTTTATCTGAATGTAGTGCTATCAGTGATATTTACCCATCAGTTATGTATGTAAGGGTATTTCTGTGGACAATTTATGCTAACAGCTGTTTATAACTCTCTAACAGGTCTGCATCCCTCTCATATTCACACTTTTTGGACAAAGTTATATGGTAACATGAGCCACATGAGCAGCTCTGTTGTGTATCAGTTTCTTAGTTTATACAAGTTAAGTTTTTGAATAGGGTTTGTTTCCAAATAAACAGCAAATGTCCTACTGACCTTCATTTCTATTTTGATTACGGTATATTGTTAACTTCTTAATAAACCTCAAACAAACATGTAAACATTTATTTGTCTTCACATTCTTTACTGTAGTTTCTTCTCACATTCCTGCCTCATTATGCAGCTCATTATGCAGCTCATTGTTTGCTAGCTGTCAATCAATCCTTCTCGCATATGGCCCCTCTAAACAAAAAGTGTCTTACAATTTCTAAACCAACATATTGTTTTATGTGAATAAGTAGGCAGGATGATTTTCACATCATTTTAAAGATAAAACTCTAGACTACTAGATTCTGTTTAGAGAAGTCTTGTTAAAGGGGTCAAATTGTCAGATTGCATGTTTTCCTTTGTTTTTAGAGTGTTAAATGATGTCTGTGCACATTAAAGATCTGTAAAGTTGCAAAAATTAAAGTTTCAAATCCAAAGAGATATTCTTTTTAAACGTGAAGCCTCATCCACACCCACCTAAAATGGCTCGTTTAACACGCCCATGCAGTTAGACATCATACTGGTTTGCACATTTTCATAACACAGCCCTCATATATACGCAAAGATAGAGGGTGTAACTTTCAATCAGGCTGTAGTATTGTTTTTTCCGCTATGTCGAGCAGAAGCTGTGTTTTGTTGCAAAACTACTTTGGTTGGCATTCCAACAGAGTAAACATTAAGAAACCAGTGGTTAGGTTTATTGTATTTAGATATAAACTTACTCATACACACCTAAATGTTTACTTCTGGATTGTGTATAAGAACCTTTGGATGTTAAAAACAAAAATTAAGATCGAATAGCATTTGTCATAAAACCAGTGTTGTAATGTAACAAAGTAAAAATACTTCGTTACTATACTTAAGTAGAAATGTCACGTATCTGTACTTTACTTCGCTATTTAAATTTATGTTAACTTTCACTTTTACTCCACTACATTTTCTAGATAAAATGTATACTTTTACTCCGATATATTTCCACTAAGCATATTCGTTACTCGTTACTACAAAATAAAATCAGAAGAAATGTGTGTAACCTCAATAAGGGAGTTTTTGGCGAATCAGTGCTTCTAGATTGCATAACGCACGCTCCGTACACTCTATTTCACGCACACTCTATTTAGCGTAGTGTTGCCAAAGGATGAGGAAGCTAAACTGCAATGAAAGCACCTATCGGAGGACCTCCCTGTATCGTAATCGACCACCCCGACGATGAACAGGGTGAGAAAGCTAACGTTATACACCCGTGGACGTATTTGTAAGAAATGTTTTTGTACATTGGATTTAAAGATTCACGATTACCGAATAAAGTATGCCTACCGAAAATCACTTGCATTTTGTAATTTAAAAACTCCCTGTCCAACCTGAAGAATCACATCAAGGTACGTTAGAATAATAGGTATTAAGTAAAGCCACAATGTCAATGTGATTCAACAATAATTATCATAAGCCGTATTAGATAATTATCTGTCTAATGTGATGGCCAGGCGCACATGTTTACTAAACGTCAACGTTAACGTTACACCGCTGATTTTATTTAATTCACAGAGAACTCTCAACTGAAACACGCTTAACTGTTTATGGTAACATTATAGCATAACTGCCGGACGAATATTCCCTCCGGTAGGCTAATGTTAGATTGAGAAATATTTTTTTAAAACTGCTATCAGTGGCAGGTTATAAAGAAAGTGTTAAGGACTGTATTCACGTCTTTAAAAGCATCATACGTTTTGTCAAACTTGAGATTTCCTTTTATGTTAATTAACTCAAAACTCAGTGGTTATAGGATAATGTTGTGCTAATGTTATACATTGTGAATGTACGCTTGCATTGTTTAACAAAGTCACAGTGCTTTCATTGCCACACAACGAGTTGGCATTTTTTTCTTAGTAGAGCAGCTAACTTAAAGGAGTACTCCACTTTTTTCAAAAATATGCTCATGTTTTGAAAGAAATAAGTTATTAGTTATTTTTCATTTTTACCTGAAGTTCATACAAAAGTGAAATTTCTGCTTTTTATTTGATGTCAGCTCTAAAAATATGTTGTTTGCTCTTTGAACTTAAGAGAATTGTGCCTGAGAAGTCCTGGAAAAAAATGATTTTTATTTGATGATTGAGATTAAGAAGATAATGGGAACCCTGAATATGCTTTACTATAAGAAAGCCACAATAAAGTTCACAATCAAAGTTCTAACCGTTTGCTTTAAAAAAATAACTTTTACTTCAAATACTTAAGTACATTAACGTGTTAAGCCAGACAGCCGTTTTCAGGCCAAATCATGAAATTTACATGCCCACACTAAAACAGCTGTAGTTCCAAAACCCTTTGACCTACAGACACAATTTTGATATATTTAAAGGCTCTCTAAGCCAATCTGCGAGACGTTAGTTATTGTTGACGTTTGAACTGTTTTCAAACAGACGGAGCGTAGCTAACTCCTCCCCCTCCCCCTCACTTCCGTGCTTTCATGAACGCGCCCAACCCCCACCCCCAAATCCCAGAGCAAAAGACATTCGGTACTGTGCCCTGTTATGGGGTTATTAAAACCACATTGATTAGCTAACTCCCACCTGAAGCGTGAACATTTATTCTGTGAACTTGAGAACGGACAATTAACTGTTCCTGAATAACGGAGCCTCTCGGATTAAACCCAATCCTTACCAGGAAGAGTCCATCTGTCCGGTTGACGACCGGCTTGATTGTGCTTTCCTGAGACCCCGGGGCGGGGTCTTGTTGCCTGGAGACAGGGAAGTGTTTTTTAAACATTTGTTTCAATTGTTTGTATGAATGCCTGTATGAGTGAACATTGTTATGTGCCATTTTAAAAGTTATATGTAAAGTGAATAGCATTAATGTATGTGCAATCTTGGGGGAAATGCCAGATCTATCACTGTAAAAATTGTGTGTGTCACAATTCTAGTATTGCGGTGGAGTTTTGCAGTGCGAGGTCTTGAGTAACCACTAGAGTGCAGTGTTGTGCGGTGAAGCATTTTATTAGGTGTCATTTAACCCAGGAAAGCCATATAAATGTGATCTTTAACTTAATGCATATATTTAAATAAGAGTTTTCTATTTATCTATTTTGGGATTGTTAATAAAGTGATATATATATATTTTGCAAAAGTTCTGTTGTGTGCAGTGTGTACCTTCTTGTTCTCCATTACTTCTAGTGAACTTCTGTAATATTTAAAATAGAAGGTTCATTACACTGGTGGCAGGGGTGGGATTAAGTTAGAAAAATGGAGAACGAGGGTATGCCTGCTTCACAATCAGGGGCACATTCATCAGTCCCAAATAGTGATTTGGTAAATGCTCCTTCGAATAGGCTTCAAGTGTCTCGGCCTCTGTTTATGCCTGAAACATTTACTGGGGTGGGACGTGAATGGTCTGATTGGTCTGAACAATTTGAGATGGCAGCACAGGTAAATGGGTGGGACAATGAGCTCAAGTTAAAGTTTATGTCCTTACTATTGTCCGGTCGCGCTAGAGATATTTATGGTGGACTTCCTTGTGAAGCCAAAAATAATTATATGCTTTTGAAAGATGCGATGGGCAAGTGTTTAGAGCCCTGTGAGAGTGCAGATTGGAGTCGTGTGAGTTTTTCCTCCCGAGTTAGGCTCCCTAATGAGACAGCCCGAGAATTTGGAAATGCCCTAAGGCGGTTGATCTATAAAGCATATCCCTCTGCTGATGTTGCGACACAGGATTTATTGGCTCGTGATCATTTTGTTGCACATGTAGGTAATGGTGATATGCGTATACATCTTCGTAGTGCAAAACCTGCCACTTTGGAAAGTGCAATTAATTTGGCATCTGAATTGGAGCTTATCCGTAATTTAGAGCATACACAATGTCTAGACACCAAAGTGCGTGGTTTAAGTACTCAAAATCCACCGTCTGATAATAAAGTTGAAGTTCTACTGCGCATGGTTGAGGAGTTGCGCCAGGAGGTTAAGGCTTTACAAGTTAGTGTAAAGGAGATTCAGACAACGCAGGTAAAGAATAGGTCGGCCCCCGCACCAATTGCTCCCAAATTAAGTTTATCAGAACCACCAGTCCGTGCTCGGACTGATGCATGTTGGGAGTGTGGATGCACTAGGCACCTGCGCAGGAATTGTCCATATTTGCAGGGAAAATAGAGGGGGCAGGCACAGTGGGCCAAATGCCTGCCCCCATGTTGACGACTGGGAAATTGGCCTCGGTTTCTGCAAAAGGTGCTGGAGTGTTTGTGACAGGTAAAGTGGGGGGATGTGAAACACGATTATTAATTGACACTGGAGCACAGGTATCTATTGTGCCCAAACAGTTTTGGTTAAACGTAACTAAGGGGGGGTCTAGCTTAGATGGCTATCAAGGCAAAGTAGCTGTCGCCAATGGTGGGGAAATGTCCATTCTGGGCCGTTGGCAGACTGTATGTCAGTTTGAGTCTTTGGCTGTGATAGTGGAGTTTTTGGTGTCTGACGTTACCCCACAAGAATTACTGCTGGGAACAGATTTTTTATCAAAATTTGGGGCTGTTATTGACTTGGGTGATAATTGTTGCCGGTTAATGGGTAAAAAGCTGCCCCTGTTCAGTGAAGATGCTAGTGTCCAGCCTAAAGTTGTAAGGGTACAGCAGGATATCATGCTTCCCCCACGTACTGAATCCATTTTACCTGGTAAAGTGGATGGGCTCTTCCCACAACATTATGAAGGCATGTTAGAACCTATTTCCATTATGCTCCCAAATTGTGAGGTGTTGGTAGCTCGAGTGGTGTGTAAGGTGGAGGAGGGAGTAGTACCTGTGTGAGTGATTGTTGTGTCAGAGGATAATTGTTTGCTGAAGCAAAATATGAAGATTGGTACTTTTTACCCTGATGTAGAGGTGAGCGATAGCGCACCGACCACAGATAGTAATGACACGGCTCCTCCTTTTCCTTTGACTGTAGACTGTTTGTGTCACAGTTTGGGTTAAAGGACCGAGGGTTTGATTCCATCCAAATGCAGGCAGTTGACGAGTTGCTATCTCGTAATGCATCTGTGTTTAGTAAAGGTGATACTGATTTGGGGAGAACTCATCTTGCTTTGCATAAGATAGACACAGGGTCTGCCCAACCCATCAAATTGCCTCCTCGTCGTGTCCCTTTGCACCTCCAGCAGGAGGTTGCTGAGCATATAAAACAGATGCAAGATAACAACATTATACGCCCCTCATGCAGTCCGTGGGCGGCACCGGTGGTTTTAGTCAGAAAGAAAGACGGTAGTCTTCGGTTTTGCGTAGATTATCGAAAGCTTAATGATGTTACCAGGAAGGACGCTTATCCACTTCCTAGGATTGATGATGCACTTGATAGCTTAACTAACGCTTGTTGGTTTTCTACCTTGGACTTGGCGAGTGGCTATTGGCAGGTGGAAGTTGATCCTCAGGATAGACCAAAAACTGCCTTTATTACTCGTCAGGGTTTATTTGAATTTAATGTCTTAAGCTTTGGGCTATGTAACTCCCCAAGTACCTTTCAACGCTTAATGGATGTTGTGTTGGCTGATTTGCAATGGACCACTTGTTTAGTGTATCTGGATGATATAATTGTGTTTGGGCGGACATTTCAAGAACATCTGCAGAGACTGGACGAGGTCCTTTGCAAATTGCGTTATGCAAACCTTAAAGTTAAGCCTTCTAAATGTACTTTGTTTGCCTCCCAAGTGCAATATCTGGGCCATGTGATCTCCGCTGAGGCAGTGACAGCTGATCCATATAAAGTAGAGGCTATACGTACCTGGCCTGTCCCTAAAACTCAGACAGAAGTCAGAAGTTTTTTAGGTCTGGCGTCCTATTATAGGAGATTTATTCAAGGGTTTGCTGAGATAGCCCGCCCCTTACATTGTTTGACTGAAAAAGGAAGGAGATTTTGTTGGGGGGAAGAGTGTCAAGAGGCCTTTCAACAGTTAAAAACTAGGCTTATTGTTGCCCCGGTTTTGGCCTACCCAGATCCTAAAAAGCCTTTTATTTTAGACACTGATGCTAGCGATGTGGGAATAGGGGCTGTATTATCCCAAGAGTGTGATGGTTTGGAGCGTGTTGTAGCATATGCCAGCAGAGCATTGACCAAACAGGAGAGGAAATATGCCACCACAAAGAAAGAGCTTCTGAGTATGGTAACCTTTACTAAGCATTTTAAGCATTACTTGCTGGGGAGGGAGTTTTTGCTGCGGACCGATCATAATTCATTGCGTTGGCTACATAATTTTGGTGGGCTAGAAGGACAGTTAGCTCGGTGGGTAGAGCAGCTGGCAAATTTTCAATTTAAAATTATTCACAGACCAGGAAAACAGCATGCTAATGCTGATGCTCTTTCGAGGCTCCCAGGAGCTCTGCGTAAAGATGTTGAGGAGGAAGGCGATGAGGTTCCAAAGCGGTGTAGCCATGTAACAACTGTTCGAGCAGTAAGTGAGGCTGAAAGACCAGGGAATCCCCTAGAAGGCAGGGCAGACATTGAGGATGAGCTAGTGAAGGCTCAGCAGGGGGATCCAGTTATTCAGGAGCTCATCCAGTTGAAGAGTAGTGAGGTAGGTGGGATAAGCCACACTGATTTGAATCCTGCTCTTGTTAAATATTTACCAGTGTGGGACCAGTTGCAGGTTCAGAATCAACGTTTGGTGAGGGTACCTCCAGTTAATACTGATGCTGCTGCTGCAATACAGGTGGTTCTACCTAGAAGCTTGATTCCTGAGGTGCTGTCCATGTTGCATAATACGCAAACGGGGGGACATTTGGGTATCCAGAAATTACAAGCTAAGGTGAAGGATCGCTTTTACTGGCCTGGATGGTTTGGGGATGTAAAACAATGGTGTAGAGAATATCATGATTGTGCATCACGTAAGAGTGGGGGAAAAGCTCCATGTGCCCCACTTCAGATGTCTATTGTGTCTCGCCCATATGACCGTGTGGCTGTAGACATAATGGGGCCTTTGCCAGAGACGTTAGGCAAAAATCGGTATATTCTAGTAATTGGGGACTATTTTTCAAAATGGACTGAAGCATTTCCTCTTCCTAATCAGGAGGCTCAGTCGGTGGCTAGAGTGTTGGTGGAGGAGTGGGTGTGCCGGTATGGAGTACCTCGGAGCTTGCATTCTGACCAAGGAAGGAATTTTGAGTCCCTTTTGTTTAAGGAATTATGTAGTTTGTTGCAAATAAATAAGTCTCGTACATCGCCTTATCATCCCCAGTCCGATGGGTTGATAGAAAGGTTTAATCGTACATTATTATCAATGCTTTCATTGTTTGTCGATAACAATCAGACGAATTGGGATAAGTTGCTGCCATATGTGATGATGGCTTACCGCAGCAGCCTGCATGCAAGCACTGGGTTTACACCGTATAAGGTATTATTTGGGCAGGAAATGGTTCTCCCTGTGGACATTATGCTGGGGATAGATAATGGGCAAAAGTTTCAGTCAGTAAATGATTATGTGGCTGGACTAGCGGAAAGTCTATCCACAGTGGTAGAAGCAGTGAAAAGGCATCAAAATCAAGCTTCTAATCAACAGAAGACATGTGCTGATTTCCGAGCAAATTTCCATTACTATGTAGTTGGGGAATTAGTTTGGATTCACAATAAGGCCCGGAAACGGGGTGTGTGCCCCAAGTTGCAAAGGCGCTTTAAAGGGCCCTTTAAAATCCTAGAAAGGGTGTCGGATGTGCTATATAAAGTGCAGCCATCAGAGGGGGGCCCTGAGAGTGTTGTGCATTTTAACCGAATGAAACCTTATGTGGCTTGTTCTGTTTCAGAGCCGGTGGGAGACATTGGAGGTCCTATCCTCCAAGACCAGGTTTTGCCTCAGCCCCGTATAAACAAGGCATACAAGTTTGGATGGGGAGGTCATCAGCCTGCTGAGTCGGAGGCTGCCCAGATGCGGGAGAGAGCTGCTGGTTCTGTTATGGAAGAAAGGAATTAGACACCAGAGCCTGTTATGCTGGATGGTGGGGAGAAAGGACCCTTCAGGGAAAATTCATCTTCGGTGGTGGTGGACACTAGATCGAGTCCTACGCAGCAGGTGGCCATGGGTCAGGATGTGGCAGTTAAAGAGTCTGCTTCAGGGAACTCTTCACAAGTGAGCCGGCCTGCATGTGCTCGGAGACCACCAGTTTGATCTGAAGACTATAACTTGATGTGACTCGAGGACGAGTCTTTTTTGTCCGACGGAGGGAATAGTGTAATGAACTTTAAGGTTTTCTTTGTGTCGGCTGAGAAGTGTGTTGCTGACATTGATCTAGACCTGCGAGTTTGACAGTCTCTGTCTCCTCCCTCAGACTAAATGAGGATGATTGGTGTCACCTGGAGGAGAGGAGATTTAAGAGACCTGATGCAAGGTAAGTGCGTGGGAGAGGACTAAATGTGAATGGCCGTTTTGCGCTCAGAAAGAGTGGGGACGCTTTTGGGTTGCTCGAGGCCAATAGGGTCTGTCCGGCAACGAAGATAGTTAGCGAGGGTGCTTTTTGTGTGTAGTTAGATATGCTGGGGGGGATTTAGGAGCGCTGGCCACTTATTCATGTGTATGAGAGCTCAGACGCGCATGGACATTATTCGCTAACGCGCAGAGCAAAAGACATTCGGTACTGTGCCCTGTTATGGGGTTATTAAAACCACATTGATTAGCTAACTCCCACCTGAAGCGTGAACATTTATTCTGTGAACTTGAGAACGGACAATTAACTGTTCCTGAATAACGGAGCCTCTCGGATTAAACCCAATCCTTACCAGGAAGAGTCCATCTGTCCGGTTGACGACCGGCTTGATTGTGCTTTCCTGAGACCCCGGGGCGGGGTCTTGTTGCCTGGAGACAGGGAAGTGTTTTTTAAACATTTGTTTCAATTGTTTGTATGAATGCCTGTATGAGTGAACATTGTTATGTGCCATTTTAAAAGTTATATGTAAAGTGAATAGCATTAATGTATGTGCGATCTGGGAAATGCCAGATCTATCACTGTAAAAATTGTGTGTGTCACAATTCTAGTATTGCGGTGGAGTTTTGCAGTGCGAGGTCTTGAGTAACCACTAGAGTGCAGTGTTGTGCGGTGAAGTGTTTTATTAGGTGTCATTTAACCCAGGAAAGCCATATAAATGTGATCTTTAACTTAATGCATATATTTAAATAAGAGTTTTCTATTTATCTATTTTGGGATTGTTAATAAAGTGATATATATATATATTTTGCAAAAGTTCTGTTGTGTGCAGTGTGTACCTTCTTGTTCTCCATTACTTCTAGTGAACTTCTGTAATATTTAAAATAGAAGGTTCATTACAATATTGCCGTTTGTGAAGCCTGGGCTGTCTACAGAGATTGCTTTTTTTTACAGTTTGATCAGCGGACAGGCAGCAAGCAGATAGTGAGGAGATGTTTCCGGTATGTAACAAAAAATGTTTTATGGTCTAAAACGCTTCAATTCGATTCGAGCGCCTTTTTTGTGTCTTTACTTCTCAGTTATCAGCATTCAGATATGTAAAAAAAGCTAAATGTTATAGACACTGAAGTGTGGTGAAAATGTTTTATTAAAATTAAACATGCTTTTATTTAATTAATAATGTCATATTAAATGTGCCATACCAACCCAAAAACAACATAGACTTAAGACCACATTAAATAAATTTTGAAGATGATATGATACAAAATAAGGTTACTGTAAGCTTTGATCTTTACCATGGCACATTTCAAAAAATGGCCACTGGGCTGCTCCAAATCATCACCTGCTATAATGATGTAGAATAAAGTAGAAAAAGCTTTAAGGCGTCCATTGCATGTTCATACTTTAGAGGAAAGGCACAAAATACAAATATTTAAGTTCAAATATTTATTGATCAGATATGAAAAAGTTTTACAGCGCGCTGGGTCGTCTCAAGCGGCGTACGCATAGCATTTGGGAAAACGTTTATTTATAGAGTATGTGTCCTTCTTCTTAGAATCTCCACCCACAAAGGCTGCTTTTCCTCGTGAATCTGACTCCATCACCACACCCAGTTTCAGCCTGCAGGCGAAGATAGACACACACAGACAAAGAAAAAACAAACTGTTCTCCGCTCATCCCTGAGAGCCATGCAGTCCGTCACTTCCTCCCTAGAACTCCTCCACTTCACATATGGTTGACTTCACATAGCATATTATAATGCTTTCTTAAAAACAAATCATTAATAAAACATTCATTTATTCATAAAAAACATAAGCTGTAAGATGAAAGTGATTATTATGTAAAACACATTTCAATATCATAACATCATTTCATTATTCGTAAAATTGGTTATATGAATAAGGCACACATTAACTTCTTTAGATAGATAAACGCATATTAAATCTTTTACTGCAATACTACTTCTAAGCAAACACTTTAATCATTATTAAAAAACCATCAGTTAGGGAAGAAAACACACACACACACACACACACACACACACACACACACACACACACACACACACACACACACACACACACACACACACACACACACAAAGAACAAGCACAGGAGATTCTGTTCTTCAAGTCCTCCTCATCCAGGTTCTGTAGGCCTAATAGGGGCATGCTATATGGGGGTGGATTATTCTCTTTTTTCTCTATTGCAGACACTATCAGTCTGTTACACAGGGATCTAAGACAGGGAATACAGCAACATCCACAGGTCACCAGGATGGCCACAAATACACCAATGGACACTACTATAGAGGTTACTATTGCCCTCCACAGTCTATCATATTGCATAAATCAAAGGTGTATGATATCTTTGAATTTTTATGTAATTTAATTCAATTCCCCCATATCTCTTTAAACACTGATCTTGCGATGTTGTTTTGGACCTTTTGTCACTTTTCAGATTACCTCCATTGTTTATGCCAAATAATATGGTGATTATAATTGCAGTTATAACTCCTAGGGCCCACAGAACCTTCCAATTTCCATATAGCTTCATCTCTGTGGAAAAAATACACTTATGCCTATTGGCTAATACTCAAATAACAATCGTAAATTCAAAAAGGAAAGAAAAATGAAATATGAAATTAATACTGTAGAATTGTATAAGAAACTTAAGAAATTCAAAGGTCAAAATTCAAAGGTCAATATGGTATGTAGTTACCCAGGTTATAATGAATATATGGTAATTGTGATATTCAGGTCTCTAAACACTTCTGTCAGGATTTCCAGCAATTTATCCAGGCCACACCCCAGCCGGGGAGTGGATACACTTGTTATGTTTTCTTTCTCACACCACTCTCTCATACATCTGAGGCTGTAGGTAAAATTCTCATATGTTGGTAAATCAGTACAATTTTGTTTTATTATTAAATGAAAAATCAATCTGCCGTCGTCCTCATGGGTAACTGCACATTCACCTGTGTGTTTGTTCTGTCTTACAACCTTTTGTGTACCGTACTTCGCTTTGAACTGTACGGCTATACCTGCTCCGTAGGCACAATCTGTGCTCACACAGTGTGCTAGGGGTTCTGTTACTGGGCTGGAAAAAATGTCACCTTTTTTATGCACAATTTTACAGTGTGTTTGTTGACTTTGTTGTTGGTGTTGTGTGAGTGTTACCACTGATGTGTTACCACTGATGTTTCACTTCCTGTTTGTCCTCTCTGTATTCCAGCTGATTCACTTTCACTTTCAACACTCTCCCTCTCTTGGACCTGAGTCCTCAGGTCCACACCTGTGTCTGTTAGAAACCCAATCATCATTTGTAACAGCTGGGTCGTTCTCACAATTTCGTTGTGTGGTAGCCTGGCAGGAAAAATGTTTAATCAGAGCAGTTAGTTTGTAGAAATAAACATCATTAGTTAGTGGCAGGATTGGATCCTACACCAAGGCGTTCCGTGGGCCTGGAAACTGTCGACCTGTAAGCAATTCAAAGGGTGTGAAACCAGAAATCCTGTTAACAGAAGAGCGAATAGACATTAATGCAATTGGTAATGCCTCAAGCCATGTTATTTTTGTCTGTGCACAGATTTTGTCAAGTCAAGTTTTAATGTCAAAGTCAGGTTCATTATTTCAGCTTTGCTCTAACATTGGGGTGATAAGCCTCCCCGAAACTATATTTCAATTCCAGTGCGTGTTTGTCAATTTTGTCAGATCTAACTTTGTCTTGGGAAACCATGGTTGGGGATATAAGTGGTTTATTAGGCAGTTGACAACAGCCACTTCATTAGGTACCTTCACAGCCTGTAGTATGCGTCAGGCTTCGCTAGCATTTGTTATAGGCCGGCCTTTCCTGGTTTCAAACCCACCTATCTGCAATATGGCAGTTCCATATATACTGCACCAATCACATATGCAGAGTCACTATAAACAATCACCCTCTCTTGACCAGCGTAGTGCAAGGCTTTAATCACAGCTATCATTTCTGCTCTCTGTGCTGACTGTTTACCCTCCAATTTGCCACTTACTCTTGTCAAAAAATCATTTTCAACCTGTTCAACAACTGCAAAACCTGCCATCAATGTGCCATCTGCTGCTCTGAAACAACAACCATCTGTAAACATTGAGATTACCGGTGGGGGAGTTGTCAGTGGTACCGCGAACAAACCATCTCTCAATTTGTTTGCTTTTTCAGTCAATGGTATGCAATCATGTGGCTCACCCTCAGTGATTAGATCTGCCATGTGAACACCTTCATGCACATATATGATGTCTGGGCTGGCAATTTCCTTAAATACAAAGTTTGTTACAATAATCAGTTATTTTTCTATTCTCACAGCTTTTCTTGTTTACCTTTTATAGTGTTCTATGGTGTTCTTTTTTTTCAATTTATTTCTTTTATCTATTTTAATTTCCTTTCTTCCATAGCTGTTCTATGCCATCTATATTTGCTTTTTAGCTTAGTACCATCAGTGTAGTTCTGACTTCCTCAATAGATACCAAATTCAATCATGCATTTCTTCCTGTCAGATTAATAGGAGTCTGATTTGATTTTAGAACAGGTAGTCACACCTAACAACAAAGTTCTTGATCAGCCTTTAAATTTGTCTAGCTGATTTTCTCATAAAGATTGTCTGTGTCCCTACATTATCAAGGTTTTTACTAAACATTGAACGGCTGTTTACTCTTTCCCCCTTTTCACTCAACTGCTTGTATGAAGATGGAAAGTTCAGTGTCCAGTTTTTCTCTTGTCTCCAAGAAAATTATTGTCTTTGTGAGTCTCCTTTTGGACTCCACTCAGTCTTTTTTTGTAATCGTCTTTGAACATTGTGCAGTGCCCCCTTCACTGCTCCATATAGTCCCATTCATATAGGATGTGTCCACAGTTTAGTTTATTAGTTCTCCTTTCTTTGCTGCTCCAACACTTTGATGTCACACACAGTTTTTCATTGTCTGTTTCTTGCCAGCTTTTATTCACTTTCTTGAATGTCAAAGGATCAGAGCTTTCAGCCTTTCAAGGTTTAACTTAAACCATTGCAAAATATTGCCTTTCAATTTAAAATAAAATTTATCTTGTGACCACCTTCCATCATCAGATGAAGACTCCTCTTCATTTTGTTAAATCTTTTTTTCCTTTATACAATTTATCTGTGTCATTCACCTTTTAACAATTTTCTGTCCTTTTTTAATTGTTCATCTTTATTTCCACATTTAATAACTTGGTCTCTACTCTTTTCTCTAATTTGTTGTTTTTCTTTCAAAGCTTTGCCTCTGTCTTTCTGCTAGATTTTGCTTAGTCCCATTTATGGTTTTAACAGACTCACTATATCACAGACACACTACATTTTCACACAAATAAAATCTACATCTACATTCAATTCACCGCTATTGATTTGAAAAACAGGCTGTTGCATTGGGGCTTTGGCTTTCTCATAAGGAGGAGGTGTGGGCAAGGAGGGGTAGATCGATTTCACTGGGGGTGGAGCTGGAGGAGGAGCCGTAGGTGTCACACTTGAGTCTGGCCGACTGTTTCCTTGTTCAACTTCCTTTTGCTTTGCAGCTGCACCACTGTCAACTTCCCCTTTTTTATTTGATTTAATAGCCTACATGGCGGCAGCAGCAACCAGAGCTAATCTCGTCCAAATTCTCAACTCTTTCTCTAAGCTTGTCACATTTGGCCCTTTACCAAACCACTTTTTCCTTCTGCTTTTACAATCTTAATTTTGTTTACCAGTCTATGTTCCATGGCAAAAAGAATAGGCGTGAGAGGAACTCTCTTTTTCTCCTCTGCCTCCCAACAGTTTTCTTCTCTCAACGTGTTCCACGCTAATGCAACCTCTTTTTGTCTTTTCTTAACATCTTTAAGATCGGTTTGGGCCACCATCAATTTAACTATTTTTTGCCATTGCACATACACTGGTGGACACCCATATTCATCACACTCTTTCTGAAATTCAGCCATTCTTTATACAACTGTAAATACAATTCCTCTATTTATACAATGTCAAAATGAAATATACCCAAATACAACTGCAGAATCAAGTACACAATGGAATTTCCTGGGCCTTTAACCCAAAGGTTTCCACACCCTTAATTTAATACTGTACTCAATTAGATGGTTCCTATGCCTTTCACCTAAAGGTTTCTCAACCCTTAAATTTAATACTGTACTCAATTAGATGATTCCTAGGCCTTTCACCTAAAGGTTTCTCAACCCTTAAATTTAATACTGTACTCAATTAGATGATTCCTAGGCCTTACACCTAAAGGTTTCTCAACCCTTAAATTTAATACTGTACTCAATTAGATTATTCCTAGGCCTTTCACCTAAAGGTTTCTCAACCCTTAAATTTAATACTGTACTCAATTAGATTATTCCTAGGCCTTTCACCTAAAGGTTTCTCAACCCTTAAATTTAATACTGTACTCAATTAGATGATTCCTGGGCCCTCCACCCAATGGTTTCTCAACCCCCTACGGGCTTCAACCCGAGTTGGTATTTTATAACGCCTAATGCGTTAAAGGAATCCTCAACCTTTTATTTAACAACAAAATTCAATGATTTCAAAAACTTTTTCACTCTGATCAGTTTTACAATAAAAACAATTTAGTTCAGTTCGGAGTTCCGTATCAACACAAATAATTTGGTATATTCAAACAGCAGAATTCGATAAAACAGGTTTCTGCTTACCTTATTTTAGTAGAGCGCTCTTTTGTGTTGAAATGGACTCCTCCCTTACTTAGGGCTCTGCAACGAAACCCTTCTTCCTCTCACTCTCTCCTTTCCCTCCACAAAACGTCGGCGGTCACCAATTGTTGGACTTTAAGGCGTCCATTGCATGTTCATAATTTAGAGGAAAGGCACAAAATACAAATATCTAAGTTCAAATATTTATTGATCAGATATGAAAAAGTTTTACAGCGCGCTGGGTGGTCTCAAGCGGCGAACGCACAGCATTTGGGAAAACATTTATTTATAGAGTATGTGACGTCGTCCTTCTTCTTAGAATCTCCACCCACAAAGGCTGCTTTTCCTCGTGAATCTGACTCCATCACCACACCCAGTTTCAGCCTGCAGGCGAAGATAGACACACACAGACAAAGAAAAAACAAACTGTTCTCCGCTCATCCCTGAGAGCCATGCAGTCCGTCACTTCCTCCCTAGAACTCCTCCACTTCACATATGGTTGACTTCACATAGCATATTATAATGCTTTCTTAAAAACAAATCATTAATAAAACATTCATTTATTCATAAAAAACATAAGCTGTAAGATGAAAGTGATTATTATGTAAAACACATTTCAATATCATAACATCATTTCATTATTCTTAAAATTGGTTATATGAATAAGGCACACATTAACTTCTTTAGATAGATAAACACATATTAAATCTTTTACTGCAATACTACTTCTAAGCAAACACTTTAATCATTATTAAAAAACCATCAGTTAGGGAAGAAAACACACACACACACACACACACACACACACACACACACACACACACACACACACACACACACACACACACACACACACACACACACAAAGAACAAGCACAGGAGATTCTGTTCTTCAAGGTTGAGCTGCCATGCCCCCATTAGGTTATTCTGTATGCAACCTTCATTTCATTGGTTAATACACATTTATCAAAGACAACATCTTATATTTATTACATCAATTATTCAATGATTAATACTGATTAAGTAAGAAATACATTGCATATTTTATCCTGTGAATATTAAAGCATTGGTTAATAACATGGTTGCCTGTTTGCTTTTCCCCCTCAGGCCTCTTTTATCTTGATCATTTCCAGACGTACATTCCTAGCTAATCCTCTTTGCAGCTTGTACACAGCACACAAGCTGGGAACTTTTCCACTCTCAAACACAAACACCTCATTTTTACATAATAGCTCAGTGCATATATGAAACACACAGTGTTTGTAGAATAAAATGATTAATTAAAGAAATATAAAATGGAACAAAATTAATTTCCACAACGTTCTCTGGCAACGTACGTTCTCTGGCAACGGTGGTGCGCGCATTCACATGTTTTAATCAGAGACTTGATTAAAGAAATCCCTAAATTTAAAATAAACCTTTTACTTTTTGTCAGAGTGGCCAGAGTGGCCAGTATTACATCTCACCACCACGGTTTTAAAAGACACTAGTTTACAATCCGCCCCCTGCTGTGAACGTCCGGGGTTTTTTTCTCCTAGGGGGTTTTTCACCCCGGGGAGGCAGCCTTTTTGGGCTTTACCTAGCTTCCTCTTCTATACGTTGCTTTAGTAATACGTGCAATTATAATATTGAGTCATAGCCGCAGCAAATTTAACTGCTCATGCTATCATGTATTCTGTTGTGCTATCTGTCGTTTTCTGTGCTTTTCACTGCTTCTATTTATGTAAAGCTGCTTTGAAACAATTGACTTTTGTGAAAAGCGCTATATAAATAAAATTGAATTGAATTGAATTGAATTATCTCACATACACACAGACGCTCACAGAGCAGCTTCTGAACGCTGACTGACCAGTAAAATAGCTTATAGTTAAATAGATAATAGCAGATTTAAGTTTAACCAGTTACAACTAAAATATTTGATTCTTGCGTGACTTTAAAGAAGTCTCTTGACAAAACAAACGTATATCAAGCTGTATTTGTCACTTCACCTAAAATCTAAAATAATACTTTATTTTTGTCAGAGCAGACAATATAAGATTTGTTGTATAATATACACATATTCACACATGGTTTTAATAAAAACAAACCCCGAAGATGGGATGAAAACGTCTTAAAACATTTAAAAGTTTATTAACGGGATATATGAACGTGCACCCGGCGCAAGCTTCTGTATGTTTGAGACTGATCATAAAAATAGTTCAATAGATAATATCAGATTTAGGTTTAACCAGATACATGTAAAATATTTTATTCTTGAATGTCTATAAGAAACTTTTGACGAAACAAACGTTTATATCAATATGAATTTGTCATAAAATACACAGCAGCCACTTCACCTAAAATCTAAAATAATACTTTATTTTTGTAGGAGCAGACAATATAAGACTCGTTGTATGATATACACATATTCACACATGGTTTTAAGAAGCATTTAATTAAAAATAAACCCTTAAGATGGGACGAAGACGTCTTAAAAACATTTAAAAAGTTTATTAACGTCAGATATAAGTGCGCATCAGCGTATTCTGTCACCATCGGGGCGCGTATAGACATGTCTTAATCAGAGACTTGGTTAAAGAATCTCCTAAATCTAAAATAAACCCTTATTGTGCCATAGCGGACAGAATTACATTTATTAAGTTTATTTTAAAACGGCAGATATGAACACCCACCCGGCTTGTCGCTGTCACCATCAGTGAAGGAGCTTAAAAATATACAGGCTTTCGTCTAAAGAAACAGACAGGACCATTGAACACCGGCCCCCGCTGAGTCGTGCTGGGGGATGCGGATTTGAGACGCGCAGTGGCGAGAAGGGAGGGGGAGCCGGGATAGAGACCAGGCACGTGCACACATAGACATCAAAGGGGGCTTGAGCACCTGCCCTTTTTATTCCTGGAGAAAAAGTGCCCTTTTTTTCTGGGGTGCTTTTTAAAAAAAAAAAAATAATATGATCTTTATTCATATAACAACTGATGTCTGTCTGTTTCTTGTGTTTTTTACTTTTTGCTTATTTATTTAACATGAATTTATTCAGAAATCATTTAATTGAGATTTAAACTCTTATATAAAGAAAAATAGCGCTTGTGGCACACAAACGGTTAACAGATGAGTCCCGCCTCCAAAATTCAAATCGCTAATATGATTGGCTTTACCTTTCCTTAGTCCCGCCTCTCTAACTTACTTCGCTTTATGATTGGTCTGTCTACACTCGTGCTGCATCATTCGCGCTTCAAGCGCCAAAGCTCAGCCTGCCCTGAACGAGACGCGATCATGTGCATGATTATGCAGGCAGGCTACCGGTAAGTGTGTGAGGAAAAAAGCATTCTTATATTAACAGTTTTATGCACAAAATATGGGACACGTTGTTACACATAACGATTCAGGGACATTGTTTTCCATGGCAATCCCATATTAACCTGAAGAGTTGCAAACTTGCAACAGTGTAGTGTATGTAGTTTAAATAGACTGCTCATAAAATAATAAAGCACAAACAATAAAATAATTGCTAACTGCAGTAGTAAGCTTTTTTGTTTGCGTTTTTTGTAATGGCTGTTAAATAAGTATAATGTGTTATACTGGAGTGCTGGAGTAGATTGGGAAGAAATCTGATGGTTCAGTATTTTACTTGCCCAGTCTGAATTTTCACTGACATCACAAAAAAGTTAAATATAAAATACAAATAAAATAGGCCTAATATATATTTGTTGTTTCTGACATGTGTAACCCTAATAAATATGAAACCTAAGATTAAAGGTGCCATAGGATGTGTTGTCATAATATGTTAAATTGTTCTTTGACAATTACATAGAAGGTATGTTGCTTTATTAAGTGCAAAAATTATCCAGAAACGTTTTTACATGTCAATTTACAACCCTAGAATTTGTCATTTGAATGAAATGGTCTATTTTTGCCCTATTTGAAAGGGTCATGAATAATAATGTTGAGCTCTGCTCTGATTGCTCTACTCTGAGGCTCATGCCAGAAGCTCACATTAGTAAACAGACCTTATATTTTGAGCCCTTATCCGACAAAAATACATTTTGAGTAACAACTAATCAGCTAAACGCTAGCATATGATATAGCATTTATTGGCATGTAGCGCTAACTCAGCAGTCACAACTTTGTTTTTAGCATTTTAACAAATTTATAATTAATGTGTAATTTAATGTTTTCAAAACATGCACATTGTGTAATGGCTTCCTTTGCTGCTCTATAAACCTAGACTATTCAATTTATTTTATTTATATAGCGCTTTTCACAAAAGTCAATTGTTTCAAAGCAGCTTTACATAAATAGAAGCAGTGAGAAGCACAGAAAACGACAGATAGCACAACAGAATACATGATAGCATGAGCAGTTAAATTTGCTGCGGCTATGACTCAATATTATAATTGCACGTATTACTAAAGCAACGTATAGAAGTGGAAGCTAGGTAAAGCCCAAAAAGGCTGCCTCCCCGGGGTGAAAAACCCCCTAGGAGAAAAAAAACCCCGGGCTTTTATCCGAGGAAAAATAAGTCCTAGGAGGGAAAAACCCTTGGGAGAACGGAAATGGAGATTTAGCAGAGATTAAGCGGTTCTGCCGGTGATCGTTGGTCAGGTATCAGCTGGGCATAACGTTGAAGGACAGCCAGTAGATCAGAGGTGTGCCGACTTTCACATCTACCGGGACTGGGTCTGTTTGTCTCGTCCTCGGGTCGAGGACGAGACAGGGAGAGAAAAACAAAATCGTATTAGCGTAGCGGCCGTTCATATGTATTGAAGTGTCACACAGTGATGTGGTTTAACTCAGCTTAGTTCCAGACAGACTAAATATTGCGGCATAATTATGTTATCCACAGTTGAGGATTTAGCAAATTGGGGGCCCAATGCGAGGGTATATATGGTAAATAAGGGTCACCTTCCGATCTTTAAGAGAAAATGAAACCTGACGACCCGTTTGACTAAGGCCTAAAGCCCCACTGTCGTCGTTAATGCAGGTTCAGTGGCAAACGGGTCTATATTGTATACCATTTACAGGACCAGGAGAAAACGCCAAAAAAAAAAAAACATCGCAACCCGACCATACGTGCTAACCCGTTTGACTAAGGCCGGAAGCCCCACTGTCGTCGTTAATGCAGGTTCAGTGGCAAACGGGTCTGTATGGCATACTATTCATAAGACTTACGATAGCACCAAAATCGCAACCCGACCATACATACCAACCCGTTTGACTAAGGCTTGAGGCCCCACTGTCGTCGTTAATGCAGGTTCAGTGGCAAACGGGTCTGTATGGCATACTATTCACAAGACACACGAAAGCGCGAAAAACGCAACCCGACCATACATACCAACCCGTTTGACTAAGGCTGGAGGCCCCACTGTCGTCGTTAATGCAGGTTCAGTGGCAAACGGGTCTGTATGGCATACTATTCACAAGACACACGAAAGCGCGAAAAACGCAACCCGACCATACATACCAACCCGTTTGACTAAGGCTGGAGGCCCCACTGTCGTCGTTAATGCAGGTTCAGTGGCAAACGGGTCTGTATGGCATACTATTCATAAGACTTACGATAGCGCCAAAATCGCAACCCGACCATACGTGCCAACCCGTTTGACTAAGGCTGGAGGCCCCACTGTCGTCGTTAATGCAGGTTCAGTGGCAAACGGGTATGTATGGCATACTATTCACAAGACACACGAATGCGCGAAAAACGCAACCCGACCATACATACCAACCCGTTTGACTAAGGCTGGAGGCCCCACTGTCGTCGTTAATGCAGGTTCAGTGGCAAATGGGTCTGTATGGCATACTATTCATAAGACTTACGATAGCGCCAAAATCGCAACCCGACCATACGTGCCAACCCGTTTGACTAAGGCTGGAGGCCCCACTGTCGTCGTTAATGCAGGTTCAGTGGCAAACGGGTATGTATGGCATACTATTCATAAGACACACGAAAGCGCGAAAAACGCAACCCGACCATACATACCAACCCGTTTGACTAAGGCTGGAGGCCCCACTGTCGTCGTTAATGCAGGTTCAGTGGCAAACGGGTCTGTATGGCATACTATTCACAAGACACACGAAAGCACCAAAATCGCAACCCGACCATACGTGCCAAACCGTTTGACTAAGGCCGGAAGCCCCACTGTCGTCGTTAATGCAGGTTCAGTGGCAAACGGTGGCAAACTATTTAATGCAATTCATTTTAAGTGTTCATGCAGAAAAGGTTTTTATTTATTTATTTGGTTGGTCTGTGTTATGACCGTGAGTGCTTTGTTCCGTGAAAATAACTATTGCGAGTTAAGAACCTTTACTAGACAAATTATGCGAATGCTTTGTTGAAGAGAAAAGTTTTAAGTCTAGATTTAAAATGATCGACTGTGTCTGATTCTCGGACATCGGTTGGTAAATCATTCCAGAGCTTAGGGGCTAAGCAGGAAAAGGATCTTCCACTTTTAGACACTTTTGATAGTCTAGGGATAATCAATAGGCCAGAATTTTGCGACCGTAGTGTGCGGATGGATTGTATTCTGATAGTAATTCTCTAAGATATGAGGGTGCTAAGCCATTTAAAGCTTTGTAGGTGATTAGTGATATTTTAAATTGGATGCGATATTTAACTGGTAGCCAGTGTAAAGATGCCAGAATTGGGCTTATGTGGTCATACTTCTTAGATCCAGTAAGTACCCTTGCAGAAGCGTTTTGAACTAGCTGAAGCTTGTTGACCTGATTTGAATGGCATCCCCCGAGTAGCGAGTTACAATAGTCTATTCTAGAGGTCATAAAAGCATGAATAAGCTTCTCTGCGTCAGATGTAGACAGTATATGGCGTATTTTTGAGATATTTCTAAGATGGAAGAATGCTGTGCGGCAGACGTTGGCGATATGACTATCAAAGGATAAGTTGCTGTCGAACATCACACCTAAGTTCCTAACCGTGGAAGATGGCACCACAGTACAGCCATCTATGTGCAATTTGTAATCTGACATATTATGTTTGTAGCGATTTGGTTCAATAATAAGTACCTCTGTCTTATTGGAGTTGAGCTTAAGAAAGTTATGTGCCATCCAGTCACTAACATCGCTAATGCAGTCTTTTAGTTTAGAAAACGTGTGTGTTTCGCTGGGATGCGAGGAGATGTAAAGCTGGGTATCATCCGCATAGCAGTGAAAACTTATGTTATGTTTCCTGATAATGTCTCCTAGGGGTAACATGTATAACGAGAACAGGATAGGACCTAAAACTGATCCCTGCGGTACACCGTATTTAACCAGGGAGTGATATGACTCTTCCTCATTTACATAAACAAAGTGATAGCGATTGGTTAGATATGACCTAAACCAGGCTAGCGCCTGACCACTGATACCAACATAGTTTTCTAGTCTATTGAGTAGGATTCTGTGGTCTATTGTGTCAAATGCTGCACTAAGGTCTAGTAATATAAGAATTGAGATTTCACCACGATCGGATGTTAATAGGAGGTCATTTGTAACTCTAAGCAACGCTGTCTCTGTGCTATGGTGGGGCCTGAATCCTGATTGGAACTTTTCATATGTACTATTATTTGTCAAGAATGTGCGTAACTGGCTTGCCACTACCTTTTCTAATATTTTCGAAAGAAAAGGGAGATTTGAGATTGGTCTAAAGTTATTAAGTTCTCCTTGGTCAAGCTGTGGTTTTTTAATCATCGGTTTAATAACTGCTAGTTTGAAAGCTGTTGGAACGTATCCTATTTCTAGCGATGAGTTAAAGATATTTAGAACCGGGGTTGACACTACAGGGAATACTTCTTTAAGTAGTTTTGTGGGAACGGGGTCTAATATACAGGACGATGATTTGGATGATGTGACTAGTTTAGAGAGCTCATCTATTGTAGTAGGTTTAAATGAATCAAGATGTTCGTATGGTAGTCTAGTGTTAATTGAACTAATGGGTAGAGTGGTGGCTGCCTGGGTAGCTACGATGTTTTCCCTAATAGCCGAAATTTTGTTAGAAAAGAAGTTCATGAAGTCGTTACTATTGTGTTGAAGTTTACTATTGGTTTCTGTTTGTTCTTTGTTTCTAGTCAGTTTCGCAACTGTGCTAAAGAGGAAACGAGGGTTATTATGATTCTCATTTATAAGCTTGCTAAGATATGTAGATCTGGCGGTTTTAATAGCCTGTCTGTAGTGTTTAACACTCTGTTTCCATGCTGCGCGCCATACTTCTAACTTTGTGCTTCTATAATTTCTTTCCATTTTTCTAGCTGCCTTTTTAAGGGCTGCTGTGTGATGGTCATACCATGGGGCTGGCGGTTTTTCTTTGAATCTCTTTTTTCGAATGGGAGCAACGACATCCAATGTGTTAGAACAGACATTGTTTAGGTTTTCTATTTCAATATCTAGATCGTCACAGTTATCTGCTACATGTTTCATTTGGGACAGGTCTGGAAGAGTGCTAATAAAGCTATCTTTAGTGGTGGAAATTATTGTTCTGGCTAGTCGGTAGCATGTTGTAGATTGAGTGATCCTATCTAGAAGTACAGTGTATGACACAAGGTAATGGTCAGAAACTGCATCACTCTGAGGTGATATTTCGACGTCATTAATATTGAGTCCGAGTGACAGAATTAAGTCTAATGTGTGATTACGAGTATGCGTTGGCCCTGTCACGTTTTGTCTAATATTGAGAGAATTTAGAACATCTATAAACGCACGTCCTAATGCGTCTTTTGGGTTGTCCACATGGACATTAAAATCACCAACAATAAGAGCTTTATCTACAGTGACTACAAGCTCAGATAGGAAATCTGCTATTTCATTAAGGAAATCTGCATGGTGGCCCGGTGGTCTATAGATTGTCGCTAGAGCAAAAGAAAGCTGTTTGTGGTTACGATCAGTTATTTCCATATTTAACAACATTACTTCAAATGATTTAAATTTTAGCTCAGATTTTTGGTTTACTTTAAACATTGTGTTGTATATTGTAGCTACACCACCCCCTCTCCCCTTTAATCGAGGTTCGTGTTTATAATAATAGTCTTGTGGGGTGGATTCATTTAAACTAATGTAGTCGTCTGCTTTAAGCCAGGTTTCTGTTAAACAGAGTACATCTAAGTTTTGGTCTGTAATTATTTCATTGACAATAGGTTCTTTATTGGTAAGCGATCTAATGTTAAGAAGGCCGAATTTTAAGATTCGAGATTCATCTGTTAATGTATTGTTTTCTAATTTTATTTGAATCAGATTTGTACCAGATGTAACAAGCGGTGCCCTGTATTTATTTGTTCGGGGAACAGATACAGTTGAAATGTGCTGATATTTCGGTAAGATTGACTCGAAGTGCTGGGATATAAGTGGTCTTGACATATCACGGCAGCTAACAGATGGACGGTTAAGCCGATCCGTCTGTTTCCTGACCTGGGCCCTGGATAGTCATACTATATCAGAATTAATTGATCAGATTTTTAGTGAGTATAGCACTTCCTTCCGATGACGGATGAAGGCCATCTCGGGTTAGGAGAAATGGTCTTCCCCAGAAATGCTTCCAATTGTCTATTAACCCTACGTTATGCTGAGGGCACCACTTTGACATCCATCCATTGAGAGACACTAATCTACTATGTGTTTCATCTCCCCGGTAGGCGGGGAGTGGACCAGAGCATATTACATTGGCTGACATTGTTTTTGCAATTTCACACATCTCCTTAATATTATCTTTGGTGATTTCCGACTGGCGGAGCCTAGTGTCATTCGTGCCGGCGTGAATAACAATCTTAGAAAACTTCCGCTTAGCATTAGCCAGCACTTTAAGTTTGGATCTAATGTCAGACGTTCTGGCTCCCGGTATACAGTCGACTATGGTGTTTGGTGCCTCAATGTTAGTGTTCCTGAGTATAGAATCTCCAATGACCAGGGCACTTTTAAAAGGTGTTTCAGCTGGTATACTCCTTAGGGGATCGAATCTGTTAGAAATTGTCGTTACGTTATGGGTCTTAGAAGGACGCCTTATATGACTATGCCGCCTAACAGTCACCCAGTTTGACCGCCGACTTGACTCTGATGACGGAACCGAGCCATGTGTATTTTGATAAACACTATGCGCGCTCGATACAGTATTTGTAATATTTATATTAGCATCTGATGTCGGAACCGAGCCATTAGTCTTTTCGCTCGATAGATTATTTGCGACAGTAATATTAGCGGTTTTGCTATCCTCAACTAGCGTTTGGATGCGCGATTCTAGTTCAGCAACCTTCTCAGTTAACCTTAATACTTCAATACACTTAGTGCATGTAAACCCCTCTATGCTAACAGCAGAAGCTAAACTATACATGTGGCAAGTAGTACATGTTACAATAACAAGCGGAGTCTTACCGCTTTCATGCTGGGCGATGGCGTCTTCGTTTACCCGAACGCGGTCCCCGGAGCTGCATCGCGTGGGGTGTTCGGTTGTGACATGCCTCGGTCGCCTGCGAACGTCTGGGGCCAGGGTGATGTTTGGCTTGCCGAATCTACGAAGGCCGGGCAGCGGTTCCTCCACAGCTTCCCGATCGCTTTCATGTTGTTCACGGTCCGTGAAGCTGCATCGCGTGGAATGCATGTTTGTTGCTCGCTTGTGGACGTCGGAAGGCAGGCTGAAGTGGGCGCTGTACCTAGCCTTGGATCTGCTAAAACCGGGAAACAACTCCTCCACAGCTTCCCGCTCAGGTGAGGATAGGTCAGAAAAGCATATATCAGATGAATCCGCCATTAGATCGGAAAATGCTAGCTTCAGCCTCCACCGTGTGGATGCTAGCGGGCTATATGCTAACAACACTGGGTGTTTATTAGTGATAAATAGTTTCACGTGGTAGTACTGCTCAATAATCGTCACGGTAAAGTATTCCTATATACAACTAATAAGATATTTTATATAAATAGGAATAAGATGGTAAAAAAAAAGCTTTTAGATGATGAACTCGACGGAGCTACGATGCACGATCTGTTCAGCGTGACGTCACAAACCGTCACCTAAGGAGACCATGGTGTCTGTGTGAACAACTGATTATTTTGTAGACATCTTTTGAAAATTTAACAATTGCGTGAGTTTGAGGAAGATAAAATTAATTAACTTTTTTAATATTTTTTTAAAAAGGAAGTCAGAATTGCGTTAATATATATACTTTTTTACATAATTATGAGAAGTGCCCTTTATTTCACTTGAGCCCCTGCCCCTCAAAATGTCTGTGCACGTCCCTGATAGAGACACTCGTGAAACCTGACAGAAACTGGACAGTCTAAAACAAGAAACTTTTTGACAGCAATAAACATGACAGCATACGCTTGATAAAAAACACACACGCAGGAAAAAACAACTCGTTGATTGACACATCGTAAAACACACACAGTCAGACAGATGCTGTCTAAAACGCCCATAAAATATACGACTCTCAAACCTGGATGGCATGTACAGCTGGTCGGGCACTAGCTGTCAAAACACCACCTGTCAAGGAGGTTATAAATCATACTTTGAAGAATGGTGGCCCGCTACAACTATTCACAATGATTTGATCTTTTTTAACACTTCGGCAGGCAAAAGTGAAACATATCGTGTATTTCTAACATCTGATTGTACACAATGATAGTTTTACTCAGTCATTGAAGTCAGAAATCTTCAGCAGGATAAACTCCTGCTACAATGAAAATCGCACAAAAGCAAGTTTAAATCGAATCGATCCATGGCGTGCTTCTCAAAGCAACGTTATCAAAAAATTTTAATTCAGAAAAAAAATTATCTGGAAGTCCAGGGTCATTTGAACAAAATAATCTTGACCCATGATCTGAAGGCATGTTGATGTGATTAAAATGTAGACAAACATGTCCAAATATATTAGCTTATTTTAACACAAAACTAACATTTTATTTAATAAAGGTTAAATTAACATTAAGATTAAGATAGCCTGAAAATCCTTCAATTCTTATAATTATTTATTGTTAATCACAGTATTTCAAATGTGGCTTACAATCACTAGACTGATCTGGGCCAGAATCACTACACTGATCTGGGCCACATACCTCCCACCCACAACTGGCCCAAATCTTATCTGCCATCATGGATCCAGTGCCATCATTGCCACACCTGGCCCATACTTGGCTGACATGTTGCATGCCGTTGCCGGCAGCACGCCAGCAGTGCCATCATAAGGCCACATTTGGGCCGACTCCGTCTGCTATATGGGTACATGTTGACGTACTCTTTATTGTTCCAAGTTGCTCAGCTGAGTGCCCTCGAGTACCAGACGAAGTTGGTACTGCAGACACATTCCTGAAAACATATCTTAATTAATATCATGTGTTTTCAAAGTACAAACCAACACATCAGTATTACTTATATTGAGAACATTTTTTAAATAATTAATAATGTATTCTCCACAGTAACACACTTATAAAGCAATAACTAAGGCAGTAAAGCATAGAGTTGAGATAAGATAATTGGGTACAGAGATGCGATGTATATGTTTGTTAACGGGCCATTACCGGACATATTTATGGCTAAACATAAAAAAAATGGTTACGTGTGGACGTAGGCCTACTCTTTATTGTTCTCAATTGCGCTTCTGCGTGCCTCCCAATGCGAGTATCAAACTAAGGTGAAAGTGCTGCAGCAACATTCCTAAAAAAAAAACAATCATAGTTTTATGCATAAAAAATCAAGCAACACATCAGTAATACTAATATTGAGAACAAAAAAGCCGGTAAATGTAACTTACACTTTATGAATTTCCATTTAGTTTCTGCATGCCCCCGTGGGAATTTAATTTATTTAAAGAGCGCATTTGTAATATGCACCGAAACGGGACATAAATGAGGACTAATTATGAGATGGTAGAAGGCACAAAGAGCAGCTTCACCTGCAGCCTGGTAAGTAAATAAATGCTTTGCTTTAAACAAATGCATCTGTTTTTAAATGTTTTTAAATGCTAACTCATGGATTTATTGTATATGACGACTCTGTACCTGTGGATATGGTGAGTGTCACGATAACTAGACAGAACCCAAGTGCAGACACGGGTGTACAAAAACTGGGAATTTATTGTAACACAAACACACAAAATAAACAACCCACGAGGGGGCAAAATATCATACACTGGGAAATAACTAAACTAACAAAGTATACACACGGATATAACGAGGCAATGGAACACGGCATGGAACAACACATGAAACAACAATGAACAGGCACAGAATAACAAACACAAGGACCTTAAATAAGGGAGAACTAATGAAGACAACAGGTGACATGAATTAAACAATGAGGGTGACAAGGGAGTGAGGTAAAAGTGACAAGACACCGGGAACACTTGGTCCAGTAAAACCAATACTCAGACCACGTGATCCCACACAGAACATGGCATGTCATGATTCTCCCACAAGACTAGATTAACACAGGATAAGATGGCAGAACCATGACATAACCCCCCCCCCCCTTAAGGAGCGTATACCAGACGCTCCCCAGGGGAACACCAAACACGGGACTACAGCATACAAGACATGACTATATTGAACATAACAAATAACAACAAAGGCAAACAATGCAAAATAACAAGAGGGTTAGGGTGGCACAATAAAAACAACAAACAAGGGAGGGGGGGGCGGGGGAACGAAAAAGTTAACAGGGGAATGTCCAGACTGGGTGGGACTGGGAGTGAAAGGGATCTTGGGTGAGACGTGTGGACGAAAAGTACAGGTGGGCTTGGTGAGGGGGGCAGATTTGGTAGAGGACCAGGCAGATGAACCAGACGACAGTGCAGGGGAGTAAACTGCTGATGGAGCCGGTGAGACAGGAGGCGCTGCAACCTGCAGTGGAGATGCGACGGGAACCATGACGGGAGGCGCTGCGGCCAGCAGTGGTGACGCGATGGGAACCATGACGGGAGGCGCTGCGGCCAGCAGCGGAGACGAAACAGGGGGCGCTGCAGCGGGCTGGGAAGCCGAGACAGGGGTGCTGCAGCGGGCTGGGAAGCCGAGACAGGGGGCGCTGCAGCAGGCTGGGAAGCCGAGACAGGGGGCGCTGCAGCGGGCTGGGAAGCCGATACAGGGGGCGCTGCAGCGGGCTGGGAAGCCGAGACAGGGGGTGCTGCAGCGGGCTGGGAAGCCGATACAGGGGGCTGTGGCAGAGGCTGCGCCGGCTGTGGCAGAGGCTGCACCGGCTGTGGCAGAGGCTGCGCCGGCTGTGGCAGAGGCTGCGCCGGCTGTGGCAGAGGCTGTGCTGGCTGTGGCAGAGGCTGTGCTGGCTGTGGCAGAGGCTGCGCCGACGGCTGGAGCTGCGCTGGATGCACAGTGAGAGATGACGGACCAGTCTGAGATATCAGCCCCCTCCTCTTCTTCTTTCTCCTCGGGCGTGGCGCAGAAGCCGTGGCAGGAGAGGTGAGCACGGTGATCGGAGCGGCAAACTCCGACGAGGACCCCTCAGATGGCGAATCCCATGAAACCCTCCTCTCACGTTTTCCACAGAGGGAGACAGTTGGAGTGGAGCTTTCTGGGGTAGGAGAGGAGGGTCTCGGATCGCTTAGGGCCACAACCCCCATGGCCCTACCCTCAAAGATGGGAAAGAGCGGGACGGGATGAGGAGCTCTGGTTGCGGCCGCCATCTGACGATTAGGAGCGCGAACAGACATAGCGGTTCCCCTAGAGGAGGGTGTTCTGCGTATCGCCAACCTGGAGCCTCGAAAACAGGCAAAGGCATCTGCTAGGTCCATGTGTCCGCTGGGTTCAGTAGGCCTGTTCATTCTGTCACGATAACTAGACAGAACCCAAGTGCAGACACGGGTGTACAAAAACTGGGAATTTATTGTAACACAAACACACAAAATAAACAACCCACGAGGGGGCAAAATATCATACACTGGGAAATAACTAAACTAACAAAGTATACACACGGATATAACGAGGCAATGGAACACGGCATGGAACAACACATGAAACAACAATGAACAGGCACAGACTAACAAACACAAGGACCTTAAATAAGGAAGAACTAATGAAGACAACAGGTGACATGAATTAAACAATGAGGGTGACAAGGGAGCGAGGTAAAAGTGACAAGACACCGGGAACACGTGGTCCAGTAAAACCAATACTCAGACCACGTGATCCCACACAGAACATGGCATTTCATGATTCTCCCACAAGACTAGATTAACACAGGATAAGATGGCAGAACCATGACAGTGAGATGAGAAACAATTTTTAAGTAATGCTAAAAAAACTGACGCTGTCCAAGTGCTGAACCTTGCGGAGACTTTGCGGTTTGTAAATTCTTTATCTCCTTTTATTAAGTATTTTTACAGTACAAACCTTTTCTTACATACTTGTAAATAATTTTTTGATGATATATTGGATAGCCATTTAAAGGAATTAAAAGCCTGCTTTTTTTCTTCCATGACTAAATGAAAACGGGTTTTAAAGGTTTTAATGAAAAAAATAACAATTTCAATACAAGTGTAAAACAACACAATAATTTAAGATTAATCTTAAACTGGGGATCTTCTTCCTCCGCTTGTCATGATTTCGGTCTTATTGGCTGCTTTGTCTTTGTTTCACTATGTGTTGTGTTTTTGTTTTGACAGCTCCACACGTGCGCGTCCTCCACCTGGTGATCTCATTACCTCTGACTTCTCTCACCGGCGTCCCGCACCTGATTCTTATTATTGTCCAATCCGGTTTGATTTAAATTCCCCTCGTTTCCTTTGTTCTTTGCAAGTTCGTCTTTGTGTGTTCCTGCCCGCTAGCTCTGTCTAGTTCTTGTCGAGTCCAGTTCTTGTTGTGTCTAAGTTTATTCAAGAATATTTTCACCGTGCTCTCTGCTGCCTTTGCCCCGTTAGATTCCCCGCCCTGCTGTCAGTCTCTCCCGATTGGTGTGGCATCTGTCAAGTCTTCGGATACTCTCGGTCAGAGGAAACTCCTAGCGATATCTACACCTTTCGCTGTCCAGACGCAGTGCGCTCATGTGCGCGTAATTCTGCTGAAGACGCTGACAGCCGCAGTGCGCTCTAGCGCGTAATTCTGCTCTTCACCCTGACTGTCGCAGTGCACTGTCCAGCGCGCGTACTGCTGAAGACTCTGACCGCTTCTCTCTCTCTCTCTGTGCCCCGCCAGGAACTCGTCTATGTTGACGGACTTTTGTGGATGTCTTGCAGTCCGGCGGAGTTTTCCCACACCAGAGCCCAACGAGAGGATATCACTGTGTTTTCACCTCTCCAGTGTTTCCAGTTCCCCGCACCTTTTCACATGGACACAGAGTGTTTTTCTCTTATACATTTTGCATTATATCTGAAGTCATTGAGTGTTTTTCTCGTATACATTTCACATTTCATCTGAAGACATTTAGTGTTTATCTTATATACATACTATTAAAAACCCTCTGCTCTGGGATTCCCCGTGTTGTGTAGTTCCTAACAGGACGAACTTGCCAGTATGGATCCCGCGGAGGTTGAGGATTTATCTGCCCGTATGTCGGATCTTTCCTCACGTTTGGACCAGCTCAGTGCCGATGCCACCCAACTCAGCCTGCCATCGCAGACGGAGCCTCATGTTACAGCCCCACCTCCATACGATGGTAATCCTACCTCCTGTCGGGCTTTTCTTACTCAATGCTCTTTGGTTTTTGCCCTCCAGCCCCGCCGCTATTTCTTAGAGTTCACCCGGGTGGCGTTTGTGATCACCCTTCTGATTGGCAAGGCGCGCGAGTGGGCTACGGCCGTGTGGGAGGCTCGCGATCCTTGCTGTCGGTCGTTTCATGAGTTTCGTGAGGAGATGGAGAAGCTCTTCGACCGTTCGGTGCGCGGGGACGCCGCTGCGGCTCGGTTGGCACATCTGGTTCAGGGAAGACACACAGTCACCGAGTACGCCATTGACTTTAAGACCCTAGCGGCTGCCTGCCACTGGAATGAAGCGGCTCTCCGAGCGCAGTTTGTCGAGGGGTTGTCTGATGATCTCCAGGACGAGATCGCTGTCCATGATCTTCCTCCCTCTCTGGATGCCATCATTGACCTCGCTCTTCGGATCGAAGCCCGGAGATTGCTTCGCGATCAGCGACGCTCCATTCGCCAGTCAGCGTTTTCGGACAAGACCACCACTTCCCCTTCTTCATCATCTTTACCCTCTGCCGTGCCTGAGCCCATGCAGCTGGGGCGCATGCGCCTGTCACAGAGAGAGAGAGAGAGACGCTTGCAGAAGGCTCTGTGTTTGTATTGTGGGAGATCCGGACATTTTGCTAAGACCTGCCCGTTAAAAGGCCGCTGCCCATCTGTGAAGACGGGAGTCCTGGTGGGCGCCACTTCCTCTAAACTCTCCCCTGTTTCCAGTACCCAACTCCCCGTCGTGTTGTCCTTCGCTGGGCGTGATCATCCGTCCACCGCCCTTCTCGACTCTGGTGCGGAGGGCAACTTCATTGATGAAGCTCTGGTTCGCGCCTGGGGTGTCCCGGTTGTCCCTCTCCAATCCCCTTTGGATGTCTGGTCCCTTAAGGGGCAGCAGATGGCGCGGATTACACATTGCACTTCTCCTGTGAGTCTCTCTGTGTCTGGTAACCATCGTGAGGAGATTGTGTTGCATATCCTTCATGCTTCTCTATCTCCTATTATTTTAGGGCATGGATGGTTAGCGCAACACAATCCTCACGTTGATTGGCAGCATAGTATTATCTTGTCTTGGTCCCAGTCTTGTCACGTGTCATGTCTTGGTTCTGCTGTTTCTGGTTCTGTTCTTTCTCTTCCTCAGGTTCCGGCGGTCGATCTGACCGGGGTCCCGGCGGAGTATGCGGATATCGCCCAGGTGTTCAGTAAAGCCCAGGCCACCTCCCTTCCTCCTCACCGGCCATATGATTGCGCTATTGATCTCCTCCCCGGCACTTCTCCGCCTAAGGGTAGACTTTATTCTTTATCGGCTCCTGAGAGAGAGGCTATGGACCAGTATATTAATGATGCCCTGCGTGCCGGTCTCATCCGTCCCTCCACCTCGCCCGCAGGGGCGGGGTTTTTCTTTGTTGAGAAGAAGGACGGCTCCCTGCGTCCTTGTATTGATTATAGGGGTTTGAATGACATTACTGTTAAGAATAGGTACCCCCTTCCTTTAATGTCTACTGCGTTTGAGCTCTTGCAGGGAGCGCAGGTCTTTACTAAGCTAGATTTACGCAATGCCTATCATCTTGTGCGTATAAGAGAGGGAGATGAGTGGAAGACAGCATTTAATACCCCTACTGGACACTTTGAGTACTGCGTTTTGCCTTTCGGGCTTTGTAACGCCCCCTCTGTCTTCCAAACTCTGGTCAATGATGTGCTGAGAGACATGATTAACAAGTTTGTCTTTGTGTACATAGATGATATTCTCATCTTTTCCCCCTCTATGCAGGAACACACTCAGCATGTCCGCCGAGTCTTACGCCGGTTATTAGAGAATAAGCTGTATGTCAAGGCGGAGAAGTGCGAATTCCATCGTCAGTCGGTTTCGTTCCTGGGTTTTGTTGTTGCCCCCGGTGAGATCCGTCCCGACCCAGCCAAGACCAAAGCGGTGGCCGAATGGCCAGTCCCCGACTCCCGTAAGGATTTATTAAGATTTCTGGGTTTCGCCAATTTTTACCGGCGATTTATCAGAAATTATGGTCAGGTTGCTCAACCTCTTACTGCTCTCACTTCCACTAAGGAGAGGTTTGTCTGGAATTCCAGGGCTCAGGAGGCCTTTGATAATTTAAAGTCCCGGTTTATCTCTGCTCCTGTTCTCTCTATTCCAGATCCAGCTGCTCAATTTATTGTGGAGGTGGATGCTTCGGATGTCGGGGTAGGCGCCGTTTTGTCTCAGCGGTCTGCTAAGGATGGCAAGGTGCATCCCTGCGCCTTTTTCTCCCATCGGTTAAACCCAGCAGAGCGAAATTATGACATAGGTAATCGGGAGCTGCTGGCGGTCAGACTGGCTTTGGGTGAGTGGCGTCACTGGTTAGAGGGGACCTCGGAGCCCTTCCTGGTCTGGACGGATCATAAGAATCTCGAATACATCCGTTCAGCCAGGAGGTTATCTTCTCGTCAGGCTCGTTGGGCGCTCTTCTTTGACAGATTTAACTTCACCCTCTCGTACCGGCCCGGTTCCAAGAATACTAAGCCCGATGCTCTCTCTCGTTTGTTCGAAAGCCCCGGTTCTGCTGGGGACGAAACCATCCTCCCGGAGGGGCGGGTGGTGGGTGCCCTGCGCTGGGGAATAGAACAATGGGTGAGACGGGCCGGCCGGGAGGGGGAAGTGCCAGAAGGGTGCCCAGCGGGTCGATTGTGGGTTCCGAATGCGCTTCGCTCCGAGGTCATCCGGTGGGGTCACGAGTCCAAGTTTGTTTGCCATCCGGGGGTTCGGAGAACGTTGGCTACCGTACGTCAGCGTTTTTGGTGGCCCTCTATGGGTCCCGATGTCAGACAGTTTGTGTTAGCCTGTCAGGTTTGTGCCCGTAATAAGGCCTCTCATCAAGCCCCTATTGGTCTGCTTAAACCATTACCCATTCCCTCTCGTCCTTGGTCACATATCGCAATCGATTTTGTAACCAATTTGCCTAGTTCTAAGGGAAACACTGTAGTTTTGACCATTGTCGACCGCTTTTCCAAGGCGGCTCACTTTGTCCCTTTGCCCAAATTACCCACTGCCAAGGAAACTGCCCAGGTTATGATCGAACACGTCTTTCGCTTACATGGTCTGCCCACAGACGTTGTTTCAGATAGGGGTCCCCAGTTTATTTCTCGTTTCTGGCAGGAATTTTGTAGACAAATAGGCTCCACAGCTAGCTTGTCTTCGGGATATCATCCTCAGACCAACGGGCAATGTGAAGGGGCTAACCAAGATTAAGTTGGCAGAGCTCTCCGCTGTCTGACATCGCAATATCCGAGCTCCTGGTGCCAACAGTTACCCTGGGTTGAATACGCCCATAATTCTCTCCCTGTTTCTTCTCTCAACATGTCCCCTTTTGAGGCGTCCATGGGGTTTCAGCCCCCTTTATTCCCGTCACAAGAACCTGATGCGGTGGTTCCGTCTGCGCTAGCTTTTGTCCTTCGTTGCAAACGCACCTGGAGGAAGGCTAGATTTACGTTACGCCAGGTTTCCAGACGAACCAAAGCCGCGGCCGACCGTCACCGTAGAACCGCGCCCCGTTTTATCTGTGGGCAGAAAGT
The DNA here is from genome assembly GCF_030506205.2 of Paramisgurnus dabryanus. Lineage (NCBI taxonomy): Eukaryota > Metazoa > Chordata > Actinopteri > Cypriniformes > Cobitidae > Paramisgurnus > Paramisgurnus dabryanus. The sequence goes on along the minus strand of NC_133360.1, from coordinate 17,575,031 downwards.
ATGGCTTTCGTCCAAGGATTTACCTCTCCGTGAGCCTTCTCGCAAGCTGGCTCCACGATTCCTCGGGCCATACAGCATTGTTAAGGTTATCAACCCCGTGACGGTCAGGCTCAGATTGCCCCCAGCACTCGGTCGGGTTCATCCAGTTTTTCATGTGTCTAAACTGAAGCCTGTGTATTTTTCCCACCTTAATCCTGCTCCCTCTGCCCCCACCCCTCCCACCCCTCAGCTTATAGATGGTGCCCCTGTGTATTCGGTTAAGTCTTTACTGGATATGCGTCGCCGGGGTAGGGGATTTCAATATCTCGTTGACTGGGAAGGATATGGTCCGGAGGAGAGATGTTGGGTACCGGCCCGGGACATCCTGGACCCTGGGCTGATAGAGGATCTCCGCCGGCGACGGGGTGAGCCTCCTCATGGACCGCCCGGTGGCGGTCGTGGGGGGGAGTCCTGTCATGATTTCGGTCTTATTGGCTGCTTTGTCTTTGTTTCACTATGTGTTGTGTTTTTGTTTTGACAGCTCCACACGTGCGCGTCCTCCACCTGGTGATCTCATTACCTCTGACTTCTCTCACCGGCGTCCCGCACCTGATTCTTATTATTGTCCAATCCGGTTTGATTTAAATTCCCCTCGTTTCCTTTGTTCTTTGCAAGTTCGTCTTTGTGTGTTCCTGCCCGCTAGCTCTGTCTAGTTCTTGTCGAGTCCAGTTCTTGTTGTGTCTAAGTTTATTCAAGAATATTTTCACCGTGCTCTCTGCTGCCTTTGCCCCGTTAGATTCCCCGCCCTGCTGTCAGTCTCTCCCGATTGGTGTGGCATCTGTCAAGTCTTCGGATACTCTCGGTCAGAGGAAACTCCTAGCGATATCTACACCTTTCGCTGTCCAGCCGCAGTGCGCTCATGTGCGCGTAATTCTGCTGAAGACGCTGACAGCCGCAGTGCGCTCTAGCGCGTAATTCTGCTCTTCACCCTGACTGTCGCAGTGCGCTGTCCAGCGCGCGTACTGCTGAAGACTCTGACCGCTTCTCTCTCTCTCTCTGTGCCCCGCCAGGAACTCGTCTATGTTGACGGACTTTTGTGGATGTCTTGCAGTCCGGCGGAGTTTTCCCACACCAGAGCCCAACGAGAGGATATCACTGTGTTTTCACCTCTCCAGTGTTTCCAGTTCCCCGCACCTTTTCACATGGACACAGAGTGTTTTTCTCTTATACATTTTGCATTATATCTGAAGTCATTGAGTGTTTTTCTCGTATACATTTCACATTTCATCTGAAGACATTTAGTGTTTATCTTATATACATACTATTAAAAACCCTCTGCTCTGGGATTCCCCGTGTTGTGTAGTTCCTAACACCGCTTAGTTTTTCAGTTTCAACTTTTACCATTAACGGCTATTTTCAACAAGCAGTCGGTGTTCATGCCAATTTGAGTGTTTTAGATACGCCCTGATTTGTGAAAATTATATCATATATATCAGGGGCGGAGTGGCAATCGGGAAAGTCGGGACTTTTCCCGGTGGGCCGGTAGTGTTTTAAGGCCGCGAAGGCGGGTCTGGTAATAGCCGTGCTTTCAGTATTTAGTCGTGCACTCCGGCCACACTAAAACCTATTTATCATATATTTAATATGCTTCAGCGCTCAAAATGTATCTGGCCGCACCGCTCTCTCTATCAAGCCCGTCTCCCCTGGAGTTCTATCAGCCAATCAAAAAATAAAGAAAGAGGCTACACAATAGCCAATCAGAAAATAGGACTGTTGTATCTGGGTAAGATTTAACGCAACAACCAATAAAAAGCATAGCCTCGCACATCCATCGAGGAATGGAGCTCCGAGCATCACTTTGAGCAGCACAGAGTAAGTCTGATCTCCTGTTTTAATGTTACAACAAATGCACATCTTTGACACAAACAATGACAACTTGACTGCTGTTAGAGAATGTTTCCCAGATAATCAGCATCAGTTTTTCACGAGTGTATGTAACTTAGCCAACAGTTTACAGCCTGTTCACTGACAACACCTGCTCAGAACACGCAAGTTGCGTTATATTTTCGTTATCACACGATGACTGACATTTTGTCACATAAAACATCTCTCTCCAAACAGGCTTAATAATTTTATAAGCAACTGCTTTACAACCATAGTAAGCTTAATCTTACTTAAAAACTAGAGAACTGTTGTTGACTTTAAGATCTTTTAAATAATAGTTATTACACTTGGTATTTCATGTTGTTGTACAGTCATTTTATTGTAATTTTAGATTTCAGCATTTGCTTATTTTTTTTGACCATGGAGGGCTGGTGGTCTATGAAATTTCCCGGTAGATTTTTGGGTCCCACTCCGCCCCTGATATATATAAATAACAAACTGCTTTTTTACTGTTTCAGACGGACCTCTGTCTTTTTTCATACTGCATAATCTCTCTATTTTCGCACAGTCCTTTCCGTTCACTTTGAACATTTCTCGTTGTGAATGAATGTTCATGAATGATTTGCGTTTAAGTACATGGACCCTTACACTTTATGAATTTCGGTTTCGTTTTTGCATGCCCCTGTGCGAGTAAATGACATTCCTAAAAAAAAACATTATTTGTCTCATGTATTTTTGGAAAATACAGATATGTTTATATATATATATATATAAAAAAAACATTATTAGCATCTTGTATTTTCCAAATTACTAAGCAAAACATCAGTCTATAATAAAACAGAAAAGCCCGCAAATGTGACTTACCCTGTATGAATGTCGGTCGCATTTCTGCAAATGCCGGCTGAAGAGGAGAGTGATGCTGCCACATTCCTACAAAAGTTTTTAATAATTAATAAAATGTATTCTCCGCAGTAACAAATTTATAAAGCAATAATAAGGCAGTAAAGCATAGTTGAGATAAGATAATTGGGTACATAGATGGGCTGTATATCTTTGTTAACGGGCCATTACCGGACATATTTATGGCTAAACTTTAACACATTACATATCTCCGGACACATTTACAGCACATTACATATCTCCGGACACATTTACAGCACGTCGATACTGCATCAATACATTTACACCCAAACAGATAGTCGCGTAAACAAGACTTGTTGAGGCATAAACACTAGTCAAAATATATTCTAAATAGTGATATTGTTTTATGACATATTGTATATTTACATTACACCATACAATCATACTGTTTAACGCATGACATATCTCCGGGCGCATTTACAGCACATCGTTACACCCGAGCAATTGCGTAAAGAAGCCTTATTGATAAGTCGGCATGAACACTAGTTATAGTAGTGATATTGCTTTATAACATATTCACATTACACTATGCATACGGTTTAATGTAAGATCATTTTAATGTAAATACAAGTTGCCAATTACGAGAAGTTTCTATAAAGTAATTATGAATATCTGCTTGCAAATATTCAGTATACAGTATATAAAAGTTTACATCACACAACATTTCAACAAATGTAAGTAAAACTTACTCTTCAGAAATTCTCAGCTGGATCAAGTCAGTCTTTAAAATACAAACGTTCATCGTCGGAGTCCTGCTCTTCGTCTGAAGAAACCGTGAACTCTTCCTCGCTGTCCAGGAGCATCTGTAGAGCTTCCTCACCTGTAAAGCGTGTCATCTTCACAGCGCGTTAAGTGAATGAAACTGTCAAAACTTGCTGCTTCTTGAAGCATTGTTTGGGGGCGTTGATCTTGTTTGCATAGCCCGCATCAGGTAATTTCCATATGAATGGCGCGGACGCGGTAGGTGGGATCACATTAGTGCTAATGAGGTTGAGCCAGAAAAACTGTACCTCTCTTTACTTACATGGCGATTACACAAACAGACAATGATTTCTTCAGATTTTAATTAAATCATGTAAAAGTAGACATTTCAGGCTTTCTTTAGACATATGTATCATGTTCGTGTGACAAGTATTGGCGGAGTTATCAGTTACATGTTTGTAACGTGTTTGAGTAAGATGGTCAAGGAGACAGAGATGTCTAAAAGCACTCCCTGTTTATTTTCTTTATTGCCAAAAGCACACGGTTTTGTTGTTATTATGAAGGCACTCACATTAAAGTACACACTTCACAGTTTCGAATGATGTATTACATGTATGTGTATGATTATGAATGACTATTTGAATGAGTATATTATTCTTCAATCTGCTCCTTTCTGATCATGGAAATGTAAAGGAAAATTCAAATGAATTGTATGTGCTTTGTATAAATAATGCATTTTCATGAAAAGAATAAAAGAGAAATGAAATGAAGTATTTTAAGTAGATTTCACAGGAAACAGGAAAAAATGCGTCAAAATGCGGCGCCGCGTTTTTGGACCCCAGGGGGTTAGTAACTCTCTCAATTTATGGCAGCTTATTTGAAAGAGCAGTTTCAGCCACTGCTTACAGCTAAACATATGTGATCAAATTTTGGGGACAGACTTTGCTGTGAGGCATATATCCCTAACGTTACCTGTGGTAAAATGATGGGGACAGACTTTGCTGTTGGGAGTCTCTCCTTCGCTGGTTCAACTCCTCTGTCTCCTTCCTTTCATGTTTTCTGACAGTCGGCGTCGCATAAAAACTAATTCCGGGATTCTTTTTGCTGTTGTTAGAACAGCCGTGTATTACACCACACACCATCGCGTGGTTTAAAAAAATTACATTGATAATACCATGGATAATACCCACGTTGTCTCGCTTATCAATTGACAGATTGACAGTTCTATGTCAACAATATGGCCGCCGCGAACATTGATGACGTAGATCGAATAACTCCTATACAACCGGCCCTTTGAGAGTAACCATAATGCTGATGTGGCCCGTGATGAAATTGAGTTTGACACCCCTGCTCTAGGGGAACAGCAGGAATGCCGCAAGCACGAGTCAGATCCTCACAAATAAAATTGCCCTCAGCGCCCGAGTCGAGCAACACAGTGGTGGAATGATCGAGGCCAGCAAAGGACAGTGTGACGGGGAGTTGGGTGCATGACGTCGGGGAGGATTTCTTTGATGTGACGCCCACTAGGACCCCCTGATTCACCAATGGGCGGTACCCTTTTACCGGGCAGAGCTTGGCGAAATGTCCCGGCTTGCCGCAGTAGAGACAGAGGGAGTTCTGCAGACGACGCTATTTCTCTCTCTGCGATAATCGCATCCTACCCAGCTGCATGGGCTCACTCTCCAAGACCAAAGGAACACTGGACTGACTGGGCTGGGTGGCCTCACTCAAAAGGACCCTGTGAAGAAGAGATCGGCGCTGTTCGCGGAACAGCATCTGGGCTTCAACCGTCAGCGCAAGCTCGATGATGCCGTTGTCACGACACGGGACGGGAGTCAGGACGCAAGTGCAGGGTTCACCATGAAATAAATAATATTTAATATAAAATGAACAGAAACAAAACACGAGGAGTAAAACAGCAACACAGGAACATCCAAAATGTGACACGGGTAACAGACAGGGTAGTAATGACAATGACAATGATCCGGCGACAGGTGAGAAACAGACAGCAGTATAAATACACAACACTCAACAGGGAACAGGTGTGAAGAATCAGTCCGTGAATGTCCAGGTGACGTAATCGGAGAGACAAACAAAACATGACACGGATCACCGTGACAGCCGTCAAGAGAGTGGGGCAGGTCGTGGGTCGCTATTTCATCCTGAATGTTGTCACTGAGGCCCTCAAGGAACTGCGCCCAGAGTGCAGCCTCGTTCCAGCTGCAGGCCGCTGCCAAGGTCTTAAACTGGATGGAATAGTCTGTCACCGAGCTCGCTCCCTGGGCGAGGTGGGCCAGCCGGGCCGCGGTGGCAGAAAACGGAGCGGTCGAAGAGCTTCACCATCTCCTCCCTGAACTCCTCAAAAGACTGGCAGCACGGATCCTGGGCGTCCCAAACAGCGGTGCCCGACAGCAGGGAGATAACGTAGGCGACTCGGGTGCGCTCAGTCGCGTAGCGGCGAGGCTGGAGGGCAAACACCAGCGAGCACTGAGACAGGAACGCCCGACAGGAGGAGGGATCACCGTCGTACGGTGGAGGGTTGGCAGCATGGGGCTCTGAATCAAGGGAGTGACGAGTCCTGTCGAGACGCGATGAGAGCTCGCTAATGCGAGTGGACAAATCCTCCACCTCCTGGGCTGTGGTGGTAAGCTGAGCGGTGTGTTGGCCCAGCCAAGCCCCCTGCCGCGCGAGTGCTGTATGGACAGAATCTGCATCTGCATGATCCATGGTGGTAAGTTCGTTCTGTCAGGTAGAGAAAACACACAGAAGATCCCAGTGCGGATAACAGAAAGTTTATTTAAATTATAATGAAGTAAACTGACAGTAGCACGTCTGGGCGCAAAGGCCACTCTGAGGCAGACGGTAGGATGCGGGGAGCACTCACACACACTGGGGAGAGGTAAACCACACACGTCCATGCTCCGGCCACACTGAACGGACGGTGGGAGAGAGTATAGTACAATAATAATAGTACAAGTGACACAGCGAGGTGATCCGCAGCTAGCCCGGCAAACAGGCACCCAAGGCAGACGAGGCGCGGAGAACCTGCGGCGGGCAGAGAGAGAGAGAGCGTAAGAGATGCTGATAAATGGTGCTGGACAGCTCCCGAGGCGAAGGACCGCCCTGCTGGACAGCGGCAAAGCCACAGTAAGTCTTCGCCACTGCAGATGGAAATAGGCAGTCTTTTGAGTAGGCAGATGGAGATAGCAGTCTTTAAAGGAGGCAGCGGTGTCAGATACAGGACTCTGAAGATAATTCCTGGGCAGCAGAGAGCACAGACAAACGGGGGTAAATAAGCAGAAAACTGACAAGAACTATGAGTTAAACACGACAGGACTGGACAAGAAACTAGCAACGTTAGTAGCTGGCGAGAACATACACAGACGAACTTGCAACGAGACACTGAACACGCAGGGGATAAATGCTGAACCGATTGGCCATCGAATGAGCTGCAGCTGTGAGTGACGCAGGTGAAGGAGATAACATAATTACACCCGTGAGAGAGCCGCGCACGTGAGAACTGTCAAAACAAAACACAAACACAGAGAAACCAAAATATAGCAATCAATAAAACCAAGGTCATGTCACTTAAAACGACAGGAAACATGAATAAAAAAAATTAATGAACAATACGGTATATGAAAACATATAGAAGTGAATACCATATGAAACAAAACTTTATTCAAATTTATTTTTCTGACAAACCATCACATCTTAATTGCCATCTCAACACAGCTTTGACAATTCTGCAGCTTTATTTTCATGAAACAGCTGAGCACTTTGTGGGATATCTTGGGTCTGTGCGTGAAGTCAGGGTGCTGAGGAACAGCCCTGTGTAACGTATCAAAATCACCCGATTGGCTGGTTTCCGGTCGATATGTTGATTGCTTTGCTTTCCCGTGGCATCATGGGAAACCTGGGATAGAAGTGTCCATCCGATGCTTGCTTCAGAATCTGTAGGGCATCCCGGGATTTCTCGCCTAATGATTTTATGAATACTGAGGATTCGGACATACTACTCTGTTCACGTACTGTTTCCCCTACTACATTTTCCGTAAGTAGGCGGTTTTCGGATGATACTTAAGTACACGTGCCTCTGAATCTCGCAAGAAATAGTCCAAAATCCCGGCAATTCTCGCCTACCCTTTTACATATACTGAGGTTTCAGACATACTATTCGTTCGCCTACTGCTTTTTGCCTACTAGTATGGCAGTATGCGGTTTCGGATTCAGCCACTATGTTCTCTAGTCGATTCCACATTACACCATGGTGTTATTTTTGACAATTAAAAAACAAATGGCCACAGGTCTAGTTCCCCTCCCAACTAAATGGTTGAAAATTTATCCAAATATTGACAAATTCAGAAAACCCCGGAAGTACACTAAATCGCCATTACTGCAGGTGTAATCACTCTCCTGAAAGTAGTTATGTATGATTCCTTTATACCTGAATTTCACAGCTTTTCATCTACACTGTTTATGTATAAACCAAGTTAGAACAGAGACCTGTCAAAAATGTGAAAAATATATGACAAATAGTTTTATTAGCTCTGTTTGTGAACGGGAATGTAATGTTTTCTTATTTTTGTTTTATGAATAAGCAAATGTAAAAACTGTGAACTGTAGTACAGCACTATTACTAGGCTGGTCTGATTAAATTGGATTCAATCATTAATGCTTTCTCTTGTTTTACAGTCAAAACCCCTGATGACTCCATCCGCCACTACAACATGGTGTTGGAAAAGATTAAAAAGGAACGCATCAGCAAAGCCGAAGCATATACAAGGCTTGGGGTCGATCGAAATACTATTGTGTTTCAGGCTCCGATTGCAGAACTTGCAGCAACTAACCCAGATCTGTTCAATACACTGAGGTCATCTTTTAAAAGAAAGGACAGTCTGAAAAGGTTTGCTGAAACTTGCAGGGGTTTTTGTGAGCAAGAGCCTACAGCTTCAGCTATCCTAAAGAAAAATGATGATGGATCCTTACTGGATATTTACAAGAAGTAGTTGTAAAGAAGTTTTACAAGTAGTTGTACTGCCATGTGTTTGTGCCATGAATTTGTTTAGTTTAGTTTTGTTCAGCGTTTAATATGTCATGATATGGAGGAGTCCACATCAGTAGCTTTATACTGTACATGAAAAGGCGACTCTTTACCAAAAAAGAAGTCAAGCTGTTTGTAAAACATTTTTTCTTTTCTTTTTTTTTCTTTTTTTGAACAGTTTTCAGATATACAGGCACTTAAAATAAAGTTCATGGTGTATGTACTGATTTCCTTCTCAGCTCTTTCCAGCTGTTGATTCAACTGGTTTATACTGTTTATATATATATATACTGAATAAAGCAGTAAAAGTTAAGATCAAAGTCCATTTGTGTCCACAGTACATTGTTTGCAATGGCTTGAACCTTTACTTTCATATTCATGTCATTTCCCAGTTATGCCACATTGTTCATAAGTGTTTCAAAGCACCAAGTCACCACTTTAGTTGAGGGGCCACAAACATGATGAAATCATTGATAGTTAATGCTTATTAATGATGACCACTTTATTTGAATACCCACAGAATTTGTATGTTCCCAGTTATGCCACATTGTTCATAAGTGTTTCAAAGCACCAAGTCACCACTTTAGTGAGGGGCCACAAACATGATGAAGTCATTGATAGATAATGCTTAGTTAATAATGGAATTCATGATGATTTATGTACCACCACTACTGTAGCTTTATCCACAATGGGTGGTAAAGACCGATTTTTTGTGAACAAAGAAAACCTCATGATCATGCGTAATAAATCATAATTCATGATGATGTACTCCTCTTAGTTAATGTTTTCTTTAAGGTGTTGTTCATCCATGAAGTCATGAATGAAAAACGTTGAACTTGTGTTAGTTCCTGATGATTCATGAGATATAAATGCATGAATGAATGCATATGTAGCCCGGGAAATGGATTATTGATGACACCGGACACAGGATATAAAATTTAAACGGGGATCTTTTATTTCAGACTGCACGTTAAGCAGTGCAGCATTAATTATGCAAACTTTGGAGTTGTAGAGATGGAAAGGTAAAGCTTGTAAATAAAGTTTGGTGGAAATAAAATAAAAAAATAAAGTTTGCTTCTCTTATCACAATGTGTATGTCCTTTTTTCCCATTCACAATAGTAAAAGACAAAATTCTCTTTGATTAACTAGCTAACATAGACAACGGTAGCAGCCCTTGATTTTAGAAAACAAACAGACACATGAATATAACACCTGAATGCGCAGAAGACTAATTAAGGCTGCTTAAGTAACATGAGAATACATGAAAACACAGTCATTCATAACATGTTACATCTTTTTGTGTGATTAATACAGCTCAAACATTAAAAGTATCATTACACAACATAACACTTTCTCTTACACTTAAACATGAGTGTTATATCACAGTGAATAACTTCAAAATAAGCTGATAGAGAAAATGAAATAAAATACAATGTCTCAAACTTACTTTTTATCACCCCTCTGACACATGCACACACTATCACAGCATATGACAGACTCGTTCTTTCTCTGCATGTATAAAAGAAACGGTAACACTTTATTTCGATAGTCCACTTTAGACATTTTACTAATTATAAGTAACTTTGCAACTACTTATCAACTACCAATCTTTAGATAATTAGTAGACTGTCTGCTTAATATCTACTAACACTTTATTGTGATGATATCCCAACAGACTTTCAACTGACTATAAGTATCTTTGCAGATGCATGTCAACTTATTCCACTAACCCAAACCTCTTCCCTAACCCCAACCCTTACAGTCTACTAATACTCTAATGACAGTTAGTTGACGTATAGTTGCAAATTATTGAAAGTTAGTTCACATGTAGTTGCAAAGTTGTTTATAGTTAGTAGAATGTCTAAAGTGGACTATCAAAATAAAGTGTAACCAAAAAAAACAGAATACAGAACTTTCCTTTTACATTTGGAACACATGACATTAAAGCAAAATTATAATTGCACTCATTTCAATAACACATGCATGTACATGACACATGAACCCCTTTTGTGAAATTATTTAAAGTTAGACAACACTTACTCTGATGCTTCACACTCCCAGGAAACACACAGAAGGCTTATGAAGCACTTTCTCCCCTCTTAATTAAACAGAATAACTATGTTTCAATATCACTGGTCCACATAACATTATACACAAAATTGTCTCAAAACTCTTTGTATACTGATTATAGATAAACACTTACGCTTCTTAGAGAATCAATTTCGTGCCATTTACACACAACACAAGATGTATCCCAACAGAAATTACTGTCAATCAGCAAAACACACAGCCATCCAAATAACAAAAACACTCAAAAGCTTTTAGCTTCACTATAGCTCACTATTTAGTTCTTTTCTGTGCTAGATGGCCACACTCCGCACTGCACGTGCACTCTCTAAACCATGTTGTGAAGCACGCTGTCCACAGGAAGTAAACAAAACTTCCCGGCAGCATTACAGTCCGGTTTCTTAAAGGGCCAGCGTTACATTTCAGCAATACATTAAAAAAGGCATTTATACACATTTTATGCACAGGACACATAACACAGGGCTTAAATAAGATAAATCAGGTGTTCTTTTATGTTTTACATGTTCTCTTTTTGACCTGGTTACACTCTCCCCTGCTGATAGTCAATGTCCTCGGTGACTACAGACACTAATCATTTAGCCCACCTTGCAACTTTCCTGATGTATAAAGAACCATGCCAGCTAACACTTGGGACAGCACATCAGGACTTAAGGTAACTGCATTGCAAGCTGATCTAGGTAATCTGTTAGGGTTACTGTGTTGCCCTGCCGTTTCTCTGTGAGTTTTTCGAGGTGCAGGACAAGGCACTTCTAACTTAACACCTTTCTTCCTTTTCTTTCTAGGAGTTGGCACAGGACTCGCCACAGGACTTTCGACAGGTAAGTAGTCACTCTCAGTCTCTGGCTCGAGCGATATTGGATTGGCCGTCAAAGAATCATCAGGTACCTCACAACCTTCTGAAAAGACATTATTTTCTTCAGGCCCCTCATTACTGAAACAGGCTTCAGGCTCCGGAACTGGCAGTTCTGGACCATCAGATACTTGAGTCACTGTCTGTACTTCCCTGGGACCATGGATTTCCTCCACCAAGACACATTCTGCCTCCAATGATGGCACTTCGGACTCAGATACTGAAGCAGATACCTCTCTTATAGGGGGTTTCCGACTCCTGGGCATGGGCACTGGGACTGGACTTTCACAAGGTCTGAGATTACATCTGTGCACTCTTTTAACTGGGCCCCCTCCAACAGGCTCTACTGTGTATGTGGTTCCCTGAATCTCTACCACTGTGTACATGGTGGATGACCATGCATCCTGAATCTTATTTCTGCCAGGCGGTCGATGTCGCAAATACACACACTGTCCAATCTCTACAACAGGGCAGTATACTTTCTCATCTTGGTGCATTGCTCTCTCCACAGCCTTTCTCTCTGCATATTCCTTATATTATACTATTAACCAATCTGGTCCATTGTTTGTTTCATGTTCCTGACCCAGAAGAGCATCAATCGGCAAATGAGGATGGATTCCAAAAAGCAGATAGTATGGGGAGTACCCTGTAGATAAGTGTGGGGTCACGTTATATGCAATGTTCCCTCTAAGCTGCGCGCGCGCGGCCGCGCAAGCCAGCCAAAGTGGCCGCTGTTGGACTTTATGGCGTCCAAAGCGTGTTTATCAATGGAGAAAGACACAAATATCTAAATTGAATATTTATTGATCAGATATGAAAAAGTTACAGCATGCTGGAGTGTCTCAAATCCTACAGCAGGATTCGAAAAAACTCCCCGCTTAGAACAAAAACATAAGTATTTATCGCCGTTCTTTCTTCAGAATTCTCCTCCCCCAGCTGGCTATTCTCCTTATCAGATTCCATCACCACATTCCTGTGGGGGTTGCCTATCACACACACACACACAGACAAAGAACAAGCACAGGAGATTCTGTTCTTCAAGATTGAGCTGCCATGCCCCCATTAAGTTATTCTGTATGCAACCTTCATTTCATTGGTTAATACAAATTTATCAAAGACAACATCTTATATTTATTACATCAATTATTCAATGATTAATACTGATTAAGTAAGAAATACATTGCATATTTTATCCTGTGAATATTAAAGCATTGGTTAATAACATGGTTGCCTGTTTGCTTTTCTCCCTCATGCCTCTCTCTTATCTTAACAATCTCCAGACGTACATTCCTCAGCATATGCTGTTTCTCCCCCAACCGAAACCACACAGACAACTTTCTTGTACTCAGCACAGAAAGCATAATAGCACATATGAATTATAACATGACATACTGATTAATAAAACAACATAAAAATCCCACACCGCGCAATAGATTTGTCAGACCGCGCACATTTTTCAGACCGCACATAAACATTGATGCATTTGCTGTTGTAAAAGAATTAAGAGAGAGAGAAGGCGAGTGTTCTAGAAGGAGAAGAAACTTTCAACCAATCGCTGATCTTGCTACGGTGACAGACACTTTTATGAGCCAATGGTAGCAGCGCATTCAATTCACACAGGTGCCGTTGCCAGCACGCACGAGCACAGAGAGAGAGCGAGGCAGATGAGCAGCTGCACGGGTCGATCTCAAGAAACTAAAATATTTATTAAGAGGTAAAAGTTCAGATTCAAAACAGTGATTTAAAACAAATTATTTGATTCCTGAAGTGATGCGATAACTTGGAAAAGCTTTCGCTAGAGTGAGGAGAGAGCAAAATAGACAATTAGAACGGAGGCAGAATCACAGAGTATCAAAACACTGCGAATTAACTTCTTCTTTTAAATAAGAAGTTAAAATTTATGCTTTGGTGAGTTATATTCTAAATATTAACTTGACATTGTGGCATAAGTGTTGCAAATTTGGCAGCAAACTATGAGTTTTATTAGTTTGTTTACATTGGCCGTTGGTATATAACGAACGAGCTGAAGCTATTTACATTTGAAAGTTAACAGTCAAGTAACGTAAATGTGATTAAAAAATAAAATTTTAAGTGTCAATATGTTCAATAAGTGTTAAAACCCTGAGTTAGGTTATTATTTGAAATGTTTACATGATGCTTATTGATAAATCTGTTGAACTGAAGATTAATTACTGTTCTGCCTTGTGTTTTTACAAGGCTGGGTTTTTTTGTGAGAATTGCGAACATCTGTGAAGTTCTCCTGCTCCATCTTGGACACGCGAGACAAAGTATATACTGAAGGTGTATACAAAAAGCCGAGCCAACCAGAGCTGTGCTTTGAACTCATCAGAACTGGTAGGAGGATATCTTTCCTTTTTGTTTCGGACAACTAGGACGTGAATTCGCTGAAACTTAATTTTCCGTATTTTCTTGGATTTTCTTTAAAGGACACTGACTTTGAACTGAACTATTTGAACTGTTTAAAGGAACAAACGGTCCTTTGAACCGAATCAATTGATTCATGAATTCAACCCAACTGAGTCATTTTAGTGAATCATGAATTTGGATTACACACAAAATTAAAAACAGTGTTACACTTTTACAAGTATTTTATTTATTTATTTATTTATTTATTTGCACTGTAGTATATGAGAACTGATTTTCAGCTTGAGGTGAACGGTTCAATCTGCTAAACCCAGGTACCTGGTAAATTCAAAGAGAGTGTTAATTACTGTACATGTATTGGGATTTATACACAGTCCCACATTGAACATTATACGTGTGTATACACTAAACCCCGTTACACGCTACACCCTCATCTCTTTGAATCTCCTATGGTTAACGCAGGCTCGTGTTCATTTTCGGCAGGTCGTGTCGTTGCGAATTCCTCACAGTACTGAAATGTGCGCTCAGAAAAAAAAAAATTTGCTCAGTGCTGAAAAAAATTAGAGGGAACATTGGTTATATGCATACACAAGCTCAGATAAATGTTCAGGCCATCTGCGCTTCTTTTCGGGTGGCAGAGACTTTAGGAGGTCATGAAGGGTCCGATTAAACCTCTCACATTGAGGGTTTCCTTGGGGGTGGTGTGGTGTCGAGTCTTTTTAACTCCATACAGCCTGCAGAGCTCAGAAATCACAGCACTTTCAAAATTTCTGCCTTGATCAGAGTGCAAACGTTGTGGCACTCCATATTTCAAGAACCACTCTCTTAAAAGGATCTTGGAAGTGGTCTCTGCCTTCTGGTCATGAGTGGGAAAGGCTTGACTAAACTTTGTGAACACATCAGTTACTACAAGGACATTTTCTCACCCGTCCGTGGCTGGTTCAAGTGTTGTGAAGTCTACCGCTACGACTTCCAGTGGTCGGGAGGCCACAAACGGTGTTCAGGGTGCTCTGATTTTGGGCTGCGGCATCTTTGACATTACACATCGCTGACATTTCTTCACCCACCGTTCTACATCTTCATACATACCTCCCCAGAAACATCTCTGCCTCAACAACCCTAGGGTCCTCTCAATACCCTGATGCCCCATCTGATTGTGAACATTATTTAGAACTTGATCAGTTAAACAAGTCGGTAGCAACAACTGGTGACATTCCCCAACATGCACATCATCAATTACACGGTACAAAAGGCCATCTTTCTCTCTGATCTTTTGCCATTGTTTAAGCAGGGAACGCACACTTTTGGACAACCCTACTCTCTCTTGGCGGGTAGGCTTCTTTTTCCGGTTCCAGAACTTTTTAAATTCATTGAGTGTAGGATCAGACTCCTGAAATTGTTGGAGTTCGGCTTTTGAATATCCTGGTAAGGTGGGGGTATTTTCACACCCGTCATCCTCATCATCCATGGCCAAGGAAGCCTGTTGTTGTCTGACTGCACCTTGCTCTACTCCTGCTGCCAGCAAGTCTAATCCCAGGGCTGTTCCTTTCTTAAGCGAGTTACAGATTGCCACACAACCATCATACTCCGCATCCTCACTTTCAGGTTGTAGTCCATCCACTCCTGGCCTCCTTGATAGGGCATCAGCTGCAGTATTGCACCGTCCTGGGCGGTACTTGACATCAAAGTCGAAAACTGCCAGTTGAGCTGCCCATCTTTGTTCAACAGCACCTAATTTGGCAGTTGTGAGGTGACATAGGGGAATATTGTCTGTTATGATAGTGAACTTGGACCCAAGTAGGTAGCTTCGAAACTTTTCAGTAACTGCCCACTTAAGTGCTAACAACTCCAACTTCATACTGCTGTAGATTTGATCATTTTTCTCAGCCCCTCTCAACCTCCTACTCGCATATGCTATAATGGTTTGTCTACCATTTTGGTTCTGGTGCAAAACTGCTCCCAACCCAAGGTTGCTGGCATCTGTTTCTACAACAAAAGGGAGGGTAAAGTCAGCATACCCAAGGGTTGGTGCACTGGTAAGCTTGTCTTTGAGCTGTTTAAAAGCATTTTGACACTGGGAGGTCCACAAGCTTTTATAAACCTGAGCTGCCTTGACTGAGCTTTTCTCTTTTAGGCACACATTTACTACGTCATGCAATGGGCCGGCTACCTGATAGAACCCCTTAATGAACCTCCTGTAATACCTACAAAAGCCCAAAAACGATCTGAGCTCCTTGAGAGTACTGGGAACTGGCCACTCACGAACTGCACTTATTTTGTCAGGATCAGTACTCACGCCTTGTGCTGAGACTTGATGACCCAGGAACCTGACTTCGGACTGCAGGTCAAAACATTCAGTGACCTCTCTGACTGACCTGTTACTGTGGCATACTCTATCCCAGTGTCCGATTTTGTGGCATTTGTGGCATTTACCTTTCTTTGCGGGGCAGCGCTCATCGCCTGCATGCACAGCATTTCCACACTGTCCACATTTTCCATGACTGTCGCCTCGAATACTGTCCTTAGGTTTGCGCTGTCCCCTCACAGGTTTTTTACTTGTGCTGACAACTGCTCTGACCATGCTCACCGTCTCACCTTGCATGCTAACTTGTGTGGCCACCTCCTCCGATTGACGAACAGTCTGGATTGTTTGTGCTAGCGTGAGATCGGTAATCAATTGCAGCTTCCGAGAGAGATCTTTATCCAAGATGCCGACAACGATGCGGTCGCGAATTGTTTCGTCTCTCATAGCGCCGAACTCACAATGCTCGGACAGCTCGTATAGCGCTCTGATAAATGCTTCTGCTCTTTCCCCGGGTTGTTTTACGCGCTGGTGAAAGCATGCTCGTTCGTGTATGACGTTTCTCCTCGGAAAGAAGTACTCGTTAAACTTTTCCAAGACAATCGCGAAGTCATTTTTCTGTCTCTCCTCCGCGAACACAAACGATTTATAAATGTTCTCTGCTTCACTCCCCATGGCGTAAATGAGACAACTCACTTGCACTTCTCCGTCCTCTTTGTCCAGCTTAGTAGCTGTTCGGAAGCGCTGAAATCTTTGTCTCCAATCCATCCATTCCGTCGGCTTGTCGAAGGAAAAACTCGATGGTGGATTAAACTTCGCCATATCCCGTCACTTCTGACACCATGTAAAATGACCATTAATATGCGATTTCTTCAGATGAACATTCGTTTATTAACAACACGCCACAACAACTCCACAATCTCTGTATAGTGAACTCCCGTCCCCCTTAGACACCCCCCCCCCCTCCGTGCTGCCGTCACTCTCCATTAAAGGAACAGTGTTACACCATCACATGACATATCCCAACAGAAATCACTGTCAATCAGCAAAACACACAGCCATCCAAATAACAAAAACTCAAAAGCTTTTAGCTTCACTATAGCTCACTATTTAGTTGTTTTCTGTGCTAGATGGCCACACTCCGCACTGCACGTGCACTCTCTAAACCACGTTGTGAAGCACGCTGTCCACAGGAAGTAAACAAAACTTCCTGGCAGCATTACAGTCCGGTTTCTTAAAGGGCCTGCGTGACATTTCAGCAATACATTAAAAAAAGGCATTTATACACATTTTATGCACAGGACACATAACACAGGGCTTAAATAAGATATATCAAGTGTTCTTTTATGATTTACATGTTCTCTTTTTGACCTGGTTACACATATTTCATGCATGAATTTATACATGAATTCATGATAATTCATGTACCATTACTGTAAAGTGTTACAGTTTGTTTTTAAGAGTTTAAATGGGTTGGCACCTGTTTATTTATCAGAGCTTTTACATGTCCACACTCCTGTTAAAGCACTGAGGTCGTCCAATCATTTGCTCCTCGATGAAAATAAAGGTGACCGAGCCTTTTCAGTGGTGGCTCCTAATTTGTAGAATAGTTTACCTGTACACATAAGAACTGCTGAGACTGTTGGAATTTTTAAATCATTACTTAAGACACACCTGTATTCTTTGGCTTTTGTTTCGTGCTAAGCAGAGACATTCATGAGGTTTTTATATTTTGATGTTTTTACTGTATTTGTCTTATTTGTGAAGGACATTGTTAAGCACTTTGGTCAACCGTGGTTGTTTTTAAACGTGCTATATAAATAAATTGAACTGAAACAAAATAATTTGAGTTCATGTTGTAGTTATTGATGACTCTTCATTAGTTTATGTTCAGTAAGTTACATTTTTTTTTAAATCAGCATTAGTTTATATTTAAGTAAGAATTAATTTAGGTATAAGTTCATCATGATTCATGGACTCTTATTATTAATCAGTGTTGGGCAATACAACGCGTTACTGTAACGCAGTTACTTTTATCAGTAACTAATACTCTAACGCATTACTTTTTAAATTAATTAACTCCGTTACCGTTACCAAATGGTGCGTTGTTCCGTTACTTTTTTTAAATTCATTCATATTAATACATTTTGGCTGAAGTGTAGCCCACAGCCTAACCTGTTTACAGCAGCGACGCATTGTATGATTGGCGGATGCCACCAACGTAAACACGAAGAAGACGCACTGTGGGCGTGTTTTCGTTTATTCAAGTATGTGCGGCGGTCATGGCGAGTCAAGGCGAGAGCAAGACGAGTTTCTCCAAGTGAAAATATGCTCATTATTTCACTTTAGTTGAGCAGAAAGACAAAAACATTTTAGTCAAGTGTAAGCTGTGTCTTTCTGGATCGAAGGTCCTATCTACTGCGACAAACAGCAACTCCAATCTGTTGAAGCACCTCCATAAACTACATGCCTCGACGAAGCTAGAAGCTAACCCAGTGCCGGTGGACACATTAGAAGTGAGTGAAGCACCTGCAGCCAAACAACAGCGACTAGATTTTAACCGCACTGTTAGCCAAGGACACATCAACAAAGCTATCGCACGTTATGTTGTTGAAAACATGCAGCCTGTCTCTACTGTGGAGTCACCGGCTTTCAGGCAGCTCGTTAGCATGATAACATGTTCAGGGGGTACACAGCAGCAAATGGGACGAAAAACTTTTTCCAACTACTTGGATAAAGAATATTCAAAAATGGAAAATGAGCTGAAAACAACATTTGAGGGGCTAGACTACATCGCGACCACTGCAGACATTTGGTCTGTCCACAACAAAAGCTTCCTAGGCATGACAGCCCACTGGATAAACACCGCTACTTTTAAACGTCAGAAAGCTGCGTTAGCCTGTAAAAGGATGAAAGGTAGACACACGTATGATGTCATCGCTGCTGAGATCGATCACATCCATTCATTATATGGACTGTCCACGAAAGTTACAGCTACGGTTACTGATAACGGTTCTAACCTTGTAAAAGCCTTCCAAATTTATCAGCCGGAATCGCTCTCTGACGACGATAATGAAGAGGATGAAGAGGTTACCTTCACAAATGTTGCAGACGTGCTTGACACATCCACAGAGGAGGGGATTGTTTTGCCACCACACCTGAGGTGTGCCTCTCACACGCTTAATTTAATTTCATGCTCTGATGTGGACAAGTGGCTGCTTTCCAATCCTGGGACTAAAGGAATATACAGAAGTGCTACAGCCAAGTGCACAGCACTGTGGAGTAAGGCTAGCCGGTCGACTTTGGCTTCAGAGTTAGTGGGTGATTTTGTTGGCAAAAAACTGCTTGTGCCATGCTCCACAAGGTGGAATTCATTTTATGATGCTGTGGCAAGAATAGTTGAAATACCCATGACTGACTTGAGTACCATCTCTAATCGTTTAGAGCTAAAATGTATAAGTGAGAGGGAGTTTCAGTTTTTGAGGGAATACTGTGCCATCATGAAGCCTCTCACAGTTGCTCTGGATATCCTGCAAGGAGAAGAAAACTGTTACTATGGCACCCTCCTGCCCACAATAGAAGTTTTGATGTCGAAGCTACTGGAGGTAAAAGAAGGCCTGATTATTGCAACTGGCCTACCTGATGCAATAGTTCAGGTAAGAAACATTCATCAATATTTAAAAGAAGTTTATAGATGTAAACATTAATATTTTAAGCTGAGCAAGCATCAATCTAGCCTAAGAAATGAAAAGAATGTAAAGTGCAAAAAAATATTTTTGATTCTATTCTCTCTTACACGCACACACACACACACACACACACACACACACACACACACACACACACACACACACACACACACACACACACACACACACACACACACACACACACACACACACGTCTGCACCTACCCACTGGATTAAAAATAAACAGTAATAATACCATAATTCCTTTTTTGCAAACAAATTTTTAGTTTTGTCCAATAAATTGCACATATATTTTCAGTTTCTTAAAGTGTGTGTTTTTGAAATGTATAAAATGATTTTATAATTTATATCTATAGGTCAAAAATCACATAGTGATGTGATGTACAGCTTTCATAGAATGTACAAAGAGGAAATCTTTCACTCATTCTAATATCTGTGTCACTGTGTGTGTGTTTTTTGCAGGCAATCAAAACACGATTTGCATCTGTCTTGGAAAGCAACGATGCCATACTGGCAGCTGTTACGCTTCCTATGTTCAAACTGCGATGGTTGAGAGACCAAAGGAAGAAAGAGATGGTCAAAGGAATGCTGGCAGCAGAGTGTCACAAGCTCATCCCTCGCCCTGGCCCTGTTCAGCAAGCAGCCAAGATGCCAGTGTCTCCGACAACACCAGACTCAAGCTCCTTCAATGTGCAGGACTTTTTCTGTTTTGAGGAGGCTGATGATACCTTCAGCACTGTGGAAACTGAAGTAATGACTTACTTGAGAACAGCCGAAACAGGGATGGAGATTCTTTAACAATTTCCCACAATAAAGGAAATTTCTCTGAAGAAAAATGCAGCTACTCCATCCAGTGCACCCGTTGAAAGACTTTTCAGCCTGGGAAGTCTGGTACTGTCTCCAAAGAGAAACAAGCTGTCTGACCAAAGGTTTGAGAGACTACTTCTTATGTGATACAACCACTGGTTTGAAGGGTAAAACTCAACTTAAACATTCATTCAGGTCCTTGCTAGTAAGCACCTTTTGTTGATTCAAATAAATAAGCACACATTTGTTATTAAAAATATTTGTTGTTAAAAATAATGGTTAGTTTAGTAGGCACAGTGAAATTTCTGTTATGTCTGAGAACACTAATTTTATGCATTATAAAATGCATTATGTTGTATTGCTAGGAAAAATGCTGTTTTGTTTCTATGTTTTTTACATTGTTATAGACATATACAACAGCAGATTTTGCACTTTGAATACACACAGCTTACTTTACATAAGTTGGTGTCATGCAACTCTTAATTTGTGGTTATGTTGAAAATTGATATGTTGTTTTTTATGCATATCATTTATGGTTGTCAATAATAGCAGTTTTTTAATGCTGAGTTTCTTCAAATTGATTCTGAATAATTCAGATTGATTTCATTTATTTATTTCAAAATGTTTCGTGTTATGTTGTACATTGTTTCATACATAAGCTGTGAAAGGAACATTTTTAAGGGCGGAACTGCTTTTATGATGCAAAAGCCACTTTAGTTTTTGATTATGAATATATTATTCAGCTTGTTTTGTTATTTATTTTAGAAATCCTTGTGATATATTCAGTTTGTGCTGGTCTGACTTAAATAAAATAGTGTTTAAAAATTACTTTGTGTTTATGTCTGTTTTGTGTTTGTATAGACCATAACACATAAAAGGGCATTAATGGGGACATTAAAGAACGTTCTTTAAAAAAGTAACTAAAAAGTTACTTTTAACAGTAATGCATTACTTTTTGGTTTAAGTAATCAACAAAGTAATTGAGTTACTTTTTGAATGAAGTAACTAGTAACTGTAACTAGTTACTTTTTCTTAGTAACTAGCACAACACTGTTATTAATGAATTATAAAGTGTTTCTGAGATAATAGATATAATGTTTCCAATAATGAGCAGTTAATCCACTAAACCCAGGGACAATTCCTGAGGCATGTTAAAGAGTTTTGTATTTCATCAAGAAAATGATGATTCAGTAACAAAACACATTGTTAAATAAAAACTGGATAAAAACACAATCTCTACAAGTGTGTTTACTAAATACATTTATTATTTATATAATTACATTCGATATTTAGGGAAATCTGAGCATCATTCAAAATAACTGCCAACATGTTTGTAAACTAAAATGTTTTGTCAACGTTATAATCTTTATACAAATATTTTATATTTTTATTAACAGTGTTGGGAGTAACGCATTACAAAATATAATATATTACAGTAATATATTAGTTTTTGCTGTAACGCAGTAATATAACGCATTACTAATAAAATTTTGGTAATATTTTACTCGTTACAGTCTTAGTAACGAGCGCGTTACAACAATGCATTTTAAAAATAGACGTGTTATTTTTATTTTTTTATTTTTGACCAATGCGCGCGACCAGCATCCACACAGGAAAAAGCTGCGGGTAAAATAGTAATGGCTGCGTCCCAAACAGACTACTTCCATACTATATAGTAGGCGAAAAGCACTACTTCTCGTAGTCTTTGCCTACTATATTGTATGGAAGTAGGCGGTTTGGGACGCAGTGTATGTCTGTTTCCAGGTGCTGTATGCAGCATGTTCATTTTTACTTTAATTTTGTATTTGATTTCTGAAAGAGACGAATCTGGGAAGTCCGCGGCTGTATAAGCATTGACTAAAGTGGTCGCAATCAGGTCCGGTAGCGCCGCATACGCAAAATTCTGCGAATGAGAGCACTAAGTAAAAGCAACAGAAAGTTTATATCGGTCTCCTGTGCTGCTTGAACCTCAGAAGTAAAGGGATTTTACTGGCAAGATTTCTAAAAGTCTATTTCACCACACCAGCATTGACAAGGTAAGCTAACGTTGCTATGGTTACAGTCCATATACATAATAGATTGCTAGGCTATTCCTATGCTATCTACAGTTTTACTACAAACAGCAACCTAAACTACAACATAACATTAATGTAGACTTAAACATGGTTATTTAAATAGTACATTTAAACATCACTGTTTAAAGTTTTTACCAGCCTTTGTATGGGAGCCTATATTCATGGTTTGGCAAAAAGCAGTGTTTCTCTGTTTGTCTGTGTTGTATTAAGCAATATATGTTAACCTACATGTAATCCTTATATTGTACTGAAATGAGCTGTATTCCTTGAGGCCTGATCCTCCAATAGCACTTTTTGATAAGTTGTGTCAACCCAATGCATGCCAGGTTTGTGCTGTGAATCTGAATTAAAAGTGAATTAAAGAATAGAAATGAAAAGAGGTTGCGTGTCTTGCCATGTTATTAGTCTATAGGTTGCATTATAGTGGGCTCTAGCTTTATTGTGTTTGGTATGTCTACCATCATTTACCAGACTTTTACCAGATCATTTGTCCATGTTTATGACTCTGACAGTCATTGTTACTGTTTTTTTGCCATAAGTCTTCACTGTGCCTATTCAAAGCTCGAGGGCCAACACATAACTTGTAGATTTATAAGCATCAATAAACTACATTTTAACATTTTATAATGCCTAGTCATACTTCTGTTATTTTGATGAAAGTAACTCAAAAGTAACGCATAAGTAGTGTAACTCATTACAGTTCAGAGTCAGTAATATTGTAATGTAACTAATTACTTTCAAATGACAGTAATTTGTAATATATAATGTATTACACTTTGGAAGTAACTTGCCCAACACTGTTTATTAATGATCAAGAATAAAGAACAAAGCATAGTGTAAAAACGCGGATTATTAAAAGTACAAAAGTGTTAGATGAAAACAAACATTCAAACTTGTGGGAATTACGTAGTGCATTCAATGCATCTTGGAAATCGTAGTCAGTTTACATCTACAGCAGTAACAACGCCAATGGAAAAGGACTCCATTTCCCAGAACGCACCACGCATCCATCCTTCCGGAGGATCAACCGTCGCCGATCGTAGCGAAATTAAAATCTGGACTCGGCCTTTTGTTTGCTTGCTGAACAGTACGGTAAGTTTGATTTAATTCATTTGTCTGCATCGCGCTGATCGGTTACTTATTTGTTCATATTATGTTATTTACAGTGATTCATTTTTGTCTTTAAAGTGTTTGAATTTAACACAGTAAAACATTAAGAGTTTACGCGGAAACTCACACAACAGTAAACACGAGGGTTAACAATACGCAAAGTAAACATTACATGCATACCGGGCTGTTAAAAGAATTAATCCGATGTTTACATTTTTTAAAACAAAACAAGATGAGACGTGATTTGCTTAAAAACAAAACACCAGTAACTCGTGTGTTGGAAATGTTAGAAGCTAGCAAGTGTTTCTTACGGTGGCCTCGGGATGCAAAAATAAATTGGTAAATTACTTATTTCCAAGTTTTTTTTAACAAATTTACAAGTTTTTTTTAACAAATTTACAAGTTTTTTAACAAATTTACAATGAGCGAATAAATGTACAAGTTTTATTAACAAATTTACAATGAGTGAACAAATGTACAAGTTTTTTTAAACAAATGTACAAGTTTTTGATTTGAATAATTTTTAAAAGATTAGGATTTTATACTTCCGGGTTTCTTCCCACCGGAGGCTCAGATGCGTGACGTCAGCGTATTGTACCTTCCCTTTCCGTAAAAAACGTACATTTGTTTTAAAACTTGTAATTTTGTTCGCTCATTGTAAATTTGATTAAACACTTGTAAATTTGTTAAAAAACTTGTACATTTGTTAAAAAAAACTTGTAAATTTGTTAAAAAACTTGTACATTTGTTAAAAATAACTTGTAAATTTGTTTTTTATCTTGTAAATAAGTAATTTACCATTGTAATTTATTTTTGCCTTTCCAGGCCACGGTAGTTTCTCTGCTATTTTAAATTATATTCTTCTGTTGTTTAAAAGCTAATTGCGTTAGTTCTGGTAGATGCTGCTTTTTTGCATTATTTTGATTTGTAACTGTCACGATTCTTCTTCTTCTTCTTCTTCTTTCTTTTAATGGCGGGTGGCACCAACTTTAAGGTGCATTATCGCCACCTACTGCATTGGAATATGGACCAGAGTTTCAGCATTACATTATGTAAAAAAAAAACACTACATTCTCCCAATCAGCCCTGTTGTTTTAAGATAAAGAAATAAACTTTCTAATCCATTATCTATTATATTTTTAAGCTTTAATTCCACCACTCCGATCTTTCTAAGCTCATTCTTCATTATTTCTCGTTCATTAATATATTTTTGACATACACAAATAACATGCTCAACTGATTCCTCTAATCCACAGTGCTCACATTTTCCTGTTGGATGTTTATTTATTAATTTTAAAGTTTTGTTCAACATAGTATGTCCCAATCTTTATCTTGTTAAAATAGTTTCCTCTTTTGTGCCTCTTTTGACTATCCTCACTGCTGCTACTTCTTGCTGTATTTCATAAAGATGACGTCCTGTATTTCCTGTATTCCACTTTTGTTGCCATTCCCTAGTAGTGTAGGCTTTAAAGGTAGGGTAACACATTTTGAAAAATGCTAATGGTAGCCGCCTAGCAATGAAATCCCGATCCCACCCTCAAGTCAAATCGCCATCCAAAGTCACGCCTCTTTCCAAACACATGACCACGCACAGATCAGACGGTCACGTCTCATGTCTCATTCACCAGTGAGAAAACTTTGCAGTACAAAGTGAATAACACTTCCAAAATAACCAACATAAACAACTGGTTTACATCAGAATTAGTTTAAGCACACGTTCGATTGTGTAGACGTAGTAACTATATCGTTATGCTAATCTGGAAAACGAACACAAATTTCATAAGCAACACAACGTTTCATCAAAGTAGAATATCTGAATCCATCTCAATACAAACATATCGCGTACCTACCTTACCAAAATAAACAGTGCAACGACTCTTTCAGACCCTTTGCCTCCTGTAGCTGGTTGCATCTCGTGGAAAAGCAGTAAAGTTACCGATGTTAATTTGGGTTTTTGCTCTTGCTGATCCAGGCCGTTTTTGCTGTTGTTGTTATAAAAGATGCATTTAGTTTTGTTGCTCCTGTGTAGGTTGTCAATTCAGCAGAAAAGTTTGCTGTTCTCGCTGTTTACAGACAGAGCGCACGTGAACACGCTCATAACGTATGGTATCTGCGTGGACTCGCTGTGCGGTGGGAATTCAAATTACGCTTACGTATGAGGGACATAAAAGGAAACGTCCGTTCGGACCGAAATCTTTGATTTGTTGAACATTTTTTGGTCCTACGCCTTTCACAGATGACATACATTTTTACAAATACATTTAAACAACTTAACACAGTGATTGCTATCAGGATGTGAGGAGACTTTTAACTAGCATAACTAAAAATGTTTCAGGATCAAATCTGTTACCCTACCTTTAATTATTGCTTTCCCTTCAGATTTACTAAGTGAGATATTAATGATATCCTCAACTTCCAAAGCCTGTTTTGCTAATCTATCAACCTTTTCATTACCTTCTATTCCCTTATGAGCTGGTATCCACATAAATGTTATCATGATGTTCCTATGTTTGAATCTATACAGATTTTCATATATCTCATTTAGTATATCCTGTCTACTAGATGTAAATGATTTCAATGACTGTAATACTGAACATGAATCTGTACAAAGTATAATCTTTTTCACTTGAGTGTCTTCTATCCACTGTAATGCTGTTGCTATTGCCATAATTTCTACAGTATATACCGATAAATGATCTGATGTTCTCCTATTAACAAAAATGTTCAAAGATGGAATACTAAAAGCAAAACCTGTTCTCCCGGTATTAGGATCTTTAGATCCATCAGTATACACTGGGGTATATTCTTGGTACACTGTTTGAAGTTTATCTTCCACAATAGTTGCAATGATTTCAGATTCTTTGAATTCTTTTAATAATTCTGGCATAGAAAAGTACGGTGGCCGAGAAGTGCGAAACAAAACAGCAAAACCGAAATTAAAACAACAAATTAAAAACACAAAGGCAAATCTAAAAACAAAATAACAATTCAGAAAACACAACGCATAATCAGAAATCAAAACAACAAGTCAGAAACTTCAACGACAAATCTGAAAACAAAATAACAAACCAGAAAACAAAATAACAAACCAGAAAACACAAAAACATGCCAGAAAGCTAATTTACAAGTCAGAAATCACAACACCAAATCAGAACAACCGGAAAAGGTAGGTACAATGTGTGAGTGGATTGGTTACTGCTGATTGGACGACAAGTCTGTCAATCAAAACACTGCGGATGGTCAGGACAACAGGAAGTGACGTCATTTTACACGTGCGAGGAACCGACCATGTTATGATCGTGTTGCCTGTACGAGCAGTCTGGTATCGCGTTGTGACAGCCTGCACAAGAGAATGTATTGCCCTTACTGTGGCTTCAGATTTGACACTTTGCCAACTTATTGCAGCTCATGTGGAAAAAATCTTAAGGTTTTCAAAGAGACACAACAGAAAACGTGTGCCCCCATGTCATCGGACGGTGCAGGTATTATTATAAACTAGCGTTAGCTTAGCTATTGTTTTGTATTTAAAAGAACACAAAATATTGTAATATATAGCTTAGTAAGTAGTGTGTGACTGATAGCTCAGCTTAAATACATATCATTGGTGAAGCAAGTAACGTTGAGGTATAAACAGCGTTGATTTTTGTCTCTTGTATACAGTAGTTAAAGCAGACGTGGGCACAACACCAACGCCCACCTTAAATCAGTTTTTGGAGTACCGACAACTGAAGTCTAAAGAAAGAACTAATTTTTCAATTTCCAAGAAAGGAGGATCAAGCAAACATGAGCAGAAGAAAGTTCAGGTAACGTTACTGTTAGGAATGACACAAGACCGGAATCCCAGCGCAGAGGTTTATTCACAGAATATGTATAATAGAAAACACTCAATGTAGTCAGATGCAAAATGTATAGAAGAATAACACTAGATGAATCAGATATGTATAATGGAGAACTCTCAGTGTCCGTGTGTGCAGAAAAGGAGAAGAGATGACACAGTAAACACAGGGACGAAGTCCTGGCGGCACGGAGGGAGAATCCTGGCGGGGCACAGTGAGAGAATCCTGGTGGGGCACAGAGAGAGAGAGAAGCGGTCAGAGTCTTCAGCAGTAAGCGCGCTGGACAGCGCACTGCGGCAGTCAGAGCGATGAGCAGAATTACGCGCTAGAGCGCACTGCGGCTGTCAGCGTCTTCGGCAGAATTACGCGCTAGTGCGCACTGCGGCTGGACAGCGCAAGGTGTAGAATATCGCTAGGAGAGTCCACTGACTGAGAGTTCTCAAAGCCTTGACAGGTGCCACACCAATAGGGAGAGGCAGACAGCAGGACGGGGAATCTAACAGGGCAAAGGCAGCAGAGAGCACGGTGAATATCCTAAGTATAAAACTAGACACGACAAGAACTAGGCAGAGCTAGCGGGCAGGAACACACAAAGACGAACTTGCAAAGAACAGAGGAAATGAGGGGAATTTAAATCAAACCGGATTGGGCAATAACAAGGATCAGGTGTGGGACGCCGGTGAGAGGAGTCAGAGATAATGAGATCACCAGGTGGAAGGCGTGCACGTGTGGAGCTGTCAAAACAAAAACACAACACAAGTGAAACAAAGACAAAGCAGCCAATAAAACCGAAATCATGACAGTTACAGTATACTTTACAAGTGGGTGTTTAGCTATGAATTTTGAATTGCACATTTCTTACAGTGAAATTGTTTGAATTCTTACAGATTAATATTGGTATAATGTGTCTTCAGAGTGGTGCCTTAAAACCACTACGGGGGAAAACACTCCCCCTGTTCACAGACCCACAAATAACTGCAAACGATCTCCTTAGGATGGCAGAAAAAAATTCAAAGACTTTAACAAAGACATGGAGGAAAGACCCTACATACTTCTCTATCCAGATTTATCTAAAGTTATTAATGTTCCCGGGACACAGAGACCCTTTACACTTAAAGATTACAAATCTGAGATTGGAAAACCATATCAGAGGATAAATTTGTTTATTTGCAAAAAGAATGACTTTGAAGGTTAGTTTATCACAATTTATTTATTGAATATATTTAAGCCCAATAACATAACACAGTTTCTTATGTGTGCAGCAAACCAAATTCTCAGTTCAGACTCTGACACAGACACAGAAGTTTTCATAAGAACAAGGCATACGGATGAATCCAACCTGGCTGACACAATGGTAAGATTATTAAGTCAATTCTTTTTCTTGAAAAGTCCTTTCCAACACTGTTGATGAAAGCAAAGATGAAAACAAATTCCTTAAAAAAGTATTGTATGGTATAGCAGTTATATTTGTTTAGATTGGTGTGTGTGTGTGTGTGTGTGATATATATATATATATATATATATATATATATATATATATATATATATATATATATATATATAAAAACATGTTTTTTTTCTTCAGCCAATAACACCTCAGCATTCAAGCACACCGGAAAAAACAACAGTTAACAAAACGTAAGGTCTTCTTAATATTGTAAATGCTTCATTTGTTGTGGGTCAAATCTGTGCTAAACATCATCTGATTACCTAATTTTATTTTTTTATTGTTTTTGTGCTGTTTAGTGGTCTTGCTGTGGTTCCACAACACAGAGGTGTAGTAGAGGTTAGTGGTAATTGGTTTTAACCTAGTAGTGTGTCTTGAGTTGTGTCTGATCCCTGGATCCTACTCTTGTGCTTCGATTGTTGTGATTTTTAATAAGGTACTGCATAGAACAGAACTAGTAATAGAAACTGCTAGCCACAATTAAATAATAGTATCTGTCTTTTGAAAATGACACTGTAACAGTTCTATATAAAATTACAGCTGGCAATGAAACCTGTTTTTTGTTTAGATAATGCTTTCTGATTCCGAGGATGAGCGTCCAAGTACTTCAGACCATGCTGCCAGAGAGAATCTGTGTTACAGGTTTGTCGGGTTAGTGAAAAAAAATATTTTTGTACTTTGATTATGAAATGTGTACATTTTTTTGCTTGCTCTCTTTTTATGTAGAGAATATGTGGATGTGTATGCGCCTCCGACTACTCAAGAGGATGATGAGCTTGTAACCACAGCACAAAGTTTTGACCTCCCAGAACAGCCAGAGTAAGCTGCAGATAGAAGATATACACCGTGGGCACAATTATTAGGCAAGTGGTATTTTTGAGGATTACTTTTGTTATTGTACAACTACAGTACTCTTGGTCAATTCAAAATGTTAACAAACCCTCAAACCTGAACATTTAAGTAGTAAAATTGAAATTTTGGCTTTCTTAAGGGAATATTTCTATGTACATCATTATTAGGCAACTATTAGTGTGTAGAATTATTAGGCAACTGAATGAAAAACAAAGATTTTCCCATCTCACTTCTTTTTTTTCACCTGTTAAAGTGAAAATAATAAACAAACTCTACATTTACAAATAAACATTTCTGAAAAAAAAAAACTCAGTGACCAATATAGCCACCCTTCTTTTCGATAACAGTCACAAGCCTTCCTTTCAAGGATTCAGTCAGTTTCTTGATCTGGTCTGAACCAAGATTTTGTGCAGCCACAGCCTCCCAGACACTGTTCAGAGAGGTGTGCTGTTTACCTTCACTGTAAATGTCCTGCTTAAGAAGGGATGAAAAGGTCTCAATAGGGTTTAAGTCAGGTGAAGAAGGGGCCATGTCATTAGTTTTTCATCTTTAAGGCCTTTTCTGGCCAGCCATGCAGTGGAGTACTTTGATGCATGTGATGGAGCATTGTCTTGCATAAAAAAGTCTTCTTGAAAGATGCCGACTTTTTCCTGTACCACTGCTTGAAGAAAGTGTCTTCTAAAAATTGGCAGTAGGTCTGAGAGTTGTTTTTTATTTCTATTTTCAACCCAAAAAGGTCCAACTAGCTCATCTTTAATAATACCTGTCTGTGCCTGCCTGCCTGTAGTGTAGAAGACACTTTCTTCAAGCAGTGGTACAGGAAAAAGTCAGCATCTTTCAAGAAGACTTTTTTATGCAAGACAACGCTCCAACATATACATCAAAGTACTCCACTGCATGGCTGGCCAGTAAAGGCCTTAGAGATGAAAAACTAATGACATGGGCCCTTCTTCACCTGACTTAAACCCTATTGAGAACTTTTGAGCCCTTCTTAAGCAGGACATTTACAGTGAAGGTAAACAGTACACCTCCCTGAACAGTGTCTGGGAGGCTGTGGCTGCACAAAATCTTGGTTCAGACCAGATCAAGAAACGCTTAGGTTACTCACGTAACCCCGGTTCCCTGAAATAACGGGAACGAAGCATTGCGTCAGTTAGCTGACGCTATGGGGGGGAAACTCCTGTTTACTC
Organism: Paramisgurnus dabryanus; assembly: GCF_030506205.2. Classification (NCBI taxonomy): domain Eukaryota; kingdom Metazoa; phylum Chordata; class Actinopteri; order Cypriniformes; family Cobitidae; genus Paramisgurnus; species Paramisgurnus dabryanus. The sequence goes on along the minus strand of NC_133360.1, from coordinate 17,543,848 downwards.
CGTGACTGAAGCCTATTGGTTAACGTCTGTACAAAGTACAGACCAATGACGTTTGAACCCGCGCGCGGGAGGAACACGTCCCTATATAAGCGCGGTTCAATCGTCAGGAGCTCATATTATTCGACTGAAGCGCGCAGCCGAATAACACTCGCTGCGTAGACGTTTGTAGCACGGCAAGAGACGCAATGCTTCGTTCCCGTTATTTCAGGGAACCGGGGTTACGTGAGTAACCTAAGCGTTCCCTTTCAATACGGTTCACTTCGCATTGCGTCAGTTAGCTGACGCTATGGGGGAACGTAATCCCATCACGCCGTGCATACACAACGTACTGAAGTGCCTTACCGGAGAGACACTGCGTGTGGCCCTATACCCGGCATATTCACAGCTTTAAAAGCAAATGTGTAAGCACCATATAAATTGTTGACGCGCACACGGTGGGGTTTTAAACGCACCGGGGGCACATAACATAGCACAAGACGGCGAGGTACCGAGCGCGCCGCGGCTGTGCGAGATAAGTAAATTCAGAGTCACTTTGGTGAGCTCGCTGAGCGCACCGTGGTGTACACATAAAACGCATGAGCGTGCATGATTGAGCCGAGAGAACCTGCGCTCGTAGGGCAGGGACGTCTAAGCTGTACAATCTGACAACGTAGACGGCGAAGACCAGCCGGCCGCGTAGCAGATATCAAATATAGATATAGATACCCCTGTAGACCAAGTTCATGAAGAAGCCAAACTCGCACAGAGTGGGCTCTATATAGAACATAGCTCATAGAGGGGCGTGAGCCAGTGCGATGGTTTCAACGATCCATCTAAATAACCACTGTTAGCAACAGACATACGTAGTGAGTGATCTGCGCAGCTCACGAACGGCCGATCTGACTATAATATGCGGCAGAACGGTTCGTAGCGTGGGATTATACAGATACCACAATAGTGTGAACCCAGGTGCACCCTCGAGCGCATCGGGATGCATATAGGTAGTATTATAGTGCACAGATCGGTGAGCTTTCCAAGCGCGCCGTAAATGTGTATTGACTATAAATTGCACGGGCACAGGTGAACACTTGAATACATCGTGAATGCATATAGATGAATCAGAGTGTTATAATGCACAGGCCGGCAAGATTCTCGAGCGCGCCGTCATGTGTTCTGATAATAAATTGTGCGCACACGGGTGAACTCTTCAGTGCACCGTGAATGCGTATAGATAAATCAGTGCACAGAACGCGCCGTGAATGTGTACAGATATGATTGATGAACGTAACGGTGGGCACCCAACGCACCGTGAACGTACACAGATGAACAACAATGTATGTGTCACAAAGCATAACACAGCTGTGTATACAGGTGAGCTTTCCCAAGCGCATCTTATTGTATACCAAAATGTTATAGCGTGTACATGTGAGCTTCTCTAAGCGCACGGTGGACGCATATAATTAAAAACCATATCGTGCATACAGGTGAGCTAATGGGCGCACCTTTAATGCAACAAACCTCAGTAGTGCGCGAAGCAGGGATGTCGAAGCTGTAAACTGACAACGTGGACGGCGGGGACCAGCCGGCCGTGTCACAATTGTCAAATGAGAAACCTCTAAGACCATGCCCATGCTCTAAGACAAGTGAGCATAATTGTCACGGGAGGTGATAACGTCAACGATCCATAAATAGCCTGTATTGACAGGTGCTCTAGTGAGTGATCTGTGACGCAGATGAACAGCTGATCGTCTGATGTACGTCAGACGTATGTGTCATACAGGACCTTGGACAGTTCCAGAGCGCTGTGCCTCGGGCACCGTCCGCATCTGAGAAATGACAGGCTTATGAATAAAGTGAATGGCCAGCCGTAAAAGCATGGTTCGCTGTTACCGCCGCCGTCCGCATCTGAGAGATGACAGGCTTGTGAATTAAATGAATGGTCGGTCGTAAAAGCGTGGTTCGCTGTTATCACGGCCACATAGATATAGGTAGGGGAGAGAGCCGCCGTGCCTCTGTAGTGAGGAGAAAAGTGTTCCACCGGCGATTCGCGGGGGGTTTTTGACTTTCAAATGTCACTAGACAGAATGGATCAGACTTTGCATAAGGACGCCTCGTGAAAGGGGTCCTAGCAGCTTGTGTCAATGTGTCATAAGGCACGTAATGTAGGTCGTGTCCCACGGATGCCATCTCCGCACGCCCATCGTAATGGGTTAATATTGGTAGTTAAGCATGAGATGCGTATCACTCTGATTGAACATAGCTTATAAAGCGATGCAATGAGTTTATAAAGGAGATGACTCGTCAGCTTGTTCAGGGGGCGAGATCTCAGTCTGGTTCGGTAAATAATGAAACCACCGTAGATTGCCCGACCGCATTATCACAATAACACGGTCGAGAGTGCTGCAGTGCTAAATCATCCTATTACTGTACCGTATTCACAGTACAAGGTGATTTATATGAGACAAACGGCGTTCCACGCGCCGAAGGCTGATTGCCGTCGTAAAGCGTGTTCAACCCACAGCAAATGCTGGGCTAGCTCGTAATGACAGCACTTCATGCAGCCGTGTGTAACTTAAGCAAGCTTCCCGGCCGTCAGCTCGGGGCGGGACCTTTGCTTAGTCAAACTGAAGTGGACTTATGAATAGAATGCCACGATATTCAGCTTTCTGAGGCTCGTTAGAGGGGTACGTGTGCCCGTCTTAAACGAGATGCCGCGCGCGTCTGACTGTGCGCGCGCTTTAAGCTTTGAAACTTATTGTGGCGGGTAGCAAGCTCACTTGAGGTTGATATTACCCTTAATATCTCCGAGTATTGGAGCGGAGGTGTGAGCGTCTTCGGATCCGCTAATATAAATCAGCTATATGGCCGAAAAACGTCATAAACCGCTTGGCTGTAAGCCTTGAGTGGCCGTCCGGAGAGGGCGCGATTCAAACGCTTGGAGCCATTCAAAAGTCTGAGGCTGTCCTTCCTCTAGGAAGAGAGAATAACAGCCGTAAGACCGTGCTCGTTTGCGCCATCAGCATCGTAGTGGAGAAACTGAGGTGGGCTGCGAGCGAATTTGGCAGAAAGGTGTTAGAGACACCGTACAGTCGTGGGGTGTCAATACACAGTATATGGCCAAACCGGGGTTTTTTCGGCTAGCGTCGATAGAATTATGGACAGCGGGCCGTGTGTGCGTATTACTGATTGCTTGTCAGTAAGGCGATAAAGTGTTTAGAGACACCGTACAACCGTGGGTGTCAAAACACAGTATAGTAAGCACGGAAATTACTCTTTTTAGAGGAATTAAATACCGTTCGCCACTATAGTGAGGTCGCATAGCCGACAGTATTACACAGTATGTTTGGATAAACAGCACACAGAAAACATTTCAGGGCAGTCCAGCCGAGGCGCGACATAACCCCTTTTCTCCCAGACAGTTTCGTTCTCTGTTGATGCAGCTGTGCTGCGGAGACCAGAGCTCAGCCGTTCAGGTGCACAAGCCTCAGTAGTGACGGTGACCGAACGGCTCACGGAGCAGGGTAGTATGTCTAGGTGGTTTAATGTCAGACTGAACCCATCGCAGAGAGGAAGTCTGCCGTGATGCCCGTGGTTTTGCCGTTTATTAAAAGGGCAGAAAAACCGGGTATAATGTACCAATATTCAGCGCACTGATATAGGACGGGACTGAATAAAGGGAGGTATTCGGGCCTCAGTATATTATAAACAAATTCGTTCTGCCTCTGATTCCGTCTAAACCAGAGAGAAATTACCAGGCAGACAAAGAATGAGCTATCTGAAGTGAGATCGGCTCAGGCCAGTAAAGCTCTATAATAAGTGTTTTAGCGCTCCAATAGAGGCGTGTCCGCCTTATCGAGCAGACGAATGAGATCGTGCCGCTCCAGGAGGGGAGGGGCATGAAGCTCTCTTATAATGAGTGTTCTTGGTGTCCAATAGCGGCGAATCGCACTATCGAGCAGACGAATGAGATCGCGCCGCTCCAGGAGGGGAGGGGCATGAAGCTCTGTAATCGTTGAACACTGGACAGCTGCATTTAGAGGCAGCGAGCCGTAATACCGCGTGCTAGCTAAGCCGTTAAGAGACCTCACCACTGTGGGGAAAGGAGCGAGGGACTCCGCGAGCGTGGAGCACGAGTGGCTGTGCTATGACAGAGACAGGGGCAGACCGCCCGTGTTTGCTTGTCGTATGCATCTATCCAGGTCTACGGTTCCCCGCTTGTTCATCTCAACAAGAGAGGAACGGCAGAGGGGAGCAGCAACACAGACAGAACAGCCATGCGTCGTGACGGTATCACCCGATGCACTCGGGGGATTAATATATGTGCCAGAGATCTCGCCACTGAATGTGAGAGGAGCGAAGGGACTCTGTAAGCATCAACAGTTGCGGTGTGACAGAACACAGGGGGGGTTAGTCCGTGTGTGCTTGTCTATGCATCCATCTAGTCTCATGGCTCGCCGTGTGTTCATCCCGGCGAGAGAGGAACAGCAGGGGGAGCACGAAACATGGATAAGACAACCAAAGCATAAGCGCGGTCCCGGCGTGGGAGGTGCCAGACCGGTAACGCGCTCGGAGGAAATTCATAGCAGAGAGGCTCACCGAGCCGCTGTGCTGGACGCTATTACAACAGCGCCTGCTCTTTTAGCTTATAGCTTTATATTAAAAATATTGATCTTACCGGGCGGCCGCAGGGGAGACCTCGTCAGGCGTGTGTCCGCTGCACAGGGCTCGTACCACGGCAAGCGAAGGCTATCTTCGGTTCTCGGCCGGAAAGCGGCAGGGGAAGACGCTAGACCTGGACTCTGCTATCTTCGGTTCTCAGCCGGAAAACGGCAGGGGAAGACGCTAGGCCTGGACTCCGCTGCAGGGCTTTTGTCAACGGCGAGGTAAGGCTTCTTCTTTTTCTTCGGAGCAGCGAGAGGTTCGCGCTGAAGGAGAAAATAATATGAGCTCCTGACGATTGAACCGCGCTTATATAGGGACGTGTTCCTCCCGCGCGCGGGTTCAAACGTCATTGGTCTGTACTTTGTACAGACGTTAACCAATAGGCTTCAGTCACGGAGTAAACAGGAGTTTCCCCCCCATAGCGTCAGCTAACTGACGCAATGCGAAGTGAACCGTATTGAAAGGGAACTGAATGGAAGGCTTGTGAAGAAGGGTGGCTATATTGGTCACAGAGTTTTTTTTAAATATATATATATATATATTTTTTTTTTTTCAGAAATGTTTATTTGTAAATGTAGAGTTTATTATTCTGACTTTAACAGGTGAAAAAAAACAAGTGAGATGGGAAAATCTTTGTTTTTTATTTAGTTGCCTAATAATTATTCACACTAATAGTTGCCTAATAATGGTGTACATAGAAATATTCTCTTAAGAAAGCCAAAATTTCACTTTTACTACTTAAATGTTCAGGTTTGAGGGTTTGTTACATTTTGAATTGACCAAGATTACTGTAGCTGTACAATAACAAAAGTAATCCTCAAAAAAACCACTTGCCTAATAATTGTGCACACGATGTGTGTGTGTGTGTGTGTGGTGTGTGTGTGTGTGTGTGTGTGTGTGTGTGTGTGTGTGTGTGTGTGTGTGTGTTAGGGATGCCACAATTCTCAATACATTATTGAACCGTTCGGTTCGACCCCCACGGTCCAATACGCGCAGGTGAATTGCGGTTTTTCGGTTTTATCCATCCAAATCTGTCAGTTTTATATTCCCTGCACTTTTGTTAATGTGCGCATGCGCGTGATCTGCACTCTTATAAACGCCACAGCGAGTTGATATCCAGTCACTGTGCGCTACCTGCGTTAACTCTGCTTGAACTCTGCTTGCAATGCTGGTGTCAGATTTCATTTGCGTGCACACACACCCAACAGAAATACGACAACAAAAAGCAGCAGAACGACTGACTTTTAAATCTGAGGTGTGGATTAATTATTTGCGCGTGTAGATTACATACAACATCAATGTAAAGATGCAAATTCGCGTGGGGCAATGCGAATGACGCAAATTGGGCTTGTTATTGATGCAAACGCGCGTTATTTGCCTCAAACACGTCTTCTGCGCAAGTTGAAAAAGTTTAACTCAAGAAGAGAATGCGCATGATGCTAAAATAAATCCCGCCAGTAATGTTGTTTGAGGAACGCATTTTTGGTTTCTACACAGACAGCATGATGTTGGACTTAACAGTAGTGCAGTAAGGTATAGCCTTCATTTACAATGTTTAATTTACTAAGGTCAGGTATATAAAATGGCCAATTTATGTAATGTAATGAATTCACATGTTCCCCAGTTTGAACAGGATATCATTTTTATGTGTCTTTATTTAATTATATCTTATATTATTGTATCAATACACTAGATGTAAGATGATTTTTTCATTTACATAAAATAAAGAGGACTGCAATTAAAACCAGTATTTTTTTCTTCTTAACATCTCAATGTTCCTGTTACCTAAGCATAGAATAATTAAAAACACTTTAATAGGCCAAGGCATCAGAACCGAAACCGAACCGTAAACCGTGAACAAGAACCGAAATATGTATTGAACCGTGAACTAAGTGTATTGTTGCATCACTAGTGTGTGTATATATATATATATATATATATATATATATATATATATATATATATATATATATACATATACATACACGCACACACACATATATACGTACATACATACATAGATATACACAAATACTGATTCACTCATTAAAAGTGACAAAATGATAAAAATTGTGCTTAATATCTTTAGGGGTGAAAGCAGTTTAACAGCTCCTGACATTATTTCGAATCTGGCTCTTGCCATTGATCGAAAGAGTGTCAGCAGATTCAACATAATGAGATCCAATGTGTGGGATGGAGCAGTCAGAGGATTTAAACGGGTATCATACTCGGAATTCAATGATATGTTTGTGAAGTTCTCGGATGATGCTGGCACATTTGAAGAGGGACTTGATACAGGAGGATCAAGAAGGGAACTTCTCACTTTACTGATGAGCTCCCTGCAGAATCGACCCATTTTTGATGGACCTCCTTATCGCCGCTACGTGGTATACAATTCAGTTGGTATGCATTTATTTTGAAAAATTTGTTTTAAAAGCATTACCTGTTATTGACACATACCATCTGTGTAACAATTACAGTCTGTGTACACGGTGTCAATAGTACATGGAGGACCAGGGCCCCATTTTCTCTCAAAAGACCTGGTAAACCACATTATAGACCAGCCCTCTTTCAGCGCCACTGTTAAAGATGTGACAGATGAGGGTATAGTGAAAGCATTGCAAGAGGTATGGTAATAGACCGGTGATTAGTTGGAAGGTTTCAATTCATATAATTGAATTAATTGATGACCCTAGACATTTCAGAAGTTTAAGGGATTGCTGTATTTATTACAATAAAATCCTAAATATTTTATTTTCATTTTGAGAGAATTTTTTAAAATGGATGACTTGTTAACATGTCTACCACATACCAACTTACTCTTGTCAGTTTTCTCAGATTCAGAATGCAACTTCTCTGGAGTCACTACAAGATCTAATTTTAAAGAACAGCTCTCTGCTCCAAACTGCTGGGTGTTTTCGACTGGTGAAGAATGTTGAGGAGAAACATAAAGTTGTGGAAGAATATCTCAGGTGGTATGTGATTGACAGAAACCAGAGTGTAATCAAAAGGTAAATTATTAAAAAATAAGTCACATAAACATTACATCCTGGGCAAATGTTTATTATAAGATGTAAAAAATAGCTGTAATTCAATGTTCAAACAATTTTTTACCAAAAAAGTTACGTTTATTGCATAAATGTCACAACTACAAGCCTCTATGTAAAACAGACTATACTCTGACTGCTTTACTAGATTTAAAGATGGACTTGCCACCCTGCAGTTTCTGACTGCATTTCAGCAGCATCCCCGTGTTTTAGCATCTTTCCTGTGCCACAATGAAAAGAAACTAACAGCCATCGATTTGGAAAACCTCTTCAAACACGAACTTAGCCCAGCAGGTAGTAACCAGAGGCAAAACGAATCCAACACCCTTTCCTTTTGGTCAGACTATCTCCTCGACTGTGAAGATGTGTTATTCGAAATTTAACAAACAGATGTTTTTACTTAACTTGAAAAAATCTATAAGAGAAATAATAATTTTTGTGTTTGTAGAACACCAGACTGAAGTGTCACTGGAGAATCTGCTGATGTTCGCCACTGGTCTCGCATCACTTCCACCAGCTGGAATAACACCACAACCATGCATTGTTTTTCTTGCCACTTCACCCTTTCCAATGGCAAACACATGTGCAAACACCCTCAAGTTACCCCTTTCAGATACATACAGTAGTTTTAAATCTCACATGGATTTCGGAATCCAGAATTCTCCAGGCTTCGGATGCTTTTAATTAACCTCAAATGTACTAGTCAGTATCAGTGTTCACAGTTTTTGAAATGTCACAGTTTTCAGTTTATGCATGGCATTAAGTTCTAAACATGATGTACCCCGTGGTTTCTAGTGTCATCTTTAAACATTCTCGTGCTCAGAGACCTGCTGTTTCCTTCATTGTAAAATAAAGATGTAATGCTTCCTCCCAATTCTGTGGCCTCTGTAATTGATTATGTTCCACTGCAAATTCTAGATATTCCTGAATTTTTATATCCCCACATAACTGTGTAGGCCAGCCTTGACTCAGGAAAAGCTCCTAAGTCCACATCATCAACTGGAAAGCCACAATCCCTCGATCCAGATCTGCAAAAAGTAACATTATATGAATATAGCATATACATTTATGCAGTGGCGAACCGTGGGTACTTCAGCTGGGCCTTCAAAATATGCAATGAAGTGCAAATGCCTCTCCATCCATAATACTAGGCTATTCGTATTTCGTTAAATCATACAGTGAACGTGTAAAAATTCTGAGCACGCAAAGTTAAATTACAGAATGGGCATTGTCTGCCTTTAAATGCAGTTTTAAAGTTTAAAATTACTTTAACTTTAATCTAACTGATAAACAGAAATACAGATTCGGCTGCTCTGTAATGACAGGGGCTCTGTAAATTTGCATTTAACAAGCTTAAATTATGTTCTTTAATTTATTTTTTGGATATATATATTTAGCTGTAGGATACCTTGTTAATCTTTTTCATAAGGGGAAATATAGCACCCTGCGTTCTCAGTGCACCTCCTTGGCTATAACTGTTGTTATAATATATCCAGGGCTCGCAAAATCTCTAGCCCGAGGTCCCGGGGCTATTGGGAATTCTTGTCGGGCTACCAAAATGTATCTCTGCCCTGCCCATCGGGTATAGCGAGGTAAAAAATATTTGAATGTTTTCGCATTCTCTCAGATTTAGTTAGGAAATTATATTGTATGTAATTCGGCGTCGTCTGTCAGTCATTACTATCCTCACGTAACAAGTGAAACTGTCAGGAAGTAAAAGTATTATTAAACCCATTATTTTTCTCGTGTTCGCGTCATATGCACAGCTAGGCTCCTCTGCACGCGCTTCTCCCATCTGTGCGCTTCACGAGTACGCGCTTAAGTAATTTCGTTTTTACCTCAGCCCTATCAAACTAGCCACAACGTCAATCACGTTTTCCGCCATTTACCTCAACCACTCTCACCGCAGAAATTCGGGCCATTAGACTGTATTAATATTAACGGTCTATGATCTTCGTCTTTGGTGTTTTACGGCAGCTCGCATCCAGTTCGTTGCATGCTTAGGACTTCATGAAGGCTTACAATGTTTTGTTTTTTGCCCGCCCACTTGAAATCAAAACGTGATTGGTCGATTTGCCCGTCACTCTCCACACCAAAACACATAGCTTGGCCTTCCCTGGGATTCATGAAGTCCTAACCAATGAATGAGCCAGATAACCGGGCCTTAATAGAGACAGACGATTCTGATTGGATTAGATGTTTTCATGACATGAACCTGACAGTAAGCTTAACGTTAGAACATAGATTAGAGAAAATATATTACATGTATTGTATTAAATTGAATTAAATAGAAATGTAAAAATGTAAAAACATATTTTTATTGAATATTATTTATTTGTATTATTATAAAAAAATCTTTTTATTAATTTTTTAGGCCTTCTCTGAAGGCGTAGAAGGCCCTGAAGGTTCCCCACTGCATTTATGTATGCTTATCTTAATTACATTGGTTAAATGCATTTTACACATGTATGATTTGTGAACCTGTGTGGTAGAAGATACAGCTCATTTGGTACTCCACCAGGGCACATGGCAAGTCTAGAAGGCCTAATCCTGTGCTTATTCCACAGCTCTACACATTCATCCAAGTCTGCCTGCAGGATATGTTGAAAGCAAAATTGAAGCAGGCACTGGTGTTCATTGCTGCCATTGAAGTGTCCATCGTTTCTGAGATCCCCAAAAGGTTTATCCAGAACTGTGCCCTACAAAAAAAAGTCCACATAAATCAGTCACATACAATACTGTACTCTTAATTGTAACCCTTCCAGCTAAAGTCATTTATTGTGATTTTCTGTTTTTCACATTAAATCATTCTGCATAATTTAAAGAACATTCTGTGAAAATATTCCGAATCAAATATGAAATTAATAGCTTTCAAAAATCAAACTTTTATACTCGTTTGTCTGGTTTACAGACAGGGTCACAGATTTGCATATTATGACTAGTTGAAAGAAGTATATGAATGTACAAATTGTAATAGTATAGCATCAATCAAACAAACAATTACATTTATAGCATTAAGTTAATACTATGCTCAAGACTAACCTTGCTTTCCTTAAGATGGACCACCAAGATTCGATGTGCTGATTACTCATTGATGAACCATACATGTGACTTCTTAAACCAGAATAGTAATCTGTATGGTGATGGCGGAGAGTGCACTGTATTGCTGCTAATGTACCGTTTTCTGTTCCACAGTCCGTTCGTAATCTCATAGGAACAACACCCATGCGTTGTACACAGGAAATGAAGTTGTGTGCAATGACAGCAGGGTCGTTGTTTGTATGTCCACAAGTAAGCCACATAACACGCCTCGAAAAACCATCAATGCAACCCGATATAGCGATACCAAATGGTTTCAGTTTATCGTAACCATCTACATGCCATAGATAGTTCGGTCCCATGGAATGATATGTACGCCGGACAAATCTACGACGTGTTCTCTGAAATGTCCCTTGTGGGTTTAGCTCCTGCATCAATCGCATAACATCATCCCGTTTTACATGCAACTTGTGTTTCTGCTGAAGTGCCAACCACATTGTCCGGTAGCCGAATAACTGTCCTGGTCCATGTAGTTCCGCTCTTATGGCATTCCTAACATCGTGTAATGGGGAATAGTTTTTTCTTCTAAACATATTTGCTTTCTTTAGATGTGTTTTAAGAGAGCGCATGCTAATCTTAATGCCATGGTAAGTTGAAAGCATGTCCAAAATCACGGCATATGAATGTCCGTCCTCAAAATAGCATTGAATGTATTCCATTCTTCTACCTTCAAGTTTGTTGATTCAAAAAGTCTTACTTCCTGTATATCTTGATTGACAGACGTGTCGTCGAATCAGCAGTAACCAATCCATGACGTGTCGTGCAATCAGCAGTAACCAATCCACGACGTGTCGTCCAATCAGCAGTAAACAATCCACTTACACATTGTACCTACCTTTTCCGGTTGTTCTGATTTGCTGTTGTGATTTCTGACTTTTTATTTTGCTTTCTGGTTTGTTATTTTGTTTTCTGGTTTGTTATTTTGTTTTCAGATTTGTCGTTGAAGTTTCTGACTTGTTGTTTTGATTTCTGATTATGCGTTGTGTTTTCTGAATTGTTATTTTGTTTTTAGATTTGCCTTTGTGTTTTTAATTTGTTGTTTTAATTTCGGTTTTGCTGTTTTGTTTCGCACTTCCCGGCCACCGTAGAAAAGTCCAAGAGAATTGCAGAAAACATCCAGGGAGGAGTTATTGGTAACGCTATAGTAGGGATGAATCTTTTTCCACTTAAAACCATTTCTCTTGCTACTTTGTCACTTTTCCATGCAAAACACATCTGTTTGGATATTTCCTTTTCCCAACATGGGAGGAGTACCTTTACTGTAGGATGGCGATCCTCTAAATCAGGGGTCCCCAACCTTTTTTTCACCACGGACCGGTTTCAGCTTTAAAAAAAATTCGCGGACCGGGGGTGAGATTGGGGGGGGGGGGGGTCGCTGAGTTGCTGTTCAAACGTGCTGAAAATCCTCCTTTTTGAAATTTACGTTTTAAACGGAAGTAAAGATAACAACCATGCATTAGGAAAATTAATAATTGCTTTATTTAGGCTGTAGTATATTTTCTATAGACGTGTAAAACCATATTTTGGCGGATTGTTTTTTACTTTCATTGTTTTTACTAGTTTGCCTGCCCATTTAGTCTTAATAATTAATGGGACCTAAACGAACTTGGCTTGCTGTTCTCGAAGGCAACTCGAATCTTGGTCGGGCTCGAGACCCAATTCCAAGTAACAGAAGAGAAGAAAAATGCAGTGAAGGAGGAGAGATGCCAGAAGAATTGCGGCTGGGCGCAGAGTAACGGAGACTCACATTTACCATGATTAATGATGATTGACAAGTTTATAGGTTCCTTTCAAACCTATGTTAAAAGTGTAGCCGTTAAAATGTTATTAGCCTAATAGTTTATTTTGATCATGGTGCTACGATCGATGGATAATTCTGAAGTTGTTTTAAAGAAGAATAAAATAATTACTTTTCAGTCATTTGCGCTGTCACACATTTGAACGTCTCCGCATATGTACATCATTGCGACGTACATTTGCAAATGATTCATAAAGTCATACCTCCGCAATGCTTTGATCGATTGTGTTTTAGAAGTACTGTATGCTCAAACTCTGACAGCAATGTGATCGCTGATGCGCTGGTAGAGAGAGAGAGGCGGAGAAAAAAAAAGAGACCGCGGCTCTGTTCAAAAGTGGAAATGATTGATGTTATTTGAAGTCGGCTCTTACAGTACAAAATACCCGATTAAGCTATTACGTGGCTATTATACACATTTTTCGGGACGTTCTTGCGACCCGGTGGCAACTTGTCCACAACCCAGTACTGGGTCGCGACCCGGTGGTTGGGGACCTCTGCTCTAAATGACCTTGAAGATTTACCCAGTAATTCATAATTAGCTGCTTACGCCTGATTTGTAATGGCATTTCACCCACTTCAACTTGAAGAGCAGCTACAGGAGTCGTTTTAAAAGCACCACAACAAAGTCTCAAAGGCTGAGCTTGTATCACATCCAGCTTTTTTAATAAAGTTTTTGCTGCTGAACCATAAAGAATACATCCATAATCTATTACTGATCTTATCAATGTTATATAGATATTTTTCATTGCAGTTCTACTTGCTCCCCATTCTAATCCTCTTAGACATCTCATCACATTTAAAATTATTTTACATTTAGTTTCTATCCTTTGAATATGTTCCTTCCATGTTAATTTAATATCAAACCACATACCCAAAAACTTAAACATTTTAACTCTTTCAATCGTTTGTCCGTACATCTTTATCTGTGTATCAATGCCTCTTTTCCTAGTAAACACTATTGCTTTTGTTTTATCTACTGAAAACCTGAATCCCCATGAATATGACCATTTCTCTACTATTTCATCTCCTTTTTGTATTTTCCTTGTGATATGCTTTATATTCTTTCCCCTTTTCCACAGTGCTCCATCGTCAGCAAATAATGATCTACCAATGTCTCCTTGGACTTGAGAAAATACATCATTTATCATAATTGTAAAGAGTATTGGGCTAATGATGCTGCCCTGGGGGGTACCATTTTCCACCATATATCTTCCAGATAAGGCTTTCCCAATTCTAACTTGAATAGATCTATCAAATAAAAAATCTTTAATCCAATTATAAATTCTACCTGTTATTCCTATCATATCAAGTTTAATCATTAATCCTTCTTTCCAAACCATGTCATAAGCTTTTTCAACATCGAAAAAGACTGCCATTACTGATTCTTTATTTATCTGGGCTTTCTTAATATCTGTTTCTAGACATATAATGGGATCCATAGTTCCTCTTCCTCTTCTAAAACCACTCTGATGAGGTGATAGAATTCCTCTACTTTCCACATAAAATTCTATTCTCTCCGTAATCATTTTTTCCATTATCTTTCCCATGTGCGATGTCAATGCTATTGGTCGATAATTCTTTGGATTTGATGGATCCTTTCCTGGTTTCTTAATAGGAATAATGACTGACTCTTTCCATCCAGTAGGTAACTTTCCTCTCTCCCAAATTTTATTATAAAAACCCAACAATCTAAAAGATGCCAAAATACCCAAATGTTTTAGCATTATATAACAGATTTCATCCTTTCCAGGAGATGTTAATCCAGCCCTTTCAATTGCTCTCTTCATTTCTTCCATAGTGAAAGGAGCATCCATTGTGCCACAAGTTTCGTTCCGCCTTTCAAGCCTTTTAGAGAAAAATTATTTAGTTAATTCTCTTCCTCTCTTTCCCTCCTCAGTTAAATTATTTGAACTATGAATTTCAACAAGTGCTTTTGCTATAATTTCTGCCTTTTCTTAATCAGATCCTGCTGTCTTTTCCCCCACCTTTTAAAATAGGATACTTCCATTCTCTTCTGATTCCTCTCATGCTTTTAATCATGTCCCATACTTCACCGACAGGTGTTGATCTATTCAATTCAATTCAATTCAATTTTATTTATATAGCGCTTTTCACAAAAGTCAATTGTTTCAAAGCAGCTTTACATAAATAGAAGCAGTGAAAAGCACAGAAAAACGACAGATAGCACAACAAAATACATGATAGCATGAGCAGTTAAATTTGCTGCGGCTATGACTCAATATTATAATTGCACGTATTACTAAAGCAACGTATAGAAGAGGAAGCTAGGTAAAGCCCAAAAAGGCTGCCTCCCCGGGGTGAAAAACCTCCTAGGAGAAAAAAAACCCCGGGCTTTTATCCGAGGAAAAATAAGTCCTAGGAGGGAAAAACCCTTGGGAGAACGGAAATGGAGATTTAGCGGAGATTAAGCGGTTCTGCCGGTGATCGTTGGTCAGGTATCAGCTGGGCATAACGTTGAAGGACAGCCAGTAGATCAGAGGTGTGCCGACTTTCACATCTACCGGGACTGGGTCTGTTTGTCTCGTTGTCCTCGGGTCGAGGACGAGACAGGGAGAGAAAAACAAAATCGTATTAGCGTAGCGGCCGTTCATATGTATTGAAGTGTCACACAGTGATGTGGTTTAACTCAGCTTAGTTCCAGACAGACTAAATATTGCGGCATAATTATGTTATCCACAGTTGAGGATTTAGCAAATTGGGGGCCCAATGCGAGGGTATATATGGTAAATAAGGGTCACCTTCCGATCTTTAAGAGAAAATGAAACCTGACGACCCGTTTGACTAAGGCCTAAAGCCCCACTGTCGTCGTTAATGCAGGTTCAGTGGCAAACGGGTCTATATTGTATACCATTTACAGGACCAGGAGAAAACGCCAAAAACATCGCAACCCGACCATACGTGCTAACCCGTTTGACTAAGGCCGGAAGCCCCACTGTCGTCGTTAATGCAGGTTCAGTGGCAAACGGGTCTGTATGGCATACTATTCACAAGACACACGAAAGCGCGAAAAACGCAACCCGACCATACATACCAACCCGTTTGACTAAGGCTGGAGGCCCCACTGTCGTCGTTAATGCAGGTTCAGTGGCAAACGGGTCTGTATGGCATACTATTCATAAGACTTACGATAGCGCCAAAATCGCAACCCGACCATACGTGCCAACCCCGTTTGACTAAGGCTGGAGGCCCCACTGTCGTTGTTAATGCCGGTTCAGTGGCAAACGGGTATGTATGGCATACTATTCACAAGACACACGAAAGCGCGAAAAACGCAACCCGACCATACATACCAACCCGTTTGACTAAGGCTGGAGGCCCCACTGTCGTCGTTAATGCAGGTTCAGTGGCAAACGGGTCTGTATGGCATACTATTCACAAGACACACGAAAGCACCAAAATCTACCAATTTTATTACAAAATGTCTGCCAACTTTTTCTTTTTGCACTCCGTATAACTTGCCTAACCTTTGCTTGCCTTTGCTTGTATTGAATTAAGTTTTGATAATTATGAGTTCTTCTTAACTTTCTTAATGCCTTATTTCTTTCTTTAAGTGCTGTACTACATCCATCTGTCCACAAAGGGACCAATTTCCTCTTAATTTGTCCATTACTTTTAGGAATTGTTTCATTAGCAGCTTCAAGCAATGCCTTTTTAAATTTTTTATCAATCTCCTCAATATCAACTGTCACGATTAATCAGTTTCATGTCTCGTCTCTGTTCCGATTGTTGTCACCTGGACTGTCATTGATTAATTACCTGCCTCATCACACCTGTGTATCATTAGACTGTTTGTATATATACCCCTGCCTGTTGTATGTGCACTTGCCGGATCATCGTCATTACTTCCCTGTCTGTTCTTGTGTTGGATGTTTCTGTATTGGATGTTCCTGTTTTACCCGCCGTTGTATGTTACTCGTGTTTTGTTTCTTGTTTTATATTAAATGTTATTTATTTCATGTGAACCCTGCGTGTGCGTCCTGATTCCTGTTATCAGTAATGACAGAATGATCCGGCCCTTCAAGGACGCAGCGGGTTCGAGGAGGAGAGCTTCCCCTAATATTTGTTTGAGGGGGAGTAGCGGGCACCGGGATCTGCGAGCTTCGAAGTCCCGGTGTCCCTTGGAACAGTGCCGGCGCCAGCCGAGCGCTGATGAGGGGGCGTCTAAAATACCAGAGGGGGCGATCACATGAATGCATATAATTCCCCCAGCTAGAAAATACATAGGTTTGGTACATTAAGTTTTAAAGTGTTATAAACAAACATCTCTGTAATACAACCACAAAAACTACAGCTATAGTGAGCAACGTACAGAGCTCTGAACAATACAACAACAACAAAAAAACGCATACCTAACGTCACATATTAGCACAACACTACTCATTAGAAGTTCAGACCCAGAGGTAGAAATAAATTTTACGTAATGGTGGGGGGCAGTGTTGGCAAATAGAGTTGATGGTTTTCAGCCCAAAAACGGTCCAAACGCAACATTTTATCAACATTTTGGTTCAATTTGATCATATAACGTAGTTACTTTAACTGCCACAAGTAATGCACCAAGCTAGCGATTAAGCAGCTAGAGAACCACAATACCAAAATGACAATAACTCGTTTACATATACAGCTATGCTGTAGGATAGGCTAATTCAAATTCGTTAATTATAAATTTAACAATGTCTGTTTTTTATCTATTTACTCCTGATAAACAGGTGTGTGAGAGAGAGAGAGAGATCGTACAGGCTTACCTTTAACGTTAAATGCAGAACAATAATAGGCTGTTGGTTGTACGTTGACTTGCAAGGATGCTGAAGAACATGAACATCTGAACTTTTCAAAACTATGTACAGTCTGGCTGAAGTTCATGGTGCCCGAATTGACTTAATGACAGCCGAACATTTGGATCTTTGCACCTGAAATGCTCCGATAATTCATCCACGCCACGGCATTAATTGATGTGTGACAATCCGGAGTCCGGTTTGTAGAACTTCCAATGCTATTTTCCATATATCCATTGCTACAGGGCAGGCCCAGGTCACTCTCACACTCCTGTCTGTTAATTTTTATATAATTTCCCACTTCGACATCTTGATTTCCCTCTGAGACTCAGAACGCGGGCTCATTGTCGGCGTGCCTCAAGCCGTCAATACAAACTTGTTCAACTTCAGGCGCGGCTGCAAGAACCAACAACCACATGACGTCAAAGTACTGCGAGAACGATTCGAGAAATCATACTAAGTGTCGTTTCGTCTCACTCTCGCGGCATTTTGACGTTTTCGCCTGATGAATTCGAACAAGCCTATAGGCTATACATGAGTGGGCGTGTGTCACGGTAGAATACATGCACACTTGTTTTTTTGTTTTGTTAAATAATTAGACTTTAAAATTCACTTTTGGAAGACAATACACAAGGCAAACGTGATTTTTAAATAGCGCATTTTATCATTAAAATCCCATTCAACATTAATGGTGATCTGAGGGGGCGGGATAGTGCCAGTGAGGGGGCAACGCCCCCTCACGCCCCCTCGTGGCGCCGGCCCTGCCTTGGAACTTACCGAGAGGGAGTGCTCAAAACTCCAGGCTGAGCTCAAGTTACCCGTCGCCACGCCCGATTCATTCCCCGGGGTGGCTGCCGCGACACTCGAGGCGACTCCTGTGAGGGTCGAATCGTTTCTGTTGGTTCCCCTGTTGGTTGAGTCATCTGGGTCAGTTACTAGGAGGTCCACCGCCATGCTCAAATTGGGGCTCAGAACGGCCGCCATGCTCAATTTTTCCCCGGGATGGTCGCCACCGTGGATGAGCCCGTTTCCCCGAGATGGTGGGAGTCGACTCCCGGGACAATCGGATCCCCAAAGGTTCCCAAGAGGGTCGAGTCTTCAAGAGTCGGTTCCTGAGATGGCCGCTCCGGTTCTCCCGGCTCCGCCCCGGCTCCCTGCCGGTTTCACCCTGGCTCCCTGCCCTGCCGGCTTCGTCCCGGTGTTCGCCATGGTCTCCAAGCCCTCGGTCCTCCCCCCAGATTCACCCTACTGGATTTTTTTTGTTAAAGCTGTAGTCTACGATGTTGAAAATCGGTTGAGAAAGCCTGAGACGGTTAGTAAGTTTTAAAAAACTCATCCCGCCCCTCTGTGCTACCTGATCCCTCCCACCGGGAAACGAACTGAACAACGTCACTCATTCAAGCTTTGATCACTGGTAGTAAACATCAGAACAGAGATTTACCGAGCAGTAAACACATAAAGCCTTGAAGGAATGAACAATTACAATTATGATTGCAATTGACGTTATTTACATTCACAAAAACGTTTGGCATACGTTTCCCCTCCTGATCTTCAAGAAATGACTTTGTAAATATAATTACTTTGACCCATGATACGCGATGCCTAACGGCTAACATTCCAATGCCGACCGGCAGCATGAGCATGTTGTTACCAGACTGATAAAAAGATTTATGTAACACCACACACAATCTTTGTAAATATAATTACTTTGACCCGTGATACGCGATGCTAAACGGCTAACATTCCAATGCCGACCGGCAGCATGAGCATGTTGTTACCAGACTGATAAAAAGATTTATGTAACACCACACACAATCTTTGTAAATATAATTACTTATATTATATTAAATATTTAACTTGTTTGACTCTGTGGACCCTGTACCGGGTCCAGAATTATCTTATTTTGACTTAATATAAAATATTCCTTTAATTTTTAATGGTCTGTCATGGACCCAGTACCACATATGAGATACTGTTTGAAAGCTTAAACTCTCTACTTTCTGCAGATATGCATCACTTTGAGATATTTTTTACTGTAAGAAAGTTATTTACACTTAATTTACACTATCACCCCCCACAATTTTTTTATATGATTTAATATTCACATATTTTATATTTTTCAAGTATGACAAACATGGGCAAGTCTTATATCAAATGAAAGCTCTCACTCTCAGTAATAAGGCTACAGCGTTATTTTTGTTCTATTATTATCACATATCCAACAATCCTCGAATGAATAATGAGGTAAAAATGGTCTTTTGCAAACATATGGGAAACTTGAGTGTGAACTGCCGCAACACATCCTCACCCCATTTCGTCAATATTTGACGACACTTGACCATTCGTCATATGTTGACGTGAAGGGTATACCTTTCGCGTCATTTTTTGACGAACTGGGGACTTCGATACTATTACGTCCGTTGCATTCTCTTTCCTATTTTATTACCATTTGCGCGTCGGTTTAGGGTTAGATTACGCGAAATTAAACAGTGTACGCGAAATTAAACAGTGTACGCGAAATTAAACAGTTGTCACCTGGCGTTGGGGTTAGAAACAGTTGTCACCTGGCGTTGGGGTTAGAGTTAGGTTTGGGTAGGGATGTCATTATGTAAATCTAACCCTAAACCGACGCGCAAATGGTAATAAAATAGGAAAGAGAATGCAACGGACGTAATAGTATTGAAGTCCCCAGTTCGTCAAAAAATGACGCGAAAGGTATACCCTTCACGTCAACATATGACGAATGGTCAAGTGTCGTCAAATATTGACGAAATGGGGTGAGGTTGGGTTGACTGCCTCAGATAGCACAGATAGCCACAAATGATACACCATCTTTTATCTTAGGTACTCTAAACAATGAGTCCATTCACAGCATTTTCTTTGTTTGTGTGCATAATTATTCCCTTGCTATTTATTATATGTGCAAAACTAAAAATTAATATATGAAAAATGTATTTTCGCACCCTTCAGTAAAATGAGAATAACTTTTGAATGTGACATGCTAAAGCTAAAGTTCATTCTTTTTTTGGGTGTTTACTGTCTGCTGCTGGTAACAACCAGAACTGTCTGCAGTCTGCTAGAGCACACAGAACCAGAGTTATACACTATCAAAGACAGTATTTACCACATAAAAAAAAGAAAATTTGGTGTTTTATCATATGAAGAACAACATAAATAACAATATTTGTCACAAAGAGCAGCTTTTTATGTAACTTCAAAGGGTTTTCTGCAAAATGATATAAAGATATTGCATTTATTCCACTGTATGTGATTATGGGAGCACTTCAAATATTTTTAGGCAGAAATTGTATACAAAAAGGGTATTATTCACCCCATCAGTTGGAGTAAAGTAACTTTTGCATTTATTATGATAGAGAAAAAATTCCTTTTTCCTCTGTAAGCTGGCAATAGCTGGAATCAAACAAAAACTGTCTGCAGGTTTCGTTACCACTCAGGGCCAGCATTATAAACTTTTAAATACAGACTTCCTAAAAAGCGCCTATTTATTTTTGTGTTTATTAGAGGACTGACAACACATACAACCATGTTGAGCACTTTTAACAGTGTTTTATGTAATTTCAAAGGGTTTTCTGTAAAATGATACCAAACTTTTGTATATGCACCTCTGCTTGTGGGTATGAGAAGCTTTTGAAATTAGGGTAGGCCAAATCCAGGCGGAAATCCCCAAAATAGCCTCAGAGTGTAAGATAGAGTGTGTTTGATAGACAACTATAATGAAGTAATTTACTGTAAAGAAGCTGCAGAACGACACAGAGACTCTGAGGACATCAACACCGAATATCAAGTAATATTCTGTACATTATGCATTTCTTTGATCATATTTGTTGTTGTATCTTTGTACAGTTTAATGTAAACTTTCTAAAGTGTACAACTTTAATTGTATTTCATTTGATTTGTTGTGTGTGTGTGTGTGTGTTTATATAGTGTATTATGCCAAATACTTATATATACTTTTTATATTTCCACAGGACTCCCAAAGAGATGTCTGTCCAGATGAGGGTGCATCAACATTAACTTTGCTGACAAGTACTGTATATGCTTTAGAAATGTTTGAATAATTCCAGGAGAGAGCTCTGCATTTGAATCTAGAGCCCTATTTGGACGGGATTAGTTTTACAGGGGGACCTCTGAGAAAATCTTGCTTGGAGTGCCCAGGTGAACCGAAACTTTCCTATGATGCATGGGAACAGTTGTTTGCGAATTACTTGCTTGCTATCGGTGGCGAAGAGTTTTCGACCGAGAGGAAAAGAGCGCTGCTAATACATTGCTTAAGGAATACAAGGACAACGAATCTACAATACACTGCCTCTTACCGCTGATACTTACGACAGGTCTCTACAAGAGCTGAAACAATTATTTTCTCCGAAGCTGAATGTTGTCTCCGAGAGATATCGCTTCAGACAACGTGCTCAAGCCGTGGGCGAGTCCACTGATCATTATGTCGCATCACTTCGTGAGTTAGTGAAAACATGTGCATTTGGAAATTTTGAACATGAAATGATTCAAGATCAGATTGTAGAAAAACGTGCATGCCCAGAATTCGCGAAAGACTGCTTTTAGAGCTGGATTTAACCATTGAAAAGACACTGACTATTGCTAGACAAATTGCAGCTGCAGTTGCAGACGCTAAAGTCATTGCTGAAGGGGATTCAAAGCAAATAGCAGTAATTCAATAGCATAAAAAGACACGGATGCACAAAAATAAACCAAGGTTTAAACCAAAAGTGGATAAACGTGTGAAAGAACAGCAGCATTGTTACCGGTGTGGATCTGCTAACCACCTGGCTAATGATAAATCCTGCCCTGCTAAAGACTGCAAATGTAGAACATGCGGGAAATTAGATATTTCTCAAAAGTGTGCAAGACTGCAACAAAGTCAGTTAACGAAGTATGCTTACCTGAAGTAACAGTACTCTGCGTGAATGACTGCCATACTGATGATGGAGCACCAGTCTGTACTTTTACCATTGCTACGTCCACATCTCATATACAGACCTGCACTGTTAAGATGATGGTAGACACAGGTTCGGGAGCATCGATCCTGACGGAATATATGTGACCCGTCACGGAAACCAGGGACACAAGTCAGCAGCACAAGTTTCGAGAAAATGAGAATCAAAGTTTTTTTTTTCAAAATTTGTGATTTTCGTTTTATTGCAGAATCTGTTAGTTGAGATCACGAAGAAGCCTCGCCATGTTTGAGATAGCAGTTTATGTATATTTAAAAGCGTACATTTTGCGGTTGAAATAGGCTTGTTTTTCCAGAGATTCTAGCGTGCAGCGGGGGGCGTAATTGTCTGTGTGTATATTTACATACTGTATAAGCTTGTGTTTTCGCCTCCGCCCCCACAGGGAACAGCGTGACTACTGAATAAGGATAGTTCGCCCAAAACTGAAAATAATGTCATTAATGACTTACTCATATGTCGTTCTAAACTAGGAAGACCTCCGTTCATATTCGGAACACAGTTTAAGATGTTTTAACTTTAGATTTAGTCCGAGAGCTTTCTGTTTCCTCCATTGAAAATCTATGTACGGTTTCCATGTCCAGAAAGGTAATAAAAACATCATCAAAGTAGTCCATGTGACATCAGTGGGTCAGTGAGATTGTGGTGAAGCATCGAAAATACAGTTTGGTCCAAAAATAGCAAGAATTACGACTTTATTCAGCATTGTCTTCTCTTCCGGCTCGAGCGTGAAGTCACGTGACGGTGACGCGGCTGTCCTGTTCCTCAGACATGTTTGCTTAGTTTTATTTATTTTTTTCAAACTTATAGCGTGCGTCTCCCCAGACTGTAAATGAAGCTTGGGCGCACAAAACAAAAGAAAGATAAAGAAGCTGGGGCGGAACAAATAACAGTCAGCTGCGTCCCACGTCAGCCGCGTCACTGACTTTATGGGGCGCCGCAGTCGGATGACGTCAAAGTACCGCGAGAGCTCTTCAAGAAATCTTACTGAGTAGTTTAATTTCGACTCGCTCTCGCGGTACTTTGACGTCTTGCAGCGCAGCATGAAGTCAAACTCATAAGTTACACAGAGACCCTATTTTAAATACAAAATTTGATGGCGGGTTCATGTGTTTAACGGAACGCAAATACCGGACTGTAATCTGATATACCCTTACATGTTACGATGTAAATAGTCCTCAAATTGTATATTATATTGTATTACCAGAAGTTCATGCGAAATCTGATGTAAACAATAGACTATATATTTCACGGATTATACGCATTTGTGGACAAAAATCATTGGATGATTCACACATCTGAAACAGACTGGATTCGACTTGTGATCCCCACAAAGGTAAAAGTCCTGTTTATTTTTGCATGTTGTTCATTCGGACTTCTGTAATAAAATACTACATATGATGCTAGAATATCTGTCAAAACGGCTTTACAGGGGGTATGGCTTAGCTAAATGAGATGTAAATGAGCCCTATTGTCTCTCCAGCCAGGGAAAAGGGAAAGTGTTAACTTTTTTCTTTCTCAAATTTCTCAGCATTCTCTTTCTTGAATGTGTTACATTCAAATGGCCACAACTTCTCCAAATCTTATCAGATTTCCATGTGTTACACATCGTTAGAAAGCTTAGAAACTGCACTTTCAGAATATATGAATAACTCAAAATGCCCCAGATCCGACTTGTGTCCCTACTTTCCGTGACTGGTCAAAAATTGGCTAATCATACATAGTATTAATATGCAAACTTACAAGTTTGACAAAATAAAAAATAAAATAAAAAAGTAAAATAATAACAATAATAAATAAATAAAGATAGAGAGAGGGAGAGAGAGAGAGAGAGAAAAGAATGCATGATGAAGATAACGTTATACTGGTACAAACGAACAACAGGTTCCGGCTAGGTGGAGTCGGGGTTGTAGGAGGGAGTTTAAATAGCAGCAGCAGGAGCGATGAAAGCGGCTCAATGAATTGGAATTTAAAAGGTCGGTTGTTACGGATGTCGTAAATGGATTGGTGCGCGTCATGAACAGCTGATTATCAGCTGATTCATGCTTGACTGACGTGGCATTCCTGAACAAACGCGATGCTTAATGTAGCCAAGGTTTTATAAGGGTTGGAGCTAAAATCTGCAGGACATTGACACTCCAGGACTGACCCCTGGCTCTAGTGCATCCCAAATTTTTTAACATTAACATTTTTAATATAACATTATAGTTATTATGGCCTTTAGAAACATTTTTTAGAGGAGATAAGGTAGTGCACAAAAGGCCCCTGTGGTGCGGCCTAGGCTTTTTTCCGTAATGACGTTTTTTACCTTACACTACTTTTACTTTTATATTTTAAGTAGTTTTGAAACCAGTACTTTTTCACATTTACTTGAGTAAAAAGCTTGAGTTGATACTTCAACTTCTACAAAAGTCTTTTTAAAACCTAGTATCTATACTTCTACTTGAGTAATGAATATGAATACTTTTGACACCACTGGTTAAGATACAAATCGACAATTTGACGATTGAGGGGAAACCGAACTGCCAAGCTTTTGAAAGAGCATCTTGCAGTAATAGAATGGACCTACTGGCTTGGAAACAAGCATAAGAAAGGATTACTTGGTCGTTTATTGAAGGACATTCGGCACCAGTTTCCCTGTTAGCCAATAAGTGTAATTAATTTATAAAATTTTATACATTAAAAGGTGACTTCTTATCCTAAAAGAGGTTAAGCTGTTTGTAAAACATTTTTTTTTTCTATTTTCTTTTTTGTAAAACAGCTTTATGGTGTTGAAAAGTTTTCAGATATACAGGCACTTAAAATAAAGTTCATGGTGTATGTACTGATTTCCTTCTCAGCTCTTTCCAGCTGTTGATTCAACTGGTTTATACTGTTTATATATACGCTGAATAAAGCAGTAAAAGTTAAGATCAAAGTCCATTTGTGTCCACAGTACATTGTTTGCAATGGCTTGAACCTTCACTTTTTATATTCATGTCATTTCCCAGTTATGCCACAATGTTCATAAGTGTTTCAAAGCAATAAGTCACCACTTCAGTTGAGGGGCCACAAACATGATGAAGTCATTGATAGTTAATGCTTAGTTAATGATGACCACTTTATTTGAATGCCCACAGAATTTGTATGTTCCCAGTAATGCCACAATGTTAATAAGTGTTTCAAAGCACCAAGTCACCACTTTAGTTGAGGGGCCACACACATGATGAAGTCATTGATAGATAATGTTTATGTAGCGCCCTCTACCCGTAAACTATAATTAGGTGGAGGACCGGGTTCTCTTTTGTTTCTTTAATGGGATATTACTCTCCTTCCTAAAGTATTTTTTGTCTACTGATAATCTAAATTATTCAGTGTACACACTAGCTGCAGTAAGTTATCACCAGACTTCAACAAACTCAAAAGGTAAGTAAACTAAATTACATTTATTTATGTACAGAATGAAATATAAAAATAATTGTTTGTATATAGGTACCCCAAAAAAAATCAATAAAGCAAAAATAAAAGTAAACCTGTTGTGTGTTTCTTTTTTTCTCTGTATAAACCTTTAAACTACCTGCTCAGAGGTTCACAGGTTATATCTCACAATACTCACAGAAGATGTATGATTCGTTACAATAAATTGCATCAATCATTAAAAGTATCAAACCCCAAGTAAACAATGTGATCAGATGTGTTACACATGTAGTTAGATCACTTCAGGAACATAAACAAAAGTATTGATAACCAAAAACTCCAGGTAAACAGAATACACAATATTGTAACTCAGTCAAAATCATATGCGTGGGCCCACACACACACACCAGTCACCAACCCTAACCTGTAGCAGGCCTGTAAAGTTGCTGGGGAGCGTGGTGGCCTTTAAAACTTGAAAATGGCCTCTTCACTCTTACGAGCAAAAATAAACAAAAAACAATAAACAAATCACCTGAATGGCTTCCAAGGTGGTTGAAACACGAAATCCTCTCTTACAAAGCAGTAGATCTGTCTGTAGTTTCTCTGCCTCCTCTACAGAACAGCAGCGCGATCCTCTATTACCATGGCAACGACACTCCGAACCATGTCCAACGTAGCGTCACAACGGGTCCATGAATTTCTCTTCGCCACGATAATTAATTAAACTAAATGCACTGCAGTACTGTTGAAAAGCAGTCCTATAGAATGTTCTTTCGTGCTAAATTGCTATAAATAGCGTAGCTTCGTGCTGCGCTGTACAGCAGACTCAGAAGAAGTAAACTTAACTTTTACTCTTAAACAGAGCAGACAACTAAATAAAGTAGATAGCAGATGTAGATAACACGTTTTTCGCCAAATATAGACATTTAACACACTTTGCTAGTGGTTATTAATCTATATCCAACTCAAACTTACAGGAGCAAACAAAAAACAGACCTCTCTCTTCGATCGGCAGTCCTCAACTCCCCCTCTATCCAATCATAATTCTCTGTATATGCACAGAGGCGGGTATAAGTGGTAAAAGGGCGAATTACAAAAAAAAAAAGAACAAACTTGCTAGGCTCAGACACGTTTTGAGTCAGTGCATTACTACCAAACCTTATACATGCAAAAACTCTTAAAGGGGAAGTACACAATTATTTTCACAGTATACACAGACACAATTATGATATTATTTGAACAGCCAACAATCATAAATGCACAATCACATAAAAAAATACCAAATTAAACTTAATATAACCCTAGCTGGGCTACATTTAGTTAATAATGGAATTCATGATGATTTATGTACCACCACTACTGTAGCTTTATCCACAATCGGTG
This sequence comes from Paramisgurnus dabryanus, assembly GCF_030506205.2. Lineage (NCBI taxonomy): Eukaryota > Metazoa > Chordata > Actinopteri > Cypriniformes > Cobitidae > Paramisgurnus > Paramisgurnus dabryanus. The sequence continues at coordinate 17,516,703 of NC_133360.1, read as the reverse complement.
GTAAAGACCGATTTTTTGTGAACAAAGAAAACCTCATGATCATGCGTAATAAATCATAATTCATGATGATGTACTCCTCTTAGTTAATGTTTTCTTTAAGGTGTTGTTCATCCATGAAGTCATGAATGAAAACCGTTGAACTTGTGACAATTTGTCCAGTTAAGAGTTGTTCTATCACTGAAATAATTTTAGAGACATAATTTAAAGGTAAAAAAAACTACATAGTGTTGCTTTAATTACGAAATTTGTATTTTATTTTTAAATTGCTATCTTGTGTTTCTGGCGCATTCGCGAATTAATGACTCGTTTGAGTCGATTCCTTACAAAGTGTTGCAAATAAATGAGTCTTTTGAGTCGATTCTTTACAAAGCGAATGGGCCAAACGTTTTTAATTGGTTAACAAATTAGTTTGAATGAATTGTTCAGATCGCTGCAAAAACGGAATCGTCCGAAGCTGTTTTACTCGTAACCTATGTAGAAACACGCAGAATATAACCAGTGTTGGGTGACGTGGAAATGAATTTACCAATCTTTTAACAAAAAGCAAAACTTCACTCATGTACCCGCCATTACATACACGCGACCTGTTCGTCATCAGACACAGTTAAACACGTGCAACCTCCAGAAGCATTGTAGCACAGATTGAAAAAAATACATCGATGATTGACATCTGATTCGCTGTAAACTGTACTGTATGATGTAAGTGATTCTCACAAAACACACGTGACATGACAAACGTAAGAAAACATGAGTTTTGTCTAAAATAATTTTTATGTAAGTGTAAACTGTCCTTAGACCATCTTAGGAGATTTTAACTTTATACATAGCGAATGCAAAACTGTTGTCAGTTTACTTGTCTGATATTTCAGCTATAAGCTACATCAACATTGACACTAGAGTTAATTTGTTAATTTGTAATGCTTGTCTATTCTGTGTTTGTATTCTTTTTTTCTGTACTGTTTGTGTATGTTGCAGTTTTACACATACTGTAGAAGTGCCCTTCATAAGTTTTCTTCTGTTTGTTGTGGAGTCAAGAAATGTCTAAACATTAAAAGATGAACATGAGACAAAAGTACAGAATCTGTCACATTATTATTTTTTTAATGGTCACTGAGCTGTGTCCTGATTGTTACCACATGAAAAGTATAAAATGTGTAGGATCAGTTTGATTCACTTATGTGCATTTGGGTACAACACACATAAATCAGCATTAAATGCTGTTGTTCTTTGTTGTTAAAGCATGTATGTGTTGAAACATAAACAAAGGTTAATAAAATGTGACATTCTAAACTTCTGACATACTGATATTTATCTTATCAATTTCTGGTCTCCACAGCAAACAGAAAAATCTTGTCTTTACAGTTCTGATACTTATGGAGGGCACTGTATTGTGTGTGTGTGTGTGTGTTTGCACGTGTATATCTAGATTTATTTTTTCATGAGTAACTAGTAACTCGCTACTTGAGTATTATTTTCATTGCATACTTTTTACTTCTACTTGAGTAATTATTTATTTAGTTACTTGTACTTTTACTTGAGTAAAGTTTTTGGCTACTCTTTCCACCTCTGTAAAAATCTTCATGAATCTAGGCTGAGTTTGCCACGTTTAAGCCTAAATAATCAGACAGATAGCAGCTAGCTATCATAGCTTGCAGACAAGCAGCATAGGCTACAATTTTTTTGGTAGGCATTAGGCAAACATGTTTGCTGATTTTAATAAAGACCCTGTTATTCTCAGTCCTTCATATAGGCCGTGAGTTTAAAAAAATGTTTGGGGGGGCCCTTTATTTTGGTCAGAGCAACTGCCCCTAAAAATTCCTGTGCACGTCCCTGCATGAATTCATGATAATTCATGTACCATAACCGTAAAGTGTTACCAAACAAACAAACAAGAAAATCTTAAAATCAATCCTGCAGCGGATGGGAAGCCAATGTACAGTAGTGAAGCTAAGGCAGGGGTTATGTGCTCATACTTTTTAGTCCCAGTTAAAAGCCGCGCTAGTGCATTCTGGACCAACTGCAAACGTTGGAGAGACGACTGATCCAAACCAACATACAAAGAGTTACAGTAGTCTAATCTAGATGTTAGAAGAGCATGAATTACACTTTCAAACTTCTTGCACGGCAGATAGGGTTTTACTTTAGCCAACAGTCTCAATTGAAAAAAAACCTGGCTTTTACAACAGAACTAATCTGTTTATCAAACTTAAAAGCACTTTCAAAAATTACACCAAGATTTCTGCTAAATAGACGAATATACAAACCTAAATCACCAAGTGCACTGTAAAAAATGCTTGTGAAATCTACAGTAATTAACTGTGTTCATGCACAGCAAATAACTGTAATAAAGTTCACAGTGGATTACAGTGCATTCAGTGTGAAATCACAGTAGTGTTTTTAAACTGTAAAAATCACAGTAAAAAGGTATGTGCTGTAGAAAATCACAGTAAATAAAATATCCTGCAAAGATTCACAGTAACCAGCAATGTACTGTAGATACTCACAGTAACCAACATTGTACTGTAGAGACTCACAGTAACCAACATTGTACTGTAGAGACTCACAGTAGGGGTGAGCAGGGGCGAAAGTACAATTTTTCAGAAAAACTTAATTTTAAAAGATAAAGTTTTAGACAGATATATTTTTGCTGTGATCAGTAACTCAAGTGTGGACTATGAATTACAGGTGAAATTTTGGAAACAAAATGGCCTTAGACTCTGTCAGCAGGGACGAAAGTAACACATAGGTGGCTCAAAAGCAGAACAGAACAAGATAGATTTTTGTGTTACACTTGTTTTTAGTAAATAAACATGACTATGATCTTGTTTATATGTATTTTCGGTTAAATTTTGGTTTCATCAAATGTTTCTAAAGCAACCTGACAGTACAAACTTGAATTGTTGAAAAAAAAAACATTTTAACAGTTTGAACACAATAAAATTAAATCAAAAAAAAAAATATTCATTTTCAACATAATGCAACAGTATTGGCAGTAGGAGAAGAGTAACAAGTGTTACTTTCATCCCGACAGGAACTCCTGACATTTAAACCCGATTGACTTTTATTTTTAAAAACTCTGAGAAATCAAACTTCATGATGTGTTACAGCACATTTTACAGTAAATGTTTTTAAGTCCATTCAACAACAATTTTTGTTAGCAACATGCTGATGTCCTATCTTATTCAGGATACTCAAAATAAACTGAAGAAAATTATTTCTTCAATAATCTTTGTTGGGAATTCCTTTTTAAAGTATATTTATTATATTATATTTGAGTATTATGCTAGTAATGACAAATTAGATTTATTTTCTATTTCTTTAAAGGAGAAAGTCACTATGATTATTGTTTTGTCTACAATATGGTACACACAACATTCAATTAAATATGCTACCATACTGAAATAAATTGTAGGTTACACTTAATACTTATACAACTATAAATAAGTTTTCAACTATGTGAACCAACTTTCACTAATTTGCAACTATATCTCAACTAACTGTCTAACTGTCCTTAGAGTATTAGTAGACTGTTAGGGTTAGGGAAGAGGTTAGGGTTAGTGGAATAAGTTGACATGCACCTGCAAAGATACTTATCACAATATCATCACAATAAAGTGTGAATAGATATTAAGCAGACAGTCTACTAATACGGTAAAGATTGGTAGGATAAATAGTTTCAAAGTTACTTATAATTAGTAAAATGTCTAAAGTGAACTATCGAAAAAAAGTGTTACCAAATTGTATTGGCTGACTCGTCATGTTGCTTTGAGTATAATTGGTTAATATGACTGTCATTCAGTAAACTGGCCAATGACTGCTCTGTGAGCACTGGTTTAGTTTGAACAAACTAAGGGTGCATCCCAATTCAGGGTCTGGATCCTTTTAAGGCCGCGGACTTTGAAGGCAAGGCTCAATATTTGAAGGCAGCAGCCTCTAAACGCCATGGAGTGAAATGAAATGAGACGGTCTAGCCTACGGGGGCATCACTTGCTTTTCCCGCCCACTACGCTTGTCACTGGGACACAAAAGCTGAGACCTATCAGACTTTTAAAAATAAATATGGTGGCAGATTTTTTTATTTTACTTTAGAAAATATTCAAACAAATTAGCGTCGCACACCTGAAGTCAATAGATGGGTGCGTAGGATAAGACGACAAAAAGTCTCAAAATATACAAAGAACAATTCCCGCACACTATCTGCTTGCTGAAAAAATGTATTTAATGAAAGTTGCGTTGCAACGTTTCGATCAACTGATCTTCATCAGGCAACATGAAGAGCAACATGATCTTCATCAGTTGCCTGATGAAGATCAGTTGATCGAAACGTTGCAACGCAACTTTCATTAAATACATTTTTTCAGCAAGCAGATAGTGTGCGGGAATTGTTCTTTGTATACTTTAGAAAATATAACACATTGATGCAGATTAAACTATCCAACAGTATGTAAAATTCACCAGCCTTAGAAATATACAAAAGCAAAATGCAACACACAACATTGCAGCAATAATATTAATTTACATCACTAAAACATCATTTATAATAGTAAAACAGACACAAGGACCTTTAATTAGCAAAATATACAATTTTATTTAACTACAGTTTTGAATGTTTATTTCAAAATACCCAGACTTCATATTGAATTTTGGGATAGCCAAGGCTGTGAAGGAGACATCTTTGGATCCTCGGTAGGGCTGTAACGATTTATCGTGCAAATGCGCGTTTTCTCAATTAATGAATTTGCATGAATTACGGTGAAATGTCGCCACATCCAAAAGCCAGGGGGCGCTCTCGTGCAGAAACTAACTTTGTGCCACAGAAGAAGTAGGCTAGAATTGCAAACGCTGTTCCAGGAAATGTCTACAAGAATATTTATATTGCTGTTCTTCAAATAGTTTCAGGTATTTTCATGATAATAAAGAATATTTTGAATGATTTTGTTTTATTTTGAATGATTATGATTTTTGATGCATTATCAGGCAGGTCTTTATAATGGGACAAGCTATAGCGTTACAGCCCTAACTCGGAATCAGTGGGGAAAAGGCCACAGTAAGAGGCTTTTATATGAATGAGCCTTTGAATTGTGACAGCCTTCGTCACAGCCCGGTGATGTCATTTGCCTTCAGATACGGCCTTGGAAGGCCACAGCCCCTGAATTGGGATGCACCCAGTATGTCAGTTTAAAGGGCGATTTATAGTCGTGCATAGGTCCGTAGCCTGTGCATAGCTCTGCGTAGCCTGATGCGCACCTCACAAAATTTTTAAAAGCGCATCAGATCTTCTGACGCGCGTCTATCTACAGCGCGTCAGATTGGTCCACCAGAACCCCTCCCGTCAGGTAAAAAAAACTGTGTCATAGGTATTTCCGTTTGTGACGGTGAAAACAAAAATGAGCCAAGTTGAGGAGTGATTTAACTCAAATTGCATCAAAAGTCGATGTTTATTTACTTCCATCATTACTGGTCTTCTCAAATTATACACAACAAGTTGCTGTCTCTTCTTCGTTTGTGGGTTAACTTGCTTAGCTTCTTCTTCTGTGACTTCTTTTGCTGCTAAAATCAGTGGCGGTTCTACACGGAGGCCAAGGGTGGCCCGTGCCTCTGTAGACATGTCCCTGGCCACCCCTGTGGCCACCCCGTGCTGACCAAATAAAAAAGTATATATTTATTTTTATTTTACACGCGAGCGCCAAAAGCGGAACTAATGCGACGCAACGTTCAACACGGGCAAATTAGAGCGGCGCACCCAATCACTGTAGCCGTGTGTGGTGCTGCTCGGCGAGTGTCTCAATTCGTTCCCAACCTCCCGATGTAGTGAATGTGTATGCAGGTTTGGGCACTGGTAAGGACTCTAGCTCACTTCACATTGGGACACTTGTTCTCCTGTGACGTGGCTGCTTAAGCGCGTTGTGATCATTCACAGCTGTTACTCATCAACAACCGGCAAAACCAACATCTCGCTTACTTTTAAAGTTTACACATTGTAAAAAGCGCTGTAATTATGCTCTTACATATACGTGCATAAAATTGGAGGAATATAATTAAATGTTACATATAAAAATGTTTACAATTTAAAATAAATATTATTTTAAATACTGATTAGATTGTGGTCCCTAACTGTCTAGCAATGTGTGTTTATATGTAAACTAAAACAAACGTTTGTCTTTATAAAAGTTTGCATTTCATAAAGTTTTTTTTATTGAGTAGGCTTGCATGCTTTTCGGTTGGGGGGCTTTAGAAAAGAGCCCAGCTCCCCTTTTGCACCTGCACTCACTCTTGTATTAAATAAAAAAGTATATGATTGTAAAGTAAAATAAAGTTTACAGGGTAGTTTCCCGGAAAGGGACTAGTCCTAGACTAAAATAAATGTAAGAGCTGTCCAAACTGAAAACAACTTGCAATGCCATATCTTAAAATACAGCTTTGTTTTGCTTCAAAATGTACACAAGTAATGTATAATGTATGTTAAAACTAGTTATATTTCCTAATTAAACTAAGGCCTAGTCCTATCTTAAACTAATTATTGTAACCACCCTTATAATCTCTAAATATAATTTCTTTCCATTTTTTATGTGCCCCTCTGGTAAAACACTGGCCCCTCCTTGGCCCCCCTAGTGAAATTTGTCTAGAACCGCCACTGGCTAAAATATTTAATTTTAGAGAAAATACACATGGTAGGCTAATAGATACTTTAAACAGTATTACACTGAAATCATCTTGGCCATATGCTGGTGAGACATGAAAACACATAAGCCATCTGAATGGAGAGCAGTCCCATTAGAGTTTTACCAGTGGCTAAATATGTTTAAAATAAATATGTTTATTCATACTGTAGGATCCAGTAGATTACTAGCAATTTAAATGAAAACAGCTTTTCAATCTCTTAACATTGTCTGTTGTGGTATGGTTTCACTGACCTTTTTGGGCATATTTTAATGTTACTTATACACTGTAAAATTAGGATTCTGAATTTAGAATCATTTTTAGAATGAATGGTTGTGTTGTGCACTAGAACTATTTATTTTAGAGTGAAAATATTGTAGACATAAATTTGTTTTGCATTTCAGTTATTATACTTCACAGTAATATTGTGTTTAATAAAAATTGGAGGAAACTTTAACAGTTTACTTGAAGTGTACTTTTGATTTATAATTAATGATTTTGTTTTATTTACAGATTGTACTGAATTATATTTAGATATTTTTAGATTGTAACAAAAGTTTAAGATGTTTTAAGATACATTTCTTGGGAATTCATACTTTTTCATCCAAATTAAAATGTTATTTTACAAATGTTAGCATGCATTTATTGAATGTATTTGACTGTAAAAAATTTTTTTTAATTTAGTACATATCTGTGAAATAGTAGCATTTTCCCTCAAATCAGAAAACTTATTGTATTGTTTTGTAATTTAGCATATTTAAATTAGATAATTAACGTTGTGACATGATCACACAAGATACATGTTTTACCACTCATTATATTGTGACTTATGTATATTTGAGTTTAAATTAGTTTTACGTGTTTTCTTAGCCATTTTATCCTTTTGCTATTTTATGTGTGTATGTCTTTTATTTTGCTTCGTCTGCCTGTCATGTGAGGGGTCACATGACATGGAACTTTGTATAAAAGGAAGGAGCAGGAGCACATGGTTAGCTGACGCTATAGCTCAAACAAGCGGTTGCTGGGTTGTGGAGTTTGTGTATTTGGGCTTACCTGTCCAGTTACGTTTTATGGACTTTGGATATCACTTTCTTGGATTTTATATACACAGTGGAAACTGTGCACATTTGTACTTTTAACACGCTTGGACTTTTATATTGTTTTAGATTTGTTTTTTGTATTTCCACCTTTTGACAGTCTTGAGTTTTTAAATAATTGTAACTCAACCTTTAAGGCTGGCCGTTACAACTTTATTTTAACATTGATGAATGTTTACAGAAAATAACTAACCAATCAAATGCTGTAGGGAAAACCACAATGAACTATATATTAAAAACATATAATCTCTGCTTAGTTACTTGTCAATGACTGCCAGTAAATTACTGTGGAAAAAAATCACAGTAGTTACCTGGCAGCCATTGACAATAGTAATTTACTGTAGAAAAGAAATCACAGTAGTTAACTGGCAGCCATTGACAAGTAACTTACTGTGGAAAAGAAATCACAGTATTTAACTGGCAGCCATTGACAAGTAACTTACTGTACGGAAAAATCACAGTAGTTAACTGGCAGCAATTTACAAGTAACTTACTGTACTGAAAAATCACAGTAGTTAACTGGCAGCAATTGACAAGTAACTTACTGTACGGAAAAATCACAGTAGTTAACTGGCAGCAATTGACAAGTAACTTACTGTACGGAAAAATCACAGTAGTTAACTGGCAGCAATTGACAAGTAACTAACAGTACGGCAAAATCACAGTATTTAACTGGCAGCAATTGACAAGTAACTTACTATAGAAAAAAAACACAGTAGTTAACTGGCAGCAATTGACAAGTAACTTACTGTGCTTTTTCTAAAGTAAGTTACTTGTCAATTGCTGCCAGTTAATTACTGTGAATTTCACAATATGTTTTTTACAGTGTGCATCTACACAGGCACTTAAATCTCCAGGACAACCAAACACAACAATTTGTCTTATTTTTTTATTTAAACAAAGAAAGTTCTTATCCAGCCAAATTTTTAAATCTCTCATGCAGTTTAATAATGACTGAGATGAAGCTTTGTCATTTGTTTTAAGAGGTAAGTATATTTGTATATCATCCACATAGCAGTGTAAAGTGATATTGTGCTTCCTAAAAATATTCCCCAAGGGCAGCATATACAAAGAAAACAACATAGGACCCAGTACTGAGCCCTGAGGAACACAACAGGAAAGAGAGGCAACAGATGATGAAAATTCACCAAGGTGAACAGAAAAACTTCTGTCTGTCAAATAAGATTGAAACCATTTAAGGGCTATACCAGGGGTGGCGAACGTCGGTCCTGGAGAGCCGCAGTCCTGCAGAGTTTAGCTCCAGCTCTAATCAAACACACCTGAACAGGTAATCAAGGTCTAAAGAGTTACTAGAAACATTCAGACAGGTGAGGTTTAATCAGAGTTGGAGCTTAAAAACTGCAGGGCTGCGGCTCTCCAGGACCAATGTTCGCCACCCCTGGGCTATACCCTTAAAGGGCAACTTCACCAATTTGAATTAAGCTTTGTATAGTTAGAACCCCAGTCATGTTTTTGAATGGTTGTGCATTATTCCCTCAGTTTCCCCTGAGAGGGGAGAAATACAGATTTCAGTCAGGCACTTCCTTCTTTCAATGATGTAAAAATCGTCATTTTGCATCATTGAAAGAAGGAAGTCCTGTGTCTTTGTCGAGGGTGAAAGACTACAGACACTCATTCCTCATTTTTCCAAGGTGGGGGCTATGGGTGGGACCCACTCACGCTACAGACCTATAACATATCAGTGGGTGGGACTTACGAAAACATACGAAGGCATACGGAAAAAAAACGATCAACCGCCATCTTTATGCTAAGCTAAGCTAAACGACGCTGTGGAGCCAGGCTTGATATTTCACAAAAATGGCAGAAGGTAATCAGAATGATATGGAAGAGGGTGATTTCGAAACCGTGGTGCTCGAATCGGATGTTCGTGGCTATCTTTTTGAGCCACAATATAGCGAAGAGCAGCTGAGGCAGATGGAGGAACAGGAGGTGGCTGCGGCGGCCGAGGCAGTAGCCCTGCCTGTCGCAGGCGAGGAGCTCGGACGGACTCGAGCTGGGAGTAACTGGTGGTGCCTGTGCTCTCTATGTGCGCCTACGGACACAGAAATTGAGTCCGTCTGCTGCAGAGAATTTGACAGATGCCAGTTTCTTCTGGATGAAATCGCTACATCAGATGATGACGTTTGTGTGGTGAACCACCCAAGCTTCGCACCGCATATGGACAGCGGCGTTTTGGATACATATTTCAGAATACCGAAGGTCAACTGGAAGCGACAGCCAAAGCCTGCAGGGACAAACGGACGTCTGAGTATAAAGTAAGTGTTTCTATTTTCTTTCCCATACCAACGTGACATGTATGTACACAATTTGTTCAAGCATTAGCACAAAGTTATTACAGTTTAATACGTAACGTCAGCCGGCTGAGCTTGGCTTATTTACTACACAGCTTGATGTTGCATTGCAAACTAACGTTACTGTGGCACGCTAAACACAAATACCATGCATCGCTAACTGTGTGGTCAATGTTTTGTAGACAATATCGCCTACCGACACTTTCTTGAATGGGTCCTGCAAGGCGAGAGATTGGGTCGAGGCAATCGTGTCGTTTTACCCGCCTGTGTTGTGCAGGCAATCCGTAAGAAATACCCTGCTCCAGATGGCCATTACAGCGGGCACCAAAAAGTTGAGGACGCTCAGGAGGAACTGTAACTTCCATTGTTAATATGTTGTAAAATATGATAACTGTGTAAATCTTTTCATCTGTATTATATTTTTATATATTCTTGCACTGTAGCAATAATTCGAATAAAGTATATTTATTCATCTATTCATTCATTGATTCATTCATTCACATTACTGATAATATCGTTCAGCCAGTGCTGTATGGCTAACCATTATTTAAATAAGTGATAAATGGCTAACCCTTATTTAGATAAGTGATAAATGGCTAACCATTATTTAGATAAGTGATAAATGGCAAACCATTATTTAGATAAGTGATAAATGGCAAACCATTATTTTGATAGGTGATAAAAGGTACGTCATTTATCACCTATCAAAATAATGGTTTGCCATTTATCACTTATCACTTATCTAAATAATGCTCCTGTAACAATGACTGGCATGACCAGGGCAAACACTTGTAATCTGGTAATTATCATTCTGTGTAGGTTATAAAAGTGAAGTTTACATTTTAGGGTGTTTCCTACAGAAATATTTTGTGTAAATATAAAAAAAAACATTTTAAAACTGCAAATAATAAAGGTTTCTTAGATGTGGTATATCTAAATTGCACCATTTACAACTTGAAATAAAAACAAGTTTTTAAGAAGTTTTGTTTTATTCACAAATTCAATAATGAAAATATTCAGAAAGTTAAGTAGCAAGGGCATGAACGTAGTTATAGAAACTAAACAAGATAAAAATAAAATGTAAATATATACACACACAGACACACACAGTGGTGGCAGAATATAAAAAGGCACAGCTGGTCAGGCAGAGCAGTGAGAGATAGAGTTGGGTGCGATGTGATGTATCAGAAGCGGCTTTGGAATGATTCTTTGGCAGTCTCCTTTGAAGGTTTCGGGATTGGGGCTATGTTGGGTGGTAACGCAGGTTGTGGCAGGGCAAGTGACGAGGTCGCCATTTTGAATGGGATGTTTGGATTCCGTCTATTTTCCAGGACCTTCTCTATTAAATCTGTGACAAAGTCTGTGGTATGTGGTGTGTAGACTTTTTTAGTATCCACTGCTTGGATTTCTTGCAGTACACCTGCTTGAATCGTTCTTCTCCTGTAAATGACAAGGAATATAATATAATAAATTATAAATGTAGATTTGATTGCACTAGACATTTCTCCACAATGAATACATTACACCTTTCAGCAAAGTATGCCAATTCAGTTAGCTGTTATTCTTATTTTGATTAAACTATCAAAAGAGCACATGGTAACAAACCTGTCACTGTGGTGGCTTGCCTCCTTTTCACAATGTTTTCATTGTGGTCCAAGATGGCAAGGTGGCACCTCTCCCTCATCCCATGGTATGAGAAGGCCTGCCGCTTGGGGAGGTATTTCAGCATGGCACTATGAAAGTTCTCCAGTGGCCCTGTGTACAATTAAATAGAGGAAAAGAGGATGGATAGGATTAATTGAAACATGTTCATTTAGGATATAAAAAAAATGCAATAGTAAAAGTGCATATATTCTCACCAGTATGTTTGAAGAGTGCCATCTGGTTGAGGTCTTTCAACAGTTTTTTGTCTAGGACCAGTGACGACAGGGCCTGCAATGCCACCGAGTCCTTGCCAATCCACATTCGCACCCTCTGGTCCTGGGGAGTAAGAGGAGGATGATCACACTGATGCAGTGTTTTGTCATCATCTCTCCACTCGTGTTCATTGCAAACATGATGTATAATTGATTTCCAACGGTTTTGCAGTGCCTTTGTGAAAGAAAAGGTTTTCAATAATACTAATGCTATAAAATACACAAATCAGACAGACATTGTGCCATTGCAGCTTTTGATTCCTTACCTCTATGTTCCCCTTACTTGTGGCACAGGTATACCACATGTGGTTTATGATAGACCTGTGAATGATATTGAAATTAGTATTTTCCAACCTTGTAAAGTAATGTAAATTTTCCAAGACTACAAACCAACACTGACCTGGTCCATGCGAGAAGGATTGCAGTGTCCTTTTTTTCCCCTTTCGTCAGTATTTTATTCCGGAAACCTGTGGCCGTAAATGCAGAATAATTTTGATAAAAAAAACAACATTGTTCATTTATTTTTGTATTGTCCCTATTAACCCTGTCCAAGACATTTATATTCACTGTTTATTTTAGGTTTATTTAGCTATTACTTATTTTACCCACATGGTGCTCTATTGCCAACCTGATCTCACGAATTTCCGTGGCATAGTCACAGAATTTTTTGCTCATTTTTCCGTGGCATTCTCACGGATCTCCGCATATTTCCGTGGCCCTGCCACGGACTTTCTTTTCCGTGGCATTCTCACGGATTGGTAACTCAACTGTTTTGTCCTATTTTCTTACCATTGTTGCTTCGGTTTAGGGTTAGATTTACATAAATTACATCCCTACCCAAACCCAACTCGAACCCCAACGCCAGGCAACAATTGATTAAAGTTTAGAAAATATAAAAGAATACATCAGAAAAAATAGTATAAACCAATACTTAAAGTGACAAACTTATGCAAACACCAAATCTAACCCTAAACCGAAGCGACAATGGTTTGAAAATAGGAAAAAGCAGTTGAGTAACCAATCCGTGAGAATGCCACGGAAAAGAAAGTCCGTGGCAGGGCCACGGAAATATGCGGAGATCCGTGAGAATGCCACGGAAAAATTAGCAAAAAATTCTGTGACTATCCCACGGAACTTTGTGAGAACATGTTGTCTATTGCACAGTGTGTGGCTTGTCACTGGGATTTACCTCTACAATAAGTTCAGCAAGGCTGCACAGATTTGTGAGTGGGGTGGGGAGTAACACAATGAGATGAAAAATAAAATGAAAAATGTGGACAGTAGCGTGTGTGTTTACAAGAGTGGCAAAAAAAAAACATACCTTTGGCTGTGTGCCAGATGTCGAATTCGTGCTGGATATTAGGATATTGTTCCCTCATTATCTTCCTTATTGATGACAAGTGGTCCATTGTCATCACCTCCACGTCAAGGCCCAAGTCTAGAAGAGAGACGCAAGAGAGAGAGACGCAAGAGAGAGAGACGCAAGAGAGTGGCAACACTGTTGTCGGAGCTCCGTCGAGTTCATCATCTAAATCCTATTTTTCTACTATCTTGTTCCTATCTATATAATATAACTCACTAGTTCATCTTAGGAATACCTTTCCGTGACGATTATTCAACAGTATCAATAACTGAAACGATTTATCGCTGGTAAACACCCAGTATTAGCATATAGCCCGCTAGCGTAAACAAACGGGGAAACGCTGCTCCGTGCATTGGAGCTCCGTCGAGTTCATCATCTAAATCCTTTTTTCTTACTATCTATATAATATAACGTACAAATTTATCTTAGGAATACTTTACCTTGACGATTATTGAACAGTATTAATAAGTAAAACGATCTATCACTAGTAAACACCTAGTGTTAGCATATAGCCCGCTAGCACTTGCTCACTGTCTGTTTACTGTAAATCTGCCTTCCTTTTCGATCTAATGGCGGACACATCCGATGTATGTTTTTCAGACCTTTCCTCACCAGAGCGGGAAGCTGTGGAGGAGTTGTTGCCCGGCATTCGCACCAGGCGGTACAGTGTGCCCCACACCACCCTGGCTCCAGGCACCCGGAGACGACCGAGGCATGCAACGAGCGATAACCCATCTCGATGCAGCTTCACGGACCGTGTTCGGGCGAACGGAGACGCTATCGCCCAGCATGAAAACGGTAAGACTCCGCTTGTCATTGTAACCTGCACTACTTGCCACATGTACAGTTTAGCTTCTTCTGTCAGCACAGAGGGGTTTACATGTGTTAAATGTATTGAAGTAGTAAGGCTAACGGAGAAGGTTGCAGAACTAGAAGCGCACATCCGAACGCTTGTTGAGGACAGTAAAACCGCTAATGTTAATGTTTCAAACACTGTTTCGGGTGCGCCTACGGTAACGCGTAGTACACATAGCTCGGTTTCGGCAACTGAGTTAACACGGCCGACTAACTGGGTGACTATCAGGCGGCGTAGTCATATTCGATGCCCATCGAAGTCCCCCCTAGTAATTTCTAACAGATTCGACATCCTAAGCAATACACCGGCTGAGACATCTGTTAAAGGTGCCCTTGTTATTGGAGACTCGATACTTAAGAATGTGAACATTGAGGCACCAGCCACCACAGTTGACTGTATACCGGGAGCCAGATCGTCAGACATTAGATCCAAACTTAAAGTGCTGGCTAATGCTAAGCGTAAGTTTTCAAAAATTGTTATTCATGCCGGCGCTAATGACACCAGACTCCGCCAGTCGTAGATCACCAAAGATACTATTAAAGAGGTGTGTGAAATTGCAAAAACAATGTCAGATAATGTAATATGCTCTGGTCCCCTCCCCGCCTACCGGGGTGATGAAACTTATAGCAGATTAGTGTCTCTTCACCACTGGATGTCAAAAAATGGTGCCCTCAGCATAACGTAGGGTTTATAGACAATTGGAAGCACTTCAGGGGGAGACCTGACCTTCATCCGTCATCGGAAGGAAATGCTATACTCTCTAGAAATCTGACCAATACTCTTAATTCTAATACAGTCTGACTACCCAGGGCCCAGGTCAGGAAACAGATAGATCGGCCTACCCGTCCATCTGTTAGCTGCTCTGACATGTCAAGATAACATGTATCCCAGAACTTAGAGTCTATCTTACCAGAGTATCAACACATTTCAACTGTGTGCGTTCCTCGAACAAACGAATACAGAGTACCGTTTACCTCGTCTCGTACAAATCTTACTAACATAAAATTAGAAAACAATACGTTTACAGATGAACCTCGAATGTTAAAATTCGGCCTTCTTAACATTAGATCGCTTACCAATAAGGAACCCATTGTCAATGAAATAATTACTGACCAAAACTTAGATGCGCTCTCTTTAACAGAAACCTGGCTTAAAGCAGACGATTACATTAGTTTAAACGAATCCACCCCACAAGACTACTATTATAAACATGAACCTCGTTTAACGGGGAGAGGGGGTGGTGTAGCTACAATATACAACAAAATTTTTAAAGTTAACCAAAAATCTGAATTAAAATTTAATTCATTTGAAATAATGCTATTAAATATGGAAATAACTGATCGTAACCATAAACAGCTCTCTTTTGTCCTTGCTACAATCTATAGACCTCCGGGCCATCATGCAGATTTTCTTAAAGAAATATCAAATTTCCTGTCTGACCTTGTAGTCACTGTAGATAAAGCTCTTATCGTTGGTGACTTTAATATACACGTTGATAACCCAACAGATACATTAGGATTAGCGTTTATAGATATTCTAAATTCTCTCGATATTAGACAAAACGTGACAGGGCCCACGCATACTCGTATGCACACATTAGACTTAATTATGTCACTCGGGCTCAATATTAAAGGAACAGTATGTAAGAAATTTATATAAATTAATCATTAAATGGCCCTGAAATGTCACTAGACATTAAGAAATCATTTTCATTTCAAATACTTATATCACTCACAACAGCGGTCCGGCCAGGATATTGTCATTTAAAAACTGGAGTTGCAGCCCTCAACTAATGTTTATGTTGTCGTTTTGTATATTGGCCACCAGCTGTGTGATTGCAGTACCAGTTTTAGCCACACGTTTTGTGATTGCAATACCAGTTTTGGCCACAATCCTACATACTGTTCCTTTAATGAAATCGAGATATCACCTCAGAGCGATGCAGTTTCAGACCATTGCCTTGTCTCATACACGGTACTTCTAGATAGGATCACTCGATCCACAATATGCTACCGACTAGCCAGAACAATAATTTCTACCACTAAAGATAACTTTATTAGCACTCTTCCAGACCTGTCCCAAATGAAAACCTGAACAGTATTTGTTCTAACACATTGGATGCCGTAGCTCCAATTCGAAAAAAGAGAATCAAAGAAAAAACGCCAGCTCCATGGTACGACCATCATACCGCAGCCCTTAAAAAGGCTGCTAGAAAAATGGAAAGAAACTATAGAAGCACAAAGTTAGAGGTATGGCGTGCAGCATGGAAAGAGAGTGTTAAACACTACAGACAGGCTATAAAAATTGCCAGATCTACGTATCTCAGCAATCTTATTAAAGAAAATCATAATAACCCTCGCTTCCTCTTTAGCAAAGTTGCGAAACTGACTAGAAATAAAGAACAAACAGAACCCACTAATAAACTCCCACACAATAGTAACGACTTCATGAACTTCTTTACTAAGAAAATTATGATTATTAGGGAAAACATTGTAGGTACCCAAGCAGCCACCACTCTACCCAGTAATATATTTAACGCTAGCTTACCATACGAACATCTTGAGTCATTTAAACCTACTACAATAGAAGAGCTATCTAAATTAGTATCGTCATCCAAATCATCATCCTGTATATTGGACCCTGTTTCCACAAAATTACTCAAAGAGGTAATCCCTATAGTGTCTAACCCAGTACTAAATGTATTTAACTCATCACTAGAATTAGGCTACGTTCCAACAGCTTTCAAACTAGCAGTTATTAGACCGCTCATTAAAAAAACAAACCTTGACCAGGGAGATCTAAATAACTTTAGACCAATCTCAAATCTCCCTTTTCTTTCCAAAATATTAGAAAAAGTAGTGGCAAGCCAGCTACGTACATTCTTAGCAAATAATAGTACGTATGAAAAGTTCCAATCAGGATTCAGGCCCCACCATAGCACAGAGACAGCGCTGCTTAGAGTTACAAATGACCTTCTCCTAACATCCGATCGTGGCGAAATATCACTCCTTATATTATTAGACCTTAGTGCAGCCTTTGACACAATAGATCACACAATCTTACTTAATAGGCTAGAAAACTATGTTGGCATCAGTGGTCAGGCGCTAGCCTGGTTCAGATCGTATCTAACCAATCGCTATCACTTTGTTTATGTAAATGAGGAGGAGTCACATCACTCCCTGGTTAAATACGGCGTACCGCAGGGATCAGTTTTAGGTCCTATCCTGTTCTCGTTATATATGTTACCTCTGGGAGATATTATCAGGAATCATAACATACAGTTTCACTGCTACGCAGATGACACACAGCTTTACATCTCCTCACATCCTAGCGAAACACACAATTTTTCTAAGCTATCAGACTGCATCAGCGATATAAGTGATTGGATGGCACATAACTTTCTTATGCTAAACTCCAATAAGACAGAGATACTTGTTATTGAACCGAATCGCTACAAATATAATATGACAGACTACAAGTTGCCCATATATGGCTGCACTGTGGTGCCAACCTCCACGGTTAAGAATTTAGGTGTGATGTTCGACAGAAATTTGTCTTTCGACAGCCATATCTCCAATGTCTACCGCACAGCGTTCTTCCACCTTAGAAATATCTCAAAAATACGCCATATGTTGTCTGCATCAGATGCAGAGAAGCTTATCCACGCTTTTATGACCTCTAGAATAGACTATTGTAACTCGTTACTCGGAGGATGCCATGCAAATCAGGTAAACAAGCTTCAGCTAGTTCAAAACGCTTCTGCAAGAGTTCTTACTCAATCTAAGAAGTATGACCGCTTAAGCCCAATTCTGGCATCTTTACACTGGCTACCAGTTAAAGGGATAGTTCGGCCAAAAACGATATTAAACCCATGATTTACGCACCCCCAAGCTGTCCGAGTAGCATATGTCCATCGTTTTTCAGACAAACACATTTTCGGATATTTTAGAAAATATTTTAGATCTTTCTGTTGATTAAATGTAATGTTACGGGGTCCAGCAATAGTCCACGACCTTCAAGTCCAAAAAAAGTGCGTCCATCCTTCACAAATTAAATCCAAACGGCTCCAGGATGATAAACAAAGGTCTTCTGAGGGTAATCCGTGCGATGTTGTTGTAGAAATATCCATATTTAAAATGTTATTAAACTTTGAATTGGTTGTCGATTGAGTCTTAATTGCAAAATATGGTCGGTTTGCAATTTTGGCCTTTTCCCATGGCCTTAAAAAATAGTATGTCATACAGAACCGTTTGCCACTGTACGTTAGTATTAACGACGGCAGTGGGGCCTATGGCCTTAGTCAAACGAGTTCTGTTTCTAAAATCATCAACTATATGTAATACACTTATCTCCCAATAGCTAGCTTGTACAACCTAATAAATAAATAAATTAATGAATAAACTAAAACCTTTTTTTTCGTCAACATCCCAAAACATGGTAAATGTCATTAATACGCTTTAGTAATATGCTGAAACTTTGCATTGGTTGTCGATTGAGTCTTAATTGCCAGATATGGTCGGTTTGCAATATTGGCCTTTTCCCATGGCCTTAAAAATAGTATACAGAACAGCTTGCCACTGTACGTTAGTATTAACGACGGCAGTGGGGCCTCTGGCCTTAGTCAAACGAGTTCTGTTTCTGTTTCTAAAATCATCAACTATATGTAATACACTTAACCAGCAATAGTTAAGCCTGCCCGGAACCGAGCTGACTAAAACCACATTACTGTGTGACACCTGCTTTTTATGTGAACGGCCCCTACGCTAATAAGATTTTGTTTCTCTCTCCCTGTCTCGTCCTCGATCACGAGGACAATAAGGCAAACAGATCCAGATCCAGTTCCGGTAAATGTGAAAGTCAGCACACCTCTGATCTACTGGCTGTTCTTCAACGTGATGTCCAGCTGATGCCTGACCAAAGACCACCGGCAGAACCCGCTTAATCTCCGCTTAATCCCCTTCCGTTTCAATGTATATATATATATATATCTCCCAAGGGTTTTTTCCTCCTAGGACTTTTTTTTACTTCCCCAGCTAAAATTCCGGGGGTTTTTTTCTCCTAGGGGGTTTTTCAACCCAGGGAGGCAGCCTTTTTGGGCTTAACTTCTATACGTTACATTAGTAATACGTTTGCTTATAATGTTGATTTATAGCCGCAGCAAATTTAGCAGCTTGTGCTATCGTGTATTATGTTATGCTATCTGTCGATTTTCTGTGCTTTTCACTACATCTATTATGTAAAGCTGCTTTGATACAATTACCAAATTGTGAAAAGCGCTATATAAATAAAATTGAATTGAATTGAATAGAAGCTCTGTCATTCCCCTTCTAAAACCTAATGGTTCCATGGCTCCAGAGCTGGTGGCCTCTGTACACTAAAGATTCAAGTTTGATGTTATCAAAGTTTTCAAAAGATTTTGAATTATTGTGATTCTGTATACATTTATATGCATTTTACCTGCAGCAGCTCCGTGTGGATTATCTCCTTTGTATCGTCTTGCATAAATGTGTAGTGACAATATTTTGCGTTGAAACCTGGCGAGTCACATCGGCCATCGCCCGCCAAGTGTGGGCGCTTCCCGTCTTCCTCTTCCAAATAAATTCTTGCCAAAACTTCATTTCTTCTCTCCTCATACAAGTTCTCAATAGCGGGATGCAAGTATGCGTTCTGAATGGTGTAAAATGTCGTTTGTGAAATCATTTGGATGCTCATGGTTGTGCACCAGTCTGACAGTTCCGTGTATGTTCCACCCTTGAACAAAACAGCTGCTGCAGAAAGGAGATTCACCTGTGCCATTGCTCTAACATCAGTTGAAGATGTCCAAGTCCCCGAATGGCCCCCAAGACAAGTCCATTTTACTTTTCTCTGTGCCCCATTATCAAAGATGTCCTTCGAAGAAATAGGTTTCCCACACATCTGGCAGAATTTAAATAGTGACATTAGGCTAGATTCATTGACAATAACCTTCTTCTCATGCCAGTCTTTTCCACCTTCATCTTCTGATGACGAAGATGTTGATGTGGGGGTAATGGTCGACTCAAGCTGATAGCTTTCTTCGATGAAACCAACTTCGATGCTGCTGGCACTTGTGTCGAGGGCACCAGGTGTACTTGGCAACTGTACAATCAAAAAGAGGTTTATTTTCAGTGTTAAATTTCTTTAATTTCAACCATACATTTGTTTGAGAATTCCATTAGAGCAAATATGGTGTACAAAACTTACAAACTGTGCTGCTTGGACAGGGGTAGGTTGCTTGACTGGTGTTGATGTTGTAACAGGTTGTTCATCATCTTCCGACGACGACGATAGCAAAGCAGCATCAGGCGCAGTTTCAGTCTGAAATGCCATACGTTCAATAACGTTAAAAACATTTCAACAATATCAAACGAACATTTCAACAATATCAAACGAACATTTTAACGATATCAAACGAACATTTTAACAATATCAAACGAACATTTCAACAATATCAAACGAACATTTTAACGATATCAAACGAACATTTTAGCGGTATCGAACGAACATTGTTTACCTGTGGTGCCGGTTCCTCGTGTGTTCACTAACTCCGCCCCCTTGTTTCGGTAATTGTTCACCGGTGGTGTCTCGTTTACCTTTTCCTTCATATTGCACGTAGTCCTGTCCTTCGTTGCGCGCTCATTGTTTTATCACAGTCCTGCTGCCCTGCCTTGTCTTGTCAGTCGCTCTCTGTCTCTTCCTCTTGTTACCCCAGGTTTGGTTTTCGGCGTTCGGGGACTCGTCTTCGCCCGGACCGCTCGCTTGTGGATTACTGGAACTCATTGACTTTGTTTGTCTCTCGGAACAGCTGGTTGCTTTGTTTTTAGGCGGTATACCAGCTGTCTCTGTTTCATCGGTTTGCATCATCGCCCGTGAGTGGAGTACACCTTTTACCATTGTGGATTACTTTGACTCTAATGACTGTTGTTTCTCGGAACCGCTGGTTCGCTTCGTTTTTAGGCGGTGACCAGTGGCTTCCGGGTGGCTTCATCTACATCAGGATTTCAAAGTGGATTACCCGTCTGAGAACTTCCATCTCCGCCTGTCATCCACCTTCAGGGCGGCGTGTCTCATCCTTCTGTTGCGTGTGGTGACTGTGCTGGTGTTCTCGACGGGGTGCGTGGGTGGATCTCTCTCTCCCTTCGGATCTGTACTGGACTATCGTGTAGCGCCGACTCACTCTCTCCTACTGTGGGAGTGCTTCATTCCCACAGTAGTGTTATCATCCGGAGTGAGTCAACGGGTGTTTGCCATGTGTGGATCTACCAGTGACTTTGCTCTCCAGATCTCTCATTCTATTTTCTAAATAAATATTGTTAACTTGCACTTGACTCCGAAGTCTTTCCTGACAAATTCAACAACATCAAACTATCAAACGAACATTTCAACAACATCAAACTATCAAACGTGAAACAAGGCGGATTTAGATTGACACCAGCAAACGTATAGAACATATCTGAGGCGTCTTTATAATGTTGCGATGCTAATTTGCCAAGTACAGTTTAGTGATGTCGACACATTAGAACCACAAGCAAGAAAAACACGCAGAAAACGTCAAATTTACTTTGTAAATAGCCAACGTATATACATCTCATATTGTATGTTCTGCTTTACTTCAGAAGTATGTGTTTACAGAAATATAGTCGAGCAAGTCTCTTACCTCCAAGCGAATGCGTTTCGCGCTGCTAAGTCCAGATGGCCCCGGCTGTTCATCGTCTTCTAGAAAGGTAAACACCGACGGAATGGCGGAGTCCAAAAGAGCGACTCTCTTCATTCCCAAGACATTTAATTGGAAGTCTTCTTTTTTGAAATGAAGACTGCAAACCTTTAGTTTTTTCAAAGATTCCGCGGGTGTGTGTTCCGAGTAGTACGGATGATTTATCACCCTGAGCCACTGTTTGCATCGCTCCGTATCTTTCGGTAGATAATGAAAACTTACTTGTTGCCCTTTCCTTGTCTGACTGAACATCCCTGTACCATGCAAGAATTCACCATTTTGACAGAAAAACAAACGAGGAGTAATTCGCTAACTAACTCGATAAAAGTTTTCTGTGAAATGAATAAGTCTTGTAGGCGGTGTTCTGGATTAGTGGGAGTGGATTGGGGAGCCGTGCATCGTGGTGCATTGTGGGAGTTGTAGTATTCTATACAAATGACACCCTAAAGTCAATTTCTGTCTATTCTCGGTCAAGTAGGCACCACATTTGAAGTGTGTGTTAAATTTCTACTACAAATATGACACAATTTCAATAAAGATTAATGTTTCTACGGGTGAAATGCTCCTTTAATACCAACACAATGTTCAAGTCTAGATAAAAGAATATAGTGGTTGACCGTATCAAAGGCCGCAGTCAAATCCAAAAGGACTAAAACAGCAGAGTTACCAGAGTCCATACCCAGCACACATTTGGACGTGTGATGACCGTTGAAAAGACGTCCGTTCGTCACGTCCCATCATGGTGGAAAAATAGTTCCAAAATGAAAATCCAACCGACGTCTTTGACGTCATCTGACCGTGAATCACACGTCTCTTTCTGCACGGTCTGTGCACGTCTAAAAATGTCCTCTTCTGGACGGTAATATGAGTCTCTGCTTAATTCAGGGGTATACTCACTTAAACGTGCATATAAAACAGGCTAGTTTGTACAATTGTAATAGGCAATTATTAAGGTTTTTAAAATACACAAATTCAGTCCAGTCAGACCTGAATGTCTTTATTACATTGTAATCACGTGTATTTCACAAACACATTAAAGAACACATTATTTGTGGACATAAGCAAAAAAAAGAAGCATGTTTGGTAACACTTTATTTTACGACCCGCAAAGTACCGCGCATTTAAACAGAATTTACAGCGTACCTATTTGTAACAACAGGGTACCTCTACAGTACATACTTGTAGGTATAAGGGAATAATATTTTAAGTTTGGGGTAATAAGGGGGTAAGAATATGAAGAATTATAGATTATTTATACTCTAAGTATTTTATAACAACAGGGTACCTATTGTAATATTATGTGGTATGTATGAATTAGTCAAGTCTATGGGGAAATTATGTTTAATTTTTTTATTGTGAATTTTTCATATTGACTACTGAATGTTGTATACAGTCAATGTCTACGAGCCACATCGGCAAATAAATATAACAGGACATCACTTTTATTTTAGTAGCCTATATTACTTGCTTTTAATAACAAAAGTCCAGCTGATTTAATGTGGTTATCTTTTTTTTAAGGTAAGTACAATAAAAATAGCAACTTATTCCCTATTTACCAGGAAACTCCTACATTTGCAGACATATTTGAAGTGGTGCTTTGCAATTTATTTACTGTAAACACAAGTATTTTAGCCAAATATAATTTATGCAATGGCAAACCAGATTGAAACAAAAGCAGATATCAGCTCCCGCTAAAGCAAAAGATGACTACATGCGTAGGCTACTGCGCAGGTGTAGACCGCGCGGCCGTCTGCAGGAGGTTTGCTGGAACATGATCCTGAGGTGAAATTTCTTTAAGAGGTTTTAAAAATGTTCTACACCGTGGAGTATGGCTGCGAGTGATTTCAGCAGGATGCGCATGCTGGATAAGGTGACTGGTTTTGTTAATACATGACTCACGCATTTCAAACAATGTTTTTTCAAGAAAGTTGCCAGCTAACGGTAGCAGGTTAGCTAGCACATAAGTTAGCATAAAGTTATTAACATAACTGGCTCAGAAAACACTGTTTCTGTCAAGGCACAGTGAAGAAACATTTACTGAAGGCTTTCATTTATGTTTTTATATGTAATGCAGAATAGTGCTGCAAGTCTAGATTTAAAATGATCGACTGTGTCTGATTCTCGGACATCGGTTGGTAAATCATTCCAGAGCTTAGGGGCTAAGTAGGAAAAGGATCTTCCACTTTTAGACACTTTTGATAGTCTAGGGATAATCAAAAGGCCAGAATTTTGCGACCGTAGTGTGCGTGATGGATTGTATTCTGATAGTAATTCTCTAAGATATGAGGGTGCTAAGCCATTTAAATCTTTGTAGGTGATTAGTGATATTTTAAATTGGATGCGATATTTAACTGGTAGCCAGTGTAAAGATGCCAGAATTGGGCTTATGTGGTCATACTTCTTAGATCGAGTAAGTACCCTTGCAGAAGCGTTTTGAACTAGCTGAAGCTTGTTGACCTGATTTGAATGGCATCCCCCGAGTAGCGAGTTACAATAGTCTATTCTAGAGGTCATAAAAGCATGAATAAGCTTCTCTGCGTCAGATGTAGACAGTATATGGCGTATTTTTGAGATATTTCTAAGATGGAAGAATGCTGTGCGGCAGACGTTGGCGATATGACTATCAAAGGATAAGTTGCTGTCGAACATCACACCTAAGTTCCTAACCGTGGAAGATGGCACCACAGTACAGCCATCTATGTGCAATTTGTAATCTGACATATTATGTTTGTAGCGATTTGGTTCAATAATAAGTACCTCTGTCTTATTGGAGTTGAGCTTAAGAAAGTTATGTGCCATCCAGTCACTAACATCGCTAATGCAGTCTTTTAGCTTAGAAAACGTGTGTGTTTCGCTGGGATGCGAGGAGATGTAAAGCTGGGATTCATCCGCATAGCAGTGAAAACATATGTTATGTTTCCTGATAATGTCTCCTAGGGGTAACATGTATAACGAGAAAAGGATAGGACCTAAAACTGATCCCTGCGGTACACCGTATTTAACCAGGGAGTGATATGACTCTTCCTCATTTACATAAACAAAGTGATAGCGATTGGTTAGATATGACCTAAACCAGGCTAGCGCCTGACCACTGATACCAACATAGTTTTCTAGTCTATTGAGTAGGATTCTGTGGTCTATTGTGTCAAATGCTGCACTAAGGTCTAGTAATATAAGAATTGAGATTTCACCACGATCGGATGTTAATAGGAGGTCATTTGTAACTCTAAGCAACGCTGTCTCTGTGCTATGGCGGGGCCTGAATCCTGATTGGAACTTTTCATATGTACTATTATTTGTCAAGAATGTGCGTAACTGGCTTGCCACTACCTTATCTAATATTTTCGAAAGAAAAGGGAGATTTGAGATTGGTCTAAAGTTATTAAGTTCTCCTTGGTCAAGCTGTGGTTTTTTAATCAGCGGTTTAATAACTGCTAGTTTGAAAGCTGTTGGAACGTATCCTATTTCTAGCGATGAGTTAAAGATATTTAGAACCGGGGTTGACACTACAGGGAATACTTCTTTAAGTAGTTTTGTGGGAACGGGGTCTAATATACAGGACGATGATTTGGATGATGTGACTAGTTTAGAGAGCTCATCTATTGTAGTAGGTTTAAATGAATCAAGATGTTCGTATGGTAGTCTAGTGTTAAGTGAACTAATGGGTAGAGTGGTGGCTGCCTGGGTAGCTACGATGTTTTCCCTAATAGCCGAAATTTTGTTAGAAAAGAAGTTCATGAAGTCGTTACTATTGTGTTGAAGTTTACTATTGGTTTCTGTTTGTTCTTTGTTTCTAGTCAGTTTCGCAACTGTGCTAAAGAGGAAACGAGGGTTATTATGATTCTCATTTATAAGCTTGCTAAGATATGTAGATCTGGCGGTTTTAATAGCCTGTCTGTAGTGTTTAACACTCTGTTTCCATGCTGCGCGCCATACTTCTAACTTTGTGCTTCTATAATTTCTTTCCATTTTTCTAGCTGCCTTTTTAAGGGCTGCTGTGTGATGGTCATACCATGGAGCTGGCGGTTTTTCTTTGAATCTCTTTTTTCGAATGGGAGCAACGGCATCCAATGTGTTAGAACAGACATTGTTTAGGTTTTCTATTTCAATATCTAGATCGTCACAGTTATCTGCTACATGTTTCATTTGGGACAGGTCTGGAAGAGTGCTAATAAAGCTATCTTTAGTGGTGGAAATTATTGTTCTGGCTAGTCGGTAGCATGTTGTAGATTGAGTGATCCTATCTAGAAGTACAGTGTATGACACAAGGTAATGGTCAGAAACTGCATCACTCTGAGGTGATATTTCGACGTCATTAATATTGAGTCCGAGTGACAGAATTAAGTCTAATGTGTGATTACGAGTATGCGTTGGCCCTGTCACGTTTTGTCTAATATTGAGAGAATTTAGAACATCTATAAACACACGTCCTAATGCGTCATTTGGGTTGTCCACATGGACATTAAAATCACCAACAATAAGAGCTTTATCTACAGTGACTACAAGCTCAGATAGGAAATCTGCTATTTCATTAAGGAAATCTGCATGGTGGCCCGTTGGTCTATAGATTGTCGCTAAAGCAAAAGAAAGCTGTTTGTGGTTACGATCAGTTATTTCCATATTTAACAACATTACTTCAAATGATTTAAATTTTAGCTCAGATTTTTGGTTTACTTTAAACATTGTGTTGTATATTGTAGCTACACCACCCCCTCTCCCCTTTAATCGAGGTTCGTGTTTATAATAATAGTCTTGTGGGGTGGATTCATTTAAACTAATGTAGTCGTCTGCTTTAAGCCAGGTTTCTGTTAAACAGAGTACATCTAAGTTTTGGTCTGTAATTATTTAATTGACAATAGGTTCTTTATTGGTAAGCGATCTAATGTTAAGTAGGCCGAATTTTAAGATTCGAGATTCATCTGTTAATGTATTGTTTTCTAATTTTATTTGAATCAGATTTGTACCAGATGTAACAAGCGGTGCCCTGTATTTATTTGTTCGGGGAACAGATACAGTTGAAATGTGCTGATATTTCGGTAAGATTGACTCGAAGTGCTGGGATATAAGTGGTCTTGACATATCACGGCAGCTAACAGATGGACGGTTAAGCCGATCCGTCTGTTTCCTGACCTGGGCCCTGGATAGTCAGACTATATCAGAATTAAGACTATTGATCAGATTTTTAGTGAGTATAGCACTTCCTTCCGATGACGGATGAAGGCCATCTCGGGTTAGGAGAAATGGTCTTCCCCAGAAATGCTTCCAATTGTCTATAAACCCTACGTTATGCTGAGGGCACCACTTTGACATCCATCCATTGAGAGACACTAATCTACTATGTGTTTCATCTCCCCAGTAGGCGGGGAGGGGACCAGAGCATATTACATTGTCTGACATTGTTTTTGCAATTTCACACATCTCCTTAATATTATCTTTGGTGATTTCCGACTGGCGGAGCCTAGTGTCATTCGTGCCGGCGTGAATAACAATCTTAGAAAACTTCCGCTTAGCATTAGCCAGCACTTTAAGTTTGGATCTAATGTCAGACGTTCTGGCTCCCGGTATACAGTCGACTATGGTGTTTGGTGCCTCAATGTTAGTGTTCCTGAGTATAGAATCTCCAATGACCAGGGCACTTTTAAAAGGTGTTTCAGCTGGTATACTCCTTAGGGGATCGAATCTGTTAGAAATTGTCGTTACGTTATGGGTCTTAGAAGGACGCCTTATATGACTATGCCGCCTAACAGTCACCCAGTTTGACCGCCGACTTGACTCTGATGACGGAACCGAGCCATGTGTATTTTGATAAACACTATGCGCGCTCGATACAGTATTTGTAATATTTATATTAGCATCTGATGTCGGAACCGAGCCATTAGTCTTTTCGCTCGATAGATTATTTGCGACAGTAACATTAGCGGTTTTGCTATCCTCAACTAGCGTTCGGATGCGCGATTCTAGTTCAGCAACCTTCTCAGTTAACCTTAATACTTCAATACACTTAGTGCATGTAAACCCCTCTATGCTAACAGCAGAAGCTAAACTATACATGTGGCAAGTAGTACATGTTACAATAACAAGCGGAGTCTTACCGCTTTCATGCTGGGCGATGGCGTCTTCGTTTACCCGAACGCGGTCCCCGGAGCTGCATCGCGTGGGGTGTTCGGTTGTGACACGCCTCGGTCGCCTGCGAACGTCTGGGGCCAGGGTGATGTTTGGCTTGATGAATCTGCGAAGGCCGGGGAGCGGTTCCTCCACAGCTTCCCGATCGCTTTCATGTCGTTCACGGTCCGTGAAGCTGCATCGCGTGGAATGCATGTTTGTTGCTCGCTTGTGGACGTCGGAAGGCAGGGTGAAGTGGGCGTTTGTACCTCGCCTTGGATCTGCTAAAACCGGGAAACAACTCCTCCACAGCTTCCCGCTCAGGTGAGGATAGGTCAGAAAAGCATATATCAGATGAATCCGCCATTAGATCGGAAAATGCTAGCTTCAGCCTCCACCGTGTGGATGCTAGCGGGCTATATGCTAACACAGGGTGTTTATTAGTGATAAATAGTTTCACGTGGTAGTACTGCTCAATAATCGTCACGGTAAAGTATTCCTATGTAAAACTAATAAGTTATATTATATAAATAGGAATAAGATGGTAAAAAAAAAAAATGAATGATCTATGAACAGTCATTATTATTCATCGTCTTTTGATAACAAAAACTTATTTGATGCAAAACTCATCAGTTTATTTAAAACGTTTCATATGAATATAATGTTTTCTTAAGTAAAACAAGTCCATTCAATATTTGTTCTTTTATGACACAAGGTATTTGGCAATGTACTAAAAATTAAGATAAGGATTTTTTATTTTTCCTCCTGTTCCTCTGCATACTTGATAAATCTTGCTTGTGTATTGTATATCAGGAGTTTCTAAACTTTTTCAACCCAACAGGTAATCTCAAGACCCACCATTTTTTAAAAATAGAAATATAGACCATTTCAAAAAATGTAAACAACACTGGTCCAGAAGCACTTCCTGTTTCCGTTTTTTAACACTAGATAAACGTTGGGATAAAATAAACCAACAGAAAATATAAACCTGCATTAACTGAAGTTAAACAAACATCTTAAAGATAATAATATATGTGAAATAAAAAAATTACTGTCACAAACTGTAACAGGAAGTGTTTCTGGACCATTGTTGTTTACATCATTTGAACTGGTCTATAGGGGAAAACACAAACACATTTGTTCCCTTTTAGTAGCTTTTGAATATGTTTAATTGAATAATATAAAAATACCTTATCATAGGGCTGCAAGATTAGAGCAAAAATCATAATTGTTTACTGTATTTGCATTGATTTGGAAATTATCTATTTAAAAAAATACAATGAATTGCAAGGATGCAGAAAACAGTTCACTATTGCATACTTATGTATAGGCTACTGAGGATTTAACTTCATTATTTTAATATAGTCAGTCATGAACTAAAGTGGGGCGGTCTAAGTCATGAAACTCCAGGGCTGAAAATGAGTCCCACTCCGGCCCTGGGTGGGACAGAGATTAGCTTAAGCCAGGACTAGACCTTAGTTTAATTAGGAAATATAATTAGTTTAAACAAACATGCCTTACTAAAAACATTACTTGTGTGCATTTTGAGGCCAAACTAAGGGCACTGGTGTATTTTAAGATATGTCAGTGCAAGATGTTTTCAGTTTGGACAGCTCTTATATTTATTTTAGTCTAGGACTAGTCTAATCCCTGTCTGGGAAACTGCCCCTATACTGTATGTCTGACAACAGAACAGATAAATCTGAAAATAGC
Organism: Paramisgurnus dabryanus; assembly: GCF_030506205.2. Classification (NCBI taxonomy): domain Eukaryota; kingdom Metazoa; phylum Chordata; class Actinopteri; order Cypriniformes; family Cobitidae; genus Paramisgurnus; species Paramisgurnus dabryanus. The sequence goes on along the minus strand of NC_133360.1, from coordinate 17,486,952 downwards.
ATTCAGTTGTGTTAAAATACAATAAAACAAACAATAACTGTCAGATCAGACAGAGAGTAGAAAACAGATTATCCAACAGATTAAATAGCTAATCAAAAAAAGAACACTGTATTAATAATAAAAAATAGTCGTTAGAGTAGTCGACTAATCGGAAAAATAATCGCTAGATTAGTCACAGAAGAAATAGTCGTTAGTTGCAGCTCTAAAGGGATAGTTCGGCCAAAAACGATATTAAACCCATGATTTACTCACCCCCAAGCTGTCCGAGTTGCATATGTCCATCGTTTTTCAGACAAACACATTTTCGGATATTTTAGAAAATATTTTATATCTTTCAGTTGATTAAATGTAATGTTACGGGGTCCAGCAATAGTCCACGACCTTCAAGTCCAAAAAAAGTGCGTCCATCCTTCACAAATTAAATCCAAACGGCTCCAGGATGATAAACAAAGGTCTTCTGTGGGTAATCCGTGCGGTGTTGTTGTAGAAATATCCATATTTAAAATGTTATTAACGTTATAAACTACCTTCCGGTAGCGCCGCCATCTTGGAGTGATCCGCATTCAGGATGAGAGCTTACGCAGCGAACAGAGTTTCTCTGCTGCTGCTCTGTGCCCCCGCCCTCCGAATTTGTCATACGTCACTAAGAAAAGTGCGTACACTTACGCTAATACTCTCTCCTGAGTCTAAGATGGCGGCGCTACCGGAAGGTAGTTTATAACGTTAATAACATTTTAAATATGGATATTTCTACAACAACACCGCACGGATTACCCACAGAACACCTTTGTTTATCATCCTGGAGCCGTTTGGATTTAATTTGTGAAGGATGGACGCACTTTTTTTGGACTTGAAGGTCGTGGACTATTGCTGGACCCCGTAACATTACATTTAATCAACTGAAAGATATAAAATATTTTCTAAAATATCCGAAAATGTGTTTGTCTGAAAAACGATGGACATATGCAACTCGGACAGCTTGGGGGTGAGTAAATCATGGGTTTAATATCGTTTTTGGCCGAACTATCCCTTTAATGCAGAACAGCATTTGTGAGACGACATCAACTCATCATCCGAGTGGACAAGAATTACACAAGTGGACAGGATTACACAATTCAAGAGAAATACATACCTGTTCATAACATTGTTCACGCAGTCTCTGACAGAATGTCCTCAGACAGTTGCTGGACCTACATGTGAAAACAACTGAAATTATGTTATACTTACGAAGATCAACTTGTTATCAACATCTTTGATGTATTCATAATGTATTTGTAGCCAAGTGGAGTAATCCTTTCAAAATGACATCTGACATAAAATTGGTCGTGGCCCCTTTAAGAGTGGGTGTTGCGACACTCGCTTTACGGCATTGCCTCCTGGCAGTGTGCAGTGAGTTAGTTTTGAGTGAAGAGAGAGCAGATTACATGCTAGAGCTCCCGGTTTTGATCAAATAAACACCTAATAAAGGTTTGATGAGGTAAATATCCATTCTAGACCAGTTAACAGAATGTTTGAATGTTATATTTACATACTACATATGTGTTAAATGACAATTGTTTTATAGATCGTCTATTAAGAACGCATGAGAGTTTGTGTGCACTGAATCTGGGTTGATCACGCGTGAAACACGTGCAAGGACTGGGTATGTGTTGTAACAAATGTTAATTTAATTTTCTTTCTCTTATTTAAAGCCCAGTGTTCTTGAATGTAAGTGTAATGTCATATTAAGAATTGGGGTGTATTAAAAGCATTTCATGTCTGTTTAAGGGCTGTTAAAAACTAATTGAATACTGTGTGAGCTGTTTATTATTTTCTTATTGTGTAAAGTACAGATGTGGCCTTTAAAAATGCGCGTTTTCTCCCGCGGCATTCGCCAATTCGTCTCGCAGAGTCTCGCAGCATTCTGCAAGTGCTTTCGGGGGGGGCTACTTTCCATTTTCCCTTAATGTGTTTCGCTTCACAGAATATCCACCAGGTGGCGCATAAAAATATTGCATTGCCGTTGTTTCCAGAAGTTAATAAAGGCATTGCTGAATATTTTACATTGCTACTGTATTAAAACAGCAAAGTGATATGTCAACCCCTTCTTGCCAGCATAACAGCGCATACAACTATTAAGATACGTGCAATGCGAATTTATAGGAAGTGCAACAGAGAATTTAGTTTTAGCCTAATAAACGCGACTCTATTTACAATGAATATCTTAATTATTTGTGTTGTCGAATTTTGACACCGTTTCATTGTTTGTTCATAATATTTATAATTGTCAGTTTTTCTAAAAGTATCAATATTTTAAAGAGATTAATGTGGTATAAAAAAGACATGTTTTAAAGTTAAAAATGTTGTAAAAAATATAGTAGTATTCTTATATTTTAAGAATAACAATATGATACATTTATACTGCGCTAAAATGCTTTACATATGGAAAGAGGAATTCTTCTCAACCACCACCAATAAAGTTGACAAATTAATCTTTAGAAAAAAGGCGTTTAAACCCATGCGGGCTGTACAGTTGGCATATGATATCTTTTTATTTCGTTTTTACATATTTATATTTATAAAATCTTTAATAATAGGCTACCTTTCTTGCGCATATGCAGTCAGTGTTTCTACGTAATTCATAATTGTAAAAAATATTATTGTAAAATAGAATATCACTAAAATAATTTATTAAAGTAACTTAATAAAATGTCTCAATGTCACTTATGTGTTTTTTTAGTTGGTCAAACCAAAATAATTGACGCGAACAGAGAAATTGTGCCTTTTGCGGACGAAAAACACCTCCGAAATGTTGAGTTTATGAATATTTACAATATGTACTTTGTGAAATGTGTGTGTAAAATAATCAATTTTATAACATGTGGCTGTAGAGACAAACACGCCGCATCGCCTTCCAGATATCTTACACGTTCGCATTCAACACTTTTCAAAACTTATTTATATTCAATCTAATTAATAATTATAAATTATGACATGAGAAAATTAGAAGTGTGCAAAAGAGCCAATTCAGATATTGTTAATTAAAGCTGTTTTATACACCTTTCTGCCTTGTTTAAATTAACAAGCATTTTATTTGCCACTGTCAACACGTTTTGTGATTGATTTAATGATTTATTACAGAAACTTATGAAGCAAAGCTATTGTACTAAGCATCTTTATATATATAAATATATATATATATGTTATAAATGTTGTAAAAAATATATATGTATTCTTATATATTAAGAATAACAATATGATACATTTATATTGCGCTAAAATGCGTTACATATTGAAAGAGGAATTATTCTCAACCACCACCAATAAAGTTTAAACATTATTCTTTAGAAAAACGCCTCCGAAGTGTTGAGTTTATGAATATTTACACTTACAATATATACTTTGTTAAATGTGTGTTTAAAATAATAAATTTCATAACTGTAAAGACAAACACGCCGCATTGCATGATTTTATAAATACCGAGGTCCATATAAGTATTTTCCAGGGCATGCACCCCAGGAAAAAAGCTTCTTATTTCCCTGCTCTACATATATGAATTTTAATACATCAGAAAACCAAAGAATCAAATACCTATAGATTTCAAACCATGTCAGTATGCAGAAGACTTGTGTTGGTCATTAGGAATACATTGTAATAATTATTTTACCATGGGCACACTGCTGCACACTTTCTCTTCTTTTGTTATTTATTTAACTTTAATGACTTCAACAGGTACTGTTTATTAGGCTTTAAGACTGAATGCAATAAAATGTTCAAGCCAAAATATGAACATTTAAACTCCGTGCACGCGCGCTACGGGTGGATGAAGCGTTGTACCGCGCACGTGATGCATCGCGTTTTCAAGTTCAAGCTTAGCAGAAGTCCAGTGCAACACAGGGATCATTATACAGTTAAAAACATATCTTCAAGAATTAAAGGGTGGCGTTGAATGTTGTTAATAAACATGCTGAATAACGGAAAGTGAATTACTGGAGGGAGAGAAAGCAGCGCATTAAATTTGGACACCCAAGTGCTCAGCGGCATTAATGTTTCTTGTCCTGTCACCTTGACAGTCACTACGGTTTCATATTTCTCGTCAATAAACTGCTGTATAATAGTCAGCGTTTGATTACTTGCATCTCTCTTGCACTTCCACTAACTGCGCATCTGACCTCTGTGTTGCACCTCTGTCTGCCTGGTTTGATTTTATTGGTCATCTCGGTTTCAATTTGACTTTATCTTACTTAATAGACCCTTTAACTGTTTGTACACCATGATGACATGTCACCGTATGCGTGCGCATTTGGGCAACGGAGGTATGGCAAGAATCAGCAGTGAAGCAACCTACCCATTACACAAAAAATGCACACGGCCGCGCCGCTCTCAGTGTGTCTGCATCTATGAAAAAAATGTGCACCACCTGCATGCAGAGAGCACGCGTGCTGCCTGCACGACATCCAATCACTGCAGTCCCACGTTGGTTTGGATGTTGGGACCGTACCAGTACAGCTCAGCAGTGGTGTAGTCTACTAGGAATTGTAAAGGATTTCCATATACCCGCTAAAAATAGCGTGAGGATGCGTAACAGCATGGTTTGAGACTGGGTAGGACTGGGCTGGGTTTTGTGACATTTCAAACTTTTAGTAATAGTGAAGCACTGACTTAGCATGCTATACTTGCTACTTTAGCGGGGTGGAAATGCATATACATATTAGGCTATATATTTGGTGTGTTTGACTTTCTGCCGAACTGCGCGATCCGATCGGCATATGAAATCACTATAGCGGCGCGAAAGTGACTGGGGAGCAGAGTGGTGTGGCGCTACAAAAACCCACAGGCGAGTGACAGCAAAGTACCGCGAGAGCGATTCAAAGTGGATTTATCCACGTGATAACTGGAATCGCTCTCGCGGTACTTTGACATCACCAAGAGATCTATACCAGTGGTGTAGTCTACGTGATATGCAGGACTACGCTGTATACCAGGGACGGATTGGCAATCTGTGCGTTCTGGAAAAGTCCAGAACGGCCGTTCAACGGAGGGCCGTCGCCCGGCCGATGGCAAAAAAAGTCTAATAACGCAATATGAACAGCCAACAGCAGAGGCACTAATACGATCACTTATATGCTGCTACGTGTAAAAAAAACAAGGAAGAAGAGTCGGCCTACTAGCCGTGATTGGTCCACGGATTCCCGGAATTCGCGAGCGTCTATGTTTGCGAGCCTGAGCAGCCGCAGCCTGGTCATGATGAGGGACAGACCGAGTTAACTTCACATTAGCAAGAGCTAAGTGCCAGTAGTAGCAGGACACGTGACATTGTTATATAATATACACGATATAAAAATAAATAAAACTCGCGTGAAAATTAACGTAATGCGCAACTAGTGTTAGAGAGAGACGTGATGTGAGTGTGTGCGCACGCGCACGTGTGTGTGTGTGTGAGAGAGAGAGGCGCGGGCGCGATTGAACAGTGGAAACATAAAAACAATACATACTGTGTCATTTTGATCATATGGGACATAATTCAAACGGCAAAGTGTTTGCTTATATTTGTATACAGTCGCAATAAAACAAAACATTTTGCTTTTGTCAAACTGTAAACTCTTGTCAAACTGTAACCTACAACTGTCATCTAACCAAATTCACACACATCAAAGCAATAATTTTTTATCCAACCCCGTTTAAAAACGTGGTGGACATTCATCGTATTGCATTGGTTTTCATTTCTTTCATTGACTTTATTGTATATGAGAGGTTGTAGTGAGCTCACATTTTCTGCTACAATGAAGACTAAGGTATTGAATTAAACGGGTAAATATCAGGCATGCATTGCAACCACTCTAAACGTGCTAATAAGAAAGGGGGCTAAATAATTGACCAAATATTAGTTTAACAAAAAAATCCTAGCTTGCACTTTCTGTCTGTCTTCCATCAGAGTGCAGTTTTTCCTTGTCTTTCATATTTGTGTTTAGTATTGTGGAATTGGCAAAGACCTGGTGGTTGTTTGTGAAAGCTGTACAGACAAAATTAATAGGCCTAGATATTTTCATTATTTCACAGCCTTATTATACATCAAAGTTTAATATGACATGGACACAATATTAAATATCCTTGTCTGATAGTCTGACAGTATTGTGGCATAGTATCAGGACATCCTTGTGTCTGTTGCGCACGGCTAGGGGTGAATGGCCGGATGATGGGCCTATTTGGGAAAAAGTCCAGGGCTGTTTTTGAGCCCCAGTCCGTCCCTGCTGTATACCCACTAGAAATTGTCAAGGATTTCCGTATACCCACTAAAAATAGCGCGAACAGCATGGTTTTGTGACATTTTTAAACTTTTAGTCATAATATACATGTGAAGCACTGACCATTAGCATGCTACACTTGCTACTTTAGCGGGTTGGTTGAAATACATAATAGGCTATATACTTCCTGTCGAACTGCGCGATCCGATCGGCGTATTAATTTCTATGAAATCAAATTACTATAGTGACGCGAAAGTGACTGGGGAGCAGACTGGTGTTGCGCCACAAGCGAGTGATAGCAAAGTACCGCGAGAGAGACTCCAGTTATCACATGGAGAAATCTGCTTTGAATCGCTCTTGCGGTACTTTGACATCACCAAGAGGTCTGCTTTACGCCAAATGAAGTCGAACCTGGAGTGTAGCTGCTCACGCGACACTGTAAACAAACAGTCCATGTGGAGAAGTGAACAAGTGAAGCAGTGCTGCAACATAAAATCCATAGAGTTTACAACGCACATGTGAGTAAACAACATTTAAATCATCAGTCCAGTTTATTACTTTATCTGGAGGTAAGGCTCAAAATGCAATAAAATAAGCCTGTGATTATATCCTGATGGTTTTTAGCTGCCTTCAGTTGCTCTGCATGTTTGCTTGTGCTTCACAGTGTTAAACTTCCCTTCTATGTGTTACTTTATATATCTACGTTCAAGATGTATATGATCTTAAATTTCTGTGAGGAAATTCATGTCTGCGTTGATGTTCAGTTCAGACTTGCAAATATTAGGCTAGATGGTCTTGTAATAATAATTAAGTATAAGCCTATTTTCAGTTTTAGACAATGCTTATATTATATGCAAAAATAAGCTTTTATATCAATGACTATGCAAATAAGAGTTAATTCATGGTCATCTTAAATGTGTATTAATTAAAAACATTTACACCATTAAATAACACATGGTTAATGTTATCAATAGTTGTCAGATAATAGCTATTGAAGGAGTGGATATTTTTTTCACCTTCAATGCATGTGTTTGCCACGAATTGAAGATTGTAAACAGTTAATTTAATTTTAATTAACAGTTAAGTAACTTTTGTCCCTGAGTTAGATGTTGATTAACACTAAACCAGTCTAAAAATCAATCCAGTTTCCCCAGCTGTAAACCCATTGGCTGTTAAAGTCTTTTTTTTTCTTGTAATAAACTGACATGTTGATAACACATTCAGTTTATGTGTTCATGAGTACACTTTCAGAATGCTCGTAGTTACATGAAGATCCATACTGTATGCATCTGTGAGTGTTTTGGTGCTTATGAGGTGTCGCGCTGGGACGAGTGAGCATAAGGATGAGAGGGAAAAATCACAGTATACTCACTACAAAAATCTAGACTACACCACTGATCTATACCACTGCAGCTAAGTCACTACATTGACATGGCAGAAGGACAGAATGCCATTTTGTTCTGGGCACTCTTCCTTCACTCTTTCAAGTAGCCTTGGCAGTGCCTGCTTCTAGTGCTACAGTGGAGCGAGTTTTCAGCCATGTGGCATCATGGCATATTTGATCTTTTGAAAATGCAATGCAGTATAGGGGCCTCCCTCCACCTGTCCACAGCATGCATTTTATTTCTGTGGTAAGAGGACTTGACATGACTCGAAACTAAAATGGTAGGACTTTGGACTCGACTTGAGACTTGTTGGCTTTGACTTTTGACTCGACTTGGGACTTGCCTCATCTTTGACTCGACTCGGGACTCGAGGGCAAAGACTTACTTGTGACTTGCATAACAATGACTTTGTCCCACCTCTGCTTATAGACATCACATGCCGATTGGTCTGCACGGCGCAGCAAGAAGCCACACAAGCGCTGAGCGTTGAGTCAAATTATAAGACGAGCATAAGAAAATGACAGAGGTCTGGTCAGGGAATTAACCCAACACAAAAGTGAAAATGATAGCAATGACTCTTTAGATAAGATCTATAGACATGCACATCAGTGTTTTATTTGTCTGGAGAAAAGGACAATTTGATATCCAAAATAGTGTCCAACATAATACTTACTCTATCATTATACTCAAATAAGTAGGGCCTACATGCACTGCTATCAAACGTGATGTGTTTTTGGTTTTTGTTGTAATCTGGAACTTGGTGTATATCAAATGTGTTTGTTAAATGTCTCCACATGGAAACGGAATGCCCTCCCCCCGCACAGTCCTGCAATGAGAACCAGAAAAAACGGTTTCTAACCATTTTATTTACATGTGAACAGTGAGAGCACCCCCTCAGGAGCTGTAGCAGGGTTTTTGCGGGGTCTTTATAAGCTTAAGCCAGGACTTAGTTTAAATAGGAAATGTAACTAGTTTTAACAAACATGCCTTACTAAAAACATTATTTGTCTGCATTTTGAGGCAAAAAAAGGGTCTTATTTGACTCAATGCTCAGCGCTCGTTTGACGACTTGCGGCGCCACGGAGCCCGATCGGACGGCATGTGACGTCTTAGCACCGCGAGACAGGAGGCTTACAGTATGCTTTTGAATAGATCTCGCGGTAGTGTGATGTCACAGGCCAACGGATTTGCGCTGCGCCCCATTAAGTAAGATAAAGTGACAATTATTCCTAGATGACCAAGCAGCAATCATACCAGGCAGACAGCAAAGGAGGAAGGATACCTCAGTTAGTGGAAGTAATAGGTTAAATTGGGTCTGAGCGCAGCTCTGCCTCCTCGGGTCCACAACACCCCTTGCCGGAGCTCCGGTCCGTCTCCTTCAGCAACAGGGTTTGGCGCAAAGCGAATAATAACTTTTTCATTCATAGGCTTCAAACTCGTGCTTGCGGGGCACCCTCGACAAAAATCATTTTGAGAAAATCATGCTTCTCAGAGGTCCACTGTGTTTTTAATCCCGTCTGAATCGGCCATGTCTGTGTTTTTCTCTGATGACCTCTGTAATCTGTAAATTTCAGAGCATTTTACCTACTGTTTTTCGCCGAACTCAGAGGTCATCTGAGAAATGTAATCCCGTCCGGATGAAGACGTCTGTGTTTGCTCGCAATATGTTTTGAAAGCGCGTTTCTTTTCATGTTTTGGCAAACGTGATCTGCCGACAGGTCTCACTAACGCGCGTATAGACTATTGTACTTAATTTATGAATCCCATTCATTCACATAGCCTATGGATTTTTCCATTCGGCGGAATAAAATAATTAAATCAAGACGAGCTGAATATCATACACTGTTAAGACTGGACAAAACGGTTAGTTTTGTAGGTGTTTAGCTTGGGAGTTATACTCGGTTTAACAAAAAATGGGAATAATAATACAACAGAATATTTGGAATTGGGGAAAGCAGAACATGAATTCACAAATCACAAAAAAATGTAAAATTAGATAAATTAGTTAATGATATTGCGCAAGTGCTCTCGGTCTCTTCAAGGTCTACGCGAATTAGAGATTTGTTATAAGACTCAGTTATACATCACGTCTCTTCTAATTGCACAGAAAAAATGAATCAAATGATGCGCATTTAAGTCGGATTTTTATGGAGAATAGGCTTTGTGACCGTTTAACCACACGTGGACCGAACAAGAAACGTATGCTTTCATGGAGTCCGTGTATGACATCTCCTTTATTTAGTTTTACATATTTTTATTTATATGCATTTAATAATACCGTAAGATCATAATGTATACACTGTAAAAATGATTCAGTGGCTTTGTAAATGAAGGCTATCTAAAATAAATGATTAAATTAAATTAATGTCAGTTATGTGTTTTTTTTTAGTTAGACAAACCCACATAAATGACTAGAAATAGATATTTTGTTTAAAATGTACATATTTTATTTGATGTATACGCCTTAATAATATAAGTATTTAATTTACAGATTATTTTAATCAATATATTTGATAAGGTCAGAATTATATATTTAAGTTGTTGAAACTGTAATAATTGCTTTCTTCTAATTAATATTATTTGCATTTAAAATCAACTTAAAAAAAATGTACGTTTTACGCCTAACTTGAACTATGATGTACTTACTATTTTTACATTGATATTATTTGAGTAAATGTAGGAAAAAAAATAAATTAATAATAAGTAGAACAAATGTTAATTAAAAAAAATCCCATATAGCCAACAGGTTTTAATCAGCAACAGAGAAACTGCGCCTTTTGCCGATGACAAACACCTCAGAAACTCCTCGAATTTATGAATTTTTACACTCACAATATGATTTTATTTACTTACTACAAAAATATAACTCATTATACAAATTTATTCAACACCATTGCACACTTTATATCGAGTTTCATACCATGTAAAGGAAAACATGATAATATAAAAAGTACAGTAATGCAGAAAAGCGCATTACAACCATGTTCAGGCTATTAAAAACGTTCAGATGCAAAAATGAACTAAATGTACAATTAGATAAACTAGTTAATGATATTGCGCAAATGCTCTCGGTCTCTTCAAGGTCTACGCGAATAGAGGTTTGTTATAAGACTCAGTTAACATCACGTCTCTTCTAATTGCACAGAAAAAATGAATCAAATGATGCGCATTTAAGTCGGATTTTTATGGAGAATAGGCTATGTGACCGTTTAACCCACGTGGACCAAACAAGAAAACGTATCCTTTCATGGAGTCCGTGTATGACATCTCTTTTGTTTAGTTTTACATATTTTTATTTATATGCATTTAATAATACCGTAAGATCACAATGTATACACTGTAAAAATGATTCAGTGGCTTTGTAAATGTAGGCTATCTAAAATAAATGATTAAAGTAACTTAATAAAATCTTTTAATGTCAGTTATGTGATTTTTTTTAGTTAGACAAACCAAAGTTAATGACTAGAAATAGATATTTGGTTTAAAATGTACATATTTTATTTGATGTATACGCCTTAATAATATAAGTATTTAATTTACAGATTATTTTAATCAATATATTTGATAATGTCAGAATTATATATTTAAGTTTTTAAACCTGTAATAATTGCTTTCTTCAAATTAATATTATTTGTATTTAACATAAAAAATGTACGTTTTACGCCTAACTTGAACTATGATTTACTTACTATTTTTACATTGATATTATTTGAGTAAATGTAGGCAGAAAAATTAAATAATAAGTAGAACAAATGTTAATTTAAAAAAATCCCATATAGCCAACGGGTTTTAATCAGCAACAGAGAAACTGCGCCTTTTGCCGATGACAAACACCTCAGAAACTCCTCGAATTGAATATTTGCACTTACAACATGATTTTATTTACTTACTACAAAATATAACACATTATACAAATTTATTCAACATCATTGCACACTTTATATCGAGTTTCATACCATGTAAAGGAAAACATGATAATATAAAAAGTACAGTAATGCAGAAAAGCGCATTACAACCATGTTCAGGCTATTAAAAACGTTCAGTTCCAAAGTGAACTAAATGTACAATTAGAAAAACTAGTTAATGATATTGCGCAAATGCTCTCAGTTTCTTCAAAGGTCTTCGCGAATTATTTTGTTATAAGACTCCGTTACCATCACGTCTCTTCTACTGTAAGTGTACACAAAAAAAGACGAATGATCCGCGTTTAAGTCAGATTTTTATGAAGAATATTTGACTGTTTATGTAACTGGCAAAAGAAAACTTCGTGTCAAAAAGCTTGCATGTGACATCAAAGTACTGCCAAAGCACCGAGAATCCCTGTCATGTTACTTCAATATCATATAGTATGCTTAAAGCATAAAGTCGAGCACACATTGTCGTCAGTATGCCCTACTTGAAACACGACTGCCCTCTACAGGTTTTTATTTCCTGCGTCCCCCACCGAATCCCCCGTCTGCGGGATCTCGCAGAATTTCGGAAGTGCTCGCGGCATTCTGCTTTCAGAGACGCGCATTTTTAAAGGCCACATCTGTAAATGCAGATAATTGTGAAGTTTAATGGTAAACTAATGTACTGCTTTGCATTTGACTGTTAGCCTCTACCGTATTTCATTCCGGAAATTGTACTAGGCTATTGTTATTGTGTTAGCCTGATGTATTCATCCCTGGCATTGTATTTAATTTAATTTGATTTAAATCAGTTAATCAGTTGTCTTTCATACTAAATTTGTACATCAAGAAACCGAAACAATTTAACCAGTACAATTTTATTTTTTGTTCATAATTACTGGCTCCTTTCGACCGCTGACCTACATAGAGGCAGCAGCCAGAATAAAGCCCCAAAGTAATTTATTTTGTATCCTGTGTTGTTTCAATTAACCACTGGCTACATAATTTGGTACCAGGAGTGGGGTTTCTGGCTGTTGGGAGCTAAAAAGAAAAATTTTGGTTTGAAAATACGGTAGAGGTGAAGATAGGTTTCTGTGGAACACAGAGTGGAGGCTGTCTTCTGGGGTCCAGGCGGTAGTCCAGTGAACAGAGGTCGGTTGGAAGAGACTTGACGGTGACGGTACTGCTGGAGGGGGAGGAAGAGTGCTCTATCTCCGCCGGAATCCACAGAGTGCTGTGTGCTTAGAAACCTATCCAGAGACAGTCAAAGAGAAATACAGAAGTATCAAAAGAATTGAAAACATATCCTTTTGCTTCTAAAAGAGTGCAAACTGATTAAGAGACTGTTTATTTTTTTTTGTCAACTGTTTTGTCGTGTACAGCTGAGTTAATTTGTACATTTGAAAAATGTCACAGTCAGATGATGATGCACAGGGTGCAGAAAGTAATATGCATGACATTCAGGGACAACTTAGAGAACTTAGCCGTAAACATGAAGAGACTAGAGCAGCCATCGCTAATCTGAGCAAAGAGCCGTCCAGGTCTTATATTTACGTACCTAGAGAACGTCAGATACAACCATTTAGTGGTGATTTAAGCAAAGATGGGAGAAATGTTGACGAGTTTATTGAGGAAGTAGAGAGGGTGCTACTGGTCCGAAATCAGTCCACAGAGGATCAGTTAGACTTCGTCCTGTCACTCCTAAGAGGTGCAGCTTTAGAGGAGGTCAGGTTACGAATGGGAAATGAGTCAGATGAAACATGTGACCTCTTTGAATATCTGAGAGCGGCTTTTCGAGAGAAACGCAGCATATCACAGCCATTGCAGACCTTCTATAGTCGTAAACAAAGGGAAGGTGAAGATATCCGTGCATACTCGCATGCGTTGTCACAGATTCAGAACTCCATCCTGAAACAGTCACCAAATGCAATGACTAACACAAGTTCAGCTATTCGGGATCAATTCATTGAGGGCATTAGAGATGCTGGCCTCAGAAGAGAACTTCGTAAGCTTGTAAGAGACAAACCAGAGTCCACACTTATCGATGTGCGTGACGAAGCTCTCCTGTGGTTTTTAGAAGATCCAAAGCCTCATGTCACAAAAGTGGTCAGCAGTCGAAATGTTGTTTCTGAGACACCTGATGCTCAGTGTGCTGCTATTAATGTACCTGAAACAAAACCAGTGAGTCTGGAAGACGTTTTGAAAATTGTAGCAGAACAAGGAAAGGTTATCGGGGAACTTACAAAAGCAGTTGAGAAACTCACAGCACAGGGCAGCCAGTCAGAACCTATAAATCAAACTAGACCCAAGATGCAACCAAGGTTTACAGAAGATGGCCAACCGATGTGTTTCCGTTGCAATGGTGTAGGACACATCGCTAGGAGGTGCGTGAGGAAGAACAGACAGACTGTCGCAGAAACTGCTACTACCCCCGTACCTCCGGGAAATGCTCACCCTCGTTTGCTGTGAGCCAGGCAGTTCGGGGGCAATCCATTGGCTCAACTAACATGGATACTAGCCGTGACAAACTACTCGAGCGTGCTGTGGGAAAATGTCCTGTTGCTAACCTAAGTATCAATGGAGTGAGTGTTGCGTGTCTACTGGACACAGGGAGCCAAGTCAGCACTATTTCAGAGAGTTTCTTCAGGGAACACCTGTCTGGTGAAGAGAAAGATATACTTTCAACAGCAGGCTGGTTGAAACTGACTGCAGCTAATGGTTTGGACATACCTTATCTTGGTTACCTGGAGCTGGAAGTCAAAACTATGGGTATTGTCCTTCCAGAATGCGGCTTCCTGGTTGTCAGAGACACACAGAACTCCTCTCGGGTACCAGCATTAATTGGCATGAACATTATCAGCAGATGCAGGCAACTGGTCCATGCAGAATTTGATACCACACTTGGCGGAAAATTGCAATCGGATTGGAGAGAAACATTTCAACAGTTGAACAATGTTCATAGTCAAGAGAAAAGAATAGCAGTACGGGTAGCTGGAAAAGACATGGTCCACATACCTGCTTCTTCAGTTGCTACAGTGATGGCCAGAGGCGCCAAAGATGTACTTCATGATGGTTCATTTGATTACCTGTTGGAGCCTATGAACACACCATTACTGAGTGGACTCATTGTTGTACCTTCTCTGGTGTCATCAGAGACATCATTGTTTCCTGTGCAAGTTGTCAATCTTTCCTCAGAAGACATCTGGTTACAGGCTCGAACCAGGCTTGGGACATTAACGCATGTTGAGAGTGTGAAGTTAAATGAGGCTTATGAGGTAAAGTTCCAACGTGTTTCAGCTGATATGGAGGAGATCACGGTTAATGCCAAAAGCAATCAGGGATTGGGAAACGACACAGCAGAGTTCCTTAGTAAGCTTCATGTTGGTGGCACCATTGAGCAGCAGGCAGCGCTGAGTGATTTGTTAATGCAGTACGCTGAGGTGTTCGTGCTTGAAGATGAAGACCTTGGTTTTACCGATAAGGTGAAACATGAAATCCATTTGTCCGATGATGTCCCAGTTACACAGCCTTATAGGCGTATCCCACCCACACAGTACAGGGAAGTTCGAGAACACATCAGTAAACTTCTCAAGAAGGGAGTGATTCAAGAAAGCACCAGTGCTTATGCCTCCCCTATAGTGCTAGTGAGGAAGACGGATGGCAGCCTCAGGCTATGTGTCGATTACAGACAGCTCAACGCTAAGACCCGCCGAGATGCTTTCCCTTTACCTAGAATAGATGAAAGTTTTGATGCTCTTAAAGGAGCAACATTCTTCTCTTCAATCGACCTGGCCAGTGGGTACCATCAGGTTGCTGTTAACGAGCGTGACAGGCATAAGACTGCATTTACAACTTCTTTTGGAATTTTTGATTACTGCCGCATGCCTTTTGGGGTTTGTAATGGACCGTCAACGTTTCAACGCCTGATGCAGACTACTATGGGTGACCTAATCTTTCAGATCATGCTAGTGTATTTGGATGATATACTGGTGTACTCTGCCACTTTCCCAGAGCACTTGCGGAGGTTGGAAATAGTCTTTAAGAGGTTAAAGGAAACTGGCCTTAAAATAAAGCCTGAAAAGTGCCACTTCCTACAGCAAGAAGTAACCTTTTTAGGTCATCAAATCTCAGCAAAAGGTGTTGCTACAGATCCAGGGAAAATTGAGGCAGTAAAGCAATGGAAAGTCCCCAGCTCTGTAAAAGAATTACGCTCGTTCTTAGGGTTCTGTAGTTACTACAGAAAGTTCATCGAGGGTTTTTCTAAGATTGCTGGACCCCTTCATGATTTAGTGAATCTGTGTATTTCCCAGTTTGGCAGTGCGAGGAAGGATTTTAGTGCTTTGTGGTCATCTGAGTGCCAATCAGCATTCGAGATCCTGAAACAGAACCTCACCTCTGCTCCTGTGTTGGGTTATGCAGACTTTAGTCTCCCGTTCATCTTAGAGACTGATGCAAGTAATGAAGGTTTGGGAGCAATACTATACCAGCAGCAGGGTGACTCCAAGAGAGTCATTGCATTCGCTAGTAGGAGACTTCGTAAGGCGGAAAGAAACGACCGAAATTACAGCAGCATGAAACTGGAGCTGTTGGCCCTTAAATGGGCCATTTCGGAAAAGTTTCGTGGTTATCTGCTGGGCTCTAAATTTGTAGTTATCACCGACAACAACCACCTGTGCCACCTTAAAACAGCTAAGCTCGGTGCAATTGAACAAAGGTGGGTCGCCCAACTATCCGTTTTTGACTTCGAGGTGAAGTATCGCCCTGGCCGACACAATGCAGCTGCTGATGCTCTGTCTAGGCACCCTTCAGCAGGGGAGCCTACCCTGCCTGACGAGTATGACAACTGTGTTGCTATCTGTAATGTAGTCAACAAAGGGACAAGCCTGGAGCCTGACTTAGTGGTTGCTGGTGAGAGCTGTTGCAGGGTCAGACAAATTCGTGCCTTGGATTGTGGAGAAAATACAGGCAATGACAACCAGGGAAGTACGCATACCTTGCCGGGCTATAAAGTAGAAGAGCTGGTAGATTTCCAGAAGAACGATCCTACCATCAGTTCTTTCAAGACTTTCTGGGAATGCAGAAAAAAGCCCTCCCACTCTGACAGATCTCGACTTTCTAAGTCCACCCTATCTCTGATAAAGCAGTGGAAAAGTATCCAGGAACAAGATGGTTTGCTTTATCACATTGTGAAAGATCAACATCAAGGTGAAATTAAACAGCTGCTCCTACCTGAGTGTTTAAAAGAATCTGTCCTCGAAAGTGTGCATGACAACATGGGACATCAGGGGATTGAGCGCACTGTTAGTCTGCTGCGACCGCGATACTTCTGGGTGGGAATGTATAATGACGTGGAGCAGTGGATCAAAAAGTGTCAGAGATGCATCTTAACAAAAATGCCACAGCCCAGGATACATGCCCCAATGAAGCCCTTTCTAGCGTCCAGACCTCTTGAAGTAGTGGCAGTGGATTTTACTGTGCTTGAACCCTCCTCTGATGGTCGGGAAAGTGTGTTAATCATGACAGACGTCTTCACCAAATTCACACAAGCATTCCCAACTAGAGATCAGAAAGCTGAGACTACTGCTAAACTCTTATTGAGGGAATGGTTCATGAAGTATGGTGTACCTGAAAGATTGCATTCTGATCAGGGAAGAAATTTTGAAAGTGAAGTGATTGCCGAGCTGTGTAAAATGTATGGTGTGAAGAAAACCCGCACTACACCTTACCGGCCTCAGGGCAATGCTCAGTGCGAGCGTTTCAATAGAACGCTACATGATCTGCTGCGCACGCTTCCCCCTGAAAAGAAAAGACGCTGGCCAGAACATCTTGCTGAGTTGGTTCATGCATGCAATGTCACACCACATGCAACCACTGGATACTCACCTTATTACTTACTTTTCGGAGTCCATCCACACCTTCCAGTCGATTCCCTGCTAGGTCATGAACAGCCTGTGGACAGAAAACAAGACTGGTTAGTTGTGCATCAGGAAAGATTGACAGAGGCACACAAAAAGGCAAGAGAATTCGCTGAACACAAGGCCGCTGAGAGGTTAGCCCCTCTGAATGACAAGGTGTATTGTCCTTTGATCAATGTTGGTCAGCAGGTGTATCTGCGTCATAGACCCTTGGGTAGGAATAAGATACAGGATTCATGGAGTCCTACCGTATACAAAGTCATAGATGTACAGGGTACCACACACACCGTTGAGCCTCTTGAGGGTGGCCCTATAAAGAGAGTGCATAGAGCTGACCTGCGGCCCTGTGTCATTTATACTCCTGAACCAGGGGTGATGGAGAGCCATCCTCCTTCAACACCACAGCCTAAAGAAGGTTCTGAATCTGAGCTGGTTGAAGTGCAATCTGATCCTGATTTTGTTGTGTTAGAGGAAGTCACTTACCCTAGTTTGCAAGAGACAACACAGATTGAAAATTTCACGGATGATGGAGCATTGGTAGATCAATCTAACTTGGTTTCAGCTAGCACTGAACAGAAAGATTCTGTTTCCGAAAGATTTGCCGCTATCGCTAACCGCGCTCCAGAAGTGGAGAAACCAGTACTGGAAAGGCCTGTACCAATGCCTAGGCGATCAAAAAGGGCCAATGCTGGTCTGCACTCAAATCTCTTTAATGAACCGAGATCAGCATGTAATGCAGTGTCACTTAGCCCTGAAGTCTTTTCTCAAGTGTTAACCAGCTTAGGCAGTGTGTTTTTTAGAGAAGCTGTCAAAGAAGTAAAAAATATGTATTAGTCATCGAGGACAATGACATTTAGCAGGGGAGAATGTAGCCAAGTGGAGTAATCCTTTCAAAATGACATCTGACATAAAATTGGTCGTGGCCCCTTTAAGAGTGGGTGTTGCGACACTCGCTTTACGGCATTGCCTCCGGCAGTGTGCAGTGAGTTAGTTTTGAGTGAAGAGAGAGCAGATCGCATGCTAGAGCTCCCGGTTTTGATCAAATAAACACCTAATAAAGGTTTGATGAGGTAAATATCCATTCTAGACCAGTTAACAGAATGTTTGAATGTTATATTTACATACTACATATGTGTTAAATGACAATTGTTTTATAGATCGTCTATTAAGAACGCATGAGAGTTTGTGTGCACTGAATCTGGGTTGATCACGCGTGAAACACGTGCAAGGACTGGGTATGTGTTGTAACAAATGTTAATTTAATTTTCTTTCTCTTATTTAAAGCCCAGTGTTCTTGAATGTAAGTGTAATGTCATATTAAGAATTGGGGTGTATTAAAAGCATTTCATGTCTGTTTAAGGGCTGTTAAAAACTAATTGAATACTGTGTGAGCTGTTTATTATTTTCTTATTGTGTAAAGTAAATGCAGATAATTGTGAAGTTTAATGGTAAACTAATGTACTGCTTTGCATTTGACTGTTAGCCTCTACCGTATTTCATTCCGGAAATTGTACTAGGCTATTGTTATTGTGTTAGCCTGATGTATTCATCCCTGGCATTGTATTTAATTTAATTTGATTTAAATCAGTTAATCAGTTGTCTTTCATACTAAATTTGTACATCAAGAAACCGAAACAATTTAACCAGTACAATTTTATTTTTTGTTCATAATTACTGGCTCCTTTCGACCGCTGACCTACATAGAGGCAGCAGCCAGAATAAAGCCCCAAAGTAATTTATTTTGTATCCTGTGTTGTTTCAATTAACCACTGGCTACATATTCATAATGCAAAATACACAGTCATATAGCATTTCTTACTTCTTGGATTTGAAGCTGAGGCCATAGGCAAAGAATCAGGTAGTCTCCATCCTGTTATTTTTTTCTTGTGTTACCTCACCTGGACAAATATAGTTAATTATATGGTAGTGTAATATTTTAACAGTAAATAACTTCACAGTGTAATACTGCATTAGTTATGAAATTAGCTGTCTGTACTTTTAGGTCTTTGTGGTTGAGCAATGACAGACATTATATGCTCTGTATATGTAGCTATTAACTCAGATTCAGAGAAATGTAAATGTTTATACTCTAAGCTGGGTTGTCACTAATGTAAAATCTAGGGCTGCACGATAAATCACATGCGATATCATGCGCATCTCGTCAGTAAAGCCAGTTCCTTGATTAGTATTAAATTGCTATCACATGCTTTCAGATGGATGCTCTCTGGGATTGGGGTGCCCTCTGGTACTGGGGCGTCAATCAAGAATTTGGGATAGTAGAGAATACTATATAGACATTAAAAACAAAAGTAGTGAAAAATGATAAGTTATTTAAGGTAAGAAAGGACACATTAATGAATGAATAACACCATAATTGTACGATTAAAAAAATCATCTTTAGGTGTATAACAATACACAAGAAAACAATACTATGCCTCTTTCGGTTGTCTGTAAGATTGCTGTTCATTATGTGACCCTGCGAAACAAATTACACCTTGCATGTAATTTCATTAAGTACAATAAACATACACATGCACAATGTATTTAAAAAAATACATAGTAGTGTAAAATATTAAAATAAATCACTTTTTATATCAAAGTTTTTGGATATTATGTTGACATTCAGACAAAACCCTGACTCATGGAATAAATTTTTACCTAAAAATTAGAATGACATTATAAAGGCAAAAGTGTATGCACTTAGGAGCCAAGCAATGTGTTTGTATAGTGTGGGAATGCACCAAAAAAATAACAAAAGCATCAGTAGCACGTACGTCTCATAATGTCACAGCTTATTCTAGGGTATAGATCAATCACACCATCTTGATACCGATGTTTACTGTCATGAAGTGTGCCTGTGTAAACAAAATACACCAAAACAATTTATATACATTTTTGAGTTTCATATCAAAATATATAAAAGTCCTTTTTGAAATAATCACGCTTTTTCGTAGTATTACGCAAAGCAGTCAAAAACTTACAACTTAATGTAGGGTAGACATAGGGCCAATCCCAATTCTACCACTTACCCCTTCCCCTTACCCTTTGTTTAGCACGTTCACGTGAAGGGGTAGGGGTGTCTCAAAATTTTCTTTTGGCTGGAGGGAAAGGGGTAGGGGGAAGGGCCAGGTAGCCCTTCAAACGAAGATTTTTCGGGAGCACACTTCAGACGAAGGGTTATAATAAATTTCCAACATGGCCGAATGAGCGAACAGAGAGACCCATAAATGTAAGTATTTTTTGACATTAAAACGTATTTTAATAACAAATAATCACTTGTTTTATGTTGCCTTTAATCTTGTGTTCATGTATACGGTTATGTTCTTATGTTCTTCATGCTGAAAACGAGCAGCGCTTCTTGCGATCGAAATACACTGCAAAACAACTTTGGGAGTGAGTTATCTGTTAAACGTTTATGTTGCTTGTGCCTGTTCAATGTTACTGTGACATATGTGCACTTCATTACTGTTCATTTTGGTCAAATGGTACAGGACACTTATAAAAGACTTGGGTTTGGAGGGAAAGGTGACTGGCCAACAGGCATCAAAGAAGTGGGATAATTTAAAGAAGAAATACAAGGTAAGCAATGTTGTCTACGAAATTCGGTAAAAGAATAAAATTAATTAGTGAACTACATTACATTAATTAATTAATGTTTATTAAATTAATAATGAACTGAATTTATACAACAGTTAATACATTAACTAATGTTCAAGTAATAAACCTTATTGTAAAGTGTTACCTGAAAATCTAACACAATCTAGGCAGTCCATTTCAGTACGTTTTGTATTATTGTAAAATGCACACACAATCGAGAAGAATTTCTTATAATTGTCTTTTTCATAGAATTACTACTGTAAAATTTAGTGAAATATATAAAATAGTAAAGACATTTTCACTATTATATTATTATGAATATTCTGCTTGTGTCTTCCTTCAGGACCTAAAAACACCAAAAACTGGCTCTGGAACAGATGCTGGAGAGGTAACTGCTTCTTCGTGGCAGTATTTTGAAGAAATGCATGAGGTGTTGGGTTCCAGGCCTTCTATAGATCCTCCTGTGGTGGTTTCTTCATTCACTGATGAGAAACCCATAACACTCACCATGGTAATGTTTTAAATAAAATTATGTAATCTTGCTATTTTGGTTGTCAGTAATATGATCATTGTTGTTTTGATGATACCGTACATAATGACTTATTATGCATTTATTTACTTCCGTATATCATTTTTTTCTCCTAGGAAAGTGTTGACTTCAGTGAAATTCCTGCTCTCAGCACCACTGGACCATTGCCAAATTCATCAGAAGAGACAGCCTCTAGCACAGCTTCCTCCATGGTGGTAGCAAGCCCCCCAACTCCATCTCCCAAAAAAAGAAAAAGTAATCCAATTTTAGATTTTTTAACTGAAGAGTCCATCAAGGAACAGAAACGCCACGAAGGGAGTGAGGCCACCCTTACAGAAAAAGCACATGTATTTCACATGTGCAAAACACATGTGCTCACATGTGCAAAACACATCTGCTCACATGTGCAATACACATGTGGGCACATGTGCAATACACATGCTCACATGTGCAATACACATGTGGCCACATGTGCAATACACATGTGGCCACATGTGATCACATGTGTGTGATTTTGCACATGTGAAATTTAATGTGTGAACACATGTTAAAATCACATGTGACACATGAAAACATGTTAAAATCACATGTAGAACATGTGTTTTGCACATGGGAAATGTGTGCTTTTGGAACACTTTTGTGTGAATCACATGTGAATTCCCATGTGAAACACATGAGATCACATGTGAAACACATGCAAAATCCCATGTGAAACACATGCAGATTCACATGTGAAACACATGCAAATTCTCATGTGAAACACATGCAAATTCACATGTGAAACACATGCAAATTCACATGTGAAACACATACAAATTCACATGTGAAACACATGCAAATTCACATGTGAAACACATGCAAATTCACATGTGAAACACATGGGCTCACATGTGAAACACATGGGCTCACATGTAAAACACATGGGCTCACATGTAAAACACATGGGCTCACATGTGAAGCACATGCAAATTCACATGTGAAACACATGCAAATTCCCTTTCAATTTCACATGTGAAATGTGTGCTTTTGGAACATTTTTGTGTGAATCCCATGTGAAACGCATGTGAAATTAGTGGATCACATGTGGCACATGTAAAAAAAATGGTCACCACATTATGCACATGTGATCACATGTGTTTCACATGGGATTCACACAAAAATGTTCCAAAAGCACATATTTCACATGTGAAATTTATTGTGTGAAAACATGTTAAAATCACATGTGACACATGAAAACATGTTAGAATCACATGCAGAACATGTGTTTTGCACATGGGAAATGTGTGCTTTTGGAACACTTTTGTGTGAATCACATGTGAATTTCCATGTGAAGCACAAAAAATTGTCATCACATTATGCACATGTGATCACATGGGTTTTTCATGTGATCACGTATTTTTTTACATGTGAACTTGAGAGTTAAAGTATATAAAGTAGGCCATACAATTGCTTATCATAACCCAGGACTCAAACTCACCCTTTGACCCCAAGGGTAAGCTATAATCTTGCTAAGATGTCGGTGATATAAAATAAAGGCACCAACGTGACTTTGACATAAGACACATTTTACTGTAAGGAAAAACTGATTCAAATGGAGAATTTATTTGCAAACATACAGAAAATTATAAGAAGTATCCAAACATACCCAGGTGAAAAAGAAATATATTTAAATAGTATTTTTTGGATATACTTAATATATTTAAAAGCTACTATACTAAATGCATATTAAATGTATTATATTGAACCCACTTCAAATATATTAAATGCTTTTCAAGATATATTTAAAGTCAATTTTAATCTATTTGCATTATATTTAATATATTGAAATTGTGTTAAATTGGAACAACTTCAAATATATTTAGTGCAATTTAAGTGTACTTCTTTAAAATTCATTTGAAATGCACTTCTAATACACTTAAAAATACAGTTAGAATACATTTAAAGCTTAATTTAACTGTGCTTTAAGAACACTTTAATAGTACTTCAGCATATTAGAAATATACTAGCATTACATTAATAGAAATGTATTAGCATTACACTTCTATTTTATTATAAAGCTGTTTTTAATATTTAAAATGTTATATTAAAATCATTAAATTTTAAGACACATACACAGATTTTGAATACAGAACAATTTAATATACTTCATATTGTGTTGTGTACATTACAAAAATACCTAAAGTAAATTAATCAAGCACAGAGACATACATAATCTCTTGACCAAAGAGAAACATATAAAACAAATATCAGAGAAATGCAATTACAGAGCTACTTCTATCAAATTGTACAACATTAACATTAAGTGTATTAATGAAAAGTACACTATGAATATGCAATCACTAAATATTCATAAGCAATGATTATATAATAATCATAATGTAATTCTCTGCATAAAAAGTTAATGAAAAAAAATGTTTAAGTGCAATTTAAAGACGGAGTGCACAATGTTTGAAAAACGCTTTGGAAAAGGAAATTGGGCCGACTACCAAAACACACTTTGTAGCCAACCAGCAGTAAGTGGCGTGTCTACTAACTGACATCCTTGCCGGGGTTGCGTATGTGTGTGGTGGCTCTATCAAAAGAAGGTCCAGATTCTATTGGGGTAGAGACATGTTTGTTTAGGTAATTTCAAATGTTAACATTGGCTTTCAAAAATAGTGCACTCTGCCTTTAACCAACTTAAGATAAACCTATAAAAAGCTGAACTAAAACACAAAACAGTTTAGATGTCACATGTTTAAGTGGAGGGTGACTTCTTCTTGCAATTCAGACACCGTAGTAATTAAAGACTGCTTTATCACACGGGCTGTGAAAAGGAAACAGAATATACCAATTAACCAATAATGAATGAACATTTGGCTATCCAGGTTTAAAATAAATTGGCATAGATATGCATGTATGGAAGTTTTGTTAACTTCTCAGTTTACCTTTTAAAGCTTGACTGTGTCCTCATCAAGCGTGTCAGTTTTATCTGTCAGAGCACTCTACAAGTGGGAATAAAGATAGGATTAGAACAGGCTCATGAAATAAAGCAACCTGTGTGTATTACAGGATATGTTTTACATTGATAATTGTGTTTTATTTGAACCTAGATCATTTTCCATTGTTTGTCTATTGTGGTCTTGCAAACTTAAGGTTCACCTCTGTTTAAGGAGATTTAAGGAAATCAGAAATGATGCCAAACAGGGCTCCAGACTGCTATCAAATGGTGGCATTTTGCCACCTAAATTTGAGAGTGTGCCACTGAATTTTACATCCGGTCGCACATGTGCGACCAGCAAATTTGACCTTTTTTTTGTGATATGACCACTGATCTATATAAATGACTGGATTGCGCATAGAACGCTTGACGTAACTGCGTGAGGTGAAGCCAGCGCAGAGTTCGAGCCGCCATCTTGGTATACCCAACCGGCAGAGAGCGTCATTGACTTCCATTCAAAATCATGATCAAAATTTACCCCCTTTACAGCGTATCAGTTACACAAGGTTAATTTTTAGGATATGTGTACGTTAATTATTTGTTAATTCTGGTGTTATTTGCAATGTTTATGTTTTAATCGGGCAGGATAATGGATTTATAAAAAAACGTTAAGGTGAGTGTGTCTGCTGCATTTGCTAATGACACGGGTATAAATAAAGTTTTTTTTGACATTCAGCTACACTGTGACGGTCAGCGTTATATCTCTAAATAAGTTTAGGTAACTTGTAAGTTAAGATAACATAATTACAAAACTAGCAAATTATTGCATGCACATACTGTACAAAGCATGATTATTTATTTAGATTTCAGAATGAGCACGTTTATTGTCATTAATACTAAATATGCTGCGGTCTGTCTGCTGATCTGATACTGTAATAAAGATGAATGTATAATAACTGTTTAAAATGCAAAATGTACAACTTTCAGTAAATAACTATTTACATGCTTTGGACGTTTGTGTTGTAATAATGTACAGGGTAACTTCAGATATAAAAACGAAGATGAGTAAAGTGATGTTTTATCATTAAAATCTGATAACGTCCATTGATTAAATAGAACGTTTGGGTATACCAACATGGCGGCGCGGTGGCTTCACAAGTGTGACGTCATGTGCAATCCAGTCATTTATATAGATCAGTGGATATGACACTAATCTGAAACAGCACATTGTACTTTCTGAATCTATAATTAAAGTATTTATTAGTAATACAGTCTAAATTAGTAGACATGTGAATATTTGGTTAGCATGTTGTTTTACCGTGTGTGCCCCTAAATTTTCTGGTTGCGCCCCTAAAATTTTCAGTTGGGGGCCACTGTGCTCCTAGTAAAAAAAGTTAGTCTGGTGCCCTGCCAAATGGTGCAATGATGACTAGGCCAAGTCCCTTACAGCTTTACAATAAAAAAACGTTTTTTACAAGAATAATTCAAAAGGACAGAAATTAGCCACCTGGAATGGATGTGTTGCAAACGTTTTTCTTCACTACACATTTGCCCCGATTCAAAAATGTCAATAGCAGTTGATCTGAAAAACAACAGGCAGGTAAATGATGATTAATGATTTGTTTTCGTTTTAAGATTTACTTACCCCGAGTACAATATATTAAGACAATATAATATAATCAAACCCAGCCTCGGCAGTTTTACAATCTCTCATAAAAGTATCCCTTCTTACAATGTCATTTTTGTGTCCATATGTAATTAGAAATACATTTAAAAATAAACAAAAAGACAATAAGGTTGTCAAGATTGAACTAATATAAACATTAGCCATTGAACATTACTGGAGTTATAATAACCATATGGTCATATCATGGTATTTTCAGGTAAGACAGCTCAAACATTCATTTTAAACTAACGTTAGCGTTGCAAGAGAAACATTAGAAAAACTTAAACGTGAAATCAAATAGCAACAACAAACTTACCACCAAGAATAAGTCTTTCTATGCGCTATATCTTCATTTGTTCCTGTCTACTTGGGATCTGGTTGGTCATATTTATGTCGCTGTGCTAAAAAAAATGAAAGGTTTTAATGATTTCTGAAATGCTTAAGAGAAATGCCTAACGTTAGTCAGATAATAAACATGTTCCAATTACCACACGCAACACAGACATAACGTTACATAAAGAAGCTGGGTTAAATGTAATGTAATGTTTTACTTATTTAATAGTTAACTAAATAAAGAAATGTGAAAATCTGTCATCACTTACCCTCGTGTTGTCTCGTTCATCTCCAAACAAAAAGCGAAATACTTTTTCCCTCAACGTCAGATCCACTAAAACTGCTCATATTTTAAATCGAGTTGTTTTATCTTAGTCCTCTGGTGAAATATGATCGCCGATTAATTAAATAAATACGTTTAATGCAAAGTCGCCATCTAATTTAACAGTTTATACGTTTAATGCAAGCAACCGCATGCACCGTGAACAACTGAACTAAACTGAACAAGTTTCAAATAGCACCGTGACGTGTTACTATGACAACAACCAATCAGGTTTAGTCACGTGTGTCACGTGTGTTGTTTGAAATTAAACAAGTAAGATTTTGAAATTAAACAAGTAAGATTTTAAGCAAATCTTTGAAAAAATAGCTTATTGTGCAATCGGAATGATATAATGTTGAAAGGCTAGAGGAAAGTTCAATGTTAGCTTATTACAATTAATGAATCATGTTTTGAAAAAAGTATGTTTTATCCAAATATACTAAAACTTCACTAGAAGTACATTTGTGTTTAGCATATTTCTTAAAAGTGTAATTATGCATATATTTATTACCAGCATACTTTTAGTACACTTAATATAAATACATAAAAAATATTCTTAAGTTTAGCATATTTCTTTAAAATGTAATTAAGTATATATTTATTACCAATGTACTTCTAGTACACTTAATATAAATACATTAAAAATATTCTTAAGTTTAGCATATTTCTTAAAAATGTAATTAAGTATATATTTATTACCAATGTACTTCTAGTACACTTAATATAAATACATTAAAAATATTCTTAAGTTTAGCATATTTCTTAAAAATGTAATTAAGTATATATTTATTACCAATGTACTTCTAGTACACTTAATATACATACATTTAAAATATTCTTAAGTTTAGCATATTTCTTAAAAATGTACTTAAGTATATATTTATTACAAGTGTACTTCTAGTATACTTTTAAAAAATATGTTTAAATGCAATTTAACGTATTTTTAATACACTTCAAATAAGTATGTTGGAAATACAAATGTATTATAAACATACTATTTGTATTTTAAGTATATTTTTAATACATTAAATACTACGTCTTTTTGACCTGGGTATTCATAAAAAAACAAGTATCAATAAAATGCTGTCCATACAACAACAACTGTATATCTGAGTGTGTGTGTATGTGGGAGAGAGAGAGAGAGAGAGAGAGAGAGAGAGATTGATTTTTGAAAAATACTTTATTTACAATTTTAACAATATCTCTTCACAATAAACTAACCATAGAATACCTTCAACACATTACACAAAGGATATTAACACCTAAAGAAATTACAAAGAAAAAACCAAATCACCTTCACAAACTTCACACAAAGCACCATGACTGCACCATATCAATTCAAAAGTTGAAAGATTTCTCATAGTTTTATAAAACCGAAAATCAATCCAAACTCTAGGTTTTATCAAAGTTAAAAAACACACATTCACATCATCACTAGACTTTTGTTCCACTCTGTTTCTCCGGCTGATATAAATAGCCATCTTTGCCTGCCCTAAAATGAAGTTCAACAACTGACAGGTAAAACGTTTCTGCTGAGAATACTTAAAACCCAAAATGAAAGTTTCTATACAAAATGTTTCATCAAACCTACTAAACAAATCATTTAGACTCCTAAACAAAGGTTCTAGTCTAAAACAATGCATAAAAGCATGAAAAACAGTTTCCCTTTGAGGACAAAAAGGACAAGCAGGATTAACTTCTGAATTCATCACCGAAATAAAAGAATTGACAGCAATGGCACCATGAAGAATTCTCCATTGTATATCACCAAACCTTTTAGACAATGGTGGCTTATATAACGATCTCCATTCAGGTTTTACATCATTTCTCAGTTTAAAAACAGATCGCCATGGTGTATCAGTTCTTTTTTCTAAAAATTTCTTATTAAAAACCAACACACAGGCTCTATACAGTTTTTTCCCTTCACTTGACAAGAAATCTAAAACCAAAGATTCACCTGATTTCAGCAAAAAACCCATACCCTCTTCAAGATTGGGTTGAATAATCAAACCCGGAAAAGGATCCTCAACATCAGGAGTACAAACCCCTGAATAAAAGTCTTTTAACAAATGTTGTTCTTCAACTGTGAAACATGACTTAAGTTGACAAAAAAACCGAGTTATTAAACGAACAGACTTGATTCCTATATGTTTAGATGCAACATCCACATTCTCAAATTGAGGCCCAGTTAATGTCAACAAATGTCCCAAAATGAAAACCTTGGATTTCTGAAGCATTGTACTGAATCCTGGCAGATGGCAGTGAGTAGCAATGTCCAAGCGAGCCCCAAGAATCAAAGGTTCCTGCAAAAGCCAGTGAAGAGAATGACAGTTCTCAGTCTTGTGAACACGAAAAAGACTCCAGACCTTAAAGAGGTTTCGATAGAAAGGAGGCAGTTCTGATAAATCCAATTTGGTTGGATCCATTAAAAAGAGGGATTTGTCCAGTCCGAAACCCCCAATAGTGTGCAAAATGGCGCAGCTCACAGCGTGCCAGCTGAAATCTGTAGAACCGTCCAATAGTCTTTTTAAAAACTGTAACCGAAAAGCCGCCATTCTACTTTGTAAATTAATCAAGCCTTGGCCACCTTCATCTTTGGGGAGGTATAAAACACTCTGTGGGACCCAGTGCAGTTTATCCCAAAAGAAATTAACAAGAGCAGCTTGAACTTCAGCTAAAAACTGTGGTGAAGGGTCTACACATGCCAATCTATGCCAAAGTGAAGATGCCACTAGATTGTTGACAATGAGCGTTCGCCCCCTATAAGACATATTTGGTAGTAACCATTTCCACTTATCCAAGCGTACTTTAACTTTTTCCATCAGCCCCTCCCAATTTTTTTTCACCACACTGTTGTCCCCTAGATAAACTCCTAGATATTTTATACCCCCATTCCCCCAACACAGCCCATCAGGAAGGCAAGGTTTACCATCAGCCCATTGTCCCAACAATAAAGCATCACTTTTTTCCAAATTAACCTTTGCAGAAGACACCAGTCTAAATTCTTCAATTAAATTAAATAAAATCTGCACATCACTTTGTCTATTGATCATCACCACAATATCATCGGCATAGGCTGACAAACAAATCTTATTATTACAATCTGGTAAAAACAAACCACTTAATTGACCTCTTATCTGTTGAAGCAATGGCTCAATAGCCAAAGAATACAACATTCCAGACAAGGAACAACCTTGTCTGATACCCCTGAGAACCTGAAATGGAGCACATAAGCCACCATTTATTTTAAGCATACTCTCAACGTCACAATAGAGTACCCTGATCATGTCTATAAATTTTTTGCTAAAACCAAACGCTGTTAAGGCACTCCACAAATATGAGTGCTCTACTCGGTCAAATGCCTTCTCCTGATCTAAGGATATCAAGCCACAGTCCAAATTTAATTCAATTCAATTTTTATTTATATAGCGCTTTTCACAAAAGTCAATTGTTTCAAAGCAGCTTTACATAAATAGAAGCAGTGAAAAGCACAGAAAACGACAGATAGCACAACAGAATACATGATAGCATGAGCAGTTAAATTTGCTGCGGCTATGACTCAATATTATAATTGCACGTATTACTAAAGCAACGTATTGAAGAGGAAGCTAGGTAAAGCCCAAAAAGGCTGCCTCCCCGGGGTGAAAAACCCCCTAGGAGAAAAAAAACCCCCGGGCTTTTATCCGAGGAAAAATAAGTCCTAGGAGGGAAAAACCCTTGGGAGAACGGAAATGGAGATTTAGCGGAGATTAAGCGGTTCTGCCGGTGATCGTTGGTCAGGTATCAGCTGGGCATAACGTTGAAGGACGGCCAGTAGATCAGAGGTGTGCCGACTTTCACATCTACCGGGACTGGGTCTGTTTGTCTCGTCCTCGGGTCGAGGACGAGACAGGGAGAGAAAAACAAAATCGTATTAGCGTAGCAGCCGTTCATATGTATTGAAGTGTCACACAGTGATGTGGTTTAACTCAGCTTAGTTCCAGACAGACTAAATATTGCGGCATAATTATGTTATCCACAGTTGAGGATTTAGCAAATTGGGGGCCCAATGCGAGGGTATATATGGTAAATAAGGGTCACCTTCCGATCTTTAAGAGAAAATGAAACCTGACGACCCGTTTGACTAAGGCCTAAAGCCCCACTGTCGTCGTTAATGCAGGTTCAGTGGCAAACAGGTCTATATTGTATACCATTTACAGGACCAGGAGAAGACGCCAAAAAAAAACATCGCAACCCGACCATACGTGTTAACCCGTTTGACTAAGGCCAGAAGCCCCACTGTCGTCGTTAATGCAGGTTCAGTGGCAAACGGGTCTGTATGGCATACTATTCATAAGACTTACGATAGCGCCAAAATCGCAACCCGACCATACGTGCCAACCCGTTTGACTAAGGCTGGAGGCCCCACTGTCGTCGTTAATGCAGGTTCAGTGGCAAACGGGTCTGTATGGCATACTATTCACAAGACACACGAAAGCGCGAAAAACGCAACCCGACCATACATACCAACCCGTTTGACTAAGGCTGGAGGCCCCACTGTCGTCGTTAATGCAGGTTCAGTGGCAAACGGGTCTGTATGGCATACTATTCATAAGACTTACGATAGCGCCAAAATCGCAACCCGACCATACGTGCCAACCCGTTTGACTAAGGCTGGAGGCCCCACTGTCGTCGTTAATGCAGGTTCAGTGGCAAACGGGTATGTATGGCATACTATTCACAAGACACACGAAAGCGCGAAAAACGCAACCCGACCATACATACCAACCCGTTTGACTAAGGCTGGAGGCCCCACTGTCGTCGTTAATGCAGGTTCAGTGGCAAACGGGTCTGTATGGCATACTATTCACAAGACACACGAAAGCACCAAAATCGCAACCCGACCATACGTGCCAAACCGTTTGACTAAGGTCGAAAGCCCCACTGTCGTCGTTAATGCAGGTTCAGTGGCAAACGGTGGCAAACTATTTAATGCAATTCATTTTAAGTGTTCATGTAGAAAAGGTTTTTATTTATTTATTTGGTTGGTCTGTGTTATGACCGTGAGTGCTTTGTTCCGTGAAAATAACTATTGCGAGTTAAGAACCTTTACTAGACAAATTATGCGAATGCTTTGTTGAAGAGAAAAGTTTTAAGTCTAGATTTAAAATGATCGACTGTGTCTGATTCTCGGACATCGGTTGGTAAATCATTCCAGAGCTTAGGGGCTAAGTAGGAAAAGGATCTTCCACTTTTAGACACTTTTGATAGTCTAGGGATAATCAATAGGCCAGAATTTTGCGACCGTAGTGTGCGTGATGGATTGTATTCTGATAGTAATTCTCTAAGATATGAGGGTGCTAAGCCATTTAAAGCTTTGTAGGTGATTAATGATATTTTAAATTGGATGCGATATTTAACTGGTAGCCAGTGTAAAGATGCCAGAATTGGGCTTATGTGGTCATACTTCTTAGATCGAGTAAGTACCCTTGCAGAAGCGTTTTGAACTAGCTGAAGCTTGTTGACCTGATTTGAATGGCATCCCCCGAGTAGCGAGTTACAATAGTCTATTCTAGAGGTCATAAAAGCATGAATAAGCTTCTCTGCGTCAGATGTAGACAGTATATGGCGTATTTTTGAGATATTTCTAAGATGGAAGAATGCTGTGCGGCAGACGTTGGCGATATGACTATCAAAGGATAAGTTGCTGTCGAACATCACACCTAAGTTCCTAACCGTGGAAGATGGCACCACAGTACAGCCATCTATGTGCAATTTGTAATCTGACATATTATGTTTGTAGCGATTTGGTTCAATAATAAGTACCTCTGTCTTATTGGAGTTGAGCTTAAGAAAGTTATGTGCCATCCAGTCACTAACATCGCTAATGCAGTCTTTTAGCTTAGAAAACGTGTGTGTTTCGCTGGGATGCGAGGAGATGTAAAGCTGGGTATCATCCGCATAGCAGTGAAAACTTATGTTGTGTTTCCTGATAATGTCTCCTAGGGGTAACATGTATAACGAGAACAGGATAGGACCTAAAACTGATCCCTGCGGTACACCGTATTTAACCAGGGAGTGATATGACTCTTCCTCATTTACATAAACAAAGTGATAGCGATTGGTTAGATATGACCTAAACCAGGCTAGCGCCTGACCACTGATACCAACATAGTTTTCTAGTCTATTGAGTAGGATTCTGTGGTCTATTGTGTCAAATGCTGCACTAAGGTCTAGTAATATAAGAATTGAGATTTCATCTCGCTAATTCGAGCAATTTCGTGAAAATTCGTGAAAAATATCCCGAATTAGCGAGATGTTATCAAATATAGATCTACCAGGGACACAGTACGTCTGGTCCGGATGGATAACCTGACCCAACACTCCAGCCAATCTGTTACCCAAAGCTTTAGAAAGTGTTTTATAATCACTGCAGAGAAGCGAAACAGGGCGCCAGCTCTTAATATCAGTAAGGTCCCCCTTTTTTGGAAGAAGAGTGATCACCGCTCTTCGGCAACTCAACGGCAACTCGCCCTTCGACAAGCTGTCCTTCAGTACCTCCAGCAGATCAACACCCAACTCCAACCAAAAAGCCTTATAGAAGTCGACTGGGAGGCCATCCACTCCTGGTGCCCTCCCAGACTCCATGCTTTGCAGGGCCTTATAAAGCTCTTCCAGAGTCAGCACTCCTTCAAGGTCATGATTCCCCTCCTCTGACACCTTTGGTAGGCTGTCAAGGAAAACATTGTCCATACAACACTCTGACTTGAGCTCACTCCTGTACAGATTCTGATAAAAATTAACTGCCCTTCCCCGAATACCAGCAGGGTCAGACAGTAACACTCCATCTTCGGAGCGCAGTCCATGAATAAACCGTTTCTGCCCATTCTTTTTTTCCAAATTAAAAAAGTATTGGGATGGTACATCCATCTGATCAATGCTTTGAAAACGTGAACGGACCAGCGCCCCCTGTACTTTATGCCCCAGTAGATCAGCTAACTGAGCTTTCTTCTTTGAACAGACTTCTAAATAATGAATCTCACCAGTAGATTGAGCCAAATTTTGATATTCAATTATCTCTCTTTCCAAAAACTCCAAAGAGCGAGTCAACTCCTTAGTAACGTTGTGAGTATACTGTTGAGTAAATTGTCTTATCTTTATCTTTCCAACATCCCACCACTGTTGCAATGAGCGAAAAGAAGACTTCTTTGTTCTGTGAGCTTCCCAGAAATACTTAAATGATTCTTTATAAAATTTATCATTTAACAGATTAGTGTTAAAATGCCAATATGCGCTTTTTGGTTTAATTGAGCTTAAAATAAGCTTACAGTGCACCATACTGTGATCTGAGAAACTAACTGGTGTTATGTAACATTTGTTAAAAATACTAAGATGGTGATTAAAACTATAAAATCTATCCAGCCTAGCCAATGACATAGCATTATCACGCATATGAACCCAAGTATACTGTCTCTCATTACCATTTAAAGATCTCCAAACGTCACATAAGTCATACTTTTTAATCATATGAGTAAGACGTTTGCGTGAAACCAAATTAGGCTCAATGTGATTCCGATCTAAATTGTGCTCAGTACAATTGAAATCACCACCTAGGAACAAAAAGTCTTCAGAGCAACAATTTTGTAAAGTGGAAGACAATGTGTCTAAAAAAACAATTCTTTCAACAGGTGCAGTTGGGACATATACACAAATAAAAATAAACACATAACTTTCAAAAACAGCTCTAACTTTTAAAAGCCTACCTTTTACAATTTCATCAACGTCATAAGAGATAGGACTAAAATTCTTTGTGAATAAAATGGCAACTCCCCCACTTAGTGCAGTGTTATGGCTTAACACAGGGATACCATCAAACTCCCTTGCCCAATCAGCAGCATTTTTCGTGTCGCTATGAGTCTCTTGTAACAAAACAACATCAATATCTTTCTGCTTTATTACTTCATATATTGTAGCTCTTTTTTTGGAATCTCTTGCACCGTTAACATTTAAAGTAGCTACATGAACTTCACTCATAAAAAAGAAAAAAGAAAAGAAAAAACACCCAGAAAACAAAAAAACATCAGCTATTTTAAAGTTAACAATCATCATTGTTTAAGGCAGTATTGAGATTCCTCACAATTTTCTTAAGTCGATAGACTTCTTTGTTAGTAAAGCAACTCTCTGCCATTAGGCTTTTTGCTTTATCAGCGAACTGTTTAACATCAGGAAAATATTCCTGCACATGCACACCTCTTTTATTTTTTGTTGATCTGAGAAACAACTTAATGTCATCAAGTCCGTAATCCCGACCAATAAACTCCCCCTGAGAAAGTGTTATACTAGAGTCAGAAGACCCACCCTCACTTTCTGTATCCTGATCTATATCGTCTTGCACTTCACTTGTTTTACTTATTTTAGCATCAAATGCTTTATTACTCATCTTCCTTTTAAGCGGGATTTTGAAAGAGTGCTCTTCCTCCACACAAACCGTTGCACATGCTTCTTGCGATTCCACTGAATCCATCTCTAAAGCGCTTTCATTTTGTTCATCTCTTTTATCCTCAGAAACCTGTGCAACGGTTGGCGAATCATTGACACTAGCCTCTAAAAGTGTTTTGTTGCGTATCATGCACGAAAGTTCACACTGCGGTGGAGCCGACGCAACAACGCTCTCACCCGGAACACCTGTAGCCGCCTCAGCCGAGCTCGGCTCCGCCACTACCACCTCGACTATGTCGGCAACACCAAAAGCACCACCACTATTCTCAGTACTCTCATTCACTACGTTTACTTCCTTTTCTGAAACTTTGTCAGGACAATTGCGAATTAAATGTCCAGTTTTACCGCAGCTAAAGCACTTAGATTTCGCGGTGGTGACAAAAATAACGTATTCAAAATTGTCAATACGAAAATGTAGTGTCATATCTAGCTCAACATCATCCTGAACAATCATGTACGCGAAACGCCTAAACGAAACAATATGTTTCAGCAGGGGCGATCCACTATTGATTGGGATCTTTTTAATCGGAGATACCAATTTACCATATCGGGATAAAGCTAGTGTCAAAATTTCATCACTTACAAACGGTGGGACATTTGACAAAGTGACTCTCTTAGCTGGCGATGAAAGAGGAAGAACAGAAACAAAGTCACCATCAATAACTATTCCGTGTTCAACTACTTCATTGACTTTGTCTACGCTATCAAGAAACACCACCATGGCACTATTCATTCTGGAGGCGGAGAGCACGCTCTCATGCCCCACTACCTCACCAATGGCAAGACAACATTCCTCTACACTCACCGCGGCGCCGACTTTAACTGCATTCCGCCGCGTGAGTGAACTCAAAACCTGCACGCGTGGGGCCGACATGCTTTCACAACAAAGTGGATAGCACGCGGCCCAACAACAACAAACGAAAATACTAAACAAATTTAGTAAAAAGACCAGAAAAAACAGCAAAGGGAGAAGAATAGATAAACAGTTCACTCACCACACACTCCTCACAACTTACGCTCGCTCAACAGATGCACACGCATGCGCACAGAGAGAGAGAGAGAGAGAGAGAGAGAGATATGTGTCTTTATGCATGTCCATTGTTAGAGATGTGTCTTTATGCATGTCCATTGTTATATGTGCATCAGTCCTCAGATTCTCTTCCAGCAGGCTCCCTGTTTTAGGATTAAAAAAAAGAAGATTAGAGCAGTACAAGCATCAGTCTCTCTCGATAGCATTTACTTTTTCTTTTTGAATTTCAGGATTAGCTGTTTTTAGTTGTATGGTCTTTGTAGGAATGGCCACTCGAATGTGGCATCGACGATCGATTATGAAACCATGATCGTGTGGGTTTATTTATTTTTTGTGGTTATGGCAGCATTTGGTTAGCATTACAACTTTTAAATATTGATTATGATGAACTATGCATGTGCATAATGAAACACCTGTTCTTGTCGCAGGTCCTGGCATATACAGGTAGATACAACACTAAAATGCTCACTACTGTTTCACCATGCGAGAATGCATGAGAAAAGTCAGGAATCGATCAAAAGAATCAAAATGCGTGCATCGTAACGAATCCCCGGTTCTTTAAAGTTTTAATCGGTTCTAAAATGAAACTGATTCTTCATACCCAACCCTAGTAAGTATTGTTATTTGTATTGGTGTATGATCTTACTCTGCACTTATGGCGCTTTTCCATTGCATAGTACCCCACGGTTTAGTTTAGTTTGGGTCGGGTCAGCTCACCTCACTTTGGCGTGGTTAGCTTTTCCATCGAGTTTAGTATCACTTCCTAGTGGGAGGGATTATAGGGGTGTCGTTATATTTGCGCTGCAGACTGTGACATCATACAAGTGAGAGCATCATTGTACATTTCCATACATTTATTATTTTCTCAGTCCGCCACAAAATTAAAATTGGCCACCACAAATAGATGTTTGCACATCGCGTTTATCACTAACGTTACCTCTGTCTCACATGACAGTTTCTGTTCAAACACCGCGGCGTCAGTCGACGGTGCTCCGCTGAGCCTCAATGAAGTTGCATTTAAGCATATAATGCTGAAGTGCTCGATGTGAATGTTCTGCCAAAAACTGCAAGTTTGGAAAAAACTTTTATGGTGTTCCTGATTCTCAACTTGTGGATGTTTTTCATCGCTAAAAGGGAGTTTGGGAACATATAGCAGAGCACAGATGACAACATGTTTGCTCGAGACAGCGCAAGCTAGCACAGGTAAAGCTAATCTACATTATAGGATGACGCGATTTTCTCAGACCAATCAGTGATCTACAGTGTTTTCGCATCACGTTTGGTATCAGCTCGGGTCGCTTTGAACCCCAACCGAGGTGGTACGAAAAAAAGTATCGGGTACTATGTACAGCACCCAATGGAAAAGCTCCAAAAAGTAAGCAGACCCGACCCAAACTAAACCAAACCGTGGGGTACTATGCAATAGGGCTGTCACTTTTTATTCGATATTCGAATATGCATTCGAACATGACGTGAAATATCCGTATTCGAACTATAAATAAACCATCCGGTTCTTAAAATGCCATGGGTTGCTAGATATTTGAATATATTCGGATACATTGCATGATATTCGAAACCGTTCGAATTTGATTTTTCTCAAAAGTGACAGCCCTACTATGCAATGGAAAAGCAACATTAGAATAGGAATGTAATAGTTAAAAAGAATAATATTTGTGTAAACAAGTTGGTAAACTATAATTTGCCCAAAACTCACAATATTGTAACATCCTTACCTATTACTAGCTTCACTTTCTCTGTCAGGACTCTGTCTTTGTTCACCAGTGGTCCCTTTTTTCCCTGTGACGGAGCATGTTGTCATTTTTTCTAAGGTGGAAATGGAGTCCATCACAGTTCTGGTGAGTTTCTTGTAATACACTTTTGGGCATAATCCAAGGTGACTGGGTTCAATTTAGTGACAGATGTGTTCTGTAAAGATAAAAAAAACATAATCCTATATTAACAGGCCAGCCCACCTTGGAAAAATATTTTAAATACAATAGTGTAACAACTAAAGGGACAGATGACCCCAAAATAAACATTATTTACCAATTTACCATTATGTCAATCTTCAATATTGTGAGTAAAACCTTACATTCTGTTCATCTTTCAATCTGTTTATATTACTAGGTATTATAGAAATACCTTTCTTTGTGTTCAACAGAGTAACATAAGTGTATGGAATTGAAACGACATAAGGGTGAGTAAATGACAACAGAATTTTCTTGTAAGGGTGGACTTTGCCCTTAAAGGCCTGGAGAACTTTGTAGAATCTTTTGTTGCCCTGAAAGTAATAAGAACAAAACCTATGCTTCTTTAATTTTGCTCAGTACAACTAAGAGACAAACAAAGAATTGTGTTTTGTTTTCTCTTAACTTTTACTGCCTGTCTAAAATATACTTTTTTGCACATTAAAGCAGGGGTGCCCAAACTTTTTTCTACCAAGGGCCAAAAATCCAACCTGACTAAGAGCCGAGAGTTTAAAGTAAATGTTGCTGTGTTATATATTAAAATTAAAGTTGCCCTGATTCTCCTAATTTATACATTTCTAATATTTAAAAAATAAATAAGCAAACATTACTTTGTTGCCAACAATTTCCCGATACGGTACATATCCAGATACAAGGCCACGATACGATGCACATCACAATACTATAATATTTTGAATTACATTTTGTTCAGAATTTAGTTACATTATTATTATTATTATCTGTTTATTATACATTGAATAAGCAGTGTTGTAACTGTTGTGTGTTTGACATTCATTTATTAGCTTTTGGGGTAATTCGTAGAAATACTTTAAGTAATACTTAAATAAAGTTTTTTTTAAAGCAGATTTACAAATATAGTGCCTTACTCTAAGCATTATATTTGTCTCTCATTTAATTATTCTATATCTATGAATATATGTATACACATGCAGTCAAACCTAATACTACTGTATTTAATAGAAGTTTGCAAGTTGTGCAGACCCGTGTGCCCTTTAACTTTAACTCTACATATTCCACGAGTCATATGCGTATTTTCGATCAACAGCGATTCGTCATGCTACCTTCAAAAGTGCATCCGAATCGATACGGAAGGTGAGGTATATATGCGCGCATCGTCAGGCGTTCATGACGATGTATCTTCGTATCAATATTTTGAACACAGCACTACTGTTTATGCATAACTAATACAGTTTTATTTTCAAAGGTAACTGAGAAAATAATTTTGCCAATCATTGAGAAAATAATTTTGCCAATCATTTTTACATTTACATTTTCCTTTGTCTGTGTGCCACTCCCTCGACCTCCCCATTATTAGCCTATAGTGCAGGGTACCTGAGTTCGTTGAGTTTCGTGATGCACACCTTCAAGTATCCATGTACATTAAAAATAAATGTATTCATTTTAATTCCTTGCATTTAATTTCAATTTACATTTTTGTAATGTACAAATAAAACAAAAAAAAATTACATTTTAAAAACTGTTTAATTATAAATATGAACATCTGCGTCAATGATGTTTCCTTATCTCACGTGGCATGACATGCCAAATTAAAGGTCATTGGCCCTAGTTTGGGCACCTCTAAATTTAAAGGTTCCGTTTCATCTGCGTTTTTAGAGCTTTGATTGTATTTATGGTAGTGCAATTTAACATATGGTAATGTTTCGCGTGTTAAAAACTGTGTATTTTTCACACAATTTACTTATCTGTATACCGCTGTTTTCACTGTCCTCAAAACGGGCTGATGGCTTCCTTGTTCTATGAAGTCCCGCCTTCAGAAATACGTAACGAGTTCTGATTGTGCCAGCGGTTTCTGTGTTTTGATTCGACAGCAGCTTAGCGCACGTTGCCCGGAAAGGTCACGCCTCTGACCATAACGCGGAGATGCATGCGCTGTGTTATTGTAAACATGTCTTTAATATTACCTTATCAATTTGAGCCGGAATCAGACCCGGAGAACATAGATGAAGTGGATCGATTAGAACCTGTTCAAGCACGACTTTTGCAGGATGTTTCACAATGGTAAGCTGTTTATTTAGTTGTTGTCATACTTTTACGTTTGGCTGTTAATTTGAATTGGTTAAATGCTAATCTTACAAATTGCTATAAAAGCTTGAGGCATATGGTTTTGTCCGTTAACGATGGTGTTGTTGAATTTTTAAAATAAGCCCATTGTTTATTCCTACCTTAGTTACACGTGAGCACGAGTTTTGATTAGTAATATGTGTTTTATAGGTGTACATGTGGTAACTGTGACAAAATGCCAATGGAGGTTGAAAACATCTGCTGCAAAGAAATACAAAAAGTACTGTAACACCTCCTAATTCAATAATTTTTTGTTGTGTATAGTTCTTTTGAAATCCAAACAACTTTATATAACTACACTTTATTTTCACCATGAATATTATTTTCACCATCATTAAAAACTGCCATGTTTTCTAAAAGAAATCGTTGCCATGCATTACAATAATTTATGTATTTAAATTTGAATGTTACGTGACTGCACATTAAATTATTACTGCCTCACATCAATGTATAGGTTCAACGAAGAATGATGCAGATTGCAGACCCTCCTACATGTATGGTTCATCACCCGGGCTTTGAAGTAAACTGCTTAAACCCATATACCTTACAAAACATAAATAATATTTACAGAGCTGACTACGGACGAGTGAGGCGAAGAACTGAAGAAGAGTATGTTTTTATTAAATATAATAATATTAAACAATGTAAAATAACTTTAGTTATATAAGAAATAAAAAAAGAAAAATGTTTTAAACAATGTATTTTTATAAACATAATGCCATTGTATACACATGATTTTAATGAACCATTTGTTTTCTTTGTCTTTGATTCAATGGCATAGGCGTTTCCGTTACGTGGCATATCGCAGCTTTGTCAGCTGGTGCTGGGGCTACTTAGGACGACATATGAGGGTCGTCATCCCGTCTTGTGTTGTTCGCCGGATCCGCCAGCAGTTTCCTGATCCAACTGGACAGTACGTTGGGTTTCGGCCACCCCTCGACTAAACCGAGACACATGGCGGGCAATGACATCTTCCTTGGAGGGTTTTTCAAAATGTGATGATAGCGGAGGTGGAATGGTGATCTGATGTAGTTCTTCTACATATGGTGTTGGGTCCACAATGACTTTGTGTAGTAGAAGACTCATCAGGTCATCGACATAGTCTGAAAGACGAATGTAAAACATGTTTTTAGTCAGTACTTTTAAAAGCAATGTTGTGCATGTTACCTTAGTGTTGTTACAGTTTGCTAAAATCTGTTGTATTAAAGTAATAATTTTGTTGTGTTACATTTTATTAATAAAATTTTAGAACTAACTAAATGTTGGGTCTGTTTTAACAGGTTTGGCTGTGCATTCCCCTTGTTTTGACTTTGGAAAAGCGATTTTGAAAACAGCCTGTCCTTGTGTTGTTGTTGCCTGCGGACGGTGGGCATTCTCATTGTAGTACATGGCTGCGAGATACAACCTGCAATAATTGAAGAAAAAGTTAAATGTAATCATTAGTTGACCGTAATAAATAATATAATAAACTTCACATTATTTTTGATGTCATAAACAATATTACCTGCACAACATTCCTATATAAAAGAAAACTACATTTTTGGGGGCAAAACGTATAACCACGCTGTGGAAAGCCTCCAGTGTCGACGTCTGGAAGTGATGGCTGAGTTTCTCGAAGTCCTTGAGAACTCTCTTGTTGCACGTTATTTTCTCCACTTTGCCGAGTGTCACTGACCCTGTAAACAACACACACATCACACCTTCTTTTTTTGCATTTTAACAGTACAGAATTTACCCTCTATGTAGACATACCTTTTTCAAACCATTTTTTGTCATCCCTTGAAGTCTTTTCTTGGTGTTCACATTTAGGAAACAGGGGGTTGTCATGAACATGGATGTTCTGCATGTGATTAAGAAGTGATGTCCACTTTGCCACCTTTTCTGGTCCCGAAACAGATGTAGACGCACTCCAGTAGAGATGATTTCTGATGCTTTTCAACCATTTCTTCAGCACCTCACAGTCCTTACTTTGTGAAAGCTTCAGATGTTTCTTAGACAAAGCTATGAAAAGATAAACAGAAGTGAAATATTTATTGATGGATAGTAATAAAACTGTAAACACCAGTTAAGAAAAATAGATAGATTTTTACCTTTCTCAAAGTGCCACACATCATAGTACTGAGTGATGTTGCGTTCCCTCAGGTACTTTTGTATCTGTGGATGGCGATCAGTGACTATGTAGTCAACCACCAAACCACAGGATTCCAGCTTATCCAGACATCGTTTTAAACCCTCCTTTTCCATGTGGTAACTACCACCTACCTCGTTGCTCTGTCAATAGGCACACAGAATGTGAATATGAATATATAAATGTTAACATATTTAAAAAGTAACAAGTTTAAAACATTTTATTAATTTATTGACCTGAATTAGTTGAAGATCCACAATTGAGTTGGTTTCCATATCCATCAATGTGTAACTCCCAAATTTTGCAGAGTGCCCTATGTAAACAAAACAGTAATTATAGGCATAACATTGTTGAGAACTTCAGCACTATAAATATTATGTTAAACTATTAAATAAGCAGTATATATACACATTTCGTTCTCTACATCTACCTGGTGAGTCAGCACGCATATCTCCTGCTACTGCAAGTTTTCCCCTCTCTTTCAACTGCTGAACAACATGTTGCTGATCTCTGTTCCACTTGTGGATGATGGCAGGCTCTAAAAACTGTCTTGCGTGTCTCCGGAAGGTACCATATTGGACAGTTTGTAGCTGCATGGCCTTAAAAATCTATGAAAATAACATTTAGAAAACATTTAGAAAACTTGCCTACTAATAGCATTAAATGTAGTATTAAATCAAGTACAATAAATAATGGAATACCTTGAGTAGTTTTGAAAAGGACCCTCCCATAAAATATGTAGCAGCACACAATTGCAGGTTCCCCAATGGGGTACTCCCTACAATGGGCTGACTCTGCCACCGTCTGTAATGCTGACATTTTTCACAAAGCTGGGTGAATGCAACAAAAGTACCCATTTGTCTTTGTTGGACATCACATTTCGCCTTACAAACTGGACATGCCTCAAAAATCTCTCTAAGGCAGCTTTCATAAACAATGTACTTCTTCTCACTGTAGTTGGACACAGGATCTATTCTAAAACAATAAAAAAGACATTTATATATGTCAAATATTATTATTAGGTAACAAAAATAATCATTAACTACTGTCAAAATTAATCAAATACTATTTACAACTTACGACAATTCTGATTCCTGAGTGAAAGACTCAGGATGAAAGGTTGAATCATGTGGCTCTACATGTATCTCAGATTCTGTTTCTTCCTCTTCATCTTCCTCCTCTAACTCCAGACGAAGTCTCTTGCTTGGCCTGAAGATTGAGCCACGTACTGGTGTTGAAGACAGCTGGGTATCTGGCAACATGAGTATTGTTTCAGTGCCAACATCCTGACTGGAAACTGTTGCCTGAATGCCTACGAGGCAAAAAAAAGTTTTAATAATTAAATTATGATTTAAATGTAATAATTATATGTTATTATTCAAAACAGTCTTTCATGCAATTACATACAATTTCTCTCTATTTAAACATAGTCCAAACAAATACCTTTGCTTCTTATGTGGACATCCCTCAGTGTACCAACAGAAAGTTGTGTGCCCACTGATCGCATCTTTGGTGATATCTGTATGGCCACTGTTTCTGTGTCTGCATAGTCTGTCTGACATC
Organism: Paramisgurnus dabryanus; assembly: GCF_030506205.2. Taxonomy (NCBI): domain Eukaryota; kingdom Metazoa; phylum Chordata; class Actinopteri; order Cypriniformes; family Cobitidae; genus Paramisgurnus; species Paramisgurnus dabryanus. Next base: position 17,442,902 of record NC_133360.1, on the reverse strand, counting down.
CAGCTTCATGAATTGAAGATGTTGTATGAAGCTCTTGGGAACTTGGTCCCTGCTGAGATGAACTCTGTAACAAATATGTCAAATGTGTATTTAATTATAAAGTAATACCAATGTATACATTTTCCATGTTCAACAGTCATGACATTCAATTTACATTTATCAGAATACAAAGGAAACAACGCAAAAGACACAAAATAAAGCATGCATTCTCTATAATTTAATTTACTAACATAGTCCTTGAATAAATTATTACATCAAACACTGTGGAAATACAGTGTTTGTTACTATTTATCACATTTGCGTAGGGCTGGGCGATATGACCCAAAAAAATTTCGAGAAAATGTTTTCCATATCAGTCGATATCGATAATTATCATGATAAATAACAAATCTTTACTCCTGTCAAATTTAAAGGCAGATTTTTGCTCCTGAATGAAAATTGTAAAAACCAGACAGTTAATAATGGTTTTGAACTACTTTTTATTCAGAACATGACAAATACAAATACTAAAATCTTGTTTTAATGCATCTGTATTGTATTAAATGTAAATCTATTTGTTATGAAATCAACACATTTCTGACACAAAAGCAGCAGACCACTGTCACTTTAAGACCCAAGACAGACTGATTTAAGTTTCAATATACTGAGTAACAGCTGTTTATGTTCACTTAAACAAAAAAGAAAACTTAGTTCAGTGATCATGCGTGTGTTATACATATACGAGCTATACACGCTGATAAATGGATGTCAAGAGTGTCACGTTGCTGTGGGAGCGCACATACGCAAACACTATATTCACTGCAGTGTTGGATCTGCTGCTTTTCCTCAGTTTCCTGAATTTGTGAATGTCCTGTAAATATACTTTTAAAGCTGTGCCGATGTGTGTGTGTGCAAGGCGGACGCTGAATGAAAGTACAGTATACTGCACCTAATGTGTCTGCTGTGTTTGACGAACCCTGTTTGCGCGTCCAACATAACACACAAGAAAATGTTTCCGCGCATTTGGATTCCGTGATTCCGTCCGTGTCATCCGCATGGCGAAAATCATAGGTCTCTACTAATAAATGAATAACTTGCCTCATCTTCCACTCCTTCAACTCTAACTGACACTGTGATCGTAAACCAAGAGCGCGTGCCGCATCCGGAAGTGCTCGCGCAACATTACGCACAGTGCGTAAACATTATCGATCACTTATCGAACTGTCCTTATCGTTTTATCGAAACAGTTGATTTGCGTATATATGAATACTGTAGCACAATAGCTTCGCAATTAGTAAACAAACATGGCTTTACTATAGTAAGTAACGTTACATAAACATAGAACAATGATTCGCGTGGCTGTAGCTAAACGAGCATGTGGTTAAACAGTAAACAATATAATCAACAAATCATTTACACTGATCATTACAAACACCAACAATCGATGCTGTCTCTGGTTTAATTACTAAACTTTTTTAAAAAGTTTGTCGGATTAGTTTCAATTACCATCCAAGTTAGTTAAGTTAACAAAGCTAAAGAGCGTTGCCCTTTGTGTAATGAGTTACAGAAACTGTTGAACGCACCAACTCAAACATTAAAACACACTTACCGGTTGTGGTCCATAATCAACGTCTTCTCCAGACAACGAGGGGATCGCTCCATCTTTCAAGATTAATCTTTGTGCGAATCCGGCATTAAACTGATTGAGATTGAGGAAGCTGTCCTCAGCAAAATGTGCTGCACATAGTTTCACATGTGGATTATAATTTTCTGGAACCGAGTTAAACATAAATTGTAGCCATTGATCTCTAAGTACAGCGTCCCTGGGAAGGCCAAACAAAGGTGAATTGACTCCGGGATGAAAATAACATCGTCTCGCCGCCATGCTGACAAACACACTCTACAAACACAACTCTCCCTCTTCTCAGAGGGAGCGCGAAAAGACCACGCCCCCTTTTAAACACAACTCTTCTCCGAGGGAGCGCGAAAAGACCACGCCCCCTTTTTTGGTGTAATCCTGTGGGCGGAGGTTAGTCAAAAAACTGTTTTAGTGATGTCATGAAATCAGGAAGTAGAGGGTTGTAGTCCAAACGGGCCGTTCGCTGTAGGCTTTGAAAGAGGACTTCTGTTAAATAAAATATCTCGCTTGGCAGTGAACTTTGAGCTTTACCACTTTACAGGTATTATTTATGATATGATAGCAACATTACACACTAACTAGGGTTTAAAAAATGGGATCAGGAAGAACGTGACCTTTAAAGGGATAGTTCCCCCCAAAATGGTCATAATTTACTCACTTTAATGTTGTTACAAACCTGGATACATTTCTTTGTTCTGATGAACACAAAGGAAGATATTTTGAGTAATGTTTGTAACCAAACTGATCAGAGGCCCCATTGACTTCCATAATAGGAAAAAGAATACTAGAAGTCAATGGGGCCTCTGATCAGTTTGGTTACAAACATTACTCAAAATATCTTCCTTTGTGTTCATCAGCACAAATAAATGATGCAAGTTTGTAACAACAGGAGAGTGGGTCAATTTCCCTAATTTTATTTTTGGGTGAACTATCCCTTTAAGCAAGTGAATGTAAACAAAACAGGTTCTGTTTTATTTGGCTTACCTTTCATTGCTTTGCAGTTGAGTGTGAATCATCCACTATCTGAAAAAGAAGTGTATGGAGTGTTGAGGTCAGCAGTATTTTAAATAATGATTATGAAAAATTGCACATCTATCAGCTGTTTACAAACCCAGGTATTGCTAGTGCAGGAGTTTTTTAATGGTATGATAGCTAGTACCCCATATGATAAAGTTTTAGCGAGAGACCCGTTTCCTAAAGTTTTTATCCATATTTTGTAAAGAAACATTGTAATTATGTTTTCAGCAATTTTTTTACAAACTCAAATACTTTGCTACTACTGTGTATACGTTTACCATTTTTGATTTGTCTTTTCCCTTGAAATTTGCTGGGGAATCTCTTACTGTACGTTCACACCGCCGCCGACTTGAGCTTCCAAAGTTACCGGAAGTCATTCATTTACAATGAAAGCTGACTTCTATCAGCTGCAAGGAGCGTCAAATCCATCGGCGTCGCGTTTTGAGCGACCAGAGCATCAATCAAAAAGTTGAAAGAAGCTCAACTTTATGGTAATGAGGTATGACGGGGTTCAGCGGCAAGCAGCAGCAAAACACCAGCAACCAATCGGAATATAGCCTAGACATTCTTCGCTTTCTGATTCCGAAGAAACATTTCATGGTGACAAAGACTTCAGAGCGGCCAAAGCTTCAACAAGCTTCCGCGTACTTATTGACAAATGTCCTTGACCAGGCGGCCTGAGCTTTTTTGGAAGCTCAAGTCGGCAGCAGTGTTAACGTACATTAGACCACAACCTGAGGGACCCCAGTTTGAAAAAACCGTGCTCTAGTGGACCAAACTGTCTATTACACAATGGCTCTGTTTACATGCACAAAATTTTGTCAATCCGACTGAATTTAATACGATTGAAAGTTACGACGATACAGTTTACATGCACCCTAAACACTGCAATCTGATTTAAATGTTCGTTTACATGTACATTATATAGAATCCGAACCGACAGTCTGCACAAGCACACCGCCAGCGTTGCCAGACTCGCATATCAAAACCATCCGAATGGATGTTCAAAACTAGCCCAAAAGCCCACTGACTATTCACAGCCCAAATACCAAGAACTAAGCAACGAAATAATTTAATCTTTAACCCGCAGAAAAAACAACTGCTGGAAACAGTTTAAACAGTAGCCCAAATCTAAACTCGAAAAAAAGCAGAGGACTTGGCCACGCTACGCTGCGGACAGCATCTCTCGTCGAGTTCACGCTTTATCTCTGGATAAAAGTTAAAACTGAGTTAGAAAGTTGTTCTTAAGAAGTTTTCAGATATAGGTAATGAAAACACACATTTTAAAAGGCACAACGCTATATTAATTACTTTAAGTAGCCTAATGTTTTAAAAGTACACATAAACGCTGCAGAATTTAGTACATTGGGTGCACAGCGTGTGACCCTATTAACGTTACGTGATGCATTATCTTGTTGTTGCATGTTTCTGTGACGAGAATCATGTGATATAAGAGGTAAATATAATACGTGAACTTGGAGCACAAATGTTCAGCGCATGTGCACAATGTATTTTTGCATCCGATTTAGAAAATACTATGATTCACGCGTTTACATGCATACTTTTCTCCTGCTGATCGGATCACAGATCGGAGTACACCACTTCAATACGATCCAATTTGCATCCGATCGTCCTCAATCATATTGATTAAGGTGTTTACATGACGACTTTTCAATACGATTGAGCCATCAATATGATTACAAACGGATTATTTGGTTGCATGTAAACGTACCTAATTTGGGGTGATACCGGGTTGCATATTCACCTTATGGTTTGAAGGAGTCTCATCCTCTTCGTTATCATCTTCCTCACGAGCAAATGTAGCCTTACAAAACACCAAAGCACATTTAAAAGGACAGAGGACACATGAGAGTAATATATGAAAAGATATAAGAAAAGAGACAAAATGAGAGCATGACAAAGGAAATGTATTAAATATTTGATTTGAAGGACAATATCTCTCAATTATAGCATAACATACCATTTGTTTTGATGTCCACATTTTGTGTGTCTTTAACCACTGGTACTCTGCCTTTTTTTTACCCAAGGCTCTCTGTATTGAAGTAAAGCAAAAGTGATTATACAACAGTATCTTGCAGAGTATAAAATAATAACATAAATGAAAGCATCAAAATATTTATAGACTTTCCTTTTTAATAAAGGACATTTATTTGTTAAAAATAAGTTAGCTGATTAACTTAAACCTATTTCTGTCAGATGAACTTTCCTGTCAGTAAGGAATCACCTCAAAAATACATTGTTGTAGATATTTTTGCTATCAAACGACATTGTTTTTTTACAACTTTACTCACAGGTTGTGGTTTTATCACGTGTATCAATTCGGAGATCGGTCCTATCAGACTGCTGTGCAAGCGCTGGTCTGAGTTCAGTTTAAGGCATGAGGCGCGTTTTGTTATATTTCCCATTTATGTTAGCTCAACATTTAAAAATAGCAGTCTGCGTAGCATGATAAACATGACTTATCAAATAAACATGTTTACCATGAGGCGACTTAAAACCTATAAAAGTTAAATAAACGAATTAAATGAAATTCACTTACCGTTCACGTTGAGTATTTGTGCTGGAAACGCTGTCCAACCGCCTTTAGGCGGTTTGTTCCTCGTTGTCCACAAGACCAACCGTCTTTGGGTCACTTAACATTTATTGTCCTTCGCATATTTATCCAAACCAACTCTTACATGGTTTTCTTTTATCCATTTAATGAGCAAGGTTCAACTTTCTCGTCTTATTTACCTCAGACAGCAAGTTGCAACGGATAAAGAGCGCGAATCACATTAAACCAGATCAACTGACAGACGTCAAAGTTCCGCGAGAGCGATTTGAAAGCAGACTCCTCGAATCGCTTTCGCGATACTTTGACGTCATCGTCAGCCTGTCAGTTCTTTTGGCACCGTATGAAGTCGAAAAAGCCTTTTGACTGGATGATCTGGATGAATGAATACGACAGACTGTAAAAAAAAGATGAATACACAGAACAGATTGGAACCGCCTAGAAAAAAAGAGGAGTGTGTGCGCGTGTGTGCCTGCGTGCGTGTGTGCTTGCGCAGGCTCACTGGGATTGGTTAAATGCGGATCAATATACCCCTTATTTGCACAGCAGAGCCATCAAATAATTCTGTGTTCCTTGGATATGCAAGATTGCAATTAATGCATATTTTTTTCATGATAATGCACTGTAACTAACAGGGTGGCTTTTTTCCAGGTTGATGATGACAAGGTGATGACACAAAGGAGCTTCCATTGCCTTTATTGCAACTAGGACTGACAATAATGTCTGCAAACCCTTCTCCAAATATTAAGTCTTATTCTATTACAACATTGCCACCTGCCAGCAACCAAATATCTGTTTAAAAATATGTTGTCAATTTTTGTAAATAGATCATTTTGTCAAAATAAAGATTAAAAAAATCTGCCACCACATTTGTGTGTATATTGCCTTTATGCAGATTTCAAATGTTGTAGTATCCTGGAGTATCCACTAGGGGTCAGTGTTGGTTTATATATATATAGGTGATGTACTTCATGGTGTGTTCGAAGTAGAGTGCAATATGAAGCACGTTGTGAATTGTTTGTCTTGTGTGTAACTCCAACGCCTCAGTAAAGTGTAAGCTTTGATATGCAGCATCTCTTGGTTGGTGATTCTTTACTGGAAGATACTACATTTTGGCGACGAGGATGAAGTTTAATCCCGAGAGGAGAAACGACATTTGAAAGAGCAAAAGGATGATAACTACTTGAAGAGGAGAAAAAGAGTCTAAAACACAGGTAGAAGATTAACCATGGCTACAGGAACGATTGGCTCACTAGCAGCATTTGATGCAAAGGCTCAAACTTGGGAAGAGTATTCAGAAATACTGGAGCAATTTTTCGTGGCTAATGAAATCGAGGACGAGGGTAAGCAAAGAGCTATTCTTATAAGTGTGGTGGGACCGCAAACTTATAGTACAATGAGAAATCTCCTCAGTCCAATTAAACCAAGTGAAAAGACTTATCAAGAGTTAATAACATTGCTAAAGAATCATTTCAATCCACAACCAAGTGAGATTGTACAGAGATTTAAATTTGATTCAAGAACAAAGAAGCCAACAGAGACTGTAACTGAGTATGTGGCAGAGTTACGACGATTAGCACAAGATTGTAATTACGGCACAACATTAGATCAAATGCTGAGAGACCGCCTTGTTTGTGGCATAGAGGAGGATCGAGTTCAAAGACGATTGCTTTCAGAGCCCAATCTGACATTTGAAACTGCTTTTAAAATTGCATTAGCCTCCGAAGCAGCGAACAAAAATGTGCTAGATTTACATAGTAAATCCAACATACAAACATGTAACAGCGTCAGGTTTAAGGCAAGGAAACCAAGTCACGAAATAAGAGAGGAGCCAGGTGAACAAAAAGAAGCTAAAGCATGCTACAGGTGCCATGGAAAAAGTCACATGCCCAATGAATGTAGATTTAAAAAGGACACATGTTATGTATGCGGTAAAATTGGCCATATTGCCAGGGCCTGTCGCAATAAAGGTAAACAGAGGGGACGAGATGTCACCGAAAAGAGAGGAAAAAGTATGCGGCCATATAAAGCATTTAATGTCAGTGAAAGTAATTATGACAGTGATGAAGCAGAGGAAACGTTCACTTTGGCATGTGTTAAAACTGAGTCAGGAAAAAAAGTCAAGCCTTTTACTGTTGAATTACAAGTGGAGGACAGACCTGTAGTTTTTGAAATTGATACAGGATGCAGCGTAAGTCTGATGAATGAAGGAATGTTCAAAGACATTTGGAAAGACTCACACGCTCCTAAATTAAGATCTTCAAAAATCAAGTTAAGAACGTATACAGGAGAAGCACTAGAAATAGTGGGTGTGGCTGATGTTCAGGTGCGGTATCAAGAGCACGAGAAGAAAATGCCACTTGTTATAGTGAAAGGAACAGGACCATGCTTACTGGGTAGAGCCTGGCTGGAAGAAATTCAGTTACCATGGAGTGAGATAAAATTGGTACAGTCAGATGTGATGACATTACAAGAAGTACTATCTAAGCATGATGAAGTATTTAAAGAGGAGCTAGGAACTTTAAAGGGCACCACTGCTACTCTTCATGTGCCGGCTGATGCTAGCCCCAGATTTTTTAGACCTAGATCTGTACCATACGCCTTAAAAACTAAGGTGGAAGAAGAAATTAAGCGACTGCTACAAAACAAAATTATCTCACCTGTTAAATATGCAGAATGGGCCGCTCCTGTGGTTCCTATCCTAAAACCAGATGGCAGCATAAGATTATGTGGTGACTATAAACTTACAGTCAACAGAGTGTCAACCTTAGAACAATATCCTATACCAAGAGTGGAAGATCTGTTTGCTCGATTGGATGGAGGTAAGCAGTTCACAAAGTTGGACATGAGTCACGCATACCAACAAATTGTTATGGATGACAACTCTAAAAAGTATCTGACTGTAAACACACACAAAGGATTATTTACCTATAATCGGTTACCATTTGGAGTTTCTTCAGCCCCTGCTATTTTCCAGAGAACCATGGAGGGACTGTTACAAGACATTCCAGGAGTGGTTGTGTATCTGGATGATATACTGGTGACTGGTGTTACCCAAGAAAGTCACTTGAAGACACTAGACGAAGTGTTAGTGAGATTGAAAGAAGCTGGCTTGCGCCTAAAACGAGGGAAATGCACATTTCTGGCAGACGAAGTGGAATATTTAGGCCACAAGGTAGATGCACAGGGTCTCCATCCTACAGAGATTAAAGTGAAAGCCATTGAAGAGGCACCTGAACCAAGAAATATCACAGAGCTTAAAGCATATTTAGGGCTGCTGAATTATTATAATAAATTCCTTCCAAATCTGGCAACGCTGCTAGCCCCCCTACATCTGCTGTTAAAGAAAGATGTTCAGTGGATGTGGAAAAAGTTACAACAAAAAGCGTTTAAGGAATCTAAAGCCCTATTGAGAAAAGCCAATGTGCTAGTGCATTATTCATCTGATGCCGAATTGATTCTAGCCTGTGATGCCTCACCCTACGGAGTGGGGGCAGTGCTCTCGCAACGTAGGAAAGGAGAGAGTGTGGAGAAACCTCTGGGATTTATGTCAAGAACGCTAACGCCTGCAGAGAAGCGATATTCACAGTTGGACAAAGAAGGCTTAGCTGTGATTTTTGGCATTCAGAGATTTCACAGGTATTTATATGGTAGATCATTTACAATTCTTACTGACCACAAGCCCTTGATTAATCTTTTCAATGAATCCAAGGCAATTCCTCAAATGGGGTCACCTAGAGTACAGAGGTGGGCTGTGATGTTACAAGCATATCAGTACAAAATTGAGTACAAACCAGGTAAATGTCATCAAAATGCAGATGCTCTGAGTAGACTCCCAATGCCTGGTAATGGAGAACCTGATGACAATGATGATCAAGTACTAATGATGGAATTAATGGATGATTTGCCTGTTAGCGCTGAACAAATAAAGAAATGGACAAAACATGACATCATACTCTCACAAGTACATGAGTACATCCTGAAGGGCTGGCCTAGCATAGTAGAGCCACAGTTTTTGCCATATTTTCATAGGAAAGATGCACTGAGTGTTAAAGATGGATGTGTCACTTGGGGAGCTCGAATCATTATACCAACCCCGGGACGAGCTGCTTTATTGACTCAGTTACATCAGACCCATTCGGGAATGACACGAATGAAAGGATTGGCCCGATCATACATGTGGTGGCCTGGAATGGATCAAGATGTGGAGAGAGTTGTGCAGAATTGTGAGGTATGTCAAAGTTGTAAGAAGGCACCTGCTCAAGCTCCTTTGCACCCATGGGAGTGGCCAGGCTCACCCTGGGAACGACTTCATGTAGACTATGCGGGCCCCTTTTTGGGAAAAATGTTTTTAATTTTGGTAGATTCCCATTCTAAATGGTTAGAAATTTACCCGGTAACGCATGCCACTTCACAAATCACTATTATGAAAATGAGACAGTGTTTTAGTACACATGGATTACCTAAAATGATTGTGACGGATAATGGAACATGTTTCACAAGTGAAGAGTTCAAGATTTTTATGAAGAGAAATGGCATTCAGCATGTTATGTCTGCTCCTTACCATCCTTCATCAAATGGCCTTGCAGAACGTGCTGTACAAACCTTCAAGGAGGGGATGAGGAAGTTAACAGGTGACACTGTGGAGACAAGAGTAGCAAGATTCTTGTTTAATTATAGAATCACACCTCATGCAACAACTGGATTGGCACCTGCTGAATTGTTAATGTCCCGTAAGTTAAGATCAACCTTTGATTTGCTCCTTCCTGACCTGAGGACTAAAGTCCTACAAAAACAACAAAAACAAAGAGAAAGCCATGATAAACATTGTAAATTCAGAAGTTTTGAACCTGGAGATTCCGTGTATGTGAGGAACTACAGCTTTGGTCCAAAGTGGATTCCGGCCGTAGTGGAAAGTTGTACTGGACCTGTGTCATACAAAACTGCTATTGGACAAGGACAAATTGTAAAGAGACATGTGGACCAAATGCAAACTCGTGGTGCTGATGAGATGCTGGAGATATTTCTACCCTCCGAGAATGAACAGGGTGTCGATGCTTCTGTCTTGCCAAAGCTGGATTTTGCTAAAGCAGCTGTAGGTAAAGAAATGTCTGCATTTGAGAAAGAACAACCATCAGAATTGTCTGTTACTGAGAACCAACAATCCTCAGAAGTGCCTGTTGCTGAAAAAGACACTAATGTTCACACAAAGCTGCGAAGATCAGGAAGAGAGAGATGCCCTCCAGCTTATTTGAAAGACTATGTTACATGAGTTAAGTAAATGCATAAAAATGATCAGTACAATACATTGGTCCAAGAGTTAATGAGATCTGTGGGATAATGTGTTGTTAATATAGTATTGTGTAACTTATGTAATTTCTATTTGTAAATTCTACTTGAGATTTATTGTTAATTAGTCCTATTACGTGAAACTCTTAAATACAGGAAAAGACCCCCAAGTTCCAGCTTAAGAAGGAGGGGATGTAGTATCCTGGAGTATCCACTAGGGGTCAGTGTTGGTTTATATATATATAGGTGATGTACTTCATGGTGTGTTCGAAGTAGAGTGCAATATGAAGCACGTTGTGAATTGTTTGTCTTGTGTGTAACTCCAACGCCTCAGTAAAGTGTAAGCTTTGATATGCAGCATCTCTTGGTTGGTGATTCTTTACTGGAAGATACTACAAATGTATTTATATAATTTATCATTGGAACCAAAGTACACATTATCACACTTGTTGATGCACAGTAAAGCCGAAAGTTGATGTTTACGCAAACATTAGCCTACTTGTGGTTTGGTAACATGTGATCCACATGTTGAAACTATTGCATTATATAAGACATTTCTCACATGTGCTTTATGTTATAACATGTTCCACATGTTCGCGATTATGTTGCAGCATGTGGTGAGATGTTGTTCACACGTGGTAATATTGTCCACATGTGAGCACATATTTTCCACATGTGAGCATAAATTGTCCACATGTGAGCACATATTGTCCACATGTGAGCACATATTGTCCAGATGTGAGCACATATTTACCACATGTGAGCATAAATTGTCCACGTGTGAGCACATGTTGTCCACATGTGATAACATGTGATAACATGTGGTCACATGTGACCACATGTGAACAACATGTGAAAAACATGTGAAATGCATGTGCTTTTTCTGTAAGGGCAAAACTGTGAGGTTTTTGGATCTATTTGAAAAAATGATAGACAAATTATAGTTGTCTTTTATACCCGTTTACATTTTGCACAGTTCTTTAAAAGTTCTTAGTTTACAAATTTGCATAACCCCATGTTGTTCTGTTGTTTACATTGTTTCTGAAATTTTAATTTTGTATATGCTGTGTTCTATACGTTATGATTATTTACAGATTCTTTTTATTTATTAAAGTGCTTTGTTTTGGTTTGTTATGACTTGCACATTCTCCTACCTGTCAGGATCTGGCCATGGTATCATGTTTAATATTATGTCTTTCTTGTCATGATGGCTGGATTCTGACAGTCCCATGTCTTATGTGAAGGCTCATGATCTTGTGTTTCGAGTCATGTGCCTTCGTTGTCTCGTCTCATCACCCCGCCCTCTTGTTCTCCCTGTTAACGGTTAATCATTAGTTTATTCCTATCACCGATAGCCGCCATCACCCAGAATAATGTACCCTGAAGGTGGATAACGTTGGGCCAGGGAACTACACTAAACTTTTCCACTGGTGGCACTTGCGCTACCAACTTTTTCAGTTACTGGCGCAAAATATGATTTGGTCGCACATATTTTTTTCAAGTTATATTAAGGCGCTCTGGATAATAATGAACAATAATGAAACTCTATTGCATACAGATATGCTTTTTATTTTACTTGCCATCTTTTAAACCACATGCCTTCTTGTTTTCTTAAACGTTGCAATGTTTCCCACAGATCTGAAATGTACTTGGTGGTGGTAGCCGGTGAAAAGGGCAATTATTACCCCCTGACAAATAATGGTCTACTATACATGTGACGTAGAACTAATCATGTGTGACACAACACAATACTTTGATTCATTGAAAATTAATATTAATTTCACATTCTATTTCATCAATCTAACCACCCCAAACTTTCTTTGCCATTAACAAAGCTGACACTGTTTGTCAAAGCACCACGAAAACACTTACTGTTTTTGCACTGATATATGAAGCAATTAGACCCCTTTTATCAAACTCAATATAATACAATACTATGTATAGTATATTAATAGACAGTGCAGGTCTATAGATTATAAATGTGACTGATGTTATGACTGATGTTATAATGGTAATAATTTCTATTAGATTAGACTTTTACTGCTTTTGCTCTATCTTGAATGTGAATGTGAGGCAACATGTACAGCGCTTTGGATGGCCATAGGTCTGTTAAAAGCGCTATATAAATGCAGTCCATTTACCATTTACCATTATCTTTCTATTTCTCTCTTGCCGATTTAAAAAGCTTAATCCACTCATTATTTCAGATTTAAAAGTCTACTTGCTGTCCCGGTGACAAACTTTACATTGCTTTGCTCGTTCAGTGCAATTGGCTTGACATTAGCATTGCTTTTTGCTACAATCTCTGTCCAAACTTAATATGGATATGGTTTCAGAAAAGATATGGTTTATTAATAATAAGATCATTAAAAAAATGTGAGAAAGCAAATGCAGCGCGTGGTCGTAACAAGAACCATCGCCATAGAAACCGAAGGCACGCTGAATCTGCACTCGAGCTTTAGCGCGGTAGCGCTCATGGCCGTTTTCCGATCGACTCGGGTTATAAACACAACATTAATCAGACTTGGGACCCAAAGTAATTAAACTAGGACCTAACCGGACCCGACAGACCATTTAAAATATAAACCCGGAACCATACGGGTCCCGCGTCCTCAGTGAAGAAAGACCTCTGCTCAAGTTCAGAAACATGGAAGACACTGCGCTTGCGTCGCGTCGCACCTAATTCATTGAGAAACAGCTGAGCACGCAAACGCACACTGATAGGGAGAGACACGACGTGCTTTCACGCAAAATGAAGCCAACGTGTTGATGGCTCAGAGCATGTTATAAAACGTATTCGTAAAATCCACATTTCTGTTTTAATAAATCCTCATAGTAAATCATAGCATATTGTCTAAAACATTAGGTAGCACATTTGCGACCCATTAAAAATTAGGGTCGCAACGGCAGTTCAAAAGGTCGCATATGCGACCATTTTGGTCGCAGTGTAGCTCCCTGCGTTGGGCCCTATAAAAATAACTGTTTTTCAATATTCGTGTGTTGTGAACTGACTCTGGAAAGCCAACAAAAATGTCCAGAAAACGTCCACTGGAGTCACACATTGCTTGCATGTTAATGGAGTAGAAGCCCTTGTAGTCCCACAGGTGGGACGTTTGGCATTACATATTTAAAACAATAATTACATAGTCTAAACCTACACCAATCTTGACAAACTATAAACCGTTGGAAAGCTCTGAGAATGTAGTTTTAATATATCAACACCATTTTGAAAAAAGAATTATGTAGTAAGAGTCATTTTCTAAAATATCACAGACCAACAGGTGGGCCCAAAGTGTTATGATATATTTATTTGGAAATATCCCATTAACCTAAAATAACCTCGACAAACTATATATTGTTGGAAAGCTTAGGGAATGTAGTTTTCATATTTCAAGGCCATTTGATAATATAATTTGTATAGTGACAGTTATTTTGTTAAATGTCACTCCCCCCATAGGAATACATATGAATGATTATATATTTATAACACTAATGCCCTATAAACTTGAAATAATCTTGACAAACTATATATTGTTGGAAAGCTCTAGTAGTGTAGTTTTCATATTTCAAGGTCATTTGATGATGAAAATTTAGTAGTGACAGTCATTTCGTTAATTGTCAATGACCCCATAGGAGTCCATATGAATTCGTATATATTCATAATTCTAATATTCTTCAAAATTAATCTATGAATCTTCAAAAATCTTGACAACCTATATATCGTTGGAAAGCTCTAAGAATGTAGTTTTCATATTTCAAAACCTTTTTGCATTAAAAACAATTCAGAGAAAGTAATTTAATAATTTGTGACAAGATAATGCAACTAACCGTTGACACCTAGTGGCCTTTGTTGGTAAAAACACTAAAAGTGTGACAGAAACTTCATTTTTTGTTATTTTCACTTAAAATTTGGTTCAGAACAAGTTAAGACTTGTGTCTTTATTGTTGTGGTGTTTTGAGAGTAAAACATTTAAATTTTTATATACATTTGATTAGAGAGTATATACTTTATTGCATTATTTTAATTATTTCAAATAAATTTAAACGGGTATAACTATTTTGTCATTTAATATTCACAACTTCAAACAACTCAGTGTAAAACTATAAATTGTCTTCTTTAAATGGAGACCAAGATTTTGCTTCTAAACCAAAGAATGCCAGAATTATAGTAATTTTAACGTGCAGATCACCTTTTCACCCCCCCCCCCCCACTCAAAAGGGGCGGTGAGAGTTATAGGGTTAAATAGTCAATTTGATGCCGCTTTGGGGGTTTGATTCTTATGTGGGTGCCATCTATTGCTCCAACGACGTCTTTAAAGGCATGGGTTCCTGACAGTTGGATGAATCCTTGCCCCACTGCCTGTAGTTCTGCTTGTGGGAAAGCGATGGCTTTCTTCAGGTTTTCCCATATATTCTGTGCCACTCTGTGGATAACGCGGTGGACTGTGGCTTTTGGCACATTGAAAACACTGGCAACTACCCGATATGACAGTCCATGTGCAAGCCAGTAAACATAGATAAGAGTTTTCAACTGATGACCCCAGCCATGGTCCTGTTCTCTTTGTAAGAGCCTTTGCAAAGCATTCATTGCTGTTCTGCTCAGGCGGAAATCCTGCTTGAGCTCTAACTCGACATCAAGCCACAACTGCAAAATGGGCACGTTATAGTTTACCATGCAGTATTGTTACTGGACTGCCAGCTTAGGGAAAAAAAAGTTCACATTATTATTATGAATAGTAAAAACATTTATTACATCTGGTGACATGTCCTCTTACCCAAAACAAAGGTCACAGCCCTTAAGAAAACTTCATATGGTTTTATTATAGCCTAGCTTTTTAACTGTTGATTAACATTACCACTCAAATACCATAGTTTAACTATTGTTTAGTAGGAAAAAACATTTGTTTTAATGTTTAACATGGCATAACAACAATAACCTTGTAATTTTTTATTTGATTGTTTGCATTCGTTGTAATATCATGGCAAATTTTTATGAGATAAACTATGCTACAAACAACAGACATTCGTGCATGAGCACGTCATATCACAGGGTCATTCAGTCGGATAAACGCATATATGAATACAAACATAGGTTGGTAACTCCAACGGGTTCATACAACACCATAAATTACAAGACCACAAGTTTTATCTGACCAGCTTTTACCGTTACCGAGTTGTGCAGTTAGCTAACGTTACGTTAAATAAAACAAAACGTCTGTGCAGCCATACATACCATAAACTGATCCTCCAGCAAACACAGGCGTCGAACACGTCGTCGTCTCATTTGTCTTCTGCGAAGAGCTATAGACAAATGCATAAAAATAGCTGTCGCCCAAGCAACAGACATCACTACAGCTACCGATGGCATCTTGAAGTTGGAAGTGATAAACAGTTGCCGATGGCGTCGTGATAAACATTGGCGCGTCTATGATGTAGGAGCTAGCGACGACTTATGATGACGTACAACGGTCTAGTAGTGGTGTCCCATTTCTTAGGGAAATATTTTCAGCCCCACCTCTTGACACTCCGTTTCAAGGGGCAAGGCGAAGGGGTAGGCATAGGGGTAAGGGCAAGGGGGAGGGGTATAAAATAGAATTGGGATTGGGCCAAAGTCAGGGGTCAGGCACATCTCATCCAAGTGTGTTGGACACAAAACTTGATCTTTGATGCTAGTTTAGTTTATTTTTTATTTTTTGAAAATGCTTAGTTTTAGTTTAGTTTTTATTAGTTTTAGTGTTAGTTTAAGTCTTTTTCATAATTTGGGTTATTTTTCAGGGGCAACATTCAAAAAGGTCAGAAAAAGAATTGTGTAATAATAACTCAACAAAAACATCATACAATACAAAATATTCATTCAAAAATAAAACCAGTACATAAAATGTACATATGGGCACAAATATGTAAACAGTCTCAACACTCCGCTGGAAGTGCAAAATGTGCTGTGTGCCAGTAAAAAATCTAAAGAGCCAACAGACTAAAGAAGACATACATGAACTGCATGTATTCAACCTATTTTTGAGCCACAACAAGAGCTCAGTCTAAGAAAAGACCATGACAAATAACCAGAGGTGAAAAGAAGTACCTAAAGAAATTAATACTCAAGTAGCGAGTTAGTTACTCTTGAGAAAAAAAATACACACATACATGCACACACAGTATACAGTGCACACCGTAAGTATCAGGTGTCAGGGCTCTGCCTTGAAGTCTTGTTATATTTGTATTTTGTCATGGTGGCAGAGTACTGGCAGTCCCAGGCCTTTTGTGGAGGTTCATGCCTTTTTTTTTGTGGCATGTGCCTCCGGTGTCTTGTCCTGTGACAAGACCAGCTTTTACCGTTACCGAGTTGTGCAGTTAGCTAACGTTACGTTAAATAAAACAAAACGTCTGTGCAGCCATGCATACCATAAACTGATCCTCCAGCAAACACAGGCGTCGAACACGTCGTCGTCTCATTTGTCTTCTGCGAAGAGCTATAGGCAAATGCATAAAAATAGCTGTGCAAAAATAGCCCCTCGTTCTCCTGCTTATTAGTAATCATTAGTTTTCTCCCATCACCTGTTCCCGCTCGTTATCTTGTTTGCTTTCTTCTATTTAATGTCAGTGTATCTTTAGTTCTGTGCAGGATCATTGTGTTGTGTTCTGTTCCCGTGTTTGGTGTTCGTATCTAGTCAAGATACCAAGTTAAAGTCTTAGTGTTATTTGTCAAGTTCATGTTTCATGTTGTTTACCCCCTCGTGGGTTTTTGTTTGTTAAAAATAAAGTGTTTTCTGTTTTTCCCCGACATCGTCTGCATTTGGGTTCATCTGTCCTGCAATCCCTAACATCAGGACAGTAAAGACAAAAGTTTGCTGTGGAGACCAGAAATTGGTAAGATGAATATCAGTGTGTCAGAAGTACAGAAGTCACATTTGATCAACCTTTGATTATGTTTCAACACATACATGCTTTAACAACAAAGAAAAACAGCCTTTTATGCTGACTTGTATGTTTTACCCAAACGCAAAACTCAAAAGAAATGGATTAAACTGACACGTGTGAACAATTAGGACACAGTTCATCACTTGAACACTTTTGAGTCAATGGTCTCAACGTGGCCACATTAGATAGTATTAAAATACAAACGTGTTGCGTCATTGAGTTGGAATAGTGTGCATGTTAAAACAGATGACATTTCTGTACTTTTGTCTATTTATCTCTTAATGTTTAGACATTTCTTGACTCCACAGCAAACTGAGCAGGGCTCGACATTAAGGCTTGTCCGCTTGTCCGGGACAAGTGGATTTTTTTTGTAAGTGTAAGAGAAAATTAGTTGTCAGACTGGACAAGTTAAATTTCAAACTGTGTTACTTAAAGGGGAAGTCCAATCTAGACATTTTAGCCTGTTTATCACGGGTAATTTATGTCCACTTTGCATTATACATGAGGAAAAATAAATAAATTTGCACGATTTCGATTATTAGATTGATAGTGTGTTGAAGCGGATTTTCGTAACGGTCTTTAATGGACACAATTAACCAGAATGCACTGCGCGAAACTGAGTCATTAGCTCCACCCACTAACCACTGTTCGATGCAGTCGTCAGGTTTGTTTGACTTCATGCGGCGCCGCAGGAACCGACAGCTGGATGACGTCAAGGTTACGCGAAAGGGATTTAAAAGCAAACTCCTCCGTATGATTTCGCGAATCGCTCTCGCTGTACTTTGACGTCATCCCGCTGTCGATTCTTGCAACGCCACATGAAGTTGAACAAGCCTAATAACTTCTTTTACCGCTCAACTAGCTCTCAAATCAACTCAAGTCAACTTGAAGTTAGCCGGCAGACGAACCCATCCAAAGAGTAACTCCGCTTTAACCGTCTCTGAGGGGGAAATCACCAAAGCCCTCGATAAAAGATGACTAGAACCTGTGCAGTATGTGGATGTAAGGACAACAAATTCAGGCCACCGGGAGTTTTTATTGTTGACATCAACGCGACCCTCAGCTGACCCACCACTACACTACTTTGAATATGCAGCCAGCACTTTCGTCAGGAAGATTTTGAGTACTGTTTTCAGCCCAGTTTTTCCGCGGACTCAGGTAATGTAAAATTGTTAAAATATCTAAAACATCATTTGGCTTAGTTGTTGCTTGTTTTGTGTAACTACGGTAAACATACTACGTAGAAAGTTATTATCATGTTGTTGTTATTATAAACACGAGCAAAGCAAGCTAACGTTAGCTCCTGTGCAGCTGTCAATCAAAAACGTTATCATCTACTGTCAATCATCTCGCCTCAAGACCCGCCCCCATTTAGAACATTCAGAATTAATGTAGTCGTGCATTTTTCTTCCGGTGATTTGATGACGCGTCAAATCACCGTTACTGTAGCAGTTAAAAGATTTAATTTTTTATATGGAGTTAGTACATTTGATGGCAGCACAATCAACTACATATATGGCATGAAATATAGTGTTGGAGCATAATGTTGTTTTAGGGTGGACTTCCGCTTTAACGTTATGTGCCGTTAACGACAGAGCAGAACACGCAGCCTTAACACCGAGCGGAATATTGAACAGAGAGTGCAGCGCGCCGACACACACACACACACACACATGTTTACATGTTACTGTTATTGTTACTAAACACGCTGCGCACGCATTAAACCTGATCGACGAACACGGAGGGGCGGGAGTCGCGGGACGGCATGGAGTGGAGAGTGATGTTTCTTCAGGCTCTGGCGTGAATATAAATGACAGCCACTTCAACCGCGTTTTCATCCCTGTGTGTCAAAAAAGCCGATTTAAGTCCGTATTTTATCTCTCCTAAAGTTCGGTAAAAACACATAATGGGCTTAAAATCTTGTTTAAGAATTTGTTTTATAATGAGAATCTCTCTTTCAGCGCGCCTATGTTTGTGCGCCATCTGACAGAGTTCGTCACTGTACATTAAAAATCCCACACAAACATTACAGCGTAAATGCTAGGTTTAACACTGATTTTATATATAGCAGATAATCTAGATACATTTACCCTAATACGTTTTTTAAACATGGTAATGTTTTAATGTTTTGCTTTAGTGTTTTAATGTCAGACAATTATTGAAATGTGGGAAAAATGAAGAGAAAGGCAGCAGATATAGCATCCTTCTTCAGAAAGAGTAGCAAGAAGCAGCCAAATGAATCTTAGTAAAATACATTTCAGTGGCCTACAAAATTCACGTGATTTTCTGGTCTCTATAGTTTTTTCAGCAATGGGAGATATAAATTCTGGTTTCAAAGTAAACTTCAAAAGTTTTTTTGATTAAATAGTAAAAAAAAACACGAGGTTGAATTATGACTATAAATTGTATGTTAATCTCAATTCATTTTAATTAAAATTAAAGTATTGTAGCAATTGTATGTTATACATTATTCTGATTAACACACCTATAATACTTATTTTAAGGTTGGATAATAGAGATTTTATGTGCCACCCCAGAGTAACTGCTGGCCCCTGCCTGGCCACCACTATGAAAAATCCCTGGCTCCTCCACTGATTAGCAAAACACAAAAAATACATTATGTTATAAATCTTTACTCGGACAAGTGACTTTTGTGCATGGACAAGTGAAACACAAATTTACTTGTCCAAAGGACAAGTTCCTCAAAAAGTTAATGTCAAGCCCTGCTGAGGATTTTTGCCTGTATTGTCTGAAAACTTAATGTTGATGTATACAGCTTATAGCTGAAATATCAGACAAGTAAACAGACAAGAGTTTTGCATTCAGTTATGCATATTAAAGTTAACTCAGAGAATCTCCTAAGGTGGTCTGAGGACATACTTACATGAAATACAAACTGATTTTAGAAAAGAACTCATGTTTTCTTATGTTGTGAATCTCATGTCACGTGTGTGTGTTGTGAGAAGCACTTACAGTGCAGTAGACAGCGAATCAGAGATGGACTTTCTTCATGCAGTCACGTGTACACAGTGCTTCTGGAGTTTGCGCGCGTTTAAATGTTTCTGCCGACGAACAGGTCGCGCGTATATGTACGCGGGTACACGTGTGAAGTTTTGCATTTAGTTAAAAGATTAGTAAATTCATATTCACGTAATACAACACTCTTTATGTTCTGCGTGTTTCTAGACACAAGCAAAACCGCTTCAGACAATTCAGTTTTTGCAACGATCTAAACAATTAATTTAAACTGATTCGCGGACCAATTCAAAACGTTTGGCCCGTTTGCTTTGTAAAGAATCGACTCAAAAGACTCATTTATTTGCAACACCTTGTAAGGAATCAACCTAAACAAGTCATTAATTCGTGAATGTGTGTGTGTGACGCATGAGTGAGAGACGCATGGAAAGGAATTTGAAGCTTAACGTAATTTGCTCTATGAAAGACATTGAAAAAGACGAAAACTAAGGACACTTAATCTATATTTTTATTTTATTTTAGTTAGTTTTGCCAGACACACATTACAGTTTTAGTTAGTTATCGTTTTTTTGTAATGCCTCGTTTTTATTTTTATTTCAGTTAACGACAATGTTTTTTCCCACCTAGTTTTGTTTTTTTCATTCGTTTTTGTTAACGATTATAACCTTGGTGACCACTATCTCGTGAGATAATATGTCCTATCTCGGGATTTTGTAATATCCCGAGATTTATCACTATATTTCTTTTATTTTTTTGTTTCATATATTTATTGGTTTGCACACAAAAAAACAAAAAAGTAAACATTAAAGACACTTGGATAACAATAACCAACATATTTGTACACAACATTTTCCTTTTTTTTCCCCCCCATAACCCCCACAAAAAAAAAAAAAATAATAATAAATAAATAAAAAAAAACAAATAAATAAATAAGCAAACAAATAAAATAAATATTGTAAAAATATATACATATATAAAACTAATAATAACAATGAGAAAAAAAAAAAAAAAAAAAAAAAAAAAGAAAGAGAGAGAGGGAGTCAGGCCTAGTTAGCTTGGAAAAATTGCCTAAATGGTTGCCACTTGTTGTAAAATTTGGCGAGATTACCTTTTTTGGAATATCTTATTTTTTCCAATTTTAAAAAGGACATAACATCAGTCATCCAAAATGTACTGGATGGGGCATTTGTTGCTTTCCAATTAAGGAGGAGATGGCGTCTCACTATTAAGGAAGTGAAAGCCAGGATTTCTAATTGCACAGATGAAAAGAGATGGTATTCTTGAGGAGTACCAAAAATGGCTATATGCGGAGAGATATTAATGGTTTTGAGGAGCACTTTAGACATGGTGTCAAAATAAGTTTGCCAGACATTTCTTAGAGTTGGACAAAAGAAAAACATATGTGCAAGAGTACAGGGTGAGCCAGAGCATCTGTCACAGACATCAAGTGTATTAGGAAAAATTTGAGATAGTCTGGATTTAGAATAGTGACATCTGAACACTACTTTAAATTGTATTAAAGTCAAGCGGGCACAAATTGAGGCTTTGTGAATGCCGTTTAAAACAGAGTCCCACCAGTCAACATCAAAGTCCAACCCCAACTCTTTCTCCCAGGCCTCCTTTGTCCTAGAGGCTAGATGATCATCGTAGGACTGAATAGTACCATAAACTTTCGAGATTAAAGATCTTTGTGAAGGGTTCAACCGTAAAAGACTGTCCCATGTCTGTTCAGGAGGGAGTTGTGGAAAATTAGGAAATAAGGTTTTTACACAGTTCCTAATTTGGAAATACCTAAAGAGATGTGAAAGTGGGAGGTCGAACTCACTAGCAAGATTTGTGAAAGAACAGAAAACCCCGTCCTTATAAAATCCTTAAAACATTTCAGACCCTTATCATGCCATAAAGTGAAAATAGAATCAGTTAATGCAGGTTTGAACGCACAATTCCTCAACAGTGGACCTGAAATAGTGGGAGTAAGAAATTTAAAATGCTTCCTAAATTGAAACCATATCTTTAATGTGGAAATGACCACTGGGTTGCTGGTAAAGCCAGAGGGGTTGACTGAAGCCATGCCAGACAGTATTGCCAGTAAAGAGGACATAGGGGATGATTGTATTTCCAAGTGACACCAAGGTATGTTAGCCAGTTCTAGCCAAAATATAGTTTTAGTTATATTCGCAGCCCAGTAATACAATTTGAAATTTGGTAAGGAGAGGCCACCATTGAATTTGCAGCTCTGAAGTATTTTCAGCCTTACTCTAGGTGTCTTACCATTCCATAGAAAATGAGATACAACTGAATCAATGTTTTTGAAAAAACCTTTAGATAAAAAAATAGGTAGGCACTGGAACAAAAACAGGAATTTTGGGAGGACACTCATTTTAACCACGTTAATTCTACCGATCAGGGACAGGGGGAGGGAACCCCATCTTTGGAAGTCGGCTTTAATCTCAGTCAATAGGGGAGAAAAATTTACATCATAAAGAGTTTTGTAGGACCTGGCCACATGAACCCCCAAATACTTAAATCCCGAAGGACTCAGTTTGAAGGGGATATCAGACTGAGAGAGCTGCATTGCTAGGGCATTGACCGGGTAACATTCGCTCTTCGAGACATTGATCTTGTATCCCGAGAACAAACCGAATCTGTGAAAAAAAGAAAGGATAGCAGGGCACGCCTCTACAGGATTAGTGATATACAAAAGCAGATCATCAGCGTATAAAGAAAGTTTGAATTCAACATGAGAGCGCGTAATGCCGCTAAAAATGGGGAGAGATCTCAAATAAATGGACAGAGGTTCTACGGCAAGAGCAAAGAGGAGGGGAGACAGAGGACAACCTTGTCTACAGCCACGATTTAAGGAAAAATAACTAGATTGAATATTATTGGTTATGATACTGACACAAGGTGACGTATAGAGAAGTCGTATCCATGATATAAAAACACTACCGAAACCAAATTTCTTCAAAACTGCAAACAAGTAACTCCATTCGACTCTGTCAAACGCCTTTTCTGCGTCAACAGAGATTACAACTTCTGGAATGGCGGCAGTTCCTTTCGAGTAAATAATATTTAATAAAGTACGAACATTGTAGAAGAGCTGGCGTCCTTTTATGAAGCCTGTCTGCTCCTGAGATATAATTGTCGGAAGCACCTTCTCTAGACGACATGCCAAGGCTTTCGCAATAATTTTTGTATCGACATTCATCAAAGAGATAGGTCTATAAGAAGTACAAAGCTCGGGATCCTTGCCCTTTTTTAGAAGGACGCTAATAGAGGCCTGTCTCAAAGTGGAAGGAAGAGAGTCATTTGACAAAGATTCTACATAAACAGCGTGTAATAGCGGGATAAGTTGATTATGAAATGCCTTGAAAAATTAAACCGGGAACCCGTCTGGCCCAGGTGACTTATTATTTTGCATATTTTGTAGTGCCAGTGTAAGTTCTTGCGTAGTCAGTGGAGAATCCAACTGATCAATTGCATCTGTGCTCATATCCGGAAAGTCTATATCATGCAAAAACGCATCCATATCAGTCAAATCCGAAGGAGATTCAGAAGTATACAAAGATTTATAAAAGGATGAAAATACTGAATTTATAAGATCAGGTTCCTCCACCAACATCCCCGACTCATCTCTAACATGAGGTATTAAACGTGAGGCTGCTTGTCGACGCAATCTATGAGCTAATAATTTACCAGACTTGTCTCCATACTCGTAATATTTGGCCCGAGAGTGTAGAAGTAGCCGCTCTGCATCATTAGTTGTGATCAAGTCTAATTCTGTTTTTAATACCACACGCTGCCTTAATAAATCAGGAGACGTGGATGAGGCCAGCTGTTGATCCACAGATTTCAAATCAGCTGATAATTTTTGAATGGTTGACGTTCTTAATTTCTTCAAATGAGCTGAATATGAAATAATCTGACCCCGTAAATAGGCCTTTAAAGATTCCCACAGGAGCGTCTTAGAAATGGGTTCCAATTCAGATTGGTTGAGAGATATAAAATCCTCAATTGTACTTATAATAAATTTATGAAATTTGTCATCAGATAGAAGAGATATGTTAAATCTCCAGTGGGTGGGGTAACAAGGTTCAGACGAGAACTGAATATCCAAGGTTAAAGGTGAATGGTCTGAAATAATAATAGGATGGTAACAGGTATCTGTCACTTTGGGCATCAATCTGGTGTCAATAAAAAAACAGTCGATACGGGAAAATTTCTGGTGTACATGTGAATAAAAGGAGTATTGTCTGCCAGTTGGATTGCGAACCCTCCAGGGGTCAATGTAGCCATTATTGGACATAAAACTACTTAGAGTTCTAGCCATTTGTGACTGACTCACGCTGACCGCAGAACGGTCTAGCTGAGAATTCACAACACAATTCATGTCCCCGCCGAACACCAAAAATACATCATTTAAAGATGGTAGTTTCTTAAACAGATTATTAAAAAAATTTGGATTATCAAAATTTGGCGCATAAACATTGACAAGTAGCACTGGAACCTGGTATATGGTCCCTAAAATGATCAAATACCTGCCGTCCTTGTCAGAAATTATTTTGGTCTGTGTGAATGGAACTGATTTACTAATCAGAATGGCAACCCCTCTGGCTTTAGAATTAAAGCTGGAATGGAATACTTCCGCAACCCAGGGACACCTCAGCCGTGTCTGGTCATTATTTCGCATGTGGGTCTCCTGCAGAAAGACAATATCAGGCTTTAAACGCTTTAAATGAGAAAACACCTTTGAGCGTTTGACAGCACTCCCCAAACCTTTGATATTCCAACTAACAAATCTCGTATTTGAAGCCTTTGTACTTGTCATGTTTAATTTATATCACAACTGAAACTGCAACCGACCACAATTCGACCTCCCAAAAAAAAAAAAAAAAAAAAAAAAAGGCAGAAAATGAGAGATGAACCCAGACCCCCCTCCCCCCGCACCTACTATTACCCCATCTTCAAACGATAAGATACCGGTGCAAACTCCATTAGGAGTCATTAACAAAACAACTAAACTCCGTGTATTGGACCTAACAGTCATCTTCATGCTTCTCCAAATACAGCAGGAGCTCCTGCATAACAATAATGAAATGTGTAACTTAAGTTACAGGGTGTACATTCAACTAGAACAGTGTGACTCGTGTGAACCCGAGAAAGATATCTGTATTTCACAATAATAAAGTAGTTGTGCCACTCTTACTTATGTCTCAGAGTCAAATTTACTTTGAATATCTATATAACACAGATATGTAACATGAAAGTCATTTTGTCGGCAAGTGACTCTCAAAATCAGTTATAACTATTTAAGAGTTTTAATAAAGACAGCAGCCTCTCCAGGGGATGTAAAATCCTTTGTAGCCCCTCCACTCGTTGTGATCCGGAGGAGGGCAGGATATATAAGACCATACCGTATGCCTGGAATGTCTCTGAGTTGCCTCCTGACATCATTAAAGGCAGCGCGTGCTCTTGCCGTCCGGGCGGTGTGATCCGGAAAGATGGAGATTGAAGAGTCCCCAATTTTGATTCGCTGTTGGGTCCTGGCACGTTGAAGGATGTCGACACAATCTGCGTAATAATGTAAACGTGCTATAATAGGACGTGGCCGCTCTCCGGGTTTGGGCTTGGGGTTTAAGGATCGATGAGCACGATCAATAAGAGGTGCTTTATCCAAGTTAAGGGCTTCCTTAAGCAAAGCGGAGGTAGATGCCGCGGTAACCGTGCCATATTGCTCTGATAACCCGATTATACGGATGTTATTACGGCGAGATCTGCCTTCTAGATCTTCACATTTATTCTCAAGAGCCAGAACTTTATTAGACAGGCTCTCCACTTTACTCTTAAGGTATGTCACGTCGTCTGTGCAGGTTGACAGCGATTCCTCCATCGCAATCACAGTCCCCTTTAGCTCACCTACGTCCGATTTTGTAGCGGCTAGGTTAGCCGTCAGCTCAGTTTTCACACTTTGCAGTTCTGACTTTATTTGGGATAAGTTTTCAGTCATAGCCATTTGTAGTTCAGATTTGAAAATGCCTACCATCTCTTCTCGGAGAGCAACAAGAAGTTCAGCTTTAAAATCTGCGGAGGCTACACTCAAAGCTGTGACGGTGTTAGCAATGCTAACGCCATCTCCATCATGAGGCTGCGGTCCGACAGGATCACACTGGGGCGAGGATGTAGCCCCTGTGTTAGGCCGCGCTCTCGATGTTGTCTGACTGTCCGTATTTCTGGGTTTTGGAGGCATAACGGCATTTAGTACAATCAAGAAGGCACTATGATTTCAAAATCTGTACACACCGCGTCAGTCGAAAACACCCTGATAGTCTTTATATAGAGTTTCTGCAGGAGCTCCCGGAGCCACGTCTTTACGCCATCAGTCACTAACCGGAACTGATCACTATATTTCTTAATATAATCTTGGAAGCACAGTTTTTGAAATTACATCCAACTCAGACCTAAATGGTGACCGGATATGTATCTGTTTTACATTTATATGCATACATTCAATAATAAAACAGGTTGAAATAATAACTTAAATGCAGTGTGGCTTTGCAATTACACTGGGTACTTTGTGATTATAATTTATTTAAAGCGTAACTAAACCCCTGGTCAGAGCCTGACTCCACCCACTGCAATATTTGAAAAATGCAAGAAAAGTGGGCAGATCCCAACGGAGATAGAGGGGACGAACTAAGCTCGTATCAAGTGTGTGGTGAGATCGTAACAAGGGCGTGGTGATCTTGAACCTGCTTACGTCACGAGTCATTTCTTGGACCCAACATCCAATAGGAAAATTCAACTGCAGTAGCCACCGTTCAACCTCAAGAGGGCAGCACTCAGACGTTTTTACACCATATATTGTAGTATTGAAACACTTTATATCCAAATGTCAAAAAACTTACTAAAATCAATGAACAGCACTAATAAAGCATCATTCTTACAGATCATTAACTAAAAAAAGTTGGTTTGGGGTTTAGTTACTCTTTAAACAAGATAAAGTTAATATATTTACTTTGTATACAAATCGTGTATTTCATAAAGATTATTCTGTTTTTTTTCCTACGAGTCTAGTCTAGACGTGTAAAAGACGTGAGTGGAAGTCTATACTTTGTTCACTTAAATTAATTATTGCAGTATTAACCAAGGTGTACGCACAGCATTTGCATATTTCACAAGGACTACATAAATGCATTTTAGGACATGTTGTGCATTTGTGCCGTCCAGCAGCGACTAATTTTGGATGGGGAGACGACGTTGATTTCGGACCAATAGTACACCATTTGTGGCGTCCTGCCGCAACCTCTTTTGGCCGGGGAGACGACGTTGCCGTCCGACCAATGTTTGCTGGGTAGTTAAAAGAAGATCATTAGAAACTCTTAAAAGAGCAGTTTCTGTACTGTGACGGGACTTAAAACCAGACTGAAAATTTTCATAAATATTAAATTCATCTAAAAATAATTTACGTTGATTAAAAACAACTCTCTCCAAGATTTTCGATAAAAATGGGAGTTTAGATATAGGTCTAAAATTAGACAAAATTGAAGGATTCAAGTTATTCTTTTTTAGTAATGGTTGCACAACAGCATGTTTAAAAACCGATGGTACACACCCTGAGCTAAGAGATGTATTAACCAAAGATACAACGCTTGGCCCAAGTGTGTCAAAGACATCTTTAGCCAAGCTTGCAGGAATAATGTCAAGGGGGCAGTTTGCTGGACGTAGCAGTTTAACCATGACAGAGAAAATTTAAAAAAAAAAAAATTTAACTGGCTCAAACTGCTGAAAGACAGTTGGGCAAAAAGAAAAATCATAAGAATTACTAAAAACCGAATTTGATGGAACACTGAGACCAGCAATTTTATCCACAAAATATTTCAAAATTTTTCACATAGTAAACAGACGGCACAATACAATCTGAACTACGTGGATTAACAAGAGAGTTAAAAATACTAAAAAGAACCTGAGGCCACTGGCTGTTACTGTCTACTAAGTTGGAATTTTTGTTGTTGTTGTAAATTAGTGCATTAACTAACAATGAAAAACATGTCATATAGTACCATTGTCATGGATTTTTTCAGGAGAATCAGAGACGGTTGAGATGTAAAATTCTCTTCAAAGTATTTTATTAAAGAATTGTGTCAGACAGCTTGAAACACAATACTGGTCATAGGGTGTATACACCTGCATTGGTAAAATGATGATCACAATGACTATGACAATGACCCCGTTTTGAGTTTTTCAGTGATTTAAATAGTGCCCCCGTTTTAGTAGCCCTCCCATTCGAACAATCTGTTTGTACTGTGCCTGTATCTTTGCAACCTTTAAGTTGCTACACAAAAAGACAGCCATTGCTGGTAAAACACAATGCCTTTGTTTTCTAATGCGTCATAAAGCTATCTTGCTATTCTTACCAAGGTCACACGTCCCTCATCCCGGCCTAGCTGTGGAAAAACACTGTCATGTGCAAGCATCAGAGAGACAACTTAATTCATTTAGACCTCAACCATAAAACACATTAAAAGTATACTTTATATAAAACATTTATACTAAGCTTAAGATAAAACACTCAAAATTTCTCCACCATACCATGGCTATAGTACCAGAGTTTATAAGTTTCGTGATGCATGTTATACACCTTCAAGTATGCATGTACTTTAAAAAAATAACTTTAATCCCCTGCATTTGATTTAAAGTTACATTTTTGTAATGTACAGATAAAAAAATACTTTTTAGAAAATGTTTAATTAGAAATATGAACATCTGCGTCAATGACTTTTATCCTTTTTCCTTATCTCGTGTGGCATGACGGGCCAAATTAAAGGTCTATTGTGGGCCAACTTTGGGCTATGTGCCCTAGTTTTGGCACCTCTGGACTAGAAGTACAGTAGCTGACAGGTATCTGCAGATAAGTTTACCTGAGTTTGTCAGTCTGTATGGCCCAACATGTTTTGCATTCACATGTGAAAGACTTTAAGATTATGGACCTGTCTATTGATTTTTTGTTTTGTTTCTATTTTAAAATATTTAATGAAATGTTAGGGTAGAATTATAATAACAATAGAAACAGTGAACTTCAAATCATAAGACATCAGCAAAAATAAGCAGCTTTACATTTTACTGACTTATTAATATGGTACTGAATTTATCAACATCCTAGCTAGCAAAAATGTGTTACATGATGTTTTTGAAACAAACTGTCTCCTGACAGGGCAGTTGGAGACATGTTTTCAAAGTGTTGGAAATAAATATTCTGAAATAACATTTGTCGCATACCTCCAGACTGCATTAAGCATGAAAAGTCAGAGAAACCATTTTCATACATTAAAATGGTAATTGTGTCCATTGAATTATTGTTATTTTGAATGATGCTAAGTTTCTTAAATAGACTAATTAAATTATATTAATAATAAATGTATTTAGAAAACACAGTTTTAATGTAGACTACAACAATATGTGCTGCCTTGAAGAGACTCTGAAGCTCTGAAAACAAAGCACCTCTACAGTACCTGTGGGTCATTAACATATAAAAAGCCCTTCACACCTCACACCCACCCCCAGCTGTAAGGATTCCTGGAAACTTCCACCAGTTCCTGTATACATCCACATACGTAAGGTTTCTGGATGTTTCACAAATTTACTTCTGTGTTTTACTTTTCCAAACACTCTGCCTGAAAAATCTGGCAAACCTAAAGTTTAGCAGGGATTTCCCATCCCGTATTTGTCCGTATACAGCTCTTTTCATGCAGTGCGAGGTCGTATTGTATATTCAGTATAATCAGTATATTGTATATGCAGGTTCGGGCACTATAAGGACCCTAGCTCACTTTACATTGGGACATTGCTCATTTATTTTCCTGTGATGTAATTCACAGCTGTCATTCGTCAACAACCTGCAAAACCAAGATCTCTCAGACGTATATTATGAAAAAACACTTTCATTATTCTCTTACATATCCATGCATTAATTTGGAGGAATATTACATTAAAATATTATTATGTAGATTATTAAGTAGTAATTATTATGTATTATTAAGTAAATTGTGGTCCCTTCTTGTCTAGCAATGTGTGTTTATATTAAAACTAAAACAAACCTTTGTCCTTTCAAAAGTTTTGTCCCAATTCATGAAATTTATTTAGTTGGCTAGCGCAACTTTTGATTGGAGAGCTTTATAAAAGGTCACATGATTTCCTTTAAGGGAACATCAATGCTCACTGTAGCCCCTAACTAAAAATTTATGAGCGCCAGCAGAAAATTTAGGGCACAGCTTAATTCAGCCCGCAATGCAATTATTTACATTTTCCCAAAATAACTGCATTTCTGAAAAATACTACATAAACTTAACTGTATTCCATTCGCTGCACATGTCATTATGCACAATTAATAAAACTTTGAAAGTTATGAACCAAAAAGCATAATCTCCTTAACTAATTCTAGGCATAAGATACATACATATACTGTACAATAAGTTATATCCAGATAGCATATTGTAATGTGATAAGTGGCATGGCAATATACATACTTGTATCCTTTACACGTTTCTTGTCTTCTATCCAGTTTCCCTTAATTGGGCACTGATGTCTAAAACCTTTATTCTCATCTATAATGTTGTTGGTGTTAATGTTTACTAGAAGTTATCCTGTTCTCTCTATCCCTCATCTCTGCCATGTCTAATTAAACATGTGCAGGCACATTTTCTTGTGGTTCTGAGTTATGTGTTGACTTTACGCTGGGTTGCATAGACACATCGGTAGACTTAACTGAGCGCATGGTGGCATTAAACACCTGATGCGTCATGCAAATAAGCGGTTAAAACCCCATTGCGCATTCCATATTTTTATCACGGGTTCCCGCACATGAGCGAGTACTTGAAAAAAAAATTTGGTCGCAGTCTGGAGCCCTAGGTGCCCCCCATTGCCTGGTGCCACAGGGCACTCGCCCAATCCCGTCTATGGATAATCCGGCCCTGCCTTTACATGCCAGTTTGTTTACATTAACACAGGTTTTTTTAACAGAAAAATCTAAAAAATATATTATTAAAAAACATTAGAACTACCATTTGATTATTATTATTAATATTATTAGACCATAAGATGGGTCAAAGATTGGTAGCAACATTGATTTTGATGCATTGTCATTTTTTGAACAGGGTCAGATTTTATACAAAACTCCCACTTGTAAGGCCAAAATGACATCTTCCCAAAAACTGCTCTAAAAATATCATACACCAATATTTTTTTACATTTTAAACGAGACAATCTTTAAAAACTACATCTGCCTGAAACATTCATATGAAATATTAATTAACCCTGAAGAACCCAAGAACCCTTCTCTTAGCATGAATTAACATTGGCCAAATTTGACCTGTGGGTTCTCCAGGGTTAAATTTGTGAAAAACCCTTTAGATGCCAATATATTAACATTAATTGAACCACAGTGTTTGGCTGATGTCGTGAAACCTTTTGTGGGACATCGTAGCCCGGAAAATGCCCCGTCTGATTAATTTTTTATCTGTAAACAAAGGAATAGTCTACCCTTTTGCCATATTTTGCAACTATGTTATTACCTTAGCCTAGATGAATTAATACATACCTATCTTTTTTCAATGTGTGCACTGTACAGCGCGTTGTGAATGTGTTAGCATTTAGCCTAGCCCCATTCATTCCTATGGTACCAAAAAAAGTTTTATTTTGTGGCACCATACTTACTGGTATAACTCCTCATGTAACAGTCTTTAAATAGGGAAAACACGGAAGTGTTTGGTGGCTTCCCTGTTTGGTACCATAGGAATGAATGGGTCTAGGCTAAATGCTAACACATTCACGAGGCGCTGTACAGTGCATGTATTGAAAAAAGTTAGATATGTATTAAAGGTTCTCTAAGCGAATTCACGCGTTTTAGACCATAAAACATTTTTTGGTACATACAGCAAACATATCCTCACTATCTGCTTGCTTCCTGTCCGCTGATCAAACTGTAAAAAACGCGATCTCTGTAGACAGCCCAGCCTCCACAAACTGCAATAATTACCAACTGGCCAAGCCTACACCAGAAACCATAACAAAGTATTCTAAACAATAAACGCCAAGAAGGATTTGGCGGTTGGGCGCGTTCATGAAAGCACGGAAGGGAGGGGGAGGGGAGGAGTTAACTACGCTCAGTTTGTTTGAAAACACATTTCAAAAATCAACACACAGATTCGCTTAGAACGCCTTTAATTTGTCTAAGTGGAGGTAATAACATAGTTTAATATGGCAAAAGGGTAGACTATTCCTTTAAGGTTTTATGGATCAGCATCAATGAAAAGCTTGAAGGCAGGGCTCTGATTCTGGCAGTGGCATAGGGTGAAGGTCCCGGCATCAAACCTCTGGCTGTTGGGATGTAACAAAGCATCTCAGTGTTTGTTGGAGACCAGAAGTTTTTTTTTCATTTTTGACATCCATCCTGCCGCCACTTCATCCATCTCTCCTCTGCTCTCACATTCTGACAAGTCTTTTGAAGATACGTCTGATATATTAGACTTCAGTTGATCTACATCTACCTCTAAGGCGTCCTCCGTGTCGACCTCAGAATCCTCTGAGGAAGACAATTGTCTCTCTTGAAATGCATGACTATTTCTAGAGCCTTATGTGTGCTGTGATGCTTTACCATTTTTACTACTCCTGCTATACTGTTCATACTTATAGCATTGTACCTGCATAAACAACATGAGCGAGAACCGAAATGAAGATTGATTTTGTTTTGGTTCTAGCCTCTCATCGTTTTTGTTACTGAATTAGTTTAAAATGCAGAATGTGGTCTTCAAAGAGAGAAGACTTTGGATATGTTGAATATGTCCTCAACACCGACCTCACTCCGACATCAACCCCCACGCCCTTACCACTCAGACTCATTTTTTTTAAACATTAAAGGTTTATCTTTTCAGTAGCAATGCGGCCTTCAGAAAACAGAAAAAATTGTGAAATGAAAAATGGTTTAAAGTAGCCCCACCAAGTGGACAAGTATAAAAATCAAAACTTGAAAGCCAGTAGTTCAAAATGATATATTGACAAGGTATGCATCAGTTTATGTTAAGATAAATGGGGGGTCAAAAATGGTAGCTATAATGGTTTTCAGTGGGGCATTTTTTTTCTCTTTTGTAGGTGTTTGCGTAGCTTAGCCATTTTAAGCCAATAAAAAAAAAAAAAACTGAAACTAAAATTCTGAAATTTATCAATATCCAATCATCACAGTCAAGATGGTTAAAAAATCAAAATGGCACATAATGTCCCAAGGATCTATTGAGGGTTAATTCAAAGACACCAGGGGCCTCATTTATAAAATGCTGCGTAAAAACCATCCTACATTTGATCTTACGATCATTTAACAAAAATGCGTACGTGTGATTCATAAACCGAATGTACGCGCAAAAAATGCGCGTACCTCTTTCAAATCCATAAATCGCAAATGAACTTGAACTTGTGCGCGCAGCCGACCAGTTTCAGATCTCCGGCTTTAAACAATGCGTAATTAATGTCAGACATATAAAAGAGCGCTTGTCAATGTTTAAACCCAATTTCAAACAGCAAGAATGGCTTATATTTCCAAAAACCTGCAGCAATCAGACAAGCAAAAGTGCGTACGTCTGCTCAGACCCTGACGTGGCGCTAAGCACTTTTCCACGTCAAAGACAGTTTTTATAAATATGGACTTTGCCGTGGATTTTTGCCTACGCACACTTTACGATCAAATTTGTGCGTACGCACGCTTTATAAATGAGGCCCCAGAATACAAGACAATGGCATCTACTCCAGTAAATTCTTTAGACCCACCCACATGTTTTTTGCTTCTGACACCCATGACATGTCCTATTAACTCACTGTCATGCATTGTGTGTAACACTTTTTGTCTCCATCGCAAGCTTGTATAAAATAGCAGACATTTACAAAAATGCATGCCTTTATTTTATATGTTTGATGATAAAATATTTGTTACAACAGTGACGGGAAATAAAGAATAGCTTTACAATCATCTGTGATAAAATGCTGAACTGTGACCCATGCTTTACAAACACTTGAGGATGGAGAAACTGCAGGTGGTTCCGCCTGGACAGCTGCACAGCTTCCCGTAGCGTGCGCCTTTCCGCACTGCACACTGCTCACCTGCGTCGCACTAAAGACATCAGAGAACTTACATTAAATACTTAAAAAAACCACAATCTATTCAAGTGTTTTAATGGTTTCGTTGTTGTTGTTTTTTTTAAAAATAAAAAACACACCCGGCGCCATTCAGCGCAAAGCGTGACGTTATTCTTATTGCTAGTTTCAGCATGGCGCAGTTATCATTTACATGTCCAGCTTCACATTGTTTAAATAGCAAACGCATTTCACAAAACGATGTGTGTTTAGGCGCAGTGTTGGCAAGTTGCTATTTTGAGGCACCTAAAATAGACTATGCCATTGACCAACTAAAACCTGGTCAAAAGTCAGTGACGCAATACTGTTTTTGTTATTTAAGTGTGTTTAAGTGTGTTAGTAATAAGCTCCTATAAACGAAACAAAAACACACATAATAACACATGTTATTACACATATGGACAGCACACAAACATTTTTAAATATAAAAATTAAAGAATTAAAAAGTTAAAGATTATTATTAAACATAAATACATAAATAAGGACCGATTACAAGACGTCACATGGCGTAAGGAGCTGCTTCAGCTACAGCCTGGTAAATAATTTAATGTTTTGATTTAAACAAATGGAAATATTGTGATGTTTCAGGTATTTTCATAATAATAAAAATATTTTGAATGATTGTGATTGACAAGTGTTGCTTTTTTAAATTCACATTATAAAAGACTCAAACTCATAGTGATTTTAGATTGATAAGGACTTCCTACTGATCAGAGAGCTGTAGTACACCCACAAGCTGTGCATGAAACACAGGCTGTTTCTCAATTTGCGTTCTTCAGCGATCTTGCGTCCTTGTCATCATTAACTGTCGAAGTTCAATTCCAATTCTCAAGAACGCAAGTACAGAGGACGCGTGGAAATAACCGGATAAGTTCTTGATATCGAGGGTGCAACGAGTGCAGACATGCGCATTGAAATCTGGGGAGGTCACGCGACTAGCAGGAAGATCACACACATCTCAATTCTCACAAGTGCATTCTGTGTTTGTTCTTCCAAGGTCACCTGGAAAGACCAGTCTCTACGAGGACGCAAGTCCGTTCTTTGCGTTCTTAGAATTGAGAAACAGCCACAGAATCGGAGCCTTGCAATTCAGAATCGATTTCAGGCAGGTATTTTTAATGGGGAACGCGATGTATCATCACAGCCCTACTCCACAAGTTCACTACAGATTAGCCAACCCTGAAGCTACTAGACGTACAAAAGCAACAACACACTATTTTAATAAAACTTCATTCCATGAGGCTTATTAAAGCCTTAAAAAATTTAACAACTTTACAATGTTGCAATTTCTTTATTAACATGATCATCAAAGGCGTGATAACATTATGGATGGAAAAACATCAGTATGACCCTATTAAAATTATGGTAAAAAAAATCTTTAAAAAAAAACTCAAAAAGGCATACAGTATTGACACTCTTATGCATATTTACTGTCAATCCCTTACTGAGATGTTAAACTCTTCATTTCCAACATGTTCTAATTATTTAAGTTTAAGCATCTAAAACTGGTTCTGGTACATACATTTTTAAAGCACATACATTTTTAATATTGATTAAGGTTTTATGAAGAGTAATAAACAATGGAAAGTGTTATATGATTTAAATAAACTTACTGAGGGAACCCAACCAAACTTCTTCTCTGCAGTGGGAATATGTTTGTTTCTCAGTTTTTCAAGAACCTCCTGCAAAGCTTCAATCTATAAAAACATTTTTTTCCTCTATTTATTTGTCTTTAATGTTGTCATTATAAAATCACTAATAATCACATGTAAAGATATCTTACCAGTTCTTTTTCCTCTTGAGCCTTCATGTCATCTTCAGGCGAGCGAATCTCCAAAACATCATCACAGCTAACTAGCAACATTAAGATGGAGCATGTAACAGATAGTAGAAAGATCCGATCTTTAACCATTGTGTAAAGAACCAGGACCGCTTTGAGACAAACGTGTATTGTGGTCAACTCTTTAAACAGGGCTACAGGAGGACCAACACGACCATTTATATGATCTCTGTACACTTACATAATTTAATTCAAAATGCATTAAATGATAAAATGTTTTAGAAGACACAGGTTATGTCCTTGCAGCTCCTTGAAAGGCAATGTAAACAATCAGCTGTCTGTCCCCACAGTTGTTCCATCAACCATTTAACGTCACATAATGGTGAGTCACACATTTGACCCATGAACCTCAAACATCAAACCATTTGGGTACACATAACCTCATCTTTGACATTAATTACCAACCTCCTTTATTTCCAGAGACTATCATTTCATTACTGAAACATCTATGAAAAAGACAGATTAGACAGGAAGAATCGATTGCACATCATTTTTCTTCACAGGTATATACCTTTTTTAGGGTTCTAAGTAAAATCTTTTGCCAGCATCCCCCAATGTTAATGTTACAATAATGGAAAAATTTAACCATGAATGAATATCTGTCAGTAACAAGTGACCAGTTAGATCCCTAGCAGTGGCTGTAGCAAAAAACTTCTGAGTGACAACTTCTTTATACCACTAAAAGAACAGAAATCATGCTACTGCTTTTCAGTTCAATAGGTCTTATTCATGAAAGACGAGCAGAACAAAATTGTGTGTAAACTGTTTGTAAAGTTGTCTGCAGTAAATGTTCAGATTCATGAAAATGTTGGTATTCTCAAATTATAAGTTGTTATGAAAGAAATGGACACCTCCGAGGTAGCCAAAATATGTGACTGTTATAATGTCAATG
The DNA here is from genome assembly GCF_030506205.2 of Paramisgurnus dabryanus. Taxonomy (NCBI): domain Eukaryota; kingdom Metazoa; phylum Chordata; class Actinopteri; order Cypriniformes; family Cobitidae; genus Paramisgurnus; species Paramisgurnus dabryanus. Next base: position 17,405,605 of record NC_133360.1, on the reverse strand, counting down.
TAATGTGATGACCAAACTTACATCATGGAGATGTATCGAGTTATGTTATGGTGACCAGAAAAGAGAAATTCCTTGATTTGTCTCCTCAATGTAACTTAGTAATCTGCTTGTTGCTGTCACATTGTTGGAAATCAGTTAGCAATTTAAATCTTTTTTAAGGGGACATATCATGAAAATCTGAATTGTTTAAGTGCTATGATTGGGTCCCCAGTGCTTCTTTCAAACTTGAAAATGTGAAAAAGAACAACCCAGTAACTTAGTTTTGGTAAACCATTCTCTGCAAGCATGTGAAAAAATAGGTCAGGGCTCAACATAAAGGACTGCCCGAGACCAGTTTGAGAGACACTCGGGCCAGTAAACGGGCCACTGAACAGATCGTGCATCGTAGCTCCGTCGAGTTCATCATCTAAAAGCTTTTTTTTTACCATCTTATTCCTATTTATATAATATAACTTATTAGTTTTATATAGGAATACTTTACCGTGACGATTATTGAGCAGTACTACCACGTGAAACTATTTATCACTAATAAACACCCAGTGTTGTTAGCATATAGCCCGCTAGCATCCACACGGTGGAGGCTGAAGCTAGCATTTTCCGATCTAATGGCGGATTCATCTGATATATGCTTTTCTGACCTATCCTCACCTGAGCGGGAAGCTGTGGAGGAGTTGTTTCCCGGTTTTAGCAGATCCAAGGCGAGGTACAGCGCCCACTTCAGCCTGCCTTCCGACGTCCACAAGCGAGCAACAAACATGCATTCCACGCGATGCAGTTTCACGGACCGTGAACGACATGAAAGCGATCGGGAAGCTGTGGAGGAACCGCTGCCCGGCCTTCGTAGATTCGGCAAGCCAAACATCACCCTGGCCCCAGACGTTCGCAGGCGACCGAGGCATGTCACAACCGAACACCCCACGCGATGCAGCTCCGGGGACCGCGTTCGGGTAAACGAAGACGCCATCGCCCAGCATGAAAGCGGTAAGACTCCGCTTGTTATTGTAACATGTACTACTTGCCACATGTATAGTTTAGCTTCTGCTGTTAGCATAGAGGGGTTTACATGCACTAAGTGTATTGAAGTATTAAGGTTAACTGAGAAGGTTGCTGAACTAGAATCGCGCATCCGAACGCTAGTTGAGGATAGCAAAACCGCTAATATTACTGTCGCAAATAATCTATCGAGCGAAAAGACTAATGGCTCGGTTCCGACATCAGATGCTAATATAAATATTACAAATACTGTATCGAGCGCGCATAGTGTTTATCAAAATACACATGGCTCGGTTCCGTCATCAGAGTCAAGTCGGCGGTCAAACTGGGTGACTGTTAGGCGGCATAGTCATATAAGGCGTCCTTCTAAGACCCATACCGTAACGACAATTTCTAACAGATTCGATCCCCTAAGGAGTATACCAGCTGAAACACCTTTTAAAAGTGCCCTGGTCATTGGAGATTCTATACTCAGGAACACTAACATTGAGGCACCAAACACCATAGTCGACTGTATACCGGGAGCCAGAACGTCTGACATTAGATCCAAACTTAAAGTGCTGGCTAATGCTAAGCGGAAGTTTTCTAAGATTGTTATTCACGCCGGCACGAATGACACTAGGCTCCGCCAGTCGGAAATCACCAAAGATAATATTAAGGAGATGTGTGAAATTGCAAAAACAATGTCAGACAATGTAATATGCTCTGGTCTCCTCCCCGCCTACCGGGGAGATGAAACACATAGTAGATTAGTGTCTCTCAATGGATGGATGTCAAAGTGGTGCCCTCAGCATAACGTAGGGTTTATAGACAATTGGAAGCATTTCTGGGGAAGACCATTTCTCCTAACCCGAGATGGCCTTCATCCGTCATCGGAAGGAAGTGCTATACTCACTAAAAATCTGATCAATAGTCTTAATTCTGATATAGTATGACTATCCAGGGCCCAGGTCAGGAAACAGACGGATCGGCTTAACCGTCCATCTGTTAGCTGCCGTGATATGTCAAGACCACTTATATCCCAGCACTTCGAGTCAATCTTACCGAAATATCAGCACATTTCAACTGTATCTGTTCCCCGAACAAATAAATACAGGGCACCGCTTGTTACATCTGGTACAAATCTGATTCAAATAAAATTAGAAAACAATACATTAACAGATGAATCTCGAATCTTAAAATTCGGCCTTCTTAACATTAGATCGCTTACCAATAAAGAACCTATTGTCAATGAAATAATTACAGACCAAAACTTAGATGTACTCTGTTTAACAGAAACCTGGCTTAAAGCAGACGACTACATTAGTTTAAATGAATCCACCCCACAAGACTATTATTATAAACACGAACCTCGATTAAAGGGGAGAGGGGGTGGTGTAGCTACAATATACAACACAATGTTTAAAGTAAACCAAAAATCTGAGCTAAAATTTAAATCATTTGAAGTAATGTTGTTAAATATGGAAATAACTGATCGTAACCACAAACAGCTTTCTTTTGCTTTAGCGACAATCTATAGACCACCGGGCCACCATGCAGATTTCCTTAATGAAATAGCAGATTTCCTATCTGAGCTTGTAGTCACTGTAGATAAAGCTCTTATTGTTGGTGATTTTAATGTCCATGTGGACAACCCAAAAGACGCATTAGGACGTGCGTTTATAGATGTTCTAAATTCTCTCAATATTAGACAAAACGTGACAGGGCCAACGCATACTCGTAATCACACATTAGACTTAATTCTGTCACTCGGACTCAATATTAATGACGTCGAAATATCACCTCAGAGTGATGCAGTTTCTGACCATTACCTTGTGTCATACACTGTACTTCTAGATAGGATCACTCAATCTACAACATGCTACCAACTAGCCAGAACAATAATTTCCACCACTAAAGATAGCTTTATTAGCACTCTTCCAGACCTGTCCCAAATGAAACATGTAGCAGATAACTGTGACGATCTAGATATTGAAATAGAAAACCTAAACAATGTCTGTTCTAACACATTGGATGCCGTTGCTCCCATTCGAAAAAAGAGATTCAAAGAAAAACCGCCAGCTCCATGGTATGACCATCACACAGCAGCTCTTAAAAAGGCAGCTAGAAAAATGGAAAGAAATTATAGAAGCACAAAGTTAGAAGTATGGCGCGCAGCATGGAAACAGAGTGTTAAACACTACAGACAGGCTATTAAAACCGCCAGATCTACATATCTTAGCAAGCTTATAAATGAGAATCATAATAACCCTCGTTTCCTCTTTAGCACAGTTGCGAAACTGACTAGAAACAAAGAACAAACAGAAACCAATAGTAAACTTCAACACAATAGTAACGACTTCATGAACTTCTTTTCTAACAAAATTTCGGCTATTAGGGAAAACATCGTAGCTACCCAGGCAGCCACCACTCTACCCATTAGTTCACTTAACACTAGACTACCATACGAACATCTTGATTCATTTAAACCTACTACAATAGATGAGCTCTCTAAACTAGTCACATCATCCAAATCATCGTCCTGTATATTAGACCCCGTTCCCACAAAACTACTTAAAGAAGTATTCCCTGTAGTGTCAACCCCGGTTCTAAATATCTTTAACTCATCGCTAGAAATAGGATACGTTCCAACAGCTTTCAAACTAGCAGTTATTAAACCGCTGATTAAAAAACCACAGCTTGACCAAGGAGAACTTAATAACTTTAGACCAATCTCAAATCTCCCTTTTCTTTCGAAAATATTAGAAAAGGTAGTGGCAAGCCAGTTACGCACATTCTTGACAAATAATAGTACATATGAAAAGTTCCAATCAGGATTCAGGCCCCACCATAGCACAGAGACAGCGTTGCTTAGAGTTACAAATGACCTCCTATTAACATCCGATCGTGGTGAAATCTCAATTCTTATATTACTAGACCTTAGTGCAGCATTTGACACAATAGACCACAGAATCCTACTCAATAGACTAGAAAACTATGTTGGTATCAGTGGTCAGGCGCTAGCCTGGTTTAGGTCATATCTAACCAATCGCTATCACTTTGTTTATGTAAATGAGGAAGAGTCATATCACTCCCTGGTTAAATACGGTGTACCGCAGGGATCAGTTTTAGGTCCTATCCTGTTCTCGTTATACATGTTACCCCTAGGAGACATTATCAGGAAACATAACATAAGTTTTCACTGCTATGCGGATGATACCCAGCTTTACATCTCCTCGCATCCCAGCGAAACACACACGTTTTCTAAACTAAAAGACTGCATTAGCGATGTTAGTGACTGGATGGCACATAACTTTCTTAAGCTCAACTCCAATAAGACAGAGGTACTTATTATTGAACCAAATCGCTACAAACATAATATGTCAGATTACAAATTGCACATAGATGGCTGTACTGTGGTGCCATCTTCCACGGTTAGGAACTTAGGTGTGATGTTCGACAGCAACTTATCCTTTGATAGTCATATCGCCAACGTCTGCCGCACAGCATTCTTCCATCTTAGAAATATCTCAAAAGTACGCCATATGCTGTCTACATCTGACGCAGAGAAGCTTATTCATGCTTTTATGACCTCTAGAATAGACTATTGTAACTCGCTACTCGGGGGATGCCATTCAAATCAGGTCAACAAGCTTCAGCTAGTTCAAAACGCTTCTGCAAGGGTACTTACTCGATCTAACGCCGGTTTCACACCGCATGCGTGAGCAGCGCGTAAGCAGCGCGTGTTTTTTTCGGCGCCCATGTTAACAAGTTAAAGCATGTACACCGCACGCGTGAGCAGCGCGTGCCTGCGTGGCAGGAGCGTCGCTGAAGCAGCAGTGCTGCTATCGTTTCGGCGTCGGCTCTATTTTTGCTGCGCTGCTCACGCTCAATTAAAGTGACAGGGCATTGTTTATAGTTTAAATGGTCGTGGATTGACGCGAAAAAGGGTAATTTTACAATAAAATCACGAATGTGAAGCTAAGTGTGTTTGAAACAGTCATGACTTTGAGCAATTTAAAAGAAAGCAATGAAATATTAACACACTGTTGCCAGAAGACTGTGTTCATTCACTTTCTGCCCAGCAAATGAGTCCTCATCTATCTTAATAATCTTCAGAGAAATAGATTAATCTATACATTTAAATCTTATGCTTAAACTGTTGAAGGGAAACACGATCGACTGCTATATGCCGTCAATCACTGAGTGAATTCTTTATTTTATCGTAAAACTTCAGAGAAACAGATTTTATAATGTGCCATGGGCTTTTTATGTCTATAATTGTGTTTTGTGTCTATATCTGTCATTACACCGACCAGAACAGCACGAAAACAATGTGGATTAAACAAATTATATAATTATATAAATTACACTGACCTTCAAAAAGCGTCTTAAAGAGGTTTTGCTCATAAATGCATGTAAAATAAAGTAATGTGAACTTGAGATTTTTATACTGTTATTTAAACTGCACAGTATGTGCTGCAAACGCAGCCGGTGTGAAAGCACAATGGCCACGCGCAGCAAACGCTCTCCTCACGCGCTGCTCACGCTACGCATACGCGTTGCTCACGCATGCGGTGTGAAACAGGCGTAAGAAGTATGACCACATAAGCCCAATTCTGGCATCTTTACACTGGCTACCAGTTAAATACCGCATCCAATTTAAAATATCACTAATCACCTACAAAGCTTTAAATGGCTTAGCACCCTCATATCTTAGAGAATTACTATCAGAATACAATCCATCACGCACACTACGGTCGCAAAATTCTGGCCTATTGATTATCCCTAGACTATCAAAAGTGTCTAAAAGTGGAAGATCCTTTTCCTACTTAGCCCCTAAGCTCTGGAATGATTTACCAACCGATGTCCGAGAATCAGACACAGTCGATCATTTTAAATCTAGACTTAAAACTTTTCTCTTCAACAAAGCATTCGCATAATTTGTCTAGTAAAGGTTCTTAACTCGCAATAGTTATTTTCACGGAACAAAGCACTCACGGTCATAACACAGACCAACCAAATAAATAAATAAAAACCTTTTCTGCATGAACACTTAAAATGAATTGCATTAAATAGTTTGCCACCGTTTGCCACTGAACCTGCATTAACGACGACAGTGGGGCTTCCGGCCTTAGTCAAACGGTTTGGCACGTATGGTCGGGTTGCGATTTTGGTGCTTTCGTGTGTCTTGTGAATAGTATGCCATACAGACCCGTTTGCCACTGAACCTGCATTAACGACGACAGTGGGGCCTCCAGCCTTAGTCAAACGGGTTGGTATGTATGGTCGGGTTGCGTTTTTCGCGCTTTCGTGTGTCTTATGAATAGTATGCCATACATACCCGTTTGCCACTGAACCTGCATTAACGACGACAGTGGGGCCTCCAGCCTTAGTCAAACGGGTTGGCACGTATGGTCGGGTTGCGATTTTGGCGCTATCGTAAGTCTTATGAATAGTATGCCATACAGACCCGTTTGCCACTGAACCTGCATTAACGACGACAGTGGGGCCTCCAGCCTTAGTCAAACGGGTTGGTATGTATGGTCGGGTTGCGTTTTTCGCGCATTCGTGTGTCTTGTGAATAGTATGCCATACATACCCGTTTGCCACTGAACCTGCATTAACGACGACAGTGGGGCCTCCAGTAGGGTTGGGTACCGAAACGCGGTGCCATTATGGCACCGGAACCTATATGGGCGGTACCTACCGGACCGAATCAGAACACAGATTTCGGTGCCTCATTTCGGTGCCTCTTTAATGCATGAACGGTTGACTGAAGTATTTTGCTCTCTGTAGCGCAAAAAGCATAATCACACAAGCACAGCACAATCGCTAGTTAAATTATAGTACACTCATATGGTGTACATAATTTCCTGACTTACTAAATTCACGTGAATGTGAAAGTCGGAAAGCTTTGATATAATACATAGGATTCAAGTTTGATTTCTTCGCTTAACTTAGGTGAGTTTGTTCATATTTTACATTATTGTAGCTTTATATTGATAAAAAAATGTAAACCAATCATGTGTTTTGAAAAATCTAAGGATCTTAGATTTATTTATGTTTATAGGGCCGGTGAAATGTTTTCCGTCTATTCGTTTTTGTTAAATGTTTTGTTTAATATAAGCAAGTCATTTTACTAATTTATTGTTGTTCTGTTTTAATAAAAAAATGAACAAATAAGCATTCGTAGTAATGAAAAATTATGTCAATTAAATTTTACATTTATTTGTGTTTTAACGCAGATACCATCCGTTGAATTCGTTTTATTAATAAACAAGCAATATAAGCAAGTTTGTAATTGGAGCTACTATTTTATTGGAGTTGAGTTTTTCGTCAAGAGTAATAATGAACAAACATTAAAAAAAAATAGTTTATTAATAAATGTAAATATTAAATAATCTAATGTTAAAGATTAAATGTAGCCAACTCTTGAACTTTGCCAAATAAATTTTCATTTAAAATATGCGCTGTGTTTAATAAGTTTAAAATGTGAAAAAATCCTCATCTGCACATCCCTAATAATACAAAACGAACAAATTTTGTAAAAACATAACGTTATGTCCAGGTTATTTTTATATTCTGACTTTAAAGAACAATTTGGAAAATGAGATCCTCTGAGGAGCGCGTGAATGCCGCAATTGATCTGACGGCAGCTTATTTTGCTAATATGGTAACATTTCTTAATTTCTTCATTTGCTAAAACGTATTATCTCACTAATGTTTTATTAGTACTTCGGCTTATATCGGCCTGAGATGGACCGCGGCAGTCACGGGTGTCAAGTTCATCGGAGACAAGCAGAAAGCGTCAAAACGTGAATGGTTTCACAGGCCGAGAAAATATTTGGGGTGAATGCCAAATGCCGTTTTGCGTCAAGGCACTTCACGAAGAGGATGTCACATGAACAGTCGATCCAAATAAAAAGAAAAAGACGCTGTATTTTATTGCTCTATTTGCCAAGTGTGTTTAATTAGCCACACTATGAGACACAATTGCGCAACTTTCTCTAGAGTTCAAGAGATCTGATCTTCGAAGGGAATAATAATAATAATAATAAAAAGTTTAATTTATATAGCGCCTTTCCATAGCTCAAGTACGCTTCACAATAACAGTTAGGAGTAAACAGTAAATACATACAGTAGCAGACAATGGACAATAGGGAGGATCACTTTCGATTAGAACTCGCCCTTTATCTTTTTGTGAGCGGCAGCCGCTTTAACCAATCATTGAACAGATTATTAACAACCAATCATAGAACATTTTTCTGAGCTCAAAGTGGAGTGTTGAGAAGATTTATTTAATTCACAAATCAAAAATCTTATAAAGAAGAAATCAAGAATGCAGGTCTTAAAAGATGATGGTGCTTTAGGCAAATCATTAATAAACAAATTATGACAAACAGATAAGAATTTTCATTGTGTTTTATGCTGTACTTTCATCTACCATCTTTTTGTGACTCTTTTTTTCAAAGTATCGCTTTAGGCACCGTTTAGGCACCGGAACCGTTTTAAAAGTATCGATTTGGCACCGGTATCGAAAAAAACCCAAACAATACCCATCCCTAGCCTCCAGCCTTAGTCAAACGGGTTGGCACGTATGGTCGGGTTGCGATTTTGGCGCTATCGTAAGTCTTATGAATAGTATGCCATACAGACCCGTTTGCCACTGAACCTGCATTAACGACGACAGTGGGGCCTCCAGCCTTAGTCAAACGGGTTGGTATGTATGGTCGGGTTGCGTTTTTCGCGCTTTCGTGTGTCTTGTGAATAGTATGCCATACAGACCCGTTTGCCACTGAACCTGCATTAACGACGACAGTGGGGCCTCCAGCCTTAGTCAAACGGGTTGGTATGTATGGTCGGGTTGCGTTTTTCGCGCTTTCGTGTGTCTTGTGAATAGTATGCCATACAGACCCGTTTGCCACTGAACCTGCATTAACGACGACAGTGGGGCCTCAAGCCTAAGTCAAACGGGTTGGTATGTATGGTCGGGTTGCGATTTTGGCGCTATCGTAAGTCTTATGAATAGTATGCCATACAGACCCGTTTGCCACTGAACCTGCATTAACGACGACTGTGGGGCTTCCGGCCTTAGTCAAACGGGTTAGCACGTATGGTCGGGTTGCGATGTTTTTGGCGTTTTCTCCTGGTCCTGTAAATGGTATACAATATAGACCCGTTTGCCACTGAACCTGCATTAACGACGACAGTGGGGCTTTAGGCCTTAGTCAAACGGGTCGTCAGGTTTCATTTTCTCTTAAAGATCGGAAGGTGACCCTTATTTACCATATATACCCTCGCATTGGGCCCCCAATTTGCTAAATCCTCAACTGTGGATAACATAATTATGCCGCAATATTTAGTCTGTCTGGAACTAAGCTGAGTTAAACCACATCACTGTGTGACACTTCAATACATATGAACGGCCGCTACGCTAATACGATTTTGTTTTTCTCTCCCTGTCTCGTCCTCGACCCGAGGACGAGACAAACAGACCCAGTCCCGGTAGATGTGAAAGTCGGCACACCTCTGATCTACTGGCTGTCCTTCAACGTTATGCCCAGCTGATACCTGACCAACGATCACCGGCAGAACCGCTTAATCTCTGCTAAATCTCCATTTCCGTTCTCCCAAGGGTTTTTCCCTCCTAGGACTTATTTTTCCTCGGATAAAAGCCCGGGGTTTTTTTTTCTCCTAGGTGGTTTTTCACCCCGGGGAGGCAGCCTTTTTGGGCTTTACCTAGCTTCCTCTTCTATACGTTGCTTTAGTAATACGTGCAATTATAATATTGAGTCATAGCCGCAGCAAATTTATCTGCTCATGCTATCATGTATTCTGTTGTGCTTTCTGTCGTTTTCTGTGCTTTTCACTGCTTCTATTTATGTAAAGCTGCTTTGAAACAATTGACTTTTGTGAAAAGCGCTATATAAATAAAATTGAATTGAATTGAATTGAATATATCCTGGTTGTTACTGTTGGACTTTAAGGCGTCCATTTGCATGTTCATAATTTAGAGGAAAGGCACAAGATACAAATATCTAAGTTCAAATATTTATTGATCAGATATGAAAAAGTTTAACAGCGCTGGGTCCTCTCAAGTAGCGAACAACCAGCTCAGGAAGTAACATGCTTATTTATAAAATATGTGACGTCGATCTTTCTTCAGAAAATCTCCACCCACAAAGGCCGTTCCCCTCGTCCATCTGACTCCATCACCACACCCAATTTTAGCCTGTAGGCAAAGATGGACACACATAGACAAAGAAAAACAAACTGTTCTCCTCTCATCCCTGGGAGCCCTGCAGTTCTTCTCCAGTACTCCTCCACTTTGAATAGCATGTTATAATGCTTTCTTAAAAACAAATCATTAATAAAACATTCATTTATAAAAAACATAAGCTGTAAGATGCAAGTGATTATTATGTAAAACATATTTCAATATCATGACATCATTTCATTATTTGTAAAATTGGTTATATGAATAAGGCACACATTAACTTCTTTAGATAGATAAACACATATTAAATCTTTTACTGCAATACTACTTCTAAGCAAACACTTTAATCATTATTAAAAACCATCTGTTAGGAAAGAAAACACACACACACAGACACACAGGAGATTCTGTTCTTCAAGGTTGAGCTGCCCTGCCCCCATTAGGTTATTCTGTATGCAACCTTTATTTCATTGGTTAATACACATTTATCAAAGACAACATCTTATATTTATTACATCAATTATTCAATGATTAATACTGATTAAGTAAGAAATACATTGCATATTTTATCCTGTGAACATTAAAGCATTAATTAATGACATAGTTCCCTGTTTGCTTTTCTCCCTCAGGCCTCTCTCTTATCTTGATCTATACCAGGCGTAAATTCCTAAATTCCTAAATTCCTCCTTGCAGCACACACACAAAAGCTGGTAACCTTCCACTCTCGAACATAAACACCTCATTTTTACATAATAGCTCAGTGCATATATGAAACACACAATGTTTATAGAATAAAATGATTAATTAAAGAAATATAACATGGAACAAAATCAATTTCCACAGTCCTTATTTGGACATCTTTGTAACTTTAACACTTTTAGCAATTAGCAAGATTGATAAAACAACATAAAAATCCCACAATTCCCTCTCTTGACCTCTGAAAGAGGTCACACATTTTCTTCTTCCTCCTCATCCAGGTTCTGTAGGCCTAATAGCGGCATGCTGTATTTGGGTGGATTTTCTTTTTTCTCTATTGCAGACACTATCAGTCTGTTACACAGGGATCTGCATTGTTTATGCCAAATATTATGGTGACTATAATTGCAGTTATAACTCCTACGGCCCACAGAACCTTCCAATTTGCATATAGCTTCATCTCTGTGGAAAAATACACTTATGCCTATTGGCTAATACTCAAATAACAATCATAAATTCAAAAAGGAAAAGAAAAATTAAATATGAAATTAATACTGTAGAATTGTATAAGAAACTTAAGAAATTCAAAGATCAAAATTCAAAGGTCAATCTGGTATGTAGTTACCCAGGTTATAATGAATATATGGTAATTGTGATATTCAGGTCTCTTAACAATTCTGTCAGGATTTCCAGCACTTTGTGGAAATCCAATTTATCTAAGCCACACCCCAGCCGGGGAGTGGATACACTTGTTATGTTTTCTTTCTCACACCACTCTCTCATACATCTGAGGCTGTGGGTAAAATTCTCATATGTTGGTAAATCAGTACAATTTTGTTTTGTTATTAAATGAAAAATCAATCTGCCGTCGTCCTCGTGGGTAACTGCACATTCACCTGTGTGTTTGTTCTGTCTTACAACCTTTTGTGTACCGTACTTCGCTTTGAATTGTACGGCTATACCTGCTCCATAGGCACAATCTGTGCTCACACAGTGTGCTAGGGGTTCTGTTGCTGGGCTAGAAAAAATGTCACCTTTTTTATGCACAATTTTACAGAGTGTTTGTTGACTTTGTTGTTGGTGTTGTGTGAGTGTTACCCCTGATGTGTTACCACTTCCTGTTTGTCCTCTCTGTATTCCAGCTGATTCACTTTCACTTTCAACACTCTCCCTCTCTTGGACCTGAGTCCTCAGGTCCACACCTTTGTCTATTAGAAACCCAATCATCATATATAACTGCTGGGTTGTTCCCACAATGTCGTTGTGTGGTAGCCTGTCACGAAAAATTTTCAATCATAGCAGTTAGTTTGTCAGATGAAACGTCATGTGTTAGAGGCAGGATGGGATCCTGCACCACGTCATGCCTTGGACCTGGAAACTGTCGACCTGTAAGCAATTCAAAGGGTGTGAAACCAGAAATCCTGTTAACAGAAGAGCGAATAGACATTAATGCAATTGGTAATGCGTCAAGCCATGTTATTTTTGTCTGTGCACATAGTTTGTCAAGTCAAGTTTTAATGTCAAAGTCAGGTTCAGTATTTCATCTTTGCTCTAACATTGGGGTGATAAGCAGCCCCGAAACTATATGTCAATTCCAGTGCGTGTTTGTCAATTTTGTCAGATCTAACTTTGTCTTGGGAAACCATGGTTGGGGATATAATTGGTTTATCAGGCAGTTGACAACAGCCACGTCATTAGGCACCTTCACAGCCTGTAGTATGTGTCAGGCTTTGCTAGCATTTACTATAGGCCGGCCTTTCCTGATTTCAAACCCACCTATCTGCCATATGGCAGTTCCATATATACTGCACCAATCACATATGCAGATTCACTATAAACAATCACCCTCTCTTCACCAGTGTAGTGCAAGGCTTTGATTACAGCTGTCATTTCAGCTCTCTGTGCTGACCGTTTACCTTTCAATCTACCACTCAGTCGTGTTACAAAATCACCCACAACTTGCTCAACCACAGCAAAGCCTGCCTTGAATTTGTCATCTGCTGCTCTGAAACAACAACCATCTGTAAACATTGTGATTAACGGTGGGGTAGTTGTCAGTGGTACCGCGAACAAACCATCTCTCAATTTATTTGCTTTTTCAGTCAATGGTATAACAATTATAATTAATTACAATAAGAATAATTTGTATATCAGTCAATGGTATACAATCCTGCGGCTCACCCTCAGTGATTAGATCTGCCATGTGAACACCTTCATGCACATATATGATGTCTGGGCTGGCGATTTCCTTAAATACAAAGTTGGTCACAATAATCAGTTATTTTCTATACTCACAGCTTTTCTTGTTTACCTTTTATAGTGTTCTATGGTGTTCTTTTTTTCTTTTTCAATTTATTTCTTATATCTATTTTAATTTCCTTTCTGCCATAGCTGTTCTATGCCATATATATTTGCTTTTTAGCCTAATACCATCAGTGGAATTCTGACTTCCTCTGTAGATACCAAATTTAATTATGCATTTCTTCCTGTCAGATTAATAGGAGTCTGATTTGATTTCAGAACAGGTAGTCACACCTAACAACAAAGTTCTTGATCAGCCTTTAACTGTGTCTAGCTGATTTTCTCATAAAGATTGTCTGTGTCCCTATAGTAACAAGGTCTTTACTAAACATTGAACGGCTGTTTACTCTTTCCCCTTTTTCACTCAAAGGCTCGTATGAAGATGAAAAAGTTCAGTGTCCAGTGAAATATTGTCCAGTTTCTCTTGCCTCCAAGAACATTATTGTCTTTGTTAGTCTCTTTCTGGATTCCACTCAGTCTTTTTGGTGTTTCATCCTTGTAAATGTCTCTGACCATATGCAGTGCCCCCTTCACTGCTTTAGTTCAAGTATAGTCCCATTCAAATAGAATGTGCTTTCAGTCCAGTTTATGAGTTACTCCTCTCTTTGCAACTCCAGCACTTTGATATCACACACAGTTTTTCATTGTCTGTTTCTTGCCAGCTTTTTAGTCACTTTCTTGAATGTCAAAGGATGAGAGCTTTCAGCCTTTCAAGGTTTAACTTAACCCATTGCAAAATATTGCCTTTCAATTTAAAATAAAATTTATCTTGTGACCACCTTCCATCATCAGATGAAGACTCCTCTTCATTTTGTTAAATCTTTTTGTCCTTTATACAATTTATCTGTGTCATTCACCTTTTAACAATTTTCTGTCCTTTTTCAATTGTTCATCTTCATTTCCACATTTAATAACTTGGTCTCTACTCTTTTCTGTAATTTGTTGTTTTTCTTTCAAAGCTTCGCCTCTGTCTTTCTGCTAGATTTTGCTTAATCCCATTTATGGTTTTAACAGACTCATTATATCACAGACACACTACATTTTCACACAAATAAAATCTACATCTACATTTAATTCACCGCTATTGATTTGAAAAACAGGCTGTTGCATTGGGGCTTTGGCTTTCTCATAAGGAGGAGGTGTGTGCAAGGAGGGGTAGATCGATTTCACTGGGGGTGGAGCTGGAGGAGGAGCCGTAGGTGTCACACTTGAGTCTGGCTGACTGTTTCCTTGTTTAACTTCCTGTTGCTTTGCAGCTGCACCACTGTAAACTTCCCCTTTTCTATTTGATTCAATAGCCTGCATGGCAGCAGCAACCAGAGCCAATCTTGTCCAAATTCTCAACTCTTTCTCTTAGTCTTTTACAGTTGGTCCCTTTCCAAACTATTATCATTTTTTCCATGGCACATACACCGGTGAACACACATATTCATCACACTCTTTCTGAAATTCAACCATTCTTTATACAACTGTAAATACAATTCCACTATATATATACAACGTCAAAATGAAATATACCAAAATACAACTGCAGAATCAAGTGCACAATGGAATTTCCTGGGCCTGTAACCCAAAGGTTTCCACACCCTTAATTTAATACTGTACTCAATTAGATGATTTCTAGGACTTTCACCTAAAGGTCTCTCAACCCATAAATTTAATACTGTACTCAATTAGATAATTCCTAGGACTTTCACCTAAAGGTTTCTCAACCCTTAAATTTAATACTGTACTCAATTAGATAATTTCTAGGCCTTTCACCTAAAGGTCTCCCAACCCTTAAATTTAACAAAAAAATTCAAAGATTTCAAAAAGTTTTTCACTCTGATCAATTCTTATTGTTTAAATAATTAATTTCAGTTCGGAGCTCCTTATCAACACAATTAATTTGGTATATGTCCAATAGCAGAATTTGATATAACAGGTTTCTGCTTACCTTTATTTTAGAAGACCGGTCTTTTGTGTTGAAATGGAGCCCTCCCTTACTCTGGTTTCTTCAATGTGAAACCCTCCTTCCTCTCACTCTCTCCTTTCCCTCCACAAAACGTCGGCGGTCACCAATTGTTGGACTTTAAGGCGTCCATTTGCATGTTCATAATTTAGAGGAAAGGCACAAGATACAAATATCTAAGTTCAAATATTTATTGATCAGATATGAAAAAGTTTAACAGCGCTGGGTCCTCTCAAGTAGCGAACAACCAGCTCAGGAAGTAACATGCTTATTTATAAAATATGTGACGTCGATCTTTCTTCAGAAAATCTCCACCCACAAAGGCCGTTCCCCTCGTCCATCTGACTCCATCACCACACCCAATTTTAGCCTGTAGGCAAAGATGGACACACATAGACAAAGAAAAACAAACTGTTCTCCTCTCATCCCTGGGAGC
Organism: Paramisgurnus dabryanus; assembly: GCF_030506205.2. NCBI lineage: Eukaryota > Metazoa > Chordata > Actinopteri > Cypriniformes > Cobitidae > Paramisgurnus > Paramisgurnus dabryanus. The sequence goes on along the minus strand of NC_133360.1, from coordinate 17,390,029 downwards.
CCTGCAGTTCTTCTCCAGTACTCCTCCACTTTGAATAGCATGTTATAATGCTTTCTTAAAAACAAATCATTAATAAAACATTCATTTATAAAAAACATAAGCTGTAAGATGCAAGTGATTATTATGTAAAACATATTTCAATATCATGACATCATTTCATTATTTGTAAAATTGGTTATATGAATAAGGCACACATTAACTTCTTTAGATAGATAAACACATATTAAATCTTTTACTGCAATACTACTTCTAAGCAAACACTTTAATCATTATTAAAAACCATCTGTTAGGAAAGAAAACACACACACAGACACACAGGAGATTCTGTTCTTCAAGGTTGAGCTGCCCTGCCCCCATTAGGTTATTCTGCATGCAACCTTTATTTCATTGGTTAATACACATTTATCAAAGACAACATCTTATATTTATTACATCAATTATTCAATGATTAATACTGATTAAGTAAGAAATACATTGCATATTTTATCCTGTGAACATTAAAGCATTAATTAATGACATAGTTCCCTGTTTGCTTTTCTCCCTCAGGCCTCTCTCTTATCTTGATCTATACCAGGCGTAAATTCCTAAATTCCTCCTTGCAGCACACACACAAAAGCTGGTAACCTTCCACTCTCGAACATAAACACCTCATTTTTACATAATAGCTCAGTGCATATATGAAACACACAATGTTTATAGAATAAAATGATTAATTAAAGAAATATAACATGGAACAAAATCAATTTCCACAGTCCTTATTTGGACATCTTTGTAACTTTAACACTTTTAGCAATTAGCAAGATTGATAAAACAACATAAAAATCCCACATTACCCCTTTATTCCCCAAATATTATAAATTGTTCCCTTATAAAAACACGTACGTTCTTCATAAATATACTATAATTACAGAAACTTACGCTGTAAATTCACTGCACTTACGCAGTACTTTACTGCATATATCCTGGTTGTTACCCCTTTATTCCCCAAATATTATAAATTGTTCCCTTATAAATACACGTACGTACTTCATAAGTATACTATAATTACAGAAACTTGCGCTGTAAATTCACTGCACTTACGCAGTACTTTACTGCATATATCCTGGTTGTTACCCCTTTATTCCACCAATATTATAAATTGTTCCCTTATAATTACACGTACCTACTTCATAAGTACACTATAATTACAGAAACATACGCTGTAAATTTGCTGTACTTACGCAGTACTTTCCGGGCTGTAATCTAAAGCGTTACCAAATTTTTTTTAACTTTATTGGTGGTGGTTGAGAAGAATTCCTCTTTCCATTTGTGTAGCATTTTAGCGCAATATACATGTGTCATATTATTGTTCTTAATATATTAAGAACAATAATACTAATATATTTTTACAACATTTTTAACTTTAAAACATGTATTTTTATACCACATGAATCTCTTTAAAATATTAATACTTTTAGAAAAACGGACATAAATATTAATATTATGAACAAACAATGAAACGGTGTCAAAATTCGACAACACAAATAATTAAGATATTCATTGTAAATAGAGTTAAGTGTATTAGGCTCACACTTAATTCTTTGTTGCACTTAGTATAAATGCCCATTGCACGTACAGTCATCTTAATATATGTATGCGCTGTTATGCTGGCAAGAAGGGGTTGACGTCACTTTGCTGTTTTAATAGAAAAATTAAATATTCAGCAATGCCCTTATTAACTTCTGGAAACAACCGCAATGACAACGCATATAAAAATGTAGTTTTTTATGCGCCACCTGGTGAATTTTCTGTGAAGCGAAACACATTAAGGGAAAAGGGAAAGTAGCCCCCCCCCCGAAAACACTTGCAGAATTCTGCGTGACTCCGCGAGACGATTTGGCGAGTGCCGCGGGAGAAAACGCGCGTTTTTAAAGGCCACATCTGTATAAAGTTCAATACATGCTAATTGTTGGACTTTAAGGCGTCCATTGCATGTTCATAATTTAGAGGAGAGGCACAAAATACAAATATCTAAGTTCACATATTTATTGATCAGATATGAAAAAGTTTTACAGCGCGCTGGGCAGTCTCAAGGCTACAATCAGCAAGCGACTAACCCCCAGCATTTGGGGAAACAATTATTTATAGAGTATGTGACGTCGTCCTTCTTCTTAGAATCTCCACCCACAAAGGCTGCTCTTCCTCGTGAATCTGACTCCCTTACCACACCCAGTTTCAGCCTGTAGGCGAAGATGGACACACACAGACAAAGAAAAAACAAACTGTTCTCCGCTCATCCCTGAGGGCCATGCAGTCCGTCACTTTCTCCCCAGTACTCCTCCACTTCACATATGATTGACTTCACATAGCATATTATAATGCTTTCTTAAAAACAAATCATTAATAAAACATTCATTTATTCATAAAAAACATAAGCTGTAAGATGAAAGTGATTATTATGTAAAACACATTTCAATATCATGACATCATTTCATTATTCGTAAAATTGGTTATATGAATAGGGCACACATTAACTTCTTTAGATAGATAAACACATATTAAATCTTTTACTGCAATACTACTTCTAAGCAAACACTTTAATCATTATTAAAAACCATCAGTTAGGGAAGAACACACACACACACACACACACACACACACACACACACACACACACACACACACACACACACACAAAGAACAAGCACAGGAGATTCTGTTCTTCAAGGTTGAGCTGCCATGCCCCCATTAGGTTATTCTGTATGCAACCTTCATTTCATTGGTTAATACACATTTATCAAAGTCAACATCTTATATTTATTACATCAATTATTCAATGATTAATACTGATTAAGTAAGAAATACATTGCATATTTTATCCTGTGAATATTAAAACATTGGTTAATAACATGGATGTCTGTTTGCTTTTCCCCCTCAGGCCTCTTTTATCTTGATCATTTCCAGACGTAAATTCCTAGCTAATCCTCCTTGCAGCTTTTTACACACACACAAAAGCTGGTAACTTTAAATTTTCATAGGATGACTATGTGGATGAAGAGGGGGAAATCCTTGCTGAGGAGCAGAGTGAAGCCTATCCTCACATACAAGATGGGGAGGAGCATGGAAGTGATCAGGCCAGAAGTGAAAAACCAGAACACTTGTTGATGAAACTTTTGGCCATGATGAAATTGACTGGTATCCTCCGTGACGACTTCTTACAGTATGTGGTTTGTCCAAAATTTATGACAGTGTACATGCTTATTGAAACCTATGAGCTCAGATTGGATGGTACAAAGGTTTGCAGGACTTGTGGTCACATCCCATTCTACAATCACCCACAGCAGAGGTCTGCATTAAGGAAGAAATGTGGCTCTGCCTTGCTAAGCAAGGCTACATATTTGAGCAGTGAATAGTATGTCCATCCAATATGAACAGCCAACAGCAGAGGCACTAATAAAATCACTTATATGCTGCTACGTGTAAAAAAAAACAAGGAAGAAGAGTCGGCCTACTAGCCGTGATTGGTCCATGGATTCCCGGAATTCGCGAGCGTCTATATGGTCTATATGTTCACGAGCCTGCCCTGAGTATCCACAGCCTGGTCATGATGAGGGACAGACCGAGTTAACTTCACATCAGCAAGAGCTAAGTGCCAGAAGTAGCAGGACATGTGACATTTTTACAATATACACAATATAAATAAAACTCGCGTGAAAATTAATGTAATGCGCAACTACTGTTAGAGAGAGACGTGATGTGAGTGTGTCTCGCGCGCGTGTGTGTTTGTGAGTGTGTGAGAGAGAGAGAGAGGGAGAGAGAGAGGGAGAGGCGCGGGCGCGATTGAACAGGGTAAACGTAAAAACAATACATAATCCGTCATTTTGTTCATATGGGACATCATTCAAACTGCAAAGTGTTTGCTTATATTTCTGTGCAGTCATAATAAAACAAAACATTGTGCTTTTGTCAAACTGTAAACTCTTGTCAAACTGTAACTTACAACTGTCATCTAACCAAAATCACACACACCAAAGCAAAAAATATTCATCCAACCCCATTTAAAAACAGTCTGTGGGTGGACATTCATCGTATTGCATTGGTTTTCATTTCTTTCATTGACTTTATTGTATGTGATAGGTTGTAGTGAGCTCACATTTTCTGCTACAATGAAGACTAAACGGATGCTACCACTCTAAACGTGCTAATATACAAGACAGGGGGCTAAATAATTAACACAGTCTCACCCCATTTCGTCAATATTTGACGACACTTGACCATTCGTCAATATGTGACGCGGAGGGTATACCTTTCGCGTCATTTTTTGACGAACTGGGGACTTCAATACTATTACGTCCGTTGCATTCTCTTCTCCTATTTTCTTACCAATTTCGCGTCGATTTAGGGTTAGATTACGCAAAATTAAACGTGTACGCGAAATTAAACAGTGTACGCGAAATTAAACAGTTGTCACCTGGCGTTGGGGTTAGAAACAGTTGTCACCTGGCGTTGGGGTTAGAGTTAGGTTTGGGTAGGGATGTCATTATGTAAATCTAACCCTAAACCGACGCGAAATTGGTAAGAAAATAGGAGAAGAGAATGCAACGGACGTAATAGTATTGAAGTCCCCAGTTCGTCAAAAAATGACGCGAAAGGTATACCCTCCGCGTCACATATTGACGAATGGTCAAGTGTCGTCAAATATTGACGAAATGGGGTGAGACTGGGTTGAAATAATTGACCAAATATTAGTTTAATCAAAAAATCCTAGCTTGCACTTTCTGTCTGAGTGCAGTTTTCCTTTTCTTTTTTTGTCTTTAGTATTGTGGAATTGACAAAGACCTGGTGGTTGTTTGTGAAAGCTTTACATACAAAATTAATAGGGCCTAGCAATTTTCATTATTTCACAGCCTTATTATACATCAAAGTGTAATATGACATTGACAAAATATTAAATAACCTTTTCTGATAGTCTGACAGTATTTTGGCAGTATCAGGACATCCTTGTGTCAGTTGCGAAAGGCCGGATGATGGGCCTATTTTGGAAAAAGTCCAGGGCTGTTTTTTAGCACCCAGTCCGTCCCTGCCAGTATGTGAATTCAATAACTGTAGTCATGCCACTATGCACAGTATTTGAGCTGTGATGTAATTGCACAAGTTTCCTTGCTTCATTCCCTTCCAGACAGACAGTATGTTGTTTGACATGTTGTTTGATGTTGTTTGCATAGAATGCACAAATTGAGCCTGATTAAAACTCTGTTAAAACAATTAAAATTGTTGAAATAAATTGTTTTGTGTATCTTTTTTTTTACCTAACATTGGTTATTGCTAATGACATACAGAGATATAAATATATACTGTTAGACTGGACAAACTGAATCTACTTAAAGGGATAGTTTAAAAAAATATTAGGAAAAAAATATTTTGAAAGTATTGTGATAAATGATGAAGAAAATATTTTGATAAATGATTGTCATTAAACTTAAAGTTGATTTTGAATTACTCTGTCCAACATCTCTGCTTAGTTAACTGAGTTGAAAAATTTTCTATTTTTAATTCATTTATAATTATAATTCTCTTAGTGTTATAAATGGTATTATAACACACAACTCATGACTAAGTCAGTTATTAAATAAACTTGATTCTCCACTGAAACACACACAAAACTGCGAAAAATACAATACAATGTGCTGTTTATGTCAATAAACACTGATCACCTGAACGGTGACTTTCATTAACAAAAATGGTAATTTATCATTTAAAACTAAATAACATGAATAATATTAGAGCATAAACCTCTATGACATTTTAACAAATATTTAAGTAGTTAAAGTTCTTATTAGTTCTTAATTCTGTAAAAAAGCTTAAATAATCATAATATTCAGGGTCAAAGGATTATGGTAAATGGATGGTAAATGGACTGCATTTATATAGCGCTTTTAACAGACCTATGGCCATCCAAAGCGCTTTACAAGTTTGCCTCACATTCACCCATTCACGCACACATTCATACACCGACGGTGGTGTCAGCCATGCAAGGCGCCATCCAGCTCGTCGGGAGCAGCTGGGGTTATATTATGGGTATAATATATTTTTAAGTATATGTCCAAAACTCAAAATATTAAGTAATGTTTACATCATTAAGACAATATCTGGGTTAACAGTGTAGCATACTTTGAAAATAAATAAATTCAAGCTACAATTTAAGAGTTTGTAATTTGGCTATACTGATACCAGAGATTTTATTAAAATCAAAGTTTAAAACCTCTCAGAATGTCACCTGAGTAAAACTCCCCCAGCTGCTACCCTGATTTGCATTTGTATAGCTCACAGGATGTTCATTTACATCAGGGGTGTCAAACTCAATTTCATCCCTTGCCACATCAGCTTTACGGTTAATCTCAAAGGGCCGGTTGTATTTGAACGACTGTATGAATGTATCAACTCTTTTATTACTGTACATTGCATAATTTTCTCTGCATTTGCTTACTATTGGTTTTGTTAATAACTCAATTAATACCTAGCTTTGAAAGTAGAAGCCCAGGCAAATAATGACAAAGTGTATAGAGTACAACTATTCTACAGATTATTTTAAGTAAATGTGGTAACAAAAACACATGTTGTATGTGAGTACACTCAAAATGTTATGTTATCCTTCATTGTGCAGGTCAGAAAATGAGAGGCATTTTAGATACTAATAAAGAGTTTTACAATCTCCACCACAAAATTATGCATTTATTAAACACATCTATCCTCGCTTGTCATTTCTTGCCCTCTTTACAAAAAAGCTGTGATTTTTTTTACCTGTCTTTGAGTGTCTGATTGACTGACGTCTCATGAGTTCAGTGTTGTAGGCTACAGATCAATAGTTTCAATCGTTTATTAATGAGTCAGATTAGTCATTAGTTCGCGTATTTAGCGGGAATAGACGCGTAATAAACTAATCCCAGCTGGACATCGCAAAACATTTCTGTACTCGAGACGGAAAAAATTTTCTCGCTGGATCCGCGTGAGCGGGCGCGAGAGAGGGAGAGAAAGAACGAGCAGATACTGTCCGTTTCCATATGCGGAGGTCGCATAAGCAGCGTCATCAAGCCTGGTCCCACTGCGCAAAGTGACGTCGGAATTACGTCTTTTTCATGTAATTTTTGGACGTCCGAATCCGGTCCATAAAAGGGGTTGTTTTGTAACGCCAGGCGACGTCTTTTTTTCGACGTGTTCTGCACGTCTAAAAATGTTGACAACCGTAGGGCCGCCGTGTAAGGAAAAGAGACATGAAAAAAGCGAAAAGACATGATTGCCTCTGCACTTGACCCATCCACCGCACCGAAACCTTTCAGACATTTCCTGCCGGCCGTGGGATTCGAACCCCCGATCTCCGTGTTACAAACAAGTCTCGCTAACCACTCGGCCACGTGGCCATACTTTCCAGTTGTAAATAAGGCATTCTTATTGCATTCATATCATGAACAATTTAATATGAGAATATTTTCATGTTAAATTGTTAGTATGGTCATATACTTTTAATATAACGAACTACACATTTAATTACATATTTTGAATGGTACATTTACATGAATTTTGTATGTAATTCAAGAAAGCAGAAAAAACAGTATTGTTATATTAATATAGACTATTCGTATGTATTAATCATGTTGGTACAATAATGATGATATTTGTAAATAAACACATTTTTATAGGCCTAATCTTGTAATATAGACATAGACCTGTCATAGACGTCCAAATGACGTCCAAAAATTACCCAGTTTAAACGTCAAATGTGGCCCATAAATATGACGTCCAAATGACGTCCAAAAAATTACCCAGTTTAAACGTCCAATGTTGCCCGTCAATATGACGTCCAAATAGGGTCATGGTGGGACGTCCAAATAGTGGACCTAGTTTGGACGTCGAATACATGTCCAGAATTGGTCATGGACCGACGGACCCAATATAGACATGATCTGCACGTCTATCCGACGTCCTGTGTTTAGTGGGGTTTATTTAAGTTAACTGACAATTACATTCGCAAGTCACATGCATATTACAACTATTTACTATAAACAAAGAAAAATATTTAACTTTATAATTGTTAATATTCTGAAACAAGGCAGTCTTGATGACGTATGCAGCCTGGAAATGCGACCTCCGGAGGCTGCAGCGTTCGCATTCAGACACGTCCACTCTAGCAGTGCGCGCGTGCGGGGCACTGCTCGTTCTCTCTCATGCAATCATCAACATTGTCACTATAATTACATTACAAAAAGACTTTGGCGGGACAAAAATTAGTTTTGGTGGCTGCTAAAAAAATCTATATAGGAAATAACCTGCAAAAATAAAACTTATAATAACAATAAAATAATCTGTTAATAAAATAAACTCTCGCGGGCCACATAATTAATATAATTTGCAAACTGTCGCGGGCCAGATGAAATGAGGGGGCGGGCCGGATTTGGCCCGCGGGCCTTGAGTTTGACACCCCTGATTTACATGTTAAAGCCTCCCCTAGATTTAGGGGAAGGGGGGACAACTTTAGAGCAAGACCCACGTCAACTTCTGACAATTTACGGCAGTTTTTGGTGTTGACTGCAAATTGTCATGCGCAGTCATATACTTGGAGTTTCACAACAATCTACAGTGCCACATTCTGACGAAAATTCCACTTTTCATGCAGTGATTCTAGTAAAGAGACAATTTTTTCAGTGAAATTAGTAGTACAAGTTATACCAATATGGATATGTTAGAACGTGAGAATGTGAATGTAGCAAATGCAGTCATAGTCAGTGGCATTACCCTGAGTGAATCTGACCAAAACTTAGAAGCATGGCTAGTGCGATATGGCAGTATTAGTCGTACCTTACTTGTTGATGACCCCACCTCTGAGTTTCATAGGCATGCAATTATTGAGTTTGCGCAAAGCTCTGCAATGAAATACCTGCAGCCCTTGTTGCCTTTAACCCTCTGGGGTCCAACCATTTTGGGACACTCTCAGAGGTTCTGACATGCTCTTACATTTGGTCTTTTTTCAGTTGCTTTAAAACATAATAATGGCAAGTGTCTCATACCACTGTGTTCAGCACAAACTGGGCTAAAATATTATATGAGCTACATGTATGTACATGTTTGTATTTTTGAGAGAAAAAGGTTTATGCGTGGTTTTTAAAAAAGTAAAATTTTTAAGTCACTGATATAAGTTCACAAAACCCATACTAAACATGGTTTAACAAGACTTTCCTAAACAGAATCTAGTAGTCTAGAGTTTTTCCTTTAAAATGATGTGAAAATCATCCTGCCTACTCATTCACATAAACCAATATATTATTTTAGAAATTGTAAGACACTTTTTGTTTAGAGTGGCCGTATGCGAGAAGGATTGATTGACAGCTAGCAAACAAAGCCTTGCATAATGAGCTGCATAATAAAGAGGCAGGAGGGAACTACAGTAAAGAATGTGAGGACAAATGGACATGTTTGTTTGAGGTTTATTAAGAAGTTAACAATATAATCAAAATAGAAATGAAGGTCAGTAGGACATTTTCAATTTATTTGGAAACAAACCCTATTAAAACACTGAACTTGTATAAGAAACTGATAAACAACAGAGCTGTAAACTTCATGTGGCTCATGTTACCATATAACTTTATGTCCAAAGAGTGTGAATATGTTTTTCCACTTCATAGTTTTGTACTGATGAGAGGGATGCAGACCTCTAAGAGAGTTATGAACAGCTGTCATCACAAATTGTCCACAGAAATACCCTTACATACATAACTGATGGGTAAATGATAGCACTACATTCAGATAAACTATTATAAACTAAATTAGTATCTCAAATAAACATCTGCAATGATTAGTTATATAAAAAGCTGTTTTCAGATGACTGTTTTCAGATGCCCATCCCCTTATCGTCTAGCTTCTGTTTTAAACGCGTTTCTGTAAGCGAGTATGAACTTCAAAAACACATCGCAAATGGATGTGCGCGAGCTCGCGTCTCCGTGTAAACAACGCGGAGCTCATAATAAAACAGTGTCGCGTGTAAAGCGCAATGTATGGAATGCGTTGCATGTAAACAATATCATATTACAGCAGATCCCCCAGTGCAGTATTACTCAAAGTTGCCATGAAGGATACGAAAGTGAATAACTGCGTCTAACACTGTACACAGCATGTAACAATGAAATCCGCCATTACGTGATCACGCGCGTAACTTACTCGTTTGTAAACAAGCATGTAAACATGGAATCATATTACAGCACACACTTAAAAGATACAGCAGTGCAGCTGCATTACTCAAAGTTGCCATGAAGGATACGAAAGTGAATAACTCTGTCTAACACTGTAACTTACAGCATGTATCAATGAAATCCGCCATTACGTGAAATCACGCGCCCTCGTTTGTAAACAATGCGAACGTTTTTAAATCCCAAGCGTGCAGTCTGCTAATGTTGCTTATGTAGGCTGAACTGCACAAGCCATAACATATTACATGATAGCAAATATAAATGAAGACAAATGACTTACAGTTTCTTCAGGAATAAGTTATATCCTTCTCCAATGCGTCTTCCATCGTTCCTCTTCTTAGGTATCGTTAAAGATAAACGCTTCTCTTCCTCAATGTCCAAACATAAATGAAGATATTCCTCACGTGTGTGTATAAAGTTTATAATCCAAACATGCGGTAAAGTCTTTAAATCTGATAAAACTTCACGCTTTGTTTATTATTGTTGGAACTGCTGTCTCTTCATTACCATGTCAACAGCCTGAGGGCGTGGCCGCATTAGAGATAATGAGCTCAGCCAGGAAAAACTGTACTCTCTTTACTTCAATGCAGATTATATAAACAGGAAATATTTGTTTTTGATTATAATTAGCTTGTTTAAAAGTAGACATTTCAGGCTTTCTTTGGATATGTGTATTATGTTTGTGTGACGAGTATTCGCGGAGTTTCAACTGATTTTTGTCACGTGTTTTAAGAGACAGCTGGCGGAGACAGAAATGTCTGAATGCGCACCCTGTTTATTTTCTTTATTTGACAAAAACACAAAGATCTCTTGTTATTGTGAATGTGAACTAATTAAAGAGGACCCTTCAGAGTTTCAAATGATGTCAAACACGTAAGTGTTTGATTATTAATGATGGAGTATTTTAAGTTGATTCTGCTATGATAAGGAGAAAACACGTCAAAACGCGTCCCCGCGTTTTTGGACCCCTGGGGGTTAAGCATTGTTAGCACTTCTGATGCCGATGTTACATTCAACGTACGTCCCTTGAGTAGTGTATATTCACCTTTAGCTAAAGATGATGTCACTACAGGATATTTGGTAGAACTAAAGGCCATAGGTAGTGCTTCTGGAAAGCCCTTTCAAGAAGTGCTCCAGGAGGAGCTAGAAAAAATGAGGTCACTTAGCACCACCTCTGAAGAGCTTCCTAGGGTGAGCGAGAGACAAGAGTGCCCTGTAGCAGACTCTCAAACTCGAGGGCTTAGTGTTGCCAGTTTGTCAAATGACCGAGGGTCACCTGTTACATCACAAAGAATGAGAGACCACAGAGACATGACACCCTTACCAAGTGTTTCCCCAATGATGAATGCTGAACATATGAAAACTCAAAACCTGTCCAAGGAGAATACTGCACCTAGTGTGGGTGGAGTCAGTAGCCCCTCAGCCACAGGAATGCCACGCCAATCTCTGACCATGGATATAATAGATCCTCCTGCGGTGCAAAGAGTTGTGGTCGAACATGTGGTGAGGACGAGTGAAATGACAGCCCAGCATTCTGCCCTACGGCTTAGATCTTTCTCTGGAAAAATCCCACGTCCACCAAATGAACCTGACTTTGAAACATGGAGAGCAAATGTAGAATTCTTGCTCGATGATCCCTCTGTCTCAGACTTGTCCCGTACAAGAAGAATTCTAGACAGCTTACTCCCACCTGCGGCAGATGTAATCAAACACATTAGTCCACAATCATCACCCTTGGTGTATTTAGAGCTGTTACAGTCAGTCTACAGTTCTGTTGAAGATGGAGAGGAATTATTAGCGAAGTTCATGACAATGCTGCAGAATCAGGGAGAAAGGCCCTCCAGCTATTTACATAGATTACAAGTGATATTGAGTGCCACAGTGAGAAGAGGTGGCATTGCTGAAAGTGAGCGCAATCGCTACTTGCTAAAGCAGTTTTGTCGAGGATGTTGGGATAGCAGCTTAATTGCCAACCTCCAGCTGGAAAGAAGAAAGAACAACCCACCTTCCTTTGCAGAATTAGTAGTATCTGTAAGAACAGAGGAAGACAGGCAGGCTTCAAAAGAAGATCGAATGAGGAGTCATTTTGGGATGACTAAACAAGGCCCAGCCCCTTCCAAGTTACGGACTGCTGCTCATCAGTTGTCTGCTCACTCACATGAGGTAGTCGGCGGAACATCTCCTGTAACAGACTCTATGAGAAAACAGATATCAGAAATTCATGCTCAACTTGCCTCCACAAAACCATTGACTCACCATTGTGAATGCTCATCTGGATGTTCTGTAGATGTGGATGTGACATCGTTGCAAAAAGAACTTACTGCGTTACGAGCACAGGTTCAAGCTATGGAAGCTACAGTTTCTCGGAAAGTTCAAAACAAAAGTTCAGAGGATGGAGAAATCTCAGAATTAGCAAGGAAGATTGCAGAATTAAAGGCCCACTTAACTGTTTATGAGCCTTGTGAATCTCAACCGGGAAGGCCATCTGTGTTTAGAAACCCTACCACAATGTCACGATCCAAGCAAATTAGATCAGAGGAGAGTAAATCAGTCAATGAAAGTGGATTAACTTTACCTCGACCTCGCCCAGGCTACTGCTTTCGTTGCGGAGAAGATGGCCATATTGCCGTGAACTGTGAAAATGAGCCAAATCCCGTTAAAGTACAGACCAAACGAAACCAACTTAGAGAGAAACAAGCCCAGTGGGACCTCAAACACAGAGTCGAGTGCCCACAGTTAAACTCCAAGCCGTCTCTGTAGCGGGGCACATAGAGGCCGAAACTAGAATTCCCTGCCCCAACCAACCTATGAAAGTGTCCAGCAAATGTTGTCATACAGCCACACCAAAGAAACTGCCAAGAGGATTGGTAGGCATGAAATGTACTGCTCAGTTGTTAATTGAAGAAACCCCAGTGAATTGTCTCCTTGATACAGGATCTCAAGTAACTACTATCCCTTTGTCCTTTTACAAAGACTTACTATCAAACCATCCCTTGAAGTCACTTGAGTCTCTATTAGAAGTAGAAGGAGCAAATGGACAGTCAGTTCCTTACCTGGGTTACGTAGAACTCACTCTGACATTCCCTAAAGAGTTTTTAGGAGAAAAAGCAGAAGTCATGACATTAGCGCTGGTGGTCCCTGATTTGATGCATGTTCCTCAAGTTCTAGTGGGGACTATTTCCCTTGATGCTCTCTATGCAAAGCATGCTCAAGAGAATTCTGTGAGCTTTAATCCTGCTTTTAGTGGATATCGAGCAGTGCTCAAAATTTTGGATGTCAGACACAAGTTGATGAACACTGACCCACCCAGCAAAATCTGGTTGAAAAGACGTCGAAACGACGACTTCTCCAGACGTCTTAATGACGTGAAATTCTGGTTGAAAAGTGAAAGGTGAAAAGACGTCTTTTCATGGTCGTTGAAAAGACGTCTATAAATCGACGTCTAGAAAAAGGCTAAATTTGGTTGAAAAGTGAAAGGCTAAAAGACGTCTTTTCATGGTCGTTGAAAAGACGTCTATAAATCAACGTCTAGAAAAAGGCTAAATTTGGTTGAAAAGTGAAAGGCTAAAAGACGTCTTTTCATGGTCGTTGAAAAGACGTCTATAAATGGGCTAAATTTCGATATTATTTCCTATGTCTTTCCAAGGGTTTAACCTCGTTTCAAGAATGTATTATATAATATTAATTATACTATTATTATTATTAGGCTAATAATTATCTCAAAATAGGACAGCTAACAAAAAGGTAATACGAATTTATATGTCAAACACACATATGACATGAATTGGTTTATTGTTTTTTTCAGCCATAATATATCCCTCACCTGGCATGGTTAAGATTCTTACCTTCATGATCTATTTATACCAGAAACTGCCTTTCACATGCATATGATCTGAGATAGCCATACATACATGGAATTGTTTTAAAATTCAAATTACTATCACAAATTCAGATATCACAAATACAAAATACTGTGTGGAAAAATTTATTTAAATACAAATACGTGGGAAAAATGTGGGCATACTGCGGGAAAATTGTGGGACACCACTGGGCATTCTATGGGCAAACTGTGAGCACATATCTGTGTCTTAAAACCCATAAAAGCTGTTCATTTCTTAAAGTACAAAATAAGCTTGGCTGAATAATTAGTCTTGTTTAAAGTAGCAGTAACAAAAAAGACAAACTAAAAATGTTTAACATACATTTCTTTTACCCCTGGGTAGGGATGTGACCGAAGCCGAATACGTTATTCGGAAGGGCACGGATAATAGCTTCAAAACGAACAACGAATTCATTCGAATAACAGAGAAAATATTCGGCCAGACATAATCACATGTTTACTGGAACAGCTCTAAATTATAAACCCCTTAAAGCAAGAATAATATGTGTGTGAAGTGAATGAGTGCAATCTATAAAATGACATTTTCGGCGCAACCCTTATTTAGAAACGCGAGCTGTTTTGGAATTAGTTTAAAATCTTAAAAACGCTGCTAATATCAAACTTCTTTTAACCCAACTTTAAAAAAAAAAAAATTCCGTTTTATTTAATTAGGACAGAAAACCTTGATAAAATGCTGCACTCTGATAATAAAATATTCGTTAATAACTCTGTATCTCTGTGGCACCGGTAGATGATATTTTAATTACTTCTAGTCGAAGCAAGCTTTATTGTCAATCTAGGTGAATATAAAATAAATAAGTAAATAGATAAAAATATGAAAATGTAACATTTTAAAAGCAAAATTTAAACTGAAGAATACTATGACATGAATTGCAATTAACATAAAAATAAAGCAAGCAAATAACAACTGAAACATTTGAATTAAATATTTCTAATTACATTATTGTTTTAAATCATGTTGCTGGTTTTGAACTAAGTCAAAACTGATTTTTAATAGAGCATACTGTTATTTAAAAATTTAAACAACTATCTAATTATATATTTATTTAGATGAAGATTAATAAGAAAGTTTTTTTTAAACAATTCGTTATATTCGCGCAAACGCTATATGGAAATAGATAAAAATGAGCTCAGCAAGTTTGTTCTAATGCTTATTATGCTTTCGTAAATTCTTAACAAAACAGATGTTTTTGAACTATTCTGTGCATATACTGCGCCACTTGCGTGTCCCTGCGTTGCATTTCGGATCTGTCAGTCAGCGCGAGTTTGTCGATCTTAATAACTTTTTAACATAAATCAGTTCCCGAACTTTATCTCCCTTAATAACTCTTTAAGCATCAAGCAAGTCCTGCATTTTATTTTCAAATTCCTGCATGTTTTTAAACTGAAACCAAGATGTCAGACATGGATATGAGTAGTATTAGGTTATATTTCACTCTTTTAGAAAACTTACAAATAACGATAATTTTAGATGTTTAATTACTATATTTAAATCGCTAGACTAGGGATTAATGTAGGCTACTTATTTTTTTCTGAAAACATCGCACTCATTTAGAAAGAATGGGTCTCATGGAACTGTGCTGACAGGCACAATAAACATTTAAAGGTGATCTAGCCTACAGTTTTGTCAACGTGCTTTCAAGTTTGTTATTTTAATGCTACAATACAATGATGCATAGCACAAGCTGTATGAGGCTTTAAAAATGAGTTGTTTGCTTTCCATGAGTATTACTAACGAGAATCAAGTTATTTGTCTTTTTGATTAAAATTTTGTATTATTATTTTGAATAAATATTTACAGTTATTTAAGTTATAATTATAATAAAAAGCAAAAATGCATTTAAAATGCCATTTTAATGTAATATGAGTTGTCAACCCACCCACTTCCGGTTTAATCCGAATACAAATACAGATACAAATAATTTTGAGACTGTTACAGATACAAATACTGACTCCGCTGCACACCCCTACCCCTGTGTATAAAAATGTTAAAGGGGTACTTCACCCAAAAATGAAAATTATGTCATTTACACACTCTCATGTTGTTACAAACCCGCATACATTTCTTTGTTCTGATAAACAGGAAGGCAGATATTGTGAGAAATGTTTGTAACCAAACTGTTTGTGTAAATGACAGAATTTTCCTTTTTGGGTCAACTACCCTTTTAAGAAAATGTAGGAAATTTAGCTTGTGGATTGAATATTAAATTACTTTTATGTAACCACATAAAACCACTTATTACTAAACAGAAAAAGCAGGTCCAAGAACAATATGTCTCCTCATGGGCACCACTTGATATTTTCTCGTCCGATTCTTTCTTCATCCTGCTCTCGGTCACTCCAGGTGTGTTGTCCTGGTTGCTTTATGGTTACAGCATCTAAGTGAGAACATAAAAAAAATTAAATGTTAACATTAAAAACAGGGGTTGTCTTAACAAAAAGTAAAGCATGATCAATCCAATTAGGTACACTAATATTAAAAGGAATTTATATTTTATTTTTCCTTTGTTATTTAGTCCCAATTATGTATTGCTATACTCCATTTAAATATTTAAAGCAATGCTTCAGACAGATTTTAAAATTACCCCGTGATGTACTCACACTCAGTAACTCGACATACACATGTTCAGACGAACACATTGAGTTATTTTAGTAAATGTCCTTGCTTTTCCGAGCTTAATATGGGAAAAAACATGGATCAGGGTACATTTTCCCAAAGAAGTGCAGCCTTTAAAGAAGTAATCCACACCGCTCCAAGGGGTTAATAAAGTTCTTCTGTGGGTAATCGATGCTATATAGTAAGAAAAGATAATGTTTTAAACTTTATAAACTATAATAACTAGTTTGCGGTAAACATTTGAATATGGATTACCTCTGTGAAGGATGAATGCACTTTATTGAGGTTTAAAGTCAGAAGTTGTTCCCTAATTTATATTTTCTACCATTATAAAGCTTGGAAGCGCAAGTAAAAAAGGGGCTATTTTCACTTGGTATTAAGATGTGCTGTTGTCGATCGGATCACAAGTGGACAATGCTAAAGACATGTGTAAATGATGTTCAAAACATCTTGAGGTTGTCCACTTTTGACCACATTCAGAGGTAGTTGAAAACACTTTTAATCGGATTGCTTATGTAGTGTAAGCGTGCATGTGGTAGAATGTGTTCCAACACCCACAAGAGAATATCAAAGAAATATCAAAGAAAGCTTTTACATATAAATGTACAAAACACTGTGCCGCATGTTTACTTACAAGCAGCGGACTCTGGCATAATATTAGCTTCGTCCATTTAAATCCCGTCATTACTCCTGCTCATGTTTAAATGACAGCAAAAGGAATCACCCACAGTCTCCACAGACCATCCCCTAAAAGTATTCAGAACAGAAGAGGTTGAAAGGGGACAAAACTGACGGATTTAAATACCAGGTGTAACAGAATGTGTCCTTCTCATCCGCTTATGATCCGATCGACAAAAAAAAACACACACATCTTAAAGACACACTATGCAGTTATTTTACCTTAATGTAACAACTTCAAAGTTATTTCGGTGGTAAACAAAGTCATAGTAGGGCGAATCATCCTCCTGTTGAAGCTCGGGGAGGACGGCGCTACCAAAACCAGCAATGCAAGCTTGAGAGAACCGCCCCTGACAAATCTCGCGAGATCACGACTTGCTTTACGGCAACGACGTCACACTAGGGGTGGGCAATAAACCGGTATGATAGTAATTACCGGTATTGTGTCACGCCATGATATGGATTTTGCAAAACCGTTGATACCGGGGTTACATATTTTAAATTCTATTTTTGCACTTATCAGGGTTCCCGCGGGGTGTTAAAAAACCTAACCTTCAGAAAGTTATATCTAAGGCCTTAAAACTCCCAGATCTTCATCCTAGGACTTAAATTTAACTTTATGAATGTTATTTTTTAAGACCCCGCGGGAGTTTACCCAAGTCTTAAAAGTCATACCTCCGTTCCCGAGATGCGCTGTCCACAGAAGCTCCGATCGCACTTCAATCCATTTTTAATCATCTTTTTTTTTTAAGAGAATGCACATAATAGTGCACGCAAATCCTGCCAAAGACTATATTTCAGGTGTTGTGATCTGTATACAGCGAGCTTGGCGAGAAAAAAGCCCGTGGCTTACCTAAGCATTACCAGGTTCTGAAACATAAGAGGACCCAGAAGCGAACACTATCAACACTGCTTTATTGAAAATCAACTTAAACAGTCGGGCTGTCGAGTCCCAAGGCACCAACAGCGCGTCAACAGTGTTATACATTTTTAGGAGACACATTTTTTACCTCACTGCTTCAAAGTCGTTTAACGGTGTACTCCCTTTTCACTCAGATCTGCTCTCTCTACTGCGCCCTGCACGCGCTCTCCAGGTAAGCGATTGGAGGACGGAAAGCAAGAAATTACCGTAATAAACCATAATTTGCCAAAAAGTGCAAGTTATCTTCTTTTAGGAACCATTCCTTTTTTGATAGCGCAAATGATTGAGGAATTACGGTTAAATTAATAGCGCTTTCAGAGTGCTTTAGCGGATAACGTAAGCAACGTACCAAACACATTTAAAACAGACTTTAATGGTAAATTTCGTTTTCTTAATGCAGATTTATTAATTAGAGAGCCTATTAAACAATACATAGTGCATATTTATGCATAAAAACGTATGAGTGGAGTGTTTTTGGCACTGTGAATCTGCTGGTTAATTAAATTAAATGCAATAAATACATTTATTAATATAACTAACTTGTATTAATAAACTGCATTCATTAATGCGTTCAGGGATTAATAATAATTTAAAGTGAGATGGCATCTCCCATCAGATGTTCATATTAACAACAAAAAGAAAATCTTGTTCTTTGTATATTTATAAATCAAACAGACACAAGATATACACAGCTTTAAAGTTGTTGGATGTAGCATAAAACATTGTTATAAGGTACATAGCCTACCAGCAAATGACCATACTAATTTCCATACTTTCATACTTCCCATATTAGTGACAATATGCATAAGAAGATGAGTGCACCCATCCACACAATGGCACTTTTAAAGGAAAAAATGTGAAAAGATAAAAAATCATGTCTATGTCTAATCCCTCACTTATTAGTAACATATGGTTAAAAATAAAAATTTTGCCAGTAATTTAACTAAGGTTTACTACAGTGTGACTCCAAAATGTTTTATCTCATTTGGCAACATACCGTAATACCGGCTGAAGAGTGAAAAATACCTTGATATGAATTTTTGCTCATACCGCCCACCCCTACGTCACACACGTTAGGCTTGTTCGACGTTGTGTGGCGCTACAAGAACCGACCGCTGGATGACGTCAAAGTACCGCGAGAATGATCCGAGACGGCACTTTGACGTCATCCGGCTGTCGGTTCTTGCAGCGCCGCATAAAGTTGATCAAGCCTATGACAACAACTGCACGCGCGAATTTGAGACGTGAGGCTAAACAATTTAAAAGTTAAGAAAGCGCGTTCGGAAGAGAGTTGGAAAAGGAAAAGAGAATCTGACCGCGTTAGTAACCGGACAAGAGTCCCACTCGGTCAGGTTTTTACTCGTTGGCGTGAGCTAAAAGTCAGCACTGGATGGGTTGCTGATTTGGCGATCTTGTTGATGGACTAGTAAGTAAATCTCTTATTTGTAAACTTGTTTGCGGTCTATGTTGTATGTTGTTGCGCTTGCTTGTAGTATGTCATGCGATTATCATGACAACAGTTGTCAATATCTCACATAATTATCAGGACATAAATAAGCCTAGAGGTTGTAAATAGTGTGAACATGCACAATTTGCAAACTATTATGATAGATAGCAATAATCATGTATAGTGACATTATAGCGAACAATGTTATGAAATAATGCAACGTACACAATTAACTTTGTCATGGCATTTTGTAATGTTTACTTGTGATTTAGCTGCAATCATGTAAAACGTTACAAGCTAGCAAACGCGGTACTTTATTATTATATGCACTCTACACTTGGAATAAACTTCTTATTATCCTATTACCATCATCTGTAGTTTAGTAGACTATGCAGTAGCCTAATATTTGTATGAAATTGTGAAACATTACCTGGTCATTACCTTTGGAGTACTAGAGTGGAAAATTACGACAGTTGCAAGTATTCTCCAGCGACTCTAGGGGTCGCTGTTTGACAAAAACGCCGAAATGCATAGAGCGGCTTTAATACCAAGTTTAAACAGCCCCAAAAACACAATCACTTCACCAAAGTGTGTCATTCTGCTCATAAAAGAAATGTGCATGCAGTGAGCAAAGACGTTTCTCATGATGATGACGACTCACCTTTATGGATTCAGTCTTGCATAAGCCATTTGACACGGAACAGGAATTTGCAGAAATACTGATAGGAAAGGAAAGAAACTGAAGTTAGTTTTAAGTTGGACTACTGTTCCCATATTTATCAAGCTTCTGAAAGTGCCATTTTTGTCTTAAGTACTAAGAATTCATGAAATATACTCCTACTTTCAATCTTAAGTATAAAAGCAAGTTGTCAAATTTCTTAAAGCTAAGAATCACTCTTAGTGGCCAATCACACCAAACGCATTTATGGCAGTTGCAGGCGCCTTTTTTAATTATATTCTATGGGCAGAGGGAGTATTTGCGCACTGTTTATGCGCGCCGAACGCCTTGCGTTTTTTGTCACCAGCCGCAGCACACGCTTTTGAAGGAGCGCTGAGAGCGGAAAACCAGCCGACGTCATTCGCATCTTTCTATTGTCCAATCGAATGGGGGGAGAGGCGGGCCTTACGGTGTGGTGAGGGAAGTTTACAGTTGCTTTGAAGAACCGGACTCCACTCGCTCACTCTCCTACGTGTTTGTGCACCTCTCACCCTCAAACAAGGTCAGAGCAAGCGTCCTCTTTATAAAGTTTCTGCTAATATGACAGTTTATAGCAAAATAATATCACGCTTCAATATTTGATTGACAAGACAGCTGACTCGTTGGTTGCTAGCAATATGAAAAGTCGCGTCACACTGCTCTTTTTTAAAAAGCGTTTGGTGTGATTATTTGAGAAAAATAAAACTGAATTCGGGACAAAAATGTAATGGATTTCATAGGGTCCTGCTAGATGCCGCTCCTCCATGACTTTAAAGAATGATTCTACAGCCCTAGAAATATGACATCAAACACGGAACAGGAAAGGAGATTCCTGTGGCAGACACCCTCTCCAGAAAGACCATAGCAACAAAACATGACAATCTCATCAAAGATATGGACATGTAGATTCACTTAATTATAAAAACTTACCAGTCAGTGACACAAAGCTCCAACAGATCCGTACCGAGGCAGTTTTCAGCAGCTCAGATAGATGATCTTGGATGGATGGCCTGCAAAGAGGAGACAATTTCCCACATACATTATTGACTTTTAAGACAAACTTTTATTGACCAGTGAAGATAAGAAAATAGTCATAATATCTGACCTGAGATATGCGCACACGCTGAGAAGTCTAAGCTAAGAGCACGAAATGTTATTCTGGCTAGAAATGTGTAAGCAGATAGAACACATGATCGAAAGATGGAGTACTTGCCTGGTTCAACATAATTCAAATACCAAGGAACCCATGATTCCTAATGAAATACCAATCAGACAGTGGCAGGTATTAGCTTCAGACCTCTTCACCTTGAACAATGAATAAATGGTTAATGTAGATTACTATAACCATTTCTTCCAATTAGACAAACTCAACACTACTATGGCTGCCACTGTCATCAGCAAGCTTAGTCACTTTCGCGAGACATGGCATACCAGTGAAATTAAAAGGTCCACAATATCAACACAAAGAGTTTGAAGACTTTGCAAAAACATTAAGTTTCACACACATTGGCCCACATGACTAATCCCTATCTCATTTTGGTAGAGAGAGTACAGGAACACACCTGTTAACAACCTCTTCATGTCTCCAGCCCAGCTCCTCATGAGTCGCAGACTGTGATCCATACTGCCAACCACAAACCAGCAGCTCCTACCTGAGATTGTCAGTTTCACAGAGACATGCTACAATGGAGTAAACAGCAGCATCAGAAAAAGTATTATTATCGTAGTTATACGCGCAAGTTTGGTGGTACAAAATAAAACGTAGCGCTTTTCTAAGCAGATTTAAAAGAGGAACTATATTTTATGGCGGAATAGCACTTTTGGGAGTACTTTGACTCGGCGCAGTAACACCCTCCCTCTCCCATTATGAGAGAGAGAAGGGGAGCAGTATTTTCAGGCGAGTCCAAGTACTCCCAAAAGTGCCGCCATAAAATATAGTTCCTCTTTTAAATCTGCTTAGAAAAGCGCTACGTTTTATTTTGTGCCACCAAACTGGCTCGTATAACTACTCGTCTTAAATAGGAAAACCGTTGATGTGTTTGGTCTCTTCTAACTTAATCTCTGTTTGGTACCATTGAATGAATGAGGCTAAGCTAAATGCCATCGAAGTGTCGCAGCGCGCCCCAGCGATTACGTGCACGCACTAAGATGATACAGGGATGTATCAACTCTTCTTAGTTAAGGTAATAACATAGTTTAATATGGAAAATGGATAGACTATTCCTTTAAGTATTCATACCACTTTCATTCAAAGTGTCTGTTATTTCTTTCAAACGAATGGCGATGTAATATTCACGTCAGTACTAAAAGCTCAATTTGTACTTACTCTAAGTCTCCTTATTTGCACTACAAAAAATGAAGAACAAGACAGAAGCAATAATAAGAGTTAGGATAAGTGCTTAGGATACCATAGTTCATATCTACACTGTACTAGTTTTTCTTACCCCATAACAAGTATGTTTACTGCTGTAACTGTAGATGTTTTACTGGCTCCTAAAGGATTATCTTATAGTTGTCTTTGCTTTATATATCTCTATGCTTTTATTGCTATAAAAAAGAAAGCAGACATATAGCCAGTGTCACTGTTTGATTTGTATGAATGAGCTGTGTTTTGACCTCGAGCAAACTGTACATAAAGTCAAAGTGAGATATGACCATTTAATTAGTTATAACTATTTTATTTATCATTGCATTGAAGAGACCAACATGCTATTTCACTTTTGAGCACTTGACTTGAGTCTGATTCTGGTGGCTGTAAAAATATGAACAAAGTAATACTTACTCTTTAGCCAATAGAAAACATCAAGACACACCAAGAAAAGGATCTGAAAGAAGTAACAATAAATATACAACAGTTATTTATTCAGAATGGCCTTTAACATTTAAAGTAGAGTAGTTAATGTAATTTTGATAGGGAGCTGAACAAAGCACACATATATTGCAATACATGGAGTAAACTTGCGATATAATTTGTTTAATACACTTAAGAAAAAACGTTTCACAACACGTTTTTATAAAAGATATAAAACAAATATCCACTAACGTTAACTGTTAGCTCACAGCTGTGCCACGGGCTCAATCAGGCTAGCCGTAAACTGAAAAAAGCCCACACTATGGAGTAAACTTATTATAATTAACTAAACAATTTAAAATACATTTAAAAACAAGCATAACACGATTATATAGAAGATATAAAGACAAATAAAAGATGTCCATTAGCTCACACCTGCGCGACGAGCTCAGTCAAGCTGACAGCGCTCGAGCTAACATTACTAACAAACGATAAACATTCAAATTGATCATTTATTAGTCGTATCGACATATACTGACAACTGAATTAACATCCCTGTGAACTAATTTCAATAAAGTAACAACGAATTTAAGGAAACTTACCCCAGAATCGACCACAAAACAGAAACACTGGTCTGAGGAGAAAATCCCTAACGCGCGTCTCCGGTTGAATAATCACGTGACCACAAAGCATGAGATGGTCGCGCGCCTCTGCCAATAATATCATATTAAAAGAAAATAAAGATATTTGTTAAAAGATGAAAATGAAGTGCTTCTATCAGTGCTGTAGTGGACCAAAATGACCTGTTTAGAGCACATTTAACATATTTATTTAATTAAAATAAACAGAAATATTAATAGACTTTAAACAAAGCATTTCATTATCGTTCAATGTGCTCAGTATTTATTTTTTCTGCGTATACATTCATGCATATTTTGTCTGGATTATTATTGAATGGAGACACGTTGAAAAGTGGTCCGAAAAAGACGTCTAATTTTAGGCTAAATTTGGACTGAATTAGACGGACCAAACAAAGACCAGTTTTCAACGTCTTTTTTTGGACTAAATGAAGGTCATGACGGGCCGACGTGATTTAGCCCAAAAAACAACGTCTAAATGACGTCTTGTGCTGGGTGGGGAAATTCTGGGATGTGTGACATTGGAAGGGATTACATCTAAAGTTGTGTCAGCAGGAAGTGTAGCTGTTCTAGATGGAGTTGCTCATGCGAAACAGTGCTCTGTGGGAACCTTAACAACTTTGGGACAGCCTGAAGCATCATCTATGCCTGGTGGATTATTGGTAGCTAGTGGACTCTACACCTTGCCTGCAAAGCGCTCCTTTAGCTTACCTGTGTTGGTGAGAAATGAGACCCAGAATGACATAGTTGTTCACCCTAAGGCTGTCATTGCTGAGATGCACGCCATCCAGCGCGTGATTGAAACCCAACCGAGACATGATACATCCGAGGCCCAAATGAACTCTGGCAGTTCAGAGATGAAGTTTGACTTTGGGAATTCCCCCTTACCACCGGGGTGGAAGAGCAAAATAACTAGCTTGTTGAACAAGATGCCAGAGGTATTTGCCTTGCATGATATGGACTTTGGGCATACAGATAAGGTGAGACATCGTATAAAACTTACTGATGAAACTCCCTTCAAACATCGACCAAGGCCCATTCATCCCCACGATGTAGATGCTGTGCGAAAGCACTTGGAGGACTTGTTGGCTGCTGGAATTATCCATGAATCGGAGTCACCTTTCGCTTCCCCGATAGTCGTGGTGAAGAAGAAGGATAATTCGGTACGCCTATGCATTGACTTTCGGAAGCTTAATTCCCAGACTATTAAAGACGCCTACGCACTTCCCAATCTAGAAGAGGTGTTTTCTGTACTAACAGGATTAAAATGGTTCTCCGTTTTGGATTTAAAGTCTGGGTATTATCAGATCGAGATGGAGGAGGCGGATAAACACAAAACAGCCTTTGTGTGCCCCCAAGGATTCTGGGAGTTCAATAGGATGCCGCAAGCAGACATGGGGACTTGTGACTTGGTGACTTGGACTCGAGTCTACTCGTCGCTATTTTTGTGACTTGTGACTTGACAAAAAATAAAATACTTGAGACTTAACTCGGACTTGGAAGTTAAAGACTCGGGACTTGACTTGACACATGATTACTTGAATGACTTGAGTGTTAATCACATCATGTTTTCAGTTTGAATATAAAATGTATAAATTATTAAAACAAATAAAGTCGACCGAGCTGGAGCGCAGGCTGAGAATGGTGTTGTCATGACTGAATCACGACACTATTATCAGTCATGCCCTCTCGTACCTTACGCACACCACGCCCACTTAGATCAGATATCAACATGTCAGCCGGAGGGGTACCGAGGGTCATCGCTTTTGGCTTCAACAAGATGTCAAAAGACAAACAGTGCGTTGCAAGACATGCAACATTAAAATTACGGGCAGCCAGACGACAACCTCCAATTTCGTTCGTCATTTAAAGAGCCTTTATGCCCAGTAAGTGCTTGTCAATTTGTTAATATCTGGTTAGTTGGTAGTTAGCTAATGTAATAATAGCTAATGTAGCCCTCATCATACCGTGTTGGGGACAAATGTGGGCAACTTATTTTTATTTTTTAATACTTCTTTTTCAAGTTTGCCACCTGAACACACATACAGAGTGTATGATTCTACAATGTTAGGGCGGTTCACATGTCGCTTCTTTTGCACGCTCAAGTTCGTTATTTCAAATTAAGGCACGCGAACGGAAGAGGTGCGACGCGCTCGTTTTTTCTGGCCGCATGTTTGAGAGAGAGAGAGAGAGAGAGAGGGGAGAAATGTAACAAAGTTTAATGTTGTACGTAAACTGTGTTTTTGAGAAAGGGAGGTGTTCAGAGAGGGGTCTGTTGGATGTTAACTCTTCCCCGCCAATGACGAGATTTTCCGTCTTTCCGCAATACCGCTATTATCCACCAGGTGGCGCCCTTCCGCAACTTTTTAAAACCGGAAGTATTGCCCTATGGCAAGCTGCTGCATGTCCGTGTCTGTTTTAAAGATCGCTCTGAATGTGATCTCTATGAAAAGTCTGTCATAAAAATGGAATTATCTCTGCTTTTTGCTCAAAATATGGTGTTTTTGCAAAAACCTACCCATATTCAAAAGCTGATTGCAAAAGAACCACTAAAGGTAGGATGAAACGTTTGTTTGAAAGCAGAGGGTCTGTTCTTTCATTTGGTATATTGTATGTTTATATTTTTAAAGAAGAACATTTTCTGGAAGGCATTAAACTTTGGTGAAAATCATGAAAAACGCTGGCGCTGGCTGGCAACTTTTTTTAAAAACGCTGGCGGTGAAAGAGTTAAGCTGTTATTTGTTTTACAGTATGGACTCAATGTGGAAAATTTCAAACACGGTTGGCAGAAGTGAAAAATAAATAATTTATGAAGTTACAATTTTGTTTGATTCCATGATGTATTTTATTGAACATGAGTATTTACAATGCAAATCCAAATTATTGTAATTTACTGATAGTTACTTACTGTATATCTTGTCACTTTATTAAGATCAGATTCTGCAGGTAAAATTACAATAATAAGGTGACTTGACTTGGACTTGACTTGACCTACTACATTACTTGACTTGACTTGACTTGACTTGACATAGCCTGTGACTCGACTTGACTTGACTTGCCCAAGAAAAAAAATACTTGGGACTTACTTGAGACTTGAAGGTTCAGACTTGAGACTTACTTGAGACTTGCACATGTGTGACTTGGTCCCATCTCTGGCCGGAAGGGATCACGAATTCTCCCAGTACCTTTCAGCGGCTCATGGAGCGCTGTATGGGTGATTTGAACCGAAAGGAAGTGTTGGTCTTTATAGACGACCTCATAGTTTTCTCGGAAACGCTCGAGGAACATGAACACCGATTATTGCAGGTCCTAGAACGCTTAAAGGAATATGGTCTGAAGCTCTCACCTGAAAAATGTAAATTTTTCCAGACCTCCGTGAGATATTTGGGACACATAGTTTCAGAACATGGTGTCGAGACTGATCCAGAGAAGATAGAAGCCATAAAAACCTGGCCAAGGCCACAAACTCTCAAGGAGCTAAAATCATTTCTCGGATTCGCTGGGTATTATAGAAGGTTCGTTCAGGACTTCTCTAAAATACTTAACAACCTTACGGCTGGATACCCCCCAATTCGGAAGGGAAGGAAGATTAAAGATGTCAATCGTCTCTATTATGATCCCGAGGAAGAGCTAGGACAAAGATGGGATACTTCTTGTCAGCAAGCATTTGAGACCATTGTAGAGAAGTTGACTACTGCCCCGGTCTTGGGATATGCTAATCCCAGACTGCCTTATATATTATATATTACTACAGGCTTGGGTGCTGCACTGTATCAAGAACAAGAAGGGCAGTTAAGAGTTCTTGCTAACGCCAGTAGTGGTCTAACTAAGAGTGAGGCTAGATACCCTGCTCATAAACTTGAGTTTTTGGCCCTTAAATGGGCAGTAACTTCAAAGTTTAACGATTAATTGTACGGGGCTGAATTTACTGTTGTAACAGACAGTAACCCTTTAACGTACCTCTTGACCTCGGCGAAGTTGGACTCCACAAGCTATAGATGGCTATCTGGGTTATCAACATACAACTTTAAAATTCAGTATAGAGCAGGAGCCCAAAACCAGGACGCCGATGGATTGTCCAGACGCCCAAATGGACAGCTGGTGAATGATCTAGACTCTCAAAAAGAACAGGAAATAAATTCCAGAATGAAAATAATCATGGTCTACCTGAACTTCCTCACCTGTCAGATGAGGAATTGGCAATACGTCAGCAAGCAGATCCTGAATTAAAAGAAGTTTTGGTATTTTTGGAGTCTGGTGAGAAACCCACTGGTAAGAAAACACAGTCGCCTACTATAGGTCCATGGATGAGAGAGTGGAACAAGTTGGAAATAAAGAATGGGGTTCTATTTCGGAGAAGAACAGATCAAGGTAGAGTGCTGAATCAACTGGTGTTACCCAAAGAACTTCGAGAGATGGTACTTACCAGTCTACATGATGATATGGTTTCATCCAGGGTTAGAGCGAACCCTTGATCTCCTTCGTTCTCGGTTGCATTCGAAGAAAATCTCCACCACAGAAAGCAGCTCCCTTGGTTAACATAAAAACCAGTAGGCCCTTAGAGCTTGTATGTATGGACTTCTTGAGAGTAGAGCCAGACAATAGCATTACCAAAGATATACTGGTTGTAACAGACCATTTTACAAAGTACGCTATTGCAGTACCCACAAAAGATCAGAAACCCCGAACTGTGGCCAAATGCCTCTGGGATAATTTCCTGTTGCACTATGGATTCCCAGAGAAATTGCATAGTGATCAAGGCCCAGATTTCGAGTCGCAGACTATTCAAGAGTTGTGTCGAGTTGCTGGTATTCGCAAGGTGCGGACAATTCCCTATCATCCCAGAGGGAACCCTGTAGAAAGGTTCAACCGAACTTTATTACAAATGCTAGGAACCCTCGAGAATGAAAAGAAAGCCCACTGGAAGGAGTTTGTCAAACCACTTGTGCATGCCTACAACTGCACAAAAAACAATGTTATAGGGTACTCAACCACGACTGCCTGTGGATCTTGCTTTTGGACTTCCAGTTGATAACTCTTCACAATCACACTCGCAATACGTGAAGTCTCTCAAAGACCGATTAGAGGAGAGCTACCAACTAGCTACTCGGAATGCCTTGAAAGTGGCAGGAAGGAACAAAAGAAGGTTTGATAAGAATGTTGTTGCTTCAACTTTGGACATAGGTGATCGAGTCTTAGTAAGGAACGTTAGGCTCAGAGGAAAGCACAAAATAGCAGACAAATGGGAATCTAACGTCTATGTTGTGGTAAAGAAAAACAGTGATGTTCCTGTGTATACTGTTCATCCAGAAGGAAAGGAGAGCCCAGTGCGTACATTGCATCGGGATTTACTTCTGCCTTGTGGGTTTTTGCCCAAAACTGAAGTTGAAGAGTCTGTCCAGCGACAAGAGCGTCGACGGCCTAGAACTAGAGCCCAATCAAAAATTGAGAATGCTGCTGAAAGGCAAGTGCATAATCATTCTGATTCCGAAAGTGAATCTGTTCATATGGATATACCTGAGTCTTTGGAGTTCACTACCCGACTTATTTCTGAAGGAAAACCACGTTGTTACTTACCATCTATCACAAAAGACTTACCAAAAGTTCAGTCAGAAAATCCACCTTCTGTTGTCCAGACTCAGTTGATGAATAACTCACCTGATGAACAAGACATGACCGGAAATGAAATAAATGAAAAGTTACCTGTAACCCCTCACATGGATCCAAACGACTCCGATGTTGAACCTGAAAGAGATAAAGAAAGTTAATTAGTAGAAGTAATCTCAAGAGAAGAATGTAATGAACCTACTGAGCTATCAAATGAGTCATTCAGAATGGTAAATAAAACTGATGTAGATACTCAAGAAGGAAAAGCTACTTACCATCCTGAATTAGCCCCTGTCAAACAATTTCCAGATACTACACTTGAGAAAGGGGATGTGGAAAATGTAGGTCCAAGGCGTTCAAGAAGACAAGTCAGACTGCCAGATAAGTTGCATTATGCACGTCTTGGAAATCCCTTAATCTCAGTCATTCAATCTTTGTTGCAAGGGTTGAGTTCTGCACTTTCTGAGTCAGTAGAAGAGTCTGAATATAGTGAGCATAGCTGTGAACTTGAACCTAGCAGAGTTTTACCTGTGTAAAAATATTCGCTTCCCAAGCACAGGGACGTGCTTAGATTCAGGAGGGGGAAGTGTAACCAAGGTTACTAGAGAGGCAGCTAAATATATTAAAATCATATATTTTATTTATATGGTTATTTCCCTTTAAAACCTATTAAAATTGATTTGTAAAGATCGATTATGAAAAGGAAAATGTGGGTTTTAAAAAATATGTACTTTTACTTGGTTCGTAATGTACAGATGTGGCCTTTAAAAATGCGCGTTTTCTCCCGCGGCATTCGCCAATTCGTCTCGCAGAGTCTCGCAGCATTCTGCAAGTGCTTTCGGGGGGGCTACTTTCCATTTTCCCTTAATGTGTTTCGCTTCACAGAATATCCACCAGGTGGCGCATAAAAACATTGCATTGCGTTGTTTCCAGAAGTTAATAAGGGCATTGCTGAATATTTTACATCGCTACTGTATTAAAACAGCAAAGTGATATGTCAACCCATTCTTGCCAGCATAACAGCGCATACAACTTTTAAGATACGTGCAACGTGCAAACTTATAGGAAGTGCAACAGAGAATTTAGTGTGAGCCTAATAAACGCGACTCTATTTACAATGAATATCTTAATTATTTGTGTTGTCGAATTTTGACACCGTTTCATTGTTTGTTCATAATATTTATAATTGTCAGTTTTTCTAAAAGTATCAATATTTTAAAGAGATTAATGTGGTATAAAAAAAGACATGTTTTAAAGTTAAAAATGTTGTAAAAAATATAGTAGTATTCTTATATTTTAAGAATAACAATATGATACATTTATACTGCGCTAAAATGCTTCACATATGGAAAGAGGAATTCTTCTCAACCACCACCAATAAAGTTTACAAATTATTCTTTAGAAAAAAGGCGTTTAAACCCGGGCTGTACAGTTGGCATATGATATCTTTTTTATTTCGTTTTTACATATTTATATTTATAAAATCTTTAATAATAGGCTACCTTTCTTGCGCATATGCAGTCAGTGTTTCTACGTAATTCATAATTGTAAAAAATATTATTGTAAAATAGAATATCACTAAAATAATTTATTAAAGTAACTTAATAAAATGTCTTAATGTCACTTCTGTGTTTTTTTAGTTGGTCAAACCAAAATAATTGACGCGAACAGAGAAACTGTGCCTTTTGCGGACGAAAAACACCTCCGAAATGTTGAGTTTATGAATATTTACAATATGTACTTTGTGAAATGTGTGTGTAAAATAATCAATTTTATAACATGTGGCTGTAGAGACAAACACGCCGCATCGCCTTCCAGATATCTTACACGTTCGCATTCAACACTTTTCAATACTTATTTATATTAAATCTAATTAATAATTATAAATTATGACATGAGAAAATTTGAAGTGTGCAAAGAGCCAATTCAGATATTGTTAATTAAAGCTGTTTTATACACCTTTCTGCCTTGTTTAAATTAACAAGCATTTTATTTGCCACTGTCAACACGTTTTGGGATTGATTTAAAAATTTATTACAGAAACTTATATGAAGCAAAGCTATTGTACTAAGCATCTTTATATATATATATATATATATATATATATATATATATATATATATATATATATATATATATATATATGTTATAAATGTTTTAAAAAATATATTAGTATTCTTATATATTAAGAATAACAATATGATACATTTATATTGCGCTAAAATGCGTAATGGAAAGAGGAATTATTCTCAACCACCACCAATAAAGTTTAAACATTATTCTTTAGAAAAACGCCTCCGAAGTGTTGAGTTTATGAATATTTACACTTACAATATATACTTTGTGAAATGTGTGTTTAAAATAATACATTTCATAACTGTAAAGACAAACACGCCGCATTGCATGATTTTATAAATACCGAGGTCCATATAAGTATTTTCCAGGGCATGCACCCCAGGAAAAAAAGCTTCTTATTTCCCTGCTCTACATATATGAATTTTAATACATCAGAAAACCAAAGAATCAAATACCTATAGATTTCAAACCATGTCAGTATGCAGAAGACTTGTGTTGGTCATTAGGAATACATTGTAATAATTATTTTACCATCCTGGGCACACTGCTGCACACTTTCTCTTCTTTTGTTATTTATTTAACTTTAATGACTTCAACAGGTACTGTTTATTAGGCTTTAAGACTGAATGCAATAAAATGTTCAAGCCAAAATATGAACATTTAAACTCCGTGCACGCGCGCTACGGGTGGATGAAGCGTTGTACCGCGCACGTGATGCATCGCGTTTTCAAGTTCAAGCTTAGCAGAAGTCCAGTGCAACACAGGGAATCTAATCATTATACAGTTAAAAACATATCTTCAAGAATTAAAGGGTGGCGTGGAATGTTGTTAATAAACATGCTGAATAACGGAAAGTGAATTACTGGAGGGAGAGAAAGCAGCGCATTAAATTTGGACACCCAAGTGCTCAGCGGCATTAATGTTTCTTGTCCTGTCACCTTGACAGTCACTACGGTTTCATATTTCTCGTCAATAAACTGCTGTATAATAGTCAGCGTTTGATTACTTACATCTCTCTTGCACTTCCACTAACTGCGCATCTGACCTCTGTGTTGCACCTCTGTCTGCCTGGTTTGATTTTATTGGTCATCTCGGTTTCATTTTGACTTCATCTTACTTAATAGACCCTTTAACTGTTTGTACACCATGTTGACATGGCACCGTATGCGTGCGCATTAGGCAACGGAGGTATGGCAAGAATCAGCAGTGAAGCAACCTACCCATTACACAAAAAATGCACACGGCCGCGCCGGTCTCTGTGTGTCTGCATCTATGAAAAAAATGTGCACCACCTGCATGCAGAGAGCACGCGCGCTGCCTGCACGACATCCAATCACTGCAGTCCCACGTTGGTTTGGATGTTGGGACCGTACCAGTACAGCTCAGCAGTGGTGTAGTCTACTAGGAATTGTAAAGGATTTCCGTATATCCGCTAAAAATAGCGTGAGGATGCGTAACAGCATGGTTTTGTGACATTTCAAACTTTTAGTAATAGTGAAGCACTGACCATTAGCATGCTACACTTGCTACTTTAGCGGGTTGAAATGCATATACATATTAGGCTATATATTTGGTGTGTTTGACTTTCTGCCGAACTGCGCGATCCGATCGGCATATGAAATCCCTATAGCGGCGCGAAAGTGACTGGGGAGCAGAGTGGTGTGGCGCTACAAAACCCACAGGCGAGTGACAGCAAAGTATCGCGAGAGCGATTCAAAGCGGATTTAGCCACGTGATAACTGGAATCGCTCTCGCGGTACTTTGACATCACCAAGAGATCTATACCACTGCAGCTAAGTCACTACATTGACATGGCAGAAGGACAGAATGCCATTTTGTTCTGGGCACTCTTCCTTCACTCTTTCAAGTAGCCTTGGCAGTGCCTGCTTAGTGCTACAGTGGAGCGGTGGAGCGAGTTTTCAGCCATGGTGGCATCATGGCCAATTTGATCTTTTGAAAATGCAATGCAGCATAGGGGCCTCCCTCCACCTGTCCACAGCATGCATTTTATTTCTGTTGTAAGAGAACTTGACATGACTTGAAACTAAAATGGTAGGACTTTGGACTCGACTTTAGACTTGTTGGCTTTGACTTTTGACTCGACTTGGGACTTGCCTCATCTTTGACATGACTTGAC
This sequence comes from Paramisgurnus dabryanus, assembly GCF_030506205.2. NCBI lineage: Eukaryota > Metazoa > Chordata > Actinopteri > Cypriniformes > Cobitidae > Paramisgurnus > Paramisgurnus dabryanus. Next base: position 17,356,301 of record NC_133360.1, on the reverse strand, counting down.
TCGGGACTCGAGGGCAAAGACTTACTTGTGACTTGCATAACAATGACTTTGTCAATTTCAATTTCAATTTAAAGAACTTTATTGGCATGATTGTGTCACTTACAATATTGCCAAAGCATTATACATAAAACAAGAAACATACAATAACACAATATTAACAAACATTGAGGTGCAATTAAGCTACGGTGCTGGGTGATGGATGAAGTACTACTGCAAAATAAAATAAAATAGAATCAGAGGATATTTACAATATAAAGTTGACTTTGAAATATAAAAATATGAAGTATACAAATGTACATTTATGGAGGCACATGAGAGGTAAAATAAAAGTACTGTACAAGATCAGGGCTGTGGATTATTTCTGATGGTGTGTAACTGATAAATGAATTTAGCAGCAGCTGATGGGTGTCTGTCTTCCCCCAGTAACATCTTCATTTGATCTGAGTCTGAAGATTTATGAAACTCTGGTATGAGCTTTGAGATTTTGTCAAAGTGTTTTTCTCTAAGCTCTTTATATTTACCACAGTAAAGGAGAAAGTGTGTCTCTGTCTCGATCTCGCCACTGTCACAATGGACACAGATTCGCTCTTCTTTTGGGAGCCATGTTTGTCTATGTCGGCCTTTCTCTATTGCCAGACTGTGATCACTGAGTCTGTATTTAGTGAGGATTCGTCTCTGCTTTACATCTCTAACTGTGGAGAGATATTCTGACAGACTGTATCTTCTGTTTAGTGCCCCACCTTCACTTTGTCCCACCTCTGCTTATAGACGTCACATGCCGATTGGTCTGCGCTGCGCAGCAAGAAGCCACACAAGCGCTGAGCGTTGAGTCAAATTATAATACGAGCGTAAGAAAATGACAGAGGTCTGGTCAGGGAATTAACCCAACACAAAAGTGAAAATGATAGCAATGACTCTTTAGATAAGATCTATAGACATGCACATCAGTGTTTTATTTGTCTGGAGAAAAGGACAATTTGATATCCAAAATAGTGTCCAACATAATACTTACTCTATCAATATACTCAAATAAGTAGGGCCTACATGCACTGCTATCAAACGTGATGTGTTTTTGGTGTTGTAATCTGGAACTTGGTGTATATCAAATGTGTTTGTTAAATGTCTCCACATGGAAACGGAATGCCCTCCCCCCGCACAGTCCTGCAATGAGAACCAGAAAAACCGGTTTCTAACCATTTTATTTACATGTGAATAGTGAGAGCACCCCCTCAGGAGCTGTAGCAGGGTTTTTGCGGGGTCTTTATAAGCTTAAGCCAGGACTTAGTTTAAATAGGAAATATAACTAGTTTTAACAAACATGCCTTACTAAAAACATTATTTGTCTGCATTTTGAGGCAAAAAAGGGCATGGCCGCCCGGACCTCTGTAATTTTCTGACGCGTATTTGACTCAATGCTCAGCGCTCGTTTGACGACTTGCGGCGCCACGCAGCCCGATCGGACGGCATGTGACGTCTTAGCACCGCGAGACAGTAGGCCTACAGTATGCTTTTGAATAGATCTCGCGGTAGTGTGATGTCACAGGCCAACGGGTTTGCGCTGCGCCCCATTAAGTAAGATAAAGTGAAAATTATTCCTAGATGACCAATAAAATCATACCAGGCAGACAGCAAAGGAGGAAGGATACCTCAGTTAGTGGAAGTAATAGGTTAAATTGGGCCGGAGCGCAGCTCCGCCTCCTCGGGTCCACAACACACCTTGCCGGAGCTCCGGTCCGTCTCCTTCAGCAACAGGGTTTGACGCAAAGCGAATAATAACGTTTTCATTCATAGGCTTCAAACTCGTGCTTGCGGGGCACCCTCGACAAAAATCATTTTGAGAAAATCATGCTTCTCAGAGGTCCACTGTGTTTTTAATCCCGTCTGAATCGGCCATGTCTGTGTTTTTCTCTGACGACCTCTGTAATCTGTAAATTTCAGAGCATTTTACCTACTGTTTCACGCCGAACTCAGAGGTCATCTGAGAAATGTAATCCCGTCCGGATGAAGACGTCTGTGTTTGCTCGCAATATGTTTTGAAAATGCGTTTCTTTTCATGTTTTGGGAAACGTGATCTGCCGACAGGTCTCACTAACGCACGTATAGACTATTGTACTTTATTCCTGAATCCCATTCATTCAGATAGCCTATGGATTTTTTTCCATTCGGCGGAATAAAATAATTAAATTAAGACAGCTGAATATCATACACTGTTAAGACTGGACAAAACGGTTAGTTTTGTAGGTGTTCAGCTTGGGAGTTTAACTCGGTTTAACAAAAAATGGGAATAATAATACAACAGAATATTTGGAATTGGGGCAAGCAGAACATGAATTCACAAATCACAAAAAATGTAAAATTAGATAAATTAGTTAATGATATTGCGCAAATGCTCTCGGTCTCTTCAAGGTCTACGCGAATTAGAGTTTTGTTATAAGACTCCGTTATACATCACGTTTTTGAAACTGTAATAATTGCTTTCTTCAAATTAATATTATTTGCATTTAACATCAACTTAAAAAAATGTACGTTTTACGCCTAACTTGAACTATGATGTACTTACTATTTTTACATTGATATTATTTGAGTAAATGTAGGCAAAAAAATAAATTAATAATAAGTAGAACAAATGTTAATTTAAAAAAATCCCATATAGCCAACAGGTTTTAATCAGCAACAGAGAAACTGCGCCTTTTGCCGATGAAAAACACCTCAGAAACTCCTCGAATTTATGAATTATTACACTCACAATATGATTTAATTTACTTACTACAAAAATATAACTCATTATACAAATGTATTCAACACCATTGCACACTTTATATCGAGTTTCATACCATGTAAAGGAAAACATGATAATATAAAAAGTACAGTAATGCAGAAAAGCGCATTACAACCATGTCCAAGCTATTAAAAACGTTCAGATGCAAAAATGAACTAAATGTACAATTACATAAACTAGTTAATGATATTGCGCAAATGCTCTCGGTCTCTTCAAGGTCTACGCGAATAGAGGTTTGTTATAAGACTCAGTTATACATCACGTCTCTTCTAATTGCACAGAAAAAATGAATCAAATGATCCGCATTTTAGTCGGATTTTTATGGAGAATAGGCTATGTGACCGTTTAACCCACGTGGACCGAACAAGAAAACGTATGCTTTCATGGAGTCCGTGTATGACATCTATTTTATTTAGTTTTACATATTTTTATTTATATGCATTTAATAATACCGTAAGATCACAATGTATACACTGTAAAAAATGATTCAGTGGCTTTGTAAATGTAGGCTATCTAAAATAAATGATTAAAGTAACTTAATAAAATCTTTTAATTTCAGTTATGTGTTTTTTTTTAGTTAGACAAACCAAAATTAATGACTAGAAATAGATATTTTGTTTAAAATGTACATATTTTATTTGATGTATACGCCTTAATAATATAAGTATTTAATTTACAGATTATTTTAATCAATATATTTGATAATGTCAGAATTATATATTTAAGTTTTTAAACCTGTAATAATTGCTTTCTTCAAATTAATATTATTTGTATTTAACAACAACTTAAAAAAAATGTACGTTTTACGCCTAACTTGAACTATGATTTACTTACTATTTTTACATTGATATTATTTGAGTAAATGTAGGCAAATAAATAAAATAATAAGTAGAACAAATGTTAATTTTAAAAAATCATATAGCCAACGGGTTTTAATCAGCAACAGAGAAACTGCGCCTTTTGCCGATGACAAACACCTCAGAAACTCCTCGAATTGAATATTTACACTTACAACATGATTTTATTTACTTACTACAAAATATAACACATTATACAAATTTATTCAACATCATTGCACACTTTATATCGAGTTTCATACCATGTAAAGGAAAACATGATAATATAAAAAGTACAATAATGCAGAAAAGCGCATTACAATCAAGCTATTAAAAACGCTCAGATGCAAAGATAAACTAAATGTACAATTAGATAAACTAGTTAATGATATTGCGCAAATGCTCTCGGTTTCTTCAAAGGTCTTTGCGAATTATTTTGTTATAAGACTCCGTTATCATCACGTCTCTTCTACTGTAAGTGTACACAAAAAAAAATAAGACGAATGATCCGCGTTTAAGTCAGATTTTTATGAAAAATATTTGACTGTTTATGTAACTGGCAAAAGAAAACTTCGCCAACCAAATGTTTGTCAAAAAGCTTGCATGTGACATCAAAGTACTGCCAATGCACCAAGAATCCCTGTCATGTTACTTCAATATCATATAGAATGCTTAAAGCATAAAGTCGAGCACACATTGTCGTAGTAGGCTATGCCCTACTTGAAACACGACTGCCCTCTACAGGTTTTTTATTTCCTGCGTCCCCCACCAATTCCCCCTTCTGCGGGATCTCGCAGAATTTCGGAAGTGCTCGCGGCATTCTGCTTTCAGAGACGCGCATTTTTAAAGACCACATCTGTAGCCAATAGAGTTGAGTCTTGAATGTGAGGAGAACCAATCAGAATGTAGAGTGTTACACGGTGGAGGAGCTCACTTCCGGGTTTCACGTAAAATGTGCGTTCAGTTTGAGAAGCAGCTCTCTCCCGTGTGCACGCTGCACGTGAATGCTGTGTGAGAAAATACTAGAGAAAAGAGAAGAAATATGGAGAAATATTGTGCTTAAACCCGTTTTGAGTATGGATTGAAGGTAAAAGAAACTGATTTAAAGGAGTCGAGTTACATACGGGTCATTCTGGAGTGTTCTGTGATTTTTATCGATCTCCTTGGCCAGGTTTTTTGTTTTTGTTTTTGTTGTTCCCTTTATCTTTCCATGTGCTGATGCTGGAGCGTTGATGTTTCTGGATTTGTCCCAGCCTTCTGTAAGTTTATGAGGGTTTGGACTGGCGAGCCGTCCCCGAGTCTTACTTGGATTTTCTGTGATAGATAGGAAAACTGTTTTGCACATCTGAACACTACATTTATGGTAGGACACTGAAACACTTTTTCTTGTTTCACTTGGATGGATTCTGTCTTCCCATAGACAGATAACACACACAATTCATCTTTATGGACTACCTAAAGGACTGAGAAACTGAAAAAAGGGTTTACACTGAACTGATTACATTTCATTGAACTATTGCACATTGTTTTTTGAATTACTGTGTTTTGTTTTATACCGAGTTGAATTTATGATTGAAATAACTCAGGTTTGAATTTTGCACTTGTTATTTTCTGAAATTTGGGAAAAGAAGTGTATTGAGGTACCAAGAGTTTTATTGTTTTATTTAGGGTAATTCACTTATTTGGTTTAACTAAACAAAGAAAAAAGATTTTATACTTACCTGTTCACTACTTACCTCTTCAAAGGGAAAAAGTGGTGTGATTTCAAAGTGTTGAGTGATACGACTTTGTATTGTTGTTTTTTTATTTATCTGAATCTATTATTTTATTTTTATTTGTACAATTCTCAATACATACCTCAGTTTAACATACTACGGTCTCTGAGTCACTGTTGTAAGTTGTTGCAGCATCTTTCTCCGCAGCGAACCTAGTCTTCTGAAACACTGGTCCATCGAGTCGATTAAACATTGTTAAAGATTCTAAAATATCCTGTGGGGTGTACAGGCTAGCCGTCACGCACACGCTACAAACCACCATAGTCGACTGTATACCGGGAGCCAGAATGTCTGACATTAGATCCAAACTTAAAGTGCTGGCTAATGCTAAGTGTAAGTTTTCTAAGATTGTCATTCACGCTGGCACGAATGACACCAGGCTCCGCCAGTTGGAGATCACCAAAGATACTATTAAAGAGATGTGTGAAATTGCAAAAACAATGTCAGACAATGTAATATGCTCTGGTCCCCTCCCCGCGTACCGGGGAGATGAAGCGCACAGTAGATTAGTGTCACTTTATGGCTGGATGTCAAAGTGGTGCCCTCAGCATAATGTAGGGTTTATAGACAATTGGAAGCATTTCTGGGGGAGACCATTCCTCCTAACCCAAGATGGCCTTCATCCGTCCTCGAAAGGAAGTGCTATACTCACTAGAAATCTGATCAATAGTCTTAATTCTGATATAGTCTGACTACCTAGGGCCCAGTTCAGGAAACAGACAGATCGGTTTAACCGTCCGTCTGTTGGCTGCCCTGATATGTCAAGATCACTTATATCCCAGCACTTAGAGTCTATCTTACCAGAATATCAACACATTTCAACTGTATCTGTTCCCCGAACAAACAAATACAGAGCACCGCTTGCCACATCTGGTACAAATCTGATTAACATAACATAAGAAAACAATACATTAACAGATGAACCTCGAATGTTAAAATTCGGCCTTCTTAACATTAGATCGCTTACCAATAAAGAACCGATTGTTAATGAAATAATTACGGACCAAAACTTAGATGCACTCTGTTAACAGAAACCTGTCTGAAAGCAGACGACTACATTAGTTTAAACGAATCCACCCCACAAGACTACTATTATAAACACGAACCTCGATTATAGGGGAGAGGGGGTATTGTAGCTACAATATACAACAATATTTTTAAAGTAAACCATAAATCTGAACTAAAATTTAAATCATTTGAAATAATGTTGTTAAATATGGAAATAACTGATCGTAACAACATACAGCTTTCTTTTGCCTTAGCTACAATCTATAGACCTCCCGGCCACCACGCAGATTTCCTTAAAGAAATAGCAGATTTCCTATCTGAGCTTTTAGTCACTGTAGATAAAGCTCTTATCGTTGGTGATTTTAATATCCATGTGGATAACCCAAAAGATGCATTAGGACGTGCGTTTATGGATGTTCTGAATTCTCTCAATATTAGACAAAACGTGACTGGGCCCACGCATACTCGTAAGCACACATTAGACTTAATTCTGTCACTCGGGCTCAATATTAATGACATCGAAATATCACCTCAGAGTGATGCAGTTTCTGACCATTGTCTTGTGTCATACACTGTACTTCTAGATAGGATCACTCGATCTACAACATGCTACCGAATAGCCAGAACAATAATTTCCACCACTAAAGATAGCTTTATTAGCACTCTTCCAGACCTGTCCCAAATGAAACATGTAGCAGATAACTGTGACAAACTTTTTTAATAGAAAACCTGAACAATGTCACATTGTATGCCGTTGCTCCCATTCGAAAAAAGAGAATCAAAGAAAAACCGCCAGCTCCATGGTATGACCATCACACCGCAGCCCTTAAAAAGGCAGCTAGAAAAATGGAAAGAAATTATAGAAGCACAAAGTTAGAGGTATGGTGTGCAGCATGGAAAGAGAGTGTTAAACACTACAGACAGGCTATTAAAACCGCCAGATCTACCTATCTCAGCAAGCTTATAAATGAGAATCATAATAACCCTCGTTTCCTCTTTAGCACAGTTGTGAAACTGACTAGAAACAAAGAACAAACAGAAACCAAGAGTAAACTTCAACACAATAGTAACGACTTCATGAACTTATTTTTTAACAAAATTACAGAAAATAAATTACAGATGCGGCCTTTAAAAACGTGTGTTTTCTCCTGCGGCATATGCCAAATCGTCTCACGAAGTGTTTTCGGAGGTGCTACGTTCCCTTTTCCCATAATGTGTTTCGCTTCACAGAAAATCCACCAGGTGGCGCATAAAAAACTAAATTTTTATATGCGTTGTCATTGAGGTTGTTTCCAGAAGTTAATAAGGGCATTGCTGAATATTTAACATTGCTATTAAAACAGCAAAGTGACGTCAACCCCTTCTTGCCAGCATAACAGCGCATACAACTATTAAGATGACTGTAAGTGCAATGCGCATTTATACTAAGTGCTCTATTTACAATGAATATCTTAATTGTTTGTGTTGTCGAATTTTAACACAGTTTCATTGTTTGTTCATAATATTAATAATTATGTCAGTTTTTCTAAAAGTATCAATATTTTAAAGAGATTCATGTGGTATAAAAAATACATGTTTTAAAGTAAAAAATGTTGTAAAAATATATTAGTAAACAATATATTATACAATATATAATACATATTGCGCTAAAATGCTTTACATATGGAAAGAGGAATTCTTCTCAACCACGGTCAACCACCACCAATAAAGTTTAAAAATTATTCTTTAGAAAAACAGAGTTTAAACCCACGCAGAGCGAACAGTAAAACATAGGCCTATGCTTACATACTGTACAGTCGGCATATGATATCTTTATTTAGTTTTACATATATATATTTATAATACCTTTAATAATACCTTTCTTGCGCATATAGGCAGTCAGTGTTATGATTTTTTAAAATCCTTTCAGCCGTAATTCATAACTGTAAAAATATTCTGTGGCTTTGTTAATATCACTAAAATAATGGATTAAAGTAACTTTATAAAATCTCTTAATGTCACTTATGTATTTTTTAGTTGGTCAAACCAAAATAAATGACTAGAAATAGAACAGACATTTTTATTTAAAATTTACTTTATATGTATACTATACTACATCTAATAAAATAGCGAACAGAGAAACTGCACCTTTTACAGACAAAAAACACCTCAGAAGTGTTGAGTTTATGAATATTTACACTTACAATATGTACTTTGTGAAATCTGTGTGTAAAATAATCAATTTAATAACATGTGACTGTATAGACAAAAACGCCCCGTCTCCTTTCAGGTATCTTATCTCACACATTCGCATTCAACACTTTTCAAAATGTATTTATATAAAAAAATTAATTACCTTAATAAAATCTCCTAATGTCACTTATGTATTTTTTTTTGTTGGTCAAACCAAAATAAATGATTAGAAATAGAACAGACATTTTAATTTAAAATGTATATATATTATAGGCGTATACTACATCTAAATAGCAAACAGAGAAACTGCGCCTTTTACGGACAGAAAACACCTCCGAAGTGTTGAGTTTATAAATATTTACACCTACAATTTATACTTTGTGAAATGTGTGAGTAAAATAATCAAATTAATAACATGTGTGTTAGGACTCTGCCTTAATCTTGTTGGTAATTATATCTAGTTTTGTATGGCAGTGTTCTAACAGTACAATGTTTTGTGTGGGAGAACGTGGTTTTGGTATTGTTATATTAAACCACGTTTTTCCAGTGTCTTGTGACTTCTTCCCTGCTCCCTTGTATTCTCTAGTCTTTGTTTTATGTCTTGTTTAGTCTAGTGTACTGTTTTCATGTGTGTATATATATATATATATATATATTTATTTATGTTTATATATATATATATATATATATATATATATATATATATATATATATATATATATATTTATGGTTTGTCTTGTTAGTGTTATGGTTGTCTTGTGTTTGTTTCGCAGGTCCATGTGTGCTTCCTCTCAGGTGTTCCTGCTCTGTGTGATTGCACTCCTCATGTCTTCCTCACCTGTTGCTTGTTATCCCGTGATCTTGTCAGTGTATTTAAGCCCTGTGTGTTTAGTGTGTGATTGCAAGTTCGTTTGTCAAAGTCAGTACTGTGTATGTACTCGCCAGCTACTAGCTTTGCTAGTTTCTAGTCCTGTCTTGTTGTGTGCTTTTGATACGTCTAGTTTGTTCATTTATTGTTTCTCTTATTCTGTGCTTAGTGATGGCCAAATGAAGCGTTTCGAAGCATTATTGCTTTCCGATACAATTGTGTCGAAAATGGTTCATTACTCGAAGCTTCATTCAAACAGAAAATGCACACCACCATCTGCTGGTGAAGTAAATGTAATGCAACAAAGCTGACAATGCGATTAGGCTAATGTACCCGCCCCATTTTAGCTGTCAGAGCTTTGACACTGTGTTCATATTTCAAACCCTAAATAAAACATTGAGCCTGAGATGTGTTTGTGTGTGAATATTTAGCTGTAGAATACAGCACTCTACAACTTACTAACTGGACATTTATGTATTTAAAAATGTATTTAATTATAATGTGGCAGAGGGCAACTGGACAGGGCTTGGACAAGACGGAGGAGGTTATTCATTAAATGTTGTGGTTTTTATTCAGAAATGTAGTTTTATATTAATTATAATATATTTTTATATTTTTTAATAATTTTATAATATAGCATAATAGGCTATACATTTGGTGATGTGGGCGATTTCTTTCTTTTTTCAACAAATTCACAAGCTTTGGAGAATATCCTCTCGCATGAAACATGATGCTGGAGTACACAAATTTTTTTAGAAAGCTTTTCTATGGTTTGGGTTCACTTGCGTGAAAAATAAAGCCGCCAAGTTTCAAACCTGTCAACGCCGGATTGGGCTATCAAAGCAGTCTGTGGTTCACTAGAGAAATGAACCAGTGTGTTTGCTTCAGACGTCGTATTTCACGTGACTAGTGACGTAACGATACAAGCTCCGAAACAGTGGTTCATTGCAAGGACTTTTCGAGTCTGAAGCAAGCATCGAAGCTTCGGTGTCAAACGTAACATCACTATCTGTGCTTTCTGCTGCCCAGGAATCATTCTCTAGATACTGTTTCTGTGATCGCTGACTGTTATAGAGACTGTTTTCTCCATCTTCCTGAGGACTGCAGTGCTATCTGCCAAGTTGTCCACTGCTCTGCTCTCCTCCTCAGCTCCGACTGCCAGTTGGTTGGGCGCTGTCCAGCGTACCCATTCAGGGTCTGTAGCCGCGGTCCAGCTTGGCTGGTGTATTCACCGCGGCATTCCCTTACGAAAATTAACCATGGTTTTACTACAGTTAAAACCAAAAAACCATGGTTACTGTAGTAAAACCATGGTAACCACAAAATAACCATGGTTTTGACAACCATGGTTTTCAAAAACCATAGTTATACCATGGTTAGTGTAGTAAAACCATGGTTTTGCTCATAGTAATCAATTCACCAAAAAACCATGGTTACTACACTTTTACCACAATAAAACCATGGTTAATTTTCGTAAGGGTTGGTTCATCTCACCCTGTCTCCCCTCAGAGGATCATTTACCCCGTCAGTAAGCAGTGGAACATTTTGTGGTGTTGTGGATTTAATTAACTGTTGTACTATACTCTCTCCCACCGTTCGTTTGTCTGGCCGGAGCCCGAACGTGTGTGGCTTGTCTCCCCAGTGTCTGTGTGTGCTCCTCGCCCCAGCCGTCTGCCTCGGAGTGGCCTTTGCGCCCAGACGTGCCATTGTCTGTTTACATTCATTCTGTTAAATAAACATTTTCTGTTATCCGCACTGGGATCCATTTGCCTGTTTTCCCCCACCCTAACAATGTGGCTATATAGACAAACACGCTGCGTCACCTTCCAGATATCTAATCTAAGACGTTCGCATTCAACACTTTTCAAAACTTATTTATATAAAATCTAATTTATAAATTAAAAAACAAAGTTTTAAGTTAAGACAATAATAAATATGTTTATCTTTATTGAAAGAAAAACGTAGAAAATGTTATTATGGGTATAGATGATGCAAATAAAGTGTGTGCAGTATACAAAAAATGCAAACAAATTATTTCTAAAAGTAGCAATATTTTAAAATGATAAAGGTGGTATTAAAGCAGCTTTATACACCTTTCTGCTTTGTTTGAATTGGCAAGCATTTTATTCGCCACTGTCAACACATTTTGTGATTGATTTACTGATTTATTACAGAAAATTGTTGTCAGAAGCAAAGCTATTGTACTAAGCATCTTTAAATGTATGTTTTAAAGTTAAAAATGTTGTAAAAAATATATTATTATTATTTTATATTAAGAATAACAATATGATACGCTAAAATGCAATATAAATGATTCTGCAATATAAATTATTCTCAACCACCACCAGTAAAGTTGAAACATTATTCTTTAGAAAAAAAAACACTGTTTAAACCCGTGGAGCGAACAAGAAAACATATGCTTACATGCTCATTCGGCATATGATATCTTTTTTATTTTGTTTTACAGTTTTAAAAGTGGCAAAAATGTTCTTAAAATCTAACGAATACTGGTTTTGTAAAATTTATATATCTGCAGATGACAGCAGATTTTATTCAGTTCACCTACTAAGAAATAGGAGAAGTGATGATTTGTCATTGATTGGGGCTAAAAGAATGACTGCCACACTCAAAATATACCAAACCAAATCACTTTATATTAAAATAAAGCAGCACACAATGTGCAAGCATGACCATATAACTTTATTTTGTATATAAATATATTATTGTTAATAGACGTCAAATATCAATTGATTTTTTAATATTTTTATTTAAAACTGTCACAGCAAACATCACGCAGGCTTCTACTACTTACAAACATGCACACGCGGGTGAGGGTTAATTAATCTGCCATTTTCTGAGGGTATCTGCGTGCGTGGGATCCGGGCAGGTCTGCTTTTTCTTCAGACCTTGACGCTTTGTGTTCGACTTTAAATGGTGTGGCGCTGACTGGTCGGCGTATGACATCAGAGTACCGCGAGAGCAAAGGTAAAGTCGGAATATTTGTAACATTTCGACTTGCTCTCGCGGTACTTTGATGTCTTCATTGCCGAACTGTCTGCGCAGCGCCACATAGAAACACCCTTTGACTCTTTACAGCAAAGTACCAGCAGCATGAGAAGTGGTGGCACGCAAAAGAAAGTGAAGGTACACAGTACGCTAAAATATAAAGTGTCTGTACTGCGAGCACTGGTTTAGTTATTTACATCGTGTGTTGCTCTGACAGCACTGTCGCAGACGTCATCAGCGTCTGAGCGCGCTCACGAGCTCTTTGATGCTGTTGCTGCTGCATTTTGCTATCGGAGGAATTAAAACGTGTAAGAAACACTCACAACATTTTCAAACCCCAGTACGGTAATGTGCAGTTAACCTCCTCTGTGTAGAAAATGTATGGTTTAAAATGTGACCGTCTCAACTTTATATTAATAGAGATTTCTAGATTCATCTTCTTGGTACAACGACAAAGTTCGCCAGAGTTCACGGGGTTCAAACATGTTTACATATGAGGTAAAATTTTATGCAATAATGTGTTCCTCTAAAAATTTTATCTACAATTTTTTTTAATCATTATTAAACATTAAAATCAATCACGTGGCTATAGCTTATGTCATTTTCGTTGTTAATATACTTTATGGATTTAAAATTACATTTTACATTTTTAATTGTGTCATTAATTTTATAGGATAATGCATTTTGCACAACAACTATGCAAAAAGTCATTTTAAACTTAAATAAATAAAACATGCTGTTTCAGATGTAAATATGATACCAATATGTCATTATTCCAATTGAATAGTATTTGATATGAAAGTTAGTCAACACTTTTATTTTGGAGGTTTTTGCATGAAAGCAGGGGTGTCCAGATTGTTAGAAATGTAAGTGCCATGGAAAGACTGAAAGCTCTATAATATTTCGTTTGATGTCTGTGTATGCACAAATTTCTGTGAGCTGTGCACACTGTTCCCCCTTTAAAAAAAATTGGTGCATGACGCCCCTGTACAGCGTATGTAGTAGGCCTAGATTTGCTTAAATTGCATTTTAACAAAGGAACTGCAAGGGTTGGAATTAAAACCCAACACGCTTGTGAAAACTGGAAAAAAACGGTTTTCTTTTGATTCCCTGAGAGGTGATCAATTAGCATTGGGGGTTGGCAAAGAATTGGCAGACCTGGGGGTGGGTGGTTTTTAATTTCTTGACTCTGTGTCACTGGTAGCTGCTAAAACTAGCAGCTCCATGTACAATTATTTACATTTTACAAAGATATTTTCTGAATTTGTAAGTAAAGTTAGCATTAAATATGTTTTACAAACAATTGGTTTACAAACTCTGGGATGTTTGTGATTATCATCATTCAGAAAAGTGGTGCTTGTGTTTAGACTTGTGTTTTACGTGATTAAATCAGGAAGATTACATTAGTTTCTTTTCAGTGTAGAAAAGTTTGTCATCAAAATGCAAAAATATAGTATATTTATAAACATCGCTAAAACAAAGAGTGAATTAAAATTTAAAAAGTAATAAAGTTAAAGCTGCTGATAATTTTGTTTACATTTACTAGTATTTTCTGAGTGAAAAATGTTTCCTTAATAGCCTAAATTCTACTCCAATTTATTTCAGTGTAGGTTTCTCATTTTTATCAGCTTTCTTTTGCTTTTCAAAGGGCTGTCTACCTTTGCTACCGCCAGTGCTTTAAGTGGGCCGGTAGGCGCCAGTACTCAGTACCGCCACTTCCGAAAATAGCTCTTGAGCGTACCAACACCTCTCTGTGCACCCAGAACGTGCTTTTAGCGTACCGGAATGCTCATTTGCACATCTGTTTAAATCAGAGGCTTAATTTAATCCTTTGGCTTCACTGCCGCTTTTCAAAGCGCCCTTCAGAATCAGAATCAGAATCAGAATGAGTTTTATTTGCCAGGTGTGCACAAGCACACAAGGAATTTGTTGTGATTTTCAGGAGCTCTTGGTACATACATACATATCAAGTGAGAACAGAAGGAACATTTTAAAAGTAAAACTAAAAAAGTAAGTAATAACAAATAAATAAAATAAAATAAATAATAATACCAATGTGGTATACATTTGGATCAGAAGACATAGAGATTTGTATTGTATATACAACAGGATGAATAGAAGATATATATATATATATATACACACACACACACACACACACACAGAATTTACTCTCAGCAGTAAAAGTGAATAATAAACAGGGGTAATTGCTATGTTTAACAGTTTAAGCTGGAGATAGCGTTGGGGAAAAAACTGTTCTTATGCCTACATGTTTTAGTGCAAAAAGATCTATAACGTCTGCCTTAGGGCAGTAGTGCAAAAAGGTTATGTCCGGGGTGAGTGGGGTCTGTGATGATGTTACCTGCCCGTTTCTTTACTCTGGCGTTGTACAAGTCCTGAAGGTTGGGCAGGTGTACACCAATAATCCTTTCAGCTGTCCTGACAATCCGTTGCAGTCTTCTAATATCTGATTTGCTGGCTGACCCAAACCAAACAGTTATAGAAGTGCACAGAACAGACTCAATAACAGCTGAGTAAAACTGTGTCAGCAGCGCCTGTGGCAAGTTGAACTTCCTCAGCTGACGAAGGAAGAACAGTCTCTGTTGAGCCTTTTTTTTTACAGTGGAGTCAATGTGATTGTCCCACTTCAGGCCCTGAGAGATGATGGTGCCCAGGAACCTAAATGACTCCACTGCCTCCACAGTGCTGTTCATGATGCTGAGTGGGGAGAGTGCAGGGGGGTTTCTCCTAAAGTCCACTATCATCTCTACTGTTTTGAGCGTGTTCAGCTCCAGATTGTTAAGACTGCACCAAACAGCCAGCTGTTCAACCTCCAGTCTATAAGCAGACTCGTCTCCGTCCCGGATGAGACCGATGACTGTGGTGTCGTCTGCAAACTTCAGGAGCTTGACAGAGGGGTGTTTAGAGGTGCAGTCATTTGTGTATAGGGAGAAGAGCAGTGGGGAGAGAACACAGCCCTGAGGAGATCCAGTGCTGATGGTGAGGGTCCTAGATGTGAGTTTTCCCAGCCTCACTAGCTGCTGCCTGTCTGTCAGGAAGCTGGTAATCCACTGACAGGTGGTACAGAGAGGGGTACAGAGAGCTGGGTCAGTTTATTCAGGAGGGTATCCGGGATAATAGTGTTAAAGGCCGAACTGAAGTCCACAAACAGGATCCGTGCATATGTCCCTGGTTTGTCCAGATGTTGTAGGATATAATGCAGACCCATATTGACTGCATCATCCACAGACCTGTTTGCTCAATAAGCAAACTGCAGGGAGTCCAGGAGGGGTCCAGTGATGTCCTTCGGGTAGGCCAGCACCAGTCTCTCAAATGACTTCATAACCACAGATGTCAGAGCAACAGGTCTGTAGTCATTTAGTCCAGTGATTTTTGGTTTCTTGGGTACAGGGATGATGGTGGAGCGTTTGAAGCAGGAGGGGACTTCACACAGCTCCAGTGATCTGGCCAGCACAGAGACAGGCTGGTGAAACAGCATCTGGGCCTTTGGCTTTTCTTGTCTTCTGTTTCCTGAAGACACTGCATACATCCCTCTCACTGATCTGAAGTGCAGGCTGAGGTGCAGGAGGGGGGAGGAAGGGGAGGGGGGGTGTTGATGGCTGTGTGTTGAGATGGCCAGAGCGGGTGTGGGGTGTCAGACCAGGCTTTTCAAACCTGCAGTAAAATGTATTCAGCTCATTGGCCAAATGTTGGTTTTCTACAGTGTTGGGAGATGGGGTCTTGTAGCTGGTGATGGTTTTCAAGCCTTTCCAAACTGATGCTGGGTCAGTGGCCAAAAGTTGGTGTTCTAGCTTTTTAGCATAGTTTCTCTTTGCTTTACTGATCTCCTTATTCAGTGTGTACTTGGCCTGTTTGTACAAGGCTTTGTCCCCGTTCCTGTAGGCATCCTCTTTGGCCTGGCGAAGCTGTCTGAGTTTAGCAGTAAACCAAGGTTTGTCGTTGTTATATGATAAATAAGTCCTGGTGGGAACACACATATCCTCACAGAAACTGATGTAGGACGTCACAATGTCGGTGAGCTCGTCCAGATCAGTGGCTGCAGCCTCAAAAACACTCCAATCAGTGCAGTCGAAACAGGCTTGTAAAGTCCGCTCTGTTTCGGTGGTCCATTTCTTTACAGTTCTTACCACAGGCTTAGCAGATTTGAGTTTCTGCTTGTAGGCTGGTAGAAGATGAACCAAACAGTGATCAGAGAGTCCCAAAGCCGCTCTGGGGACAGAGTGGTATGCACCCTTTAAAAGAGGTGTAGCAATGATCCAGTATGTTACTGTCCCTTGTGGGGCTTGTGATGTGTTGTCTGTAATTAGGCAGTTCACGGGTGAGATTAGCTTTATTACAATCACCGAGAATGATAATGAAAGTGTTTGGGTAACGCTGCTCTGTGTGTGTGATCTGATCAGCCAGCTGTTCTAGCGCCACGCTTATACGCAAGCGTCAGGAGGAATGTAAACACTCACCAGAATAAACGAGGAAAACTCCCGCGGTGAAAAAAAGGCTTACAGTTAATGAAGAGAGCCTCCAAATTAGGGCAGCACATCTCCTTTAACACTGTCACATTTGTGCACCAGCCTTCGTTGATATAAAAACATAATCCACCGCCTCTCGTTTTCCCAGACGACTCTATGACGCGATCCGCTTCACAATGCACGCTTCCTAATTCGTCCCACCGAGAGCAGAGACTACATTACCCATACACCTTTGAGTTTTACAAGTTAAAAGCGCATGCATAGCTTTTGCTGCTGTCAGTAGGCTTGTTCGACTTCATGCGGCGCCGCAAGAATCGACAGCCGGATGACGTCACAGTATCGCGAGAGCGAGGCGAAATATAATTTCTTGAATTATTCTCGCGGTACTCTGACATCATCCGGCTGTCGGTTCTTGCGGCGCCGCATGAAGTCGAACAAGCATAGTGTTAACAACGTGGTTTGGAGAGGTGTGTGAAACGCGCAACCATAGCTGCTCGGTTAAAATTAAAATACAATGAACACTTAATATGCCCTCCTGGTTTTAGACTCTGAGGAGTAAAAGAATCAGAGGACTCGCTGGCTGACATCCCACCAAGCCAGAATGATATCGCTGCAGGTCAGACGCAAGCTTATCCAATACCCTTATGTAGGTACGTGACAATCTCCGCTGTCGCGGCTTGGTTCCCCTCGACGCAACTTCGGATTTCCTCAGACGATGTGCAGTGTAAAAACATTACGGAAATTGTATTATACATACTTGCTAAACTACAAGTGAACGAAATTTCAATTAATTTGAACGACGCGCACAGGAGTTTTACCTCCCGCAAAATGGAAAACAATGGGACAAAATAAAATGATGACTTTCGAGTTTCAAATGGACAATATTTTGTTATTCTTGAACCCATAGACATGGTCTTGGTGTCCAGAGAGTCTCTTTGTCCGACAGCTACAATATTTTATAAAAAAATAAATTACATCATTATGGAGAAATGAGTGCTTGCAGAATATATATATATATATATATATATATATATATATATATATATATATATATATATATATATATATATATGACGAATGCTTATCAGTACATTATTTTTTTGTTTCTTCAACTTTAAAGATGAATATTTTCCTTTAGAGATGGGCAATTTTCAGCAATAGCACATTATATTCAAAATTTTGAGCTCATAAAAAAGAATTTTCGCTAATTTAAATGACTTTTTTATGTTTTTATGCACGTTTAGTTTTGGTGCAATTCCACCAAAAGCTTATAATAAGGAAATACACACAACACGCTTAACTTATATTTTCTATATGTTAAAAATGTTGTAAAAAAATACGTATTCTTATACAATAAGAATAACAATATGATACATTTATATTGCGCTCAAAATTATTTAGATATGGAAAGAGGAATTCTTCTCAACTACCACCAATAAAGTTTTTAAATTCTTCTTTAGAAAAACAGCATTTAAACCCACGTGGACAGAACAAGAAAAAGTATGCTTACATACAGTCTGTGTATGTGTGATGTAGCAGACAAAGCTAATGATAAATAAATACACAAGAGTTTGGTAAGTCCTTTATTTTTGTGGTTTTGCTTTAGAGGCAGTTACATGGAAGGTGCACATTCCATGCTAACTGCTAGCATCATAATCATACAATGTAGAGGTAATCTGTCAAACATGTTTGTGTGTTAATGTAAATGTTTCTATGTCTTACCGGTGCTGCAAAGGCCTAAAAAGGAGTGGCCGGCGAACAGGAAGCCAGTTTTATATCATCCTGAAGGGGAGGAGATACCAAATTAAGCATGCATGGAGTATAATATGTTGTGTGTTTATGTTTTGGTGATTTAATAACGTATAATGCTTAAAGTTCCATGTAAACCTTGTATTGGGGTGACTTGTAAAATGGAAAAATCTGTGATGTGTAAAATATAGTTCTTTAACAAATGGAGTGTTATGGTCCGTTTGAATGTGAAGGGCGGGAACCAAGAGTATAAAAGAACAAAGGAAATGGTGAAGAAGGGGGGGGGGGTGTTTGTTGGAACAGTAGCCAACTATTTGTTTAAACCCTTTGTTGTGGTTAAATATGTGTTGAGTTTTTTTTTTTTTTTTTTTGAAGTTTTCTTTGTTTTATTATTTTGCTTTGTTTGTTTAATTTTGGTTTTTCAAGTGATATATCACCTTGGCACCTAAATAAAAGTTTTTTTTCCCTTGGACTATTTGGTAGTGATGGCCAAACGGGGCTTTCTGAACCACTGAGGCTTTCCAGCCCATTGGTTCGCCAAAATGTTCATTTACCCGAAGCCTCATGAAACAATGTGCTTTCTAGTGACACCTGCTGTGCAAAGCAATAAATCGCACACAAATCTATTCATTTTGAGCAACCAAATTGTCATGGTGTGGGCTTTTGAATAAAGTATATTAAATAAATTATTTTACTCTGCTTGTGTTAACCTATGTACACACAACTCACACATACACAACTTTGTGTTCAACTATTCAGTAGTTCTTTGGGTTAGTGATAACAGTGAATGCACCAAATGAGTGTAAAGACATTATTGTGAGTGCACTGCAGTGCTGACTGGGAATGCAATAGTAGAGTGCTTATGGGACTGGGAGTGCAATAATGTAGTGCTTATTGAACTGGGGGTGCAATAGTGCAGTACTTATGGGACTGGAAATGTGGAACAGCAAACTGCAACACGGAAAAGTGTTGTTAGAAAACACCCTTTCACAAAGCACCAATGAGGCTGGACAACATAAGAAGGTCAGTGCCAGCTTATATAAATTGGAGCTTCTGTTTGTTCCAATATCCCAATGGATCCTCAGTCCTTCTAGGCTATCCCTAATACAGTCTAGTCTTATAATAATAATAATAATAATAACAGCAATATATATATATATATATATATATATATATATATATATATATATATATAATAAAACTACTACTAATATAGGCTATATATATATAATCATAAACATAATAATATAATTACGTATTAGAACTATATGCTAATTTACTCTATTGATTTACTGAACTAGGCTATGTATAATTTACTCTAATAATCTACTAAACTGTAATATAATATATAATACAGGCTATGATATATAATGATAACTATACTACAAACTCACTACAACCTCGCCACTACTCGTTACTACAACCATCACTTCAACATCAATGCAAACGTACTGCAAAACCCCACAAGAGGCGCGAGTTTCGAACCAGTTTTATCCGTAAGCGATACTCATAATGAAGCAATGACGTATTCAACAGAAAACGAGGCCTCGTTTGTCATCGTCACGTGATTTTCACGGAAACGATACAAGCCTCGAATCGGGGCTTCATCTGGAACACCCCTTTTTGCTCGACACAAGCTCCGGAGCCTCGCTTCAGATGTCCCATCACTACTATTTGGAGTTTTTGCCTTTTTTGCTGTCAGGCAGCCACTGCATTGACCATCTTACCACAAATGGTGTCAGAAGTGGGATATGAAGTCTTTATGGAGTGACTGACAGTACAAGAGGAAAACTTCAAACCTCAAGATGGCTGCAAGAGAATATGGATGTCCCCAAAGAGTTACCCCAGCCCATCCTGTTCTGTTTTCTGAAGGAGAGGAAGACACTGTTGAAGCTCAAGCAGGTAAATTGGAGGCTGTGATAGCAGAGGAAGCTTTGACGGACTCAGTTCATAGGATAAACATGCAGTATCCTTAGACTGAAGTTGAGGTGAGACCCAAGAGCGATAAAATGAGTACACCCCGAGGGGAAGCCGAAGGTATTGTGGTGGACCAAGAGTTTTTTCTTGAAATGAGGAGGTTCATGAAGCAACAACAAAGAAATGAAAAGTTGTTGTTTGATGAATTGAATGGATTAAAGGCTACTATTTTACAGAAACCCAGGGCAGGGTGGGACTCAGTCGATCAGATAAGCCAACAAACTCATTACCCGTTACCTACACCTAGAACACTTCCGCAAGCACCAGCAGGAAGAGCTTCGTTTTCAGAACCTTATGCAATTCAACCTGGGGACAATCTGCCAGGTATGTCTACACCAGAGGTCCCCAACCACCGGGTCGCGACCCAGTACTGGGTCGTGGACAAGTTGCCACCGGGTCGCAAGAACGTCCCGAAAAAAATGTGTATAATAGCCACGTAATAGCTTAATCGGGTATTTTGTACGGTAAGAGCCGACTTCAAATAACATCAATCATTTCCACTTTTGAACAGAGCCGCGCTCTCTCTCTCTTTTTCTCCGCCTCTCTCTCTCTACCAGCGCATCAGCGATCACATTGCTGTCATTAGAGTTTGAGCATACAGTACTTCTAAAACACAATCGATCAAAGAATTGCGGAAGTATGACTTTATGAATCATTTGCCAAATGTACCTCGCAATGATGTACATATGCGGAGACGTTCAAATGTGTGACAGCGCAAATGACTGAAAAGTAATTATTTTATTCTTCTTTAAAACAACTTCAAAATTATGCATCGATCGTAGCACCATGATCAAAATAAACTATAAGGCTAATAATATTTTAACGGCTACACTTTTAGCGTAGGTTTGAAAGGAACCTACTTGTCAATCATCATTAATCATGGTAAACGTGAGTCTCCGTGCCCAGCCGCAATTCTTCTGGCATCTCTCCTCCTTCACTGCATTTTTCTTCTCTTCTGTTACTTGGAATTGGGTCTCGAGCCCGACCAAGATTCGAGCTGCCTTCGAGAACAGCAAGCCAAGTTCGTTTAGGTTCCTTTAACTCTTTCACCGCCAGCGTTTTTAAAAAAAGTTGCCAGCCAGCGCCAGCGTTTTTCATGATTTTCACCAAAGTTTAATGCCTTCCAGAAAATGTTCTTCTTTAAATATATAAACATACTATATACCAAATGAAAGAACTGACCCTCTGCTTTCAAACAAAAAAAACCGTTTCATCCTACCTTTAGTGGTTCTTTTGCAATCAGCTTTTGAATATGGGTAGGTTTTTGCAAAAACACCATATTTTGAGCAAAAAGCAGAGATAATTCCATTTTTATGACGGACTTTTCATATAGATCTCATTCAGAGCGATCTTTAAAACAGACACGGACATGCAGCAGCTTGCCATAGGGCAATACTTCCGGTTTTAAAAAGTTGCGGAAGGGCGCCACCTGGTGGATAATAGCGGTATTGCGGAAAGACGGAAAATCTCGTCATTGGCGGGGAAGCGTTTTCTCTTAATTGACGAGATATCTCGTCAATGGCGGGGAAAGAGTTAATTATTAAGACTGAATGGGCAGGCAAACTAGTAAAAACTAAATTTGCTAGTAAAAAACCAAAATATGGTTTTACACGTCTATAGAAAATATACTATAGCCTAATTAAAGCAATTATTAATTTTCCTCATGCATGGTTGTTATCTTTACTTCCGTTTAAAAGGTAAATTTCGAAAAGGAGGATTTTCAGCACGTTTGAACAGCAACTCAGCGACCCCAACCCCCCCCCCCCCCCCAATCTCACCCCCAGTCCGCGAATTTTTTTTAAAGCTGAAACAGGTCCGTGGTGAAAAAGAGGTTGGGGACCCCTGGTCTACACCACCGATAGTGCATTATAGATGTTATCATGAACCTCAAATTCCTGATTTTGTGGAAGGAGAGGATGTGGAGAGCTTCTTTGTGCGGTTCGAACGCATTGCTAGAACGTGGGGATGGCAAATCGACGAGTGGGCACCTCGAGTGGTAACTTTGTTGACTGGCAAAGCTCTGAAGGCCTATTCAGGCATGGATGAACAACGATCAGGATCTTATGCGGATATCAAAGCTGCAGTGCTGGCCAAGTACAACGTGACGGAGGAGACGTATCGCCTGCGTTTAGGAGTTTGACCGTACCAACGGGAGAAAGTGTAAGAGAGACCTACAACCACATCAAGGGCTTGTATCAGAGGTGGATGCATCCGGAGATGAAGAGCAAGGAACAGCTGGGAGAAACGATCATATTGGAACAGTATCTAAGAGTGTTGCATCCCGACGTAAGAGTATGGGTCAAAGAAAACCAACCATTGACTGGTAAAGAGGCTGCAAGGTTGGCTGAGAGATTCATGGCTGCACATTGAGATACACCACGAACCAACAAAGGTACTGTGACTGTGGGCAAGGGTAAATTTGAGGAGCCTATTGATAAGACTATGGGTGTGTCTGGGAAACATTCTAATACAACTTTGATTTGTTTTTATTGTCAACAACCCGGACATAAGGCTTCCCTTTGTCCCCTTAAAAAACCCAAAGTGACTAATATGTGTTATGTTCCCAGGAATGAGTGCTTAGATGAATCATCAACACCTACCGAGAAACATAGCCACCTTATAATGGTAACTGTAAATGGTCGGCCGGCTCAGGCTTTGGTCGACACAGGTAGTACACAAACCTTGGTGAAATCTGACTTACTTAACTGTGAAGTGTTGAACTATGCTGATACTGTGTGTTTGGGATGTGTACATGGGGATGAACAAACCTATCCAACCGCTGAAGTCTCTGTTGTTATAGAAGAACAGGCATACCTGTTAAGGGTGGGGGTGGTTGAGAAACTACCATTTGATGTGGTTTTAGGGGAAGATTTACCCTCTTTAACTGATTTGGTGAAGTCAGCATCCAAAATGTGTACAGTAGTTACAAGGTCCCAGACTAAAGGGTTGCAACCCCTTCCCAATGCTGATGCTGAATTATTTTCTGATGCAGGGAAGGATAGAAAGAGTAAAAGACAGAGACGCCAAGAAAAGTATAGGGGGAAGGTACAAGAGAGTTTACCACATTTTGCTGACCCTGGGTCAGAGTTGATTGACAGCCATTGGCAGGTTCCTTATAATTTTAGGGAGTTACAAAAAGGAGATTCTACTTTACAACCCTTCTTTGACAAAGTGTGTGAAGTGGATGGTAAATCAGTTGAGGTACCAAAGTTTGGAGGGGACCGGTACATTTTAAAGAACAACCTTTTGTACCTGGCAGACCTAGAGAGTCCTAGATTAGTGGTACCCAAAGTACTGCATCAAATGATTTTACATTTGGGACATACCATCCCTTGGTCAGGGCATTTAGGCCAACAGAAAACATACAATCGAATCAGTCAACGATTTTATTGGCCAAAAATGTACCATGATGTGCAAGAATATTGTAAAACTTGTTCTGAATGTCAAATGGTAGCACCTGTTCGGAAAGCTGATAGAAGTTATCTGCAACCTTTGCCCATTATTGGTACTCCATTTGATCGTATAGGAATGGATGTAATAGGTCCCTTGGTAAAGAGTAGCGCAGGTCACCGATTTGCATTGGTGATCTGTGATTACGCTACCCGATATCCAGAGGTCTACCCCTTGCGTTCAGTCCAAGTTAAACACATAGTGAGATGTCTGGTTGATTTGATTTCACGGGTTGGAGTTCCATCTGAAATTATCACTGATCAGGGAACAAACTTTATGGCTAACGTGATGAAGCTGTTGTATAAACATCTAGGTATTAAGGGGATCAGAACAACACCATTTCACCCTCAAACCGATGGACTTGTAGAACGGTTTAATGCAACCTTGAAGAACATGCTTAAGAAGTTTATTGATGAGTCTGGGAGGGATTGGGATAAATGGATTCCTTTTCTTCTGTTCGCATATAGAGAGGTCCCTCAGTGTTCAACCGGGTTTTCACCTTTTGAACTTTTGTTTGGCAGGCAAGTTCTTGGCCCCCTGGACGTGCTCAAAGAAGGGTGGATCGCAGAGGAACCAGCCCAGTGCAGTATTGCATCATATATCTTACAGATGCGGGACAAGTTTGAGCGATTTTTGTGTGAGGATATCAGTGAACTATCGCAGATGTTCAGAGCCTTGCCTACTGTCTGGGTTTTAAACTTTTGCATTTTGTATGAACATCCGGTTTGTGATGTCACGCTGAACAGATCGTGCATCGTAGCTCCGTCGAGTTCATCATCTAAAAGCTTTTTTTTACCATCTTATTCCTATTTATATAATATAACTTATTAGTTTTACATAGGAATACTTTACCGTGACGATAATTGAGCAGTACTACCACGTGAAACTATTTATCACTAATAAACACCCAGTGTTAGCATATAGCCCGCTAGCATCCACACGGTGGAGGCTAAAGCTAGCATTTTCCGATCTAATGGCGGATTCATCTGATATATGCTTTTCTGACCTATCCTCACCTGAGCGGGAAGCTGTGGAGGAGTTGTTTCCCGGTTTTAGCAGATCCAAGGCGAAGTACAGCGCCCACTTCACCCTGCCTTCCGACGTCCACAAGCGAGCAACAAACATGCATTCCACGCGATGCAGCTTCACGGACCGTGAACGACATGAAAGCGATCGGGAAGCTGTGGAGGAACCGCTGCCCGGCCTTCGCAGATTCGGCAAGCCAAACATCACCCTGGCCCCAGACGTTCGCAGGCGACCGAGGCGTGTCACAACCGAACACCCCACGCGATGCAGCTCCGGGGACCGCGTTCGGGTAAACGAAGACGCCATCGCCCAGCATGAAAGCGGTAAGACTCCGCTTGTTATTGTAACATGTACTACTTGCTACATGTATAGTTTAGCTTCTGCTGTTAGCATAGAGGGGTTTACATGCACTAAGTGTATTGAAGTATTAAGGTTAACTGAGAAGGTTGCTGAACTAGAATCGCGCATCCGAACGCTAGTTGAGGATAGCAAAACCGCTAATGTTACTGTCGCAAATAATCTATCGAGCGAAAAGTCTAATGGCTCGGTTCCGACATCAGATGCTAATATAAATATTACAAATACTGTATCGAGCGCGCATAGTGTTTATCAAAATACACATGGCTCGGTTCTGTCATCAGAGTCAAGTCGGCGGTCAAACTGGGTGACTGTTAGGCGGCATAGTCATATAAGGCGTCCTTCTAAGACCCATAACGTAACGACAATTTCTAACAGATTCGATCCCCTAAGGAGTATACCAGCTGAAACACCTTTTAAAAGTGCCCTGGTCATTGGAGATTCTATACTCAGGAACACTAACATTGAGGCACCAAACACCATAGTCGACTGTATACCGGGAGCCAGAACGTCTGACATTAGATCCAAACTTAAAGTGCTGGCTAATGCTAAGCGGAAGTTTTCTAAGATTGTTATTCACGCCGGCACGAATGACACTAGGCTCCGCCAGTCGGAAATCACCAAAGATAATATTAAGGAGATGTGTGAAATTGCAAAAACAATGTCAGACAATGTAATATGCTCTGGTCCCCTCCCCGCCTACCGGGGAGATGAAACACATAGTAGATTAGTGTCTCTCAATGGATGGATGTCAAAGTGGTGCCCTCAGCATAACGTAGGGTTTATAGACAATTGGAAGCATTTCTGGGGAAGACCATTTCTCTTAACCCGAGATGGCCTTCATCCGTCATCGGAAGGAAGTGCTATACTCACTAAAAATCTGATCAATAGTCTTAATTCTGATCAGTGTTGGGTGTAACTAGTTACAAAGTAACTAGTTACTGTAATAATATTACTTTTTTCAGTAACTAGTAGTGTAAGGCATTACCCGTCTGAAAATGGTAATATTATTACAGTTTTCCCAAGCTAGTTACTTAAGTTACATTCGCCAGTAGCACCTTCATCACACAAGGCACAAAACACAGAGAACAAAAGGGAAGGAGGGTGTGAATGGAACAGTGATTGGTCTAAGTTTGGCACGAGGTATCATTTACCATCACCGCTTGGTTGACACCCGGCAGCCAGCAGCACAGAGCGGCAGCGGCACACTCAAGACAGATCGGGTAAATGGAAGCATCAACAACGGCAAGCTCTTCTTCAGAGGAAGGTTCCCAGCAACAGAAAGCTAGTTTCGACGGGTGGAGATTCAGTCATATTTTATTATGTTCAACGGAAGGAAAATAACTTGACGGTGAAGTGCACACTCTTTAATGTTTCTCCAAACGCTGTGCCCCACGTCCAGTAGCGGGTAAGGAAGCCAGCATTTTCTTGGCCGTGGCTTGCCCAAATAAACATTCTTGTCCAGAAAAAAAATGTAACTGGTAATATAACTAGTAATATAACTAGTTACTTTCTCCAGGGAGTAATAAAGTAAAGTAAGGCATTACTATTTTTGAGAGTAATATGTAATACGTAATATATTACTTTTTTGAGTAACTAGCCCCAACACTGATTCTGATATAGTCTGACTATCCAGGGCCCAGGTCAGGAAACAGACGGATCGGCTTAACCGTCCATCTGTTAGCTGCCGTGATATGTCAAGACCACTTATATCCCAGCACTTCGAGTCAATCTTACCGAAATATCAGCACATTTCAACTGTATCTGTTCCCCGAACAAATAAATACAGGGCACCGCTTGTTACATCTGGTACAAATCTGATTCAAATAAAATTAGAAAACAATACATTAACAGATGAATCTCGAATCTTAAAATTCGGCCTTCTTAACATTAGATCGCTTACCAATAAAGAACCTATTGTCAATGAAATAATTACAGACCAAAACTTAGATGTACTCTGTTTAACAGAAACCTGGCTTAAAGCAGACGACTACATTAGTTTAAATGAATCCACCCCACAAGACTATTATTATAAACACGAACCTCGATTAAAGGGGAGAGGGGGTGGTGCAGCTACAATATACAACACAATGTTTAAAGTAAACCAAAAATCTGAGCTAAAATTTAAATCATTTGAAGTAATGTTGTTAAATATGTAAATAACTGATCGTAACCACAAACAGCTTTCTTTTGCTTTAGCGACAATCTATAGACCACCGGGCCACCATGCAGATTTCCTTAATGAAATAGCAGATTTCCTATCTGAGCTTGTAGTCACTGTAGATAAAGCTCTTATTGTTGGTGATTTTAATGTCCATGTGGACAACCCAAAAGACGCATTAGGACGTGCGTTTATAGATGTTCTAAATTCTCTCAATATTAGACAAAACGTGACAGGGCCAACGCATACTCATAATCACACATTAGACTTAATTCTGTCACTCGGACTCAATATTAATGACGTCGAAATATCACCTCAGAGTGATGCAGTTTCTGACCATTACCTTGTGTCATACACTGTACTTCTAGATAGGATCACTCAATCTACAACATGCTACCGACTAGCCAAAACAATAATTTCCACCACTAAAGATAGCTTTATTAGCACTCTTCCAGACCTGTCCCAAATGAAACATGTAGCAGATAACTGTGACGATCTAGATATTGAAATAGAAAACCTAAACAATGTCTGTTCTAACACATTGGATGCCGTTGCTCCCATTCGAAAAAAGAGATTCAAAGAAAAACCGCCAGCTCCATGGTATGACCATCACACAGCAGCCCTTAAAAAGGCAGCTAGAAAAATGGAAAGAAATTATAGAAGCACAAAGTTAGAAGTATGGCGCGCAGCATGGAAACAGAGTGTTAAACACTACAGACAGGCTATTAAAACCGCCAGATCTACATATCTTAGCAAGCTTATAAATGAGAATCATAATAACCCTCGTTTCCTCTTTAGCACAGTTGCGAAACTGACTAGAAACAAAGAACAAACAGAAACCAATAGTAAACTTCAACACCATAGTAACGACTTCATGAACTTCTTTTCTAACAAAATTTCGGCTATTAGGGAAAACATCGTAGCTACCCAGGCAGCCACCACTCTACCCATTAGTTCACTTAACACTAGACTACCATACGAACATCTTGATTCATTTAAACCTACTACAATCGATGAGCTCTCTAAACTAGTCACATCATCCAAATCATCGTCCTGTATATTAGACCCCGTTCCCACAAAACTACTTAAAGAAGTATTCCCTGTAGTGTCAACCCCGGTTCTAAATATCTTTAACTCATCGCTAGAAATAGGATACGTTCCAACAGCTTTCAAACTAGCAGTTATTAAACCGCTAATTAAAAAACCACAGCTTGACCAAGGAGAACTTAATAACTTTAGACCAATCTCAAATCTCCTTTTTCTTTTGAAAATATTAGAAAAGGTAGTGGCAAGCCAGTTACGCACATTCTTGACAAATAATAGTACATATGAAAAGTTCCAATCAGGATTCAGGCCCCACCATAGCACAGAGACAGCATTGCTTAGAGTTACAAATGACCTCCTATTAACATCCGATCGTGGTGAAATCTCAATTCTTATATTACTAGACCTTAGTGCAGCATTTGACACAATAGACCACAGAATCCTACTCAATAGACTAGAAAACTATGTTGGTATCAGTGGTCAGGCGCTAGCCTGGTTTAGGTCATATCTAACCAATCGCTATCACTTTGTTTATGTAAATGAGGAAGAGTCATATCACTCCCTGGTTAAATACGGTGTACCGCAGGGATCAGTTTTAGGTCCTATCCTGTTCTCGTTATACATGTTACCCCTAGGAGACATTATCAGGAAACATAACATAAGTTTTCACTGCTATGCGGATGATACCCAGCTTTACATCTCCTCGCATCCCAGCGAAACACACACGTTTTCTAAGCTAAAAGACTGCATTAGCGATGTTAGTGACTGGATGGCACATAACTTTCTTAAGCTTAACTCCAATAAGACAGAGGTACTTATTATTGAACCAAATCGCTACAAACATAATATGTCAGATTACAAATTGCACATAGATGGCTGTACTGTGGTGCCATCTTCCACGGTTAGGAACTTAGGTGTGATGTTCGACAGCAACTTATCCTTTGATAGTCATATCGCCAACGTCTGCCGCACAGCATTCTTCCATCTTAGAAATATCTCAAAAATACGCCATATACTGTCTACATCTGACGCAGAGAAGCTTATTCATGCTTTTATGACCTCTAGAATAGACTATTGTAACTCGCTACTCGGGGGATGCCATTCAAATCAGGTCAACAAGCTTCAGCTAGTTCAAAACGCTTCTGCAAGGGTACTTACTCGATCTAAGAAGTATGACCACATAAGCCCAATTCTGGCATCTTTACACTGGCTACCAGTTAAATATCGCATCCAATTTAAAATATCACTAATCACCTACAAAGCTTTAAATGGCTTAGCACCCTCATATCTTAGAGAATTACTATCAGAATACAATCCATCACGCACACTACGGTCGCAAAATTCTGGCCTATTGATTATCCCTAGACTATCAAAAGTGTCTAAAAGTGGAAGATCCTTTTCCTACTTAGCCCCTAAGCTCTGGAATGATTTACCAACCGATGTCCGAGAATCAGACACAGTCGATCATTTTAAATCTAGACTTAAAACTTTTCTCTTCAACAAAGCATTCGCATAATTTGTCTAGTAAAGGTTCTTAACTCGCAATAGTTATTTTCACGGAACAAAGCACTCACGGTCATAACACAGACCAACCAAATAAATAAATAAAAACCTTTTCTGCATGAACACTTAAAATGAATTGCATTAAATAGTTTGCCACCGTTTGCCACTGAACCTGCATTAACGACGACAGTGGGGCTTCCGGCCTTAGTCAAACGGTTTGGCACATATGGTCGGGTTGCGATTTTGGTGCTTTCGTGTGTCTTGTGAATAGTATGCCATACAGACCCGTTTGCCACTGAACCTGCATTAACGACGACAGTGGGGCCTCCAGCCTTAGTCAAACGGGTTGGTATGTATGGTCGGGTTGCGTTTTTCGCGCTTTCATGTGTCTTGTGAATAGTATGCCATACATACCCGTTTGCCACTGAACCTGCATTAACGACGACAGTGGGGCCTCCAGCCTTAGTCAAACGGGTTGGCACGTATGGTCGGGTTGCGATTCTGGCGCTATCGTAAGTCTTATGAATAGTATGCCATACAGACCCGTTTGCCACTGAACCTGCATTAACGACGACAGTGGGGCCTCCAGCCTTAGTCAAACGGGTTGGTATGTATGGTCGGGTTGCGTTTTTCACGCTTTCGTGTGTCTTGTGAATAGTATGCCATACAGACCCGTTTGCCAGTGAACCTGCATTAACGACGACAGTGGGGCCTCCAGCCTTAGTCAAACGGGTTGGCACGTATGGTCGGGTTGCGATTTTGGCGCTATCGTAAGTCTTATGAATAGTATGCCATACAGACCCGTTTGCCACTGAACCTGCATTAACGACGACAGTGGGGCTTCCGGTCTTAGTCAAACGGGTTAACACGTATGGTCGGGTTGCGATGTTTTTGGCGTTTTCTCCTGGTCCTGTAAATGGTATACAATATAGCCTGTTTGCCACTGAACCTGCATTAACGACGACAGTGGGGCTTTAGGCCTTAGTCAAACGGGTCGTCAGGTTTCATTTTCTCTTAAAGATCGGAAGGTGACCCTTATTTACCATATATACCCTCGCATTGGGCCCCCAATTTGCTAAATCCTCAACTGTGGATAACATAATTATGCCGCAATATTTAGTCTGTCTGGAACTAAGCTGAGTTAAACCACATCACTGTGTGACACTTCAATACATATGAACGGCCGCTACGCTAATACGATTTTGTTTTTCTCTCCCTGTCTCGTCCTCGACCCGAGACAAACAGACCCAGTCCCGGTAGATGTGAAAGTCGGCACACCTCTGATCTACTGGCTGTCCTTCAACGTTATGCCCAGCTGATACCTGACCAACGATCACCGGCAGAACCGCTTAATCTCCGCTAAATCTCCATTTCCGTTCTCCCAAGGGTTTTTCCCTCCTAGGACTTATTTTTCCTCGGATAAAAGCCCGGGGTTTTTTTTTCTCCTAGGGGGTTTTTCACCCCGGGGAGGCAGCCTTTTTGGGCTTTACCTAGCTTCCTCTTCTATACGTTGCTTTAGTAATACGTGCAATTATAATATTGAGTCATAGCCGCAGCAAATTTAACTGCTCATGCTATAATGTATTTTGTTGTGCTATCTGTCGTTTTCTGTGCTTTTCACTGCTTCTATTTATGTAAAGCTGCTTTGAAACAATTGACTTTTGTGAAAAGCGCTATATAAATAAAATTGAATTGAATTGAATTGAACAAGTTGGAGAACTTCAGGGATCTGGCTAAAGAAAATCTAGCAGCTGCTCAACAAAGACAAAAGGTCTGGTACAGGGAAAACCTGCAAGGGACATGGAATTCAAACCGGGACAGAAAGTTCTGCTACTACTACCATCAGGTACCAGCAAGTTGTTGGCCAAATGGCAGGGTCCATATGTTGTCACCAGAAAATTGGGTCCAGTAACCTATGAGATTTTGTGTCCCGAAAGAAAACCGCCTAAACAGGTTCTGCATGCTAATCTTCTGAGAGAATTTAGGGAGAAGGTGTCTGATCTCAAAGACACTAAGCATGGCAAAGACCAAGTGATGATGGTGAGGGCCATAGTAGAGGAAGAGGACGAACCGGATATGGAACCAGCACGATCAATACAGACTGCCTCAGAATGTTATTCACATTTGAATAACCAACAACAACAGCAGTTAACTGAGGTACTTCAAACTTTTCCCTCTCTTTTCCAGGAAAGACCGGGTCGGACTGAGGTCCTTACACACAATATCATCCTGAAAGACACTACTCCTATACGACAGAAACCCTATCGAGTCCCAGAGAAGATGGTCGAACAGTTAAAGACTGAGATTGCGACCATGTTGGAAATGGGGATTATAGAACTATCGACAAGTGAGTGGTCAAGTCCCATACTACTGGTCCCTAAAAAGGATGGTGGAATTAGGTTTTGCACTGACTTTAGAAAACTAAATAGTGTATCATGCTTTGATTCATATCCAATGCCTCGTATTGATGAGTTAATTGAGAGACTGGGTAACGCATCCTTTATGACTACATTAGATCTGTGTAAAGGTTATTGGCAAGTGCCCCTTAACCCATCTTGTAAGCCCTACACTGCCTTTCGAGCCCCCTCAGGACTATATCATTATACGGTTATGCCCTTTGGATTACATGGAGCACCAGCCACTTTCCAAAGACTGATGGATAGTGTACTTGCTGGATGTGACCAGTATGCAGCTGCATACCTTGATGATGTCGTGATATACAGTGGGTCCTGGCAAGAACATCTACGGCATCTTGTGGACATTTTGAAGAGGCTCCAGGAAGCAGGGCTCACTGTCAACACAACAAAATGTTCATGGGCTCAGAAAGAGGTGAGATACCTGGGTTACTTACTAGGACATGGACAGATCAGGCCCCAAGTGGAAAAGCTTAAGGCTATTCAAACCATTACTCATCCACAAACTAAAAAGCAGGTGAGGTCCTTTCTCGGCTTAATCGGCTGGTACCGCCGATTTATTCCTCACTTTGCCTCAGTAGCCACACCTTTGACTGATTTAACCAAGAAGAGTCCTGCTAAATTTTGTTGGACTAATGACTGTGAAGGAGCATTCCATGCACTTAAAGATTTGTTATGCCATGAACCGGTGTTACAGAGCCCAGATTTCTCTCAGAGGTTTGTTGTGCAGGTGGACGCTTCTGATGTTGGTTTGGGTGCAGTACTGGTCCAAGGAGAGGCTCATCAGGAGAGACCAGTTCTTTTTCTGAGCAGAAAACTTTTTGAAAGAGAACGGAAATATTCAACCGTTGAGAAGGAAGGCCTTGCCATCAAGTGGGCTGTGGACTCTCTGCGGTATTACTTATTGGGACGTGAATTCACGTTACAGACAGATCATCGTGCTCTGAAGTGGATGCAAACCATGCAGAACAGTAATTCAAGGATACTGCGCTGGTGTCTGGCCCTGCAGCCCTATGTGTTTACAATTGAGCACTGTCCAGGTAAGAAAAATTTTGTTGCTGATTACTTATCCCGTATGCCCAATTTAGATCGACCAGAGGGAGAGGAAGGGGGAAAATGTGATGTAGCAGACAAAGCTAATGATAAATAAATACACAAGAGTTTGGTAAGTCCTTTATTTTTGTGGTTTTGCTTTAGAGGCAGTTACATGGAAGGTGCACATTCCATACTAACTGCTAGCATCATAAGCATACAATGTAGAGGTAATCTGTCAAACATGTTTGTGTGTTAATGTAAATGTTTCTATGTCTTACCAGTGCTGCAAAGGCCTAAAAAGGAGTGGCCGGCGAACAGGAAGCCAGTTTTATATCATCCTGAAGGGGAGGAGATACCCAATTAAGCATGCATGGAGTATAATATGTTGTGTGTTTATGTTTTGGTGATTTAATAATGTATAATGCTTAAAGTTCCATGTAAACCTTGTATTGGGGTGACTTGTAAAATGGAAAAATCTGTGATGTGTAAAATATAGTTCTTTAACAAATGGAGTGTTATGATTGGTCCGTTTGAATGTGTAGGGCGGGAACCAAGAGTATAAAAGAACAAAGAAAATGGTGAAGAAAGGGGGGGTGTTTGTTGGAACAGTAGCCAACTATTTGTTTAAACCCTTTGTTGTGGTTAAATATGTGTTGAGTTTTTTTTTTTTTTTTGAAGTTTTCTTTGTTTTATTATTTTGCTTTGTTTGTTTAATTTTGGTTTTTCAAGTGATATATCACCTTGGCACCTAAATAAAAGTTTTTTTCCCTTGGACTATTTGGAGTTTTTGCCTTTTTTGCTGTCAGGCAGCCACTGCATTGACCATCTTACCACAGTAAGATATCTTTTTTATTTAGTTTTACATATTTTTATTCATATGCATTTAATAATAGGCTACTGTAAGATCATAATGTACACACTGTTAAAAATGATTCAGTGGCTTTGTAAATATTTCTAAAATAAATGATTAAAGTAACTTATTAAAATCTCTTAATGCAGTTATGCGATTTTTTTAGTTGGAAAATAAATTACTAAAAATAGAACAGATATTTTGTGTAAATGTAATGTAATGTTTTGTTTTGTGTTCTGTGTGATCTTTGTGTTTTGGACTTTTATTTTGACATCCTGTTCTGTTCTGGCTTTTATTCTGATACTCATTATGCCATGTCTCACTTCACACTTCCTGTCTGTTTGTATAAAGCCACTTCCTGTACACCATATCGCTGCTGATTATTACCTTTGTATGCCCAGCCTGTTAGTTCGTCTGTTTATCTGTTACCTGTACCTGTACCTGTACCTGTTAATCTGTTACCTGTTCTCTGTTTCTATATTATGCCTGTGTTTGACCCGTGCCTGTATATTTGGATTTTGTGATTCTACTCTGCCTGCCCTGACCTATGCCTGTTTATTGGATTACGTTTGTTGGATTTACCCCTTTGGATTTGTTTGCTGGCCCTTTTGGGATTTTACTAATAAATAACCTCATTGCACATGGATTCACATCTCCCTAGCTTTCTTGAAAGCAAACCCGTTACAGTAAAATATACATATATTATTTGATGTATATGCCTTAATAATATAAGTATTAAATTTACAGATTATTTTAATCAATATATTTAAGAAGGTCAGAGTTAAGTTTTTTAAACTGTAATAATTGCATATTTCAAATTATTATTATTTCTATTTGACATCAAAATGTGTAAGTTTTATGCCTAACTTGAAGTATGATTTACTTATATTTTCACATTGATATTATTTGAGTAAATGTAGGCAAAAAAATCAATTAATAAGTAGGACAAATGTCAATTTTAAACAATCACATAGCCAATGGTTTTTAACACTCTGGGGTCGACTGTTGCGCGGGCGCCGCAAACTCTTTATTTTTTAATCACTCCGCAAAGAGACTTCGATTGCTCTGCTGATTTTGGACATACAGATATGATTTATACATCATTTAAAACGTTAAAGTGTCTAGGTTTTTTCTGTCCACTCCCAATAAAAACAGAATGTTATGCTTTTCGCAAAATTAAGAAAATAAACATGATGCGCGATTTGTTCTCTCTCCCTCAGAGAAGTCCTTTCAGAAACGCATCAGAAAAATGAACTGTAACTTAACGAATACTTGTCATAGAAACAAAAGATAAATGTCTATATAATGCTTGGAATGTCTACTTTTAAATGATGTAAGTGAAATCTAAAACAGATATTGTCATTCGGTGTAAACTGTATGAGAAGGATGAGAGGTACCGTCTCTCCTGTTACCTCATTATCTGTAATGAGATGAGATCGCCACCCCCCGCGCCATTGAAGTGAACGAGCAGAAACATCCATATGCATGACTTGTGCCTCATGCTGTCAATGGATACGCAATCCACAATCCAGTCTCTCTATTCCTTATGCTGAGTTGTTTCATCCGAGTGCATCAAACAGTTAGGAAAACTTGACGAGCTTTTTGGTATTCTTATAAAATACGCGATTGCAAACAGTGCAATTCTTATTTAGTTGCGTCTAAGCGCATATCTCCACACAGCAAGTTTATTATACACAGGATCACTCGCATGTGCACACATTCACTGCTTTCATGATCAACACGTGAGGTAATGGCGGCGGCTGTAAACAAACATTGATAAGTTTATCACGCGTGTCCCTTATTGTGTTTTTACTATAATGATTACAAAAACACAAAACAAGAGTCCAGACAACGATAGGCTCTTCTTCTTTTGAGCTTTTTACTGCACAAAAGTAAACCTCTCGCTAGCCAACCAAACACTAACCCTGTGTTCATTACGATGGCCAAACAGTACCCTTTACCATGCTTACCATGGTTTTTAAAGGTATACTTTGAAATTAATAGAAAAAAAAATATATATATATATATATATTTAATGTGTCTTTACATTCTATTGAAATTTTTTGTTATAAATTCCCTAGTAAACCTTATCATGGTTTTACTACAGAGAAAGTTACATTGTTGAACATTCCTACAAGGCTCATTATGAGGCTCATTATGCAACTCTTTTGTTCTCCAGCTGTCAATCACAGATTATTCAGGAGCTTTCCCGCCTCCACGCATACGGCTTTTCCCAAGCAAAAGTGTCTTAGAAATTGTAAATCAATATATTGTTTTATGTGAATGAGTAGTCAGAATGATTTTCACATCATTCTTAAGAAAAAACTCTAGACTACTAGATCCTGTTTTTTTTTAACTGAAAAAAGCACAAATGTCAGTGCATGTCAAAACTTCCCCAGGGCCCTAAAAACCCCTTAGACCCCAGAGGGGCAATTTACATTTACAAGTTATTCGCTCTTCTGTTAACATGATCACTGGTTTGACACCATTTGAATTGCTTACAGGTCGTCAGTTTCCGGTTCCCTTTCAGTCGGTCACTACGACGTCACGTCGTGACCGACGAATTGGGAACCGCTCCGCGGGTGACCTATCTACTTCGAGAAACTATAAAAACGCCAATGAACTTGGCATGCAGGTATTTGCATAATGCCGGCGCCGCCCCGCCAGGTGCATATATAAGCCGCAGGTGCACAATACCAAATTAGCTTTATTGCTTCGAAGCCGGCAGACATCTGCTCTCGAGAAGCGTTATTGATCTTCGTAGATCCCTGCTCTAGGAGAAAAAATCTCAGCTTGCCGAAGTTGGTTGGGCGAAGACACCTCAGCGGAGGCTCGCAGTGTTTCTCCACCCTTTTTCTCTCTCTCTATCTCTTTTCTCTTAGGATTTGAGTTTGAGTGAGTGCGTTGCCTCTCCCTGTGTGTTTCACCAGCTTGCACAAAGAGTGATTTCCTAAAAGAGCAGCACGTTTGAGCTTTGTGTCTTTTTAAAGACAGCCACTCATTCGTGTCACGGTCGGGTGCGTCTTTTTAAAGATGGCATTCCGCCCGTGCTCCGTTTCTGGATGCGGTGTGTTCATCGCTCCCCGGGATGGCCACGAGCGCTGCGTTTCGTGTCTGGGGCTCCAGCACGCAGAGGCAGCGTTGCATGATAGTTCATGCTCCATTTGCGAGGGCATGACTATGGCGGATTTGCGGAGACGGGTGTCGAGCCTCCACCGGAGACTTTGTCCACCGTAGCATCGGAGGGGGGGATGTCAACCTCGGATGCCGATCCAGACCCGCTCCCTCCTTCGGGAAGGGTTGCGGGCCCTGCGTTCGACCCCGAGATGGCAGCCATGCTCGCTCGGGCGGCGGCGGCGGTCGGCTTGGAGTGGACTGAACCTCCCCCACCCGAACCGTCCCGCCTCGACGATTGGTACTTCGGGGGTGCCAGGGCTTCCCAGCCCTCGCCCCCGGTGCCTTTCTTCCCCGAGGTGCATGAAGAGCTGACGCGGTCGTGGAAAACCCCGTTTTCCTCCCGGAACCGGCCTTTTCAGCCTTCACCTCTCACCTCCCTCGAGGGTGGAGATGCCAGGGGGTACACTGGTATCCCGTCAGTGGAGCGGCCGGTCGCGATGCAGTTGTGTCCGGCCGGTGTCGCTTCCTCCTGGCGGGACCAGCCTACTCTCCCCTCACGGGCTTGTAGGCATTCGTCCGCTCTAACCGGCGCTGCTTACAAAGCCTGTGGGGAGGCAGCTTCAGCCCTGCATGCCATGGCATTGCTGCAGGTTCACCAGGCTAAGGCTCTGAGGGACCTGCACGCGGGGGGTCACGATTCGGCGGAGTTCTCCGAGCTCCGTGCGGCTACTGATCTGGCGCTTCGTGCGACCAAGGTAACCGCACGTGCCGTCGGTCGTGCGATGTCCACCCTGGTGGTCCAGGAACGCCATCTCTGGCTGTGCCTGGCGGACATGAAGGATGCTGACAAAACCCGGCTCCTGAATGCTCCGGTTTCCCAGGCCGGCCTGTTAGGCGAGACGGTCGAGGAGTTTGCCCAGCAATTCTCCGCGGCCAAGAAGCAGACTGAGGCCATCGCTCAGATCATGCCACGTCGGAAGCGTCCTGCGCCTGCCCCGTCCACGTCGGCACCTCAGCCTGCTCCTCGCCGAGGGCGTCCTGCGGCGGCCGCCTCCGTTCCTCCCCGGGGCTCTTCTAAGAAGCGAGGAACCGGTCGTCAGCAGCCCGCCCCGCCCGCTCAGCCCGCTTCGAAGGGTGGAAAGAGGAGATCGAAGCGGCCCTGAGACGGGCGACCTAGAGATGGAGGGGATCGCTCTTCGGGAGATGGTGAAAGCACCACTCCCCCCACCGGAGGAGAGCCGGTTGGGGAATCCTTTGTTTCTTTTTTCTGTTCCGCCAACTTTTCAGTCGGCACCCACAAATTCACAAAAAGAGCGAATTCCACTTCCATCTCTAGGTCTTCAGATGAGCGCCGGAGACACGAGCGGGCTCATAACCCCCCCTCGTTCTTCGACTCATCAGAGGAGAACGAGAGTGACGCACGGGCTCATAACCCCTCCGCGCTCTCCAACTTCTCAGACAGTAGGAGACAGCTACGGGCTCATAACCCATCGTCTTCCTCCGCCTTTGCCAGAGGGTGCAGCGAGTGGTGTGAGGTGTCAGAGCCTCCCTTACTCATCCACCCAGCTACGGACTCAGGTGAGTGTTATCACACACAACACTGCTGTCGGTGCGGCCAATACGCACACACCGGCGATCACCTCCGTTGCGCCCGCCGCGGGTACACCAATCGTGCCTTTAGTCCCTCTCGCACGGTGTCTGGGGGCGTGGAAACAGCTTCCCAGCCCGTCGCGTTGGCTTTTACGCACGATTCGTCTCGGCTATGCGATCCAATTTGACCGGCGTCCCCCCAAATTCTCCGGCGTTCGATTCACCACGGTGAGAGCTGCCGATGCGCACGTCCTCCGTGCGGAGATCGCTGTCCTATTGGCGAAGGACGCGATCGAGCCGGTCCCTCCAGCCGAGATGAGGTCGGGGTTTTACAGCCCTTACTTTATTGTACCCAAGAAAACCGGCGGCTTGCGACCGATCCTGGACCTGCGTTCACTGAACCGTGCACTTCACAGAATGCCGTTCAAGATGCTGACGCCCAAGCGCATATTTCCATGCATTCGTCCAAACGATTGGTTCGCATCTATCGACCTGAAGGACGCGTACTTCCACGTATCGATTCTCCCCCGGCACAGGCCGTTTCTCCGCTTTGCGTGCGAGGGGCGAGCATACCAGTACAAAGTCCTCCCATTCGGGCTCTCTCTGTCGCCCCGTGTATTCACCAAAGTAGTGGAGGGGGCTTTAAAACCCCTGAGAGAGAAAGGTGTGCGCATTCTCGCGTATTTAGACGATTGGCTCATAATAGCTCAAACACGTCAGACGCTGTGCGATCACAGAGATTTTACTCTAAAACACCTCGCTCGTTTGGGTCTTCGGGTCAACTGGGAAAAGAGCAAGCTTTGCCCCGTGCAGAGAATCTCTTTTCTCGGGATGGAACTGGACTCGATCGATTTGACAGCTCGTCTAACAGAAGCGCGTGTACAGTCGATTCTGACTTGCCTGAATACATTCAAGAGCAAGAGCGCGGTCCCGCTGAAACAATTTCAGAAGCTCCTGGGGCATATGGCAGCAGCCGCAGCTGTAACTCCGCTCGGACTGCTTCATATGCGACCGCTTCAGCATTGGCTTCACGATCGAGTCCCGAGGAGAGCGTGGCTGCGCGGCATTCACCGTGTTATCATTACACCTGCGTGTCGTCGCACTTTCACTCCGTGGTCAGACCGTGCGTTTCTCCGAGCCGGTGTGCCTCTGAGACAGGTCTCCAGGCATGCGATAGTATGCACAGATGCTTCAGACACGGGGTGGGGGGCCACGTACGGTGGGCTGGCGGTTTCGGGGGTCTGGACGACACCCCAGCTGCATTGGCACATAAACTGCCGGGAAATGTGGGCTGTATATCTTGCGCTCGTCCGTTTCAGCAACGAGTTACGGGGCAAAGATGTATTAGTTCGCACAGACAACACTGCGACCGTGGCGTACATCAATCGTCAAGGCGGTTTACGCTCGCGTCACCTGTCGCATCTCGCCCGTCATCTCCTCACTTGGAGTCAGAAGAATTTGAGGTCTCTTCGTGCCATTTACATCCCGGGCACGCTCAATGTAGAGGCGGATGCGCTCTCTCGGGCTGCGCATCACGGCGAATGGCGGCTCCACCCCATTGCGGTTCAGCAGATTTGGAGACGTTTCGGCAAAGCGCAGATAGATCTGTTTGCTTCCCCAGAGACGACCCATTGTCGCCTGTTCTATTCACTAGCCGACGACTCGCTCGGCGTGGATGCATTGGCACACAGCTGGCCGCGAAACATGCGCAAATACGCGTTCCCTCCGGTGAGCCTCATTGCGCAAACCCTATGCAAAATCCGGGAGGACGAGGAGAGCGTGCTGTTGGTGGCACCGTATTGGACAACCAGGAGTTGGTTTCCAGAACTCTCTCTCCTCGTGACAGCCCCTCCTTGGAAGATTCCCCTGAGGAAGGACCTTCTTTCTCAACAAGAGGGCACATTATGGCACCCGCGCCCCGACCTGTGGAACCTCCATGTGTGGTCTCTGGACGGGGCACGGAGGATTTGAGTGATTTACCGCAAGAGGTATCTAACACTATTGCTGCAGCGCGAGCGCCGTCTACGAGACAGGCTTACGCGCTTAAATGGAACCTGTTTGTCGACTGGTGTTCTTCCCAAAGTGAAAACCCCCGAGAATGCCCGATTAGTGTTGTGCTTTTGTATCTCCAGCGTCGTTTGGAGAATAGGCTGTCACCATCCACTATTAAGGTCGATATCGCTGCGATATCAGCTCACCATTCACCCGTAAACGGTAGGACAGTGGGTCAGCACGACCTGGTCATTAGATTTCTTAGAGGCGCTCGAAGACTGAATCCTTCGCGTTCTCCCTCTATTCCTCCGTGAGACCTGTCCTTGGTGCTGAAATCACTCCAGGAAGCCCCATTTGAGCCTCTGCATAGTGTGAGTGTTAAATTTCTTACTATGAAGACATTAACTCTCCTCGCTTTGGCTTCTGTTAAGAGGATAGGGGATATTCATGCATTTTCGGTCGACGATTCGTGCCTCCAGTT
Source organism: Paramisgurnus dabryanus (assembly GCF_030506205.2). Classification (NCBI taxonomy): domain Eukaryota; kingdom Metazoa; phylum Chordata; class Actinopteri; order Cypriniformes; family Cobitidae; genus Paramisgurnus; species Paramisgurnus dabryanus. The sequence goes on along the minus strand of NC_133360.1, from coordinate 17,314,624 downwards.
CGGGCCGGCTGCATCCAGCGTAACACTGAGACCCCGACCCGGCTTTGTGCCCAAAGTTCCCACCACTCCTTTCAGAGATCAAGTGGTGAACCTGCAAGCGCTGCCTTTGGAGCAGGCAGACCCAGCCACGGCTTTGTTATGCCCTGTTCGTGCACTACGTGTGTATATAGACAGGACGCAAAGCTTTAGGACCTCAGATCAGCTCTTTGTTTGTTACGGTGGTCAGCAGAAAGGAAAAGCTGTCACCAAGCAGAGGATGTCCCATTGGATTGTGGATACTATAGCCCTTGCATATCAAAAGCAGAATGTGCCTCGTCCGTTTAATTTACGTGCTCACTCTACACGCAGTGTGGCATCATCTTGGGCACTGGCTTGCGATTCCTCGCTAACAGATATTTGTAGAGCTGCAGGCTGGGCGACACCTAACACGTTCACAAGATTCCATAGTGTTCGTGTCGAACCGGTTTCCACTCGGGTTCTTTCTACTAACTAGTTAAGAATGCCGAGGGTCGGCTTGTGTGTCGGCTTGGAGCCTCTATTTTGGTGCTGCACATCTGCACCAATATGGAAGGCCATCGGGGCAAAAACGTCTCAAAAACTGTTTTTGCCTCTCCTCCAACCGCCCTGATAGCTGGTGTTGCGGAGCATCCGCTGTCAACCTATCACTGATGTATTCTCTGTAAACCTGTGTAGGCTAGGCGTCCACATTTGTCCCCTACGTGGGGTTCATTTGTGTGTATACTCCGTGGGGTACTAATCCTCCACGTTTTCCTTAGCAGAGCCTGCTCTGCATCTCTCTGCATACTATGTTTTGTTCAGAGACTTTTTATGAGCAACCTATCGGTTGTTTCATATTTTATGTCATCCATTCAACCTTCTTAGGGGATGGCTTCCGCAGTGTTCTAGCTCCGCTCAGTTTAGACGCTTCCCCAGTTCGCTGCTTCACTATCATGGGTTAAGGAACAGGTAGTGACCGGCCTTCTGCATTTCGCCTTAGGTTCCGCCCCTTACGTGGAGGGCGGAGGGCTTTTGCAGGCACTGGAAGGGTTCAGCTGCAGTGGCGTTTTGGTAGGGATTCCCAATTCGTCGGTCACGACGTGACGTCGTAGTGACCGACTGAAAGGGAACGTCTCGGTTACGTATGTAACCCTCGTTCCCTGAAGTTAGGGAACCTAGTGGGTTCGTGTCAAAAATGCCATTCATTTAGTCTGCCATCGTCACCATAGTTGGGGCGAGGGATCGTACGCCTTTCGTGTCAACCATGGACGCGTTAAACCGGTTACAGAATGGACACTTTTAAAATTTCAAAGATTTTACCTGCAAGGCAGATTCTACCAGGTAATGGACACCTCTAGGGGTGCCATTGAGTTGTGGGACCACCCCCCTCGACCCCCCCTCGACCCCCAGTGACACGGATCCACTATTTGTCCACTTGCCCATTATTGGTCCGGATTTAGCGCCACACCCCTCGGGACCCTCGGGCACGCCCCCCAGGACACGCCCCCCCTGACACGGACCCACTATTTGTCCATTTGCCCATTATTGGTGCGGATTGACCCCCTGACCCCTCCTGACCACCCCCCCGACCCCCCCCATGACACGGACCTACTATTTGTCCATTTGCCCATTATTGGTGCGGATTGACCCCCTGACCCCTCCTGACCACCCCCCCGACCCCCCCGTGACACGGACCCACTATTTGTCCATTTGCCCATTATTGTTGCGGATTGACCCCCTGACCCCTCCTGACCACCCCCCCGACCCCCCCATGACACGGACCCACTATTTGTCCATTTGCCCGTTAGTTGCGCGGGTCGACCAACTGACCCCACCGGACCGCCCCCCCGACCCCCCCCATGACACAGACCCACTATTTGTACATTTGCAGACTACTTTTTTGGGAAAAGGTCCAAACCCCAAACGGACGTCACGGGCCCGGCTTACGTCCCCTCACGTGCCCTGTAGCGCAGAGTTCGACGCGAAAATGTCGTTCCTGTCCGTTTTTGCTCAATTTGGACCCTAGCTCTACCGAACCACCCCTACCCCCTCCTCCTCCATCGGCTGTAAGCTTGCCAGTCGTCCGTTTCGAGATCCGGCCCGTCTCGGGGTCCTGGGGACGTAGTGACACGAATCAGGTACGAAAAATAACATTGCTTTAATGGAGACGTGTCAGTGCCGTCACGCGGCCCCGTAAGGGCGCGCGGCTTCGAAACGCACGTGGTATCCCCTTGCCGACGGCCCAGCTGAGGAATCCGGCGGCCTGCCCCCCGAGAACCTTTCGTGACCCTACTTGCCAACCCTAACCCTAGGCGTTTTGCGATTGCACTGGGAGGCACACCGAGGGCGCTGTGGGCACGGCGTACGCCGAATGCGCGCGGGCTTTGGAGACGTCGTGCGAGGGCCCTCTACTGGACTGCACGCCGAATTTCGTGCACCTAGTCCTTTTCCCGGCCTCGTGGGAGCACTGACAGTTTCCCGCTAAAACTGCGGTTTCGCGGACGGTGTCCGATCGGGTCGAAATTCGGCACCCGCGTGCTTGGGGGCCCCGCCGTACGGGCCCCCGAAGCGCAGACCCCTGGGACCTTCAGAAAAAAAATTAGCGAAACGGAGCTCGAATGGCAAACAACATGGTGTGGTGGTCTAGGCCATCAAGAGGATCATGATGAGTGATTTTGAGAACATTTGGACAACCTTGTCTTATTTTGGAGCTACGTTCTCCAAATTCGGATATGTCGATCGGGGGCCCCCCAGAGGTCATATGACACCGCGCGGGGTCACGAGGAGCGCGTCTGCAAACCCATTACGGAAAATAACATTGGTTTAATGGAAAAGTGTCGCGACCCCCGCGCGGTCCCCGAACGTCGCGCGGCCCCGATACGCCCGTCGTAACATCCCACATGGGGCCCGGCTGGGGACTCCGAAGCACGCGGCGGAGAGCCTATCGCGAGCCGAGTTACGAACCCTAAAACTGGGATTTCGCGGCGCTTCTGTGCGCACGCGGTGCGGCGTTGGCACGCGAGATTCGGATATGTCGGGCCAGAGCTGTCCGGCAGATCGCGTGCCGAATTTTGCGAGCTTACGACTTTTCCCATCCTCGCGGGAGACCCGACAGTTTCCCGCGTTTCGGTACGCGGGTTCGTGTCGGCTTCCGATCGGGCCGAAACTCGGCACGCGCGCACTCCGGGGTCCCCAACGACGGAACCCGGAAGCACAGACTCGAGCGACGTTCGGAAGAAGAGCTATAGGGCCGTATCTTGCGCGGCGGTCGCACTTTGCGGTGGGTTTACGCGGTCGCGAAGACTCCGATTCAGTTCTCCCGAGACGGACCCCCGAAGCGCGGGCCGCTGCGGCGTTCCTGAAAGAATAGATTAAAAAAAGCAACGAAAACTTGAGGCCTGAGGCCTATGGGAATTATAATGGGGGAATTTGATGTTTTCGGACGGCGGACAAATTTTTTCTTTCGCGCCACGACGCCCGTCTTTGGATATGTCGTAGAGGGGCACTCTGTGAGTCAGGGCCCCGAATTTGGGGCACCTAGGCCCTTCCGGGGCCCTTCGGTGAGGCTGCGAAAATCCTCATTTTTTCACGTTTTTTGTATGGGACGTGAAAATTTGTCACCAGGGAACAAGTTTTCTAGGCGTTTCAGACGACGCTGATTCACCTGGTTAAATTTCTGTGAGAAGGATTTTTGAGTTTGGACTTGTGTGTTTTTTTGTGTGAGAAAGGGTGAAAAAAAGCTCAATTTGGGGCTTCATTGCTCAGCCCAGGAAGGTCTTAGGGACTCGAATGAGAGTTCGTTGGAAAGGCCCGGACACGACCTTTACAAAGAGCCCAGAGTCGAGGGTGTGGCCCAGTCAGGGTCAGCTAGAGGCATTTAAAAATCAGAAAAGTGTGAAAAAGCTCAAGTTTAGGGCTCTGTTTCTCGGCCCAGGAAGGTCGCAGAGACTCGAGTGAGGGTTAGTTGGAAAGGCCCGGACTAGTTGGAAAGAGTGGGTTAGAGTGGGAGTGGGAGAGTGGGAGAGGGTTAGTTGGAAAGAGTGCCGTGGCACTCTTTAGGGCGGAGCTAGGGGCTTTTGAATTTAAAAGCTCGTTTTTTATATCTCCGGCAGGGAAGGGCCTAGAGACTCGAGGGTGGGCGCGTTTTGAAGGGCTCGGAGAGACCTTTCGAACGACACCAGCCTCGAGTCTCTACGACGTTTCCTCGCCGAGATATGGTTTTCCACTTTTGAAAATTTATGAAAAAGGCTTGTTTTCAGGGCTCGTTTGCTCGGCCCAGGAAGGTCCTAGGGATTGAGGGTGCTTTGGAAAGGCCCGGACTAGGCCTTTCCAAAGAGCCCAGGGTCGAGGGTGTGGCCCATTCAGGGGCGGAGCTAGGGGCATTTAAATATCAGAAAAATGTGAAAAATCTCAAGTTTAGGGCTCTGTTTCTCGGCCCAGGAAGGTCGTAGAGACTCGAGTGAGGGTTCGTTGGAAAGGCCCGGACGAGGGCGGAGCTATGCGCTTTTGAAAACGATGGTGTTTCGGAAAGGGGCGGGGCCATAGAGACTTGGGGTCGGGGGCGTGTCTGAGGGGGCGGCGAGACCTTTCAAACGACACCACCCCCAAGTCTCTACGACATTCCTTGGCCGAGATAGATTTTTTTTTTTTGGTGAAATGTTCAAAAAAGACTTTCTTGAAGATTTGCCTCAATTTCTTTTCTGTGTGAAAATGTGTAAAAAATGCTGATTTTCAGGGCTCTGTTTGTCGGCCCGAGAAGGTCGTAGACGCTCCATTTCGGATTCCTTAAAAAGCCCCTGGGGAGACCTTTCGAAGGAGCCCGAGTTCGAGGGCGTGGCCTTCTAGGGGGCGGAGCAACGTGCATTTGAAAAAATAGGCAAATTTCGTATATCTCCGGACCGGAAGGTCATAGGGACATGGGGGTGGGGGCGTTTGAAAGGTGGCGGAAAGCCCTTTCCAACGAGCCCAAGGTCGAGGGCGTGGCACTCTTTGGGGCGGAGCTAGGGGCGTTTAAAAATAAAAGATTTGCCTCAATTTCTTTTCTGTGTGAAAATGTGTAAAAAATGCTGATTTTCAGGGCTCTGTTTGTCGGCCCGAGAAGGTCGTAGACGCTCATTTTTTTGGACCAAATTTTAAAGTTTGCCGGATTTAGCTCAAACCTCTCACGCGTGACGAGGAGGTCGCGCCGTGCTCGGGAAGGCGCGTTTGGGGGTGGTGACTCGTTGTGGGGCGGAGCTACGGCCCTGACACGTGTCATCGATTCCATTCAAAAATAAATAGTGGGTTCGTGTACATGTCGAATTTGCGCGAATGTCACCTCGACGCGATCCGGGCGTCGTCCGCGTCGAATCCGCGCGGTCGAAATCGCCGAGGCCCTTGAGGAAAAAACTGACACGAACCCATTACGCGTCCATTGGCAGACTATTTACATGAGAGTGTCAGGCCTCTATCTCGGCACAGGAACGAGCTAGGAGGGTGGTACCCGCGCACCCGTCTCAGTCTCGGCAAGCTCTACGCGTGGTGCGAATTTGGTCATGATCCGGCAAGGTGAAAATCATCGCTCGGGAATAGACGACCGGGGTACGCCTTAACGTATTAATCTAGGCGCGCGTTACGCGTGGTGCGAATTTGGTGCAGATCGGGAGAGGTCAAAAATTTGGTCCAAATTTTTGACTAAGTCCCGTCCGTTCTACAGTATGGGGTCTGACATTTTGTCACCGGGGACCAAGTTTTCTAGGCGTTTCAGACGACGCTGATTCACCTGGTAACATTTCTGTGAGAAGGATTTTTGAGTTCGGACTTAAGTGTTTTTTGTGAAAAAGGTGAAAAAAAGCCTTATTTGGGGCTTTATTTCTCGGTCCAGGAAGGTCGTAGAGACTCGAATGAGGGTTCTTTGGAAAGGCCCGGACGAGACCTTTCCGACGAGCCCTAGTGCGAGCCCTAGTGACTCACTCAGGGGCGGAGCTAGGGGCATTTGAATAAAATAACTCATATTTTATATCTCCGGATTGGAAGGTCCCAGAGACTTGAGAGTGGGGGCGTTTTGAAGGGTGCGGCGACGTGGTACGACAGGGTACCCCTTACGTCATTTTTTTGGAACAAAATTTTTTACATCCCCAGATTTTGTTCAAACCTGATTACGCGTGAAGAGGGGGTCGGGTCGTGCGCGGGAACGCGGGTCTCGGGGCGGTGACTCGTTGCGGAGCGGAGCTACGGCACTGACACGTGTCATCGATTCCATTCAAAAAAAATAATGGGTTCGTGTACATGTCGTGCGTGCGCGCAAGTGACCTCGAAGCTCCCCACGCTCCGTCCGTGTCGCGTTAACGCGGTCGAAATCAGTGAGGCTCTAAAGGAAAGCAGTGACACAAACCTATTATTCGTCCATTGGCAGACTATTTGCATGTACGTGTCAGGCCTCTATCTCGCCACAGGAACGAGCTAGGAGGGCGAGACCCACGCACCCGTCTTAGTCTCGGCACGCTCGACGCGTGGTGCGAGTTTGGTGAAGATCGGAGGAGGTCGAAAATTTGGTCAAATTCGGTCAGGAGGGGTCAGGGGGTCAATCCGCACCAATAATGGGCAAATGGACAGATAGTGGGTCCGTGTCATGGGGGGGGGTCAGGGGGGCGGTCAGGTCGGGGTCAGGGGTCAATCCGCACAAATAATGGGCAAATGGACAAATAGTGGGTCCGTGGACGTTTGGGGGGGTCCCGGGGGGCGTGTCCGACCGTAACGGGCTATTGGACAAATAGTGGGTCCGTGGACGGGGCAGAGTCTCCCCCTGGTGGCCGAGCGCCGAACGACATCAGAAATCCCTAATCCCCGTGGAAAACCAAGTCGGCCATCTTTTGGGGGAGGGGCGCGAAAACTGCGCAGGCGCGACCGGCCGGCCGTACGGGGACCCCCTGAGGCGTCCGCTCGTCCGTGAAAAATTTTGGGCGCGCGGCGCGCAGCTGACAGTTTCCCCTTCCCACTCGCCTCTATTTTAGTCTACGGATGTCAGCTGTCCTAACCTGGTTCCCTAAGGCGAGTTAGGAAGGGAACGGAGACGTCACGTCCCGTCGCCACAGTTTGCTGTTCCATTGCTGTTTTTCAGGCCGGGCACTGTTGCTCGGCTTCTCAGCAATAATATAGCTAATTTGGTATTGTGCACCTGCGGCTTATATATGCACCTGGCGGGGCGGCGCCGGCATTATGCAAATACCTGCATGCCAAGTTCATTGGCGTTTTTATAGTTTCTCGAAGTAGATAGGTCACCCGCGGAGCGGTTCCCAATTCGTCAGTCACGACGTGACGTCTCCGTTCCCTTCCTTCAGGGAACGAGGGTTACATACGTAACCGAGACGGTCCGAGGAATGACCTGGTGTAGGATCCAATCCTGCCACTAACTAATGGTGTTTATTTCTACAAACTAACTGCTCTGATTAAACATTTTTCCTGCCAGGCTACCACACAACGAAATTGTGAGAAAGACCCAGCTGTTACAAATGATGTTTGGGTTTCTAACAGACACAGGTGTGGACCTGAGGACTCAGGTCCAAGAGAGGGAGAGTGTTGAAAGTGAAAGTGAATCAGCTGGAATACAGAGAGAACAAACAGGAAGTGAAACATCAGTGGTAACACTCGCACAACACCAACAACAAAGTCAACAAACACTCTGTAAAATTGTGCATAAAAAGGTGACATTTTTTCCAGCCCAGTAACAGAACCCCTAGCACACTGTGTGAGTACAGATTGTGCCTACGGAGCAGGTATAGCCGTACAATTCAAAGTGAAGTACGGTACACAAAAGGTTGTAAGACAAAACAAACACACAGGTGAATGTGCAGTTACTCATGAGGACGACGGCAGATTGATTTTTCATTTAATAATAAAACAAAATTGTACTGATTTACCAACATATGAGAATTTTACCTACAGCCTCAGATGTATGAGAGAGTGGTGTGAGAAAGAAAACATAACAAGTGTATCCACTCCCCGGCTGGGGTGTGGCCTGGATAAATTGGATTTCCACAAAGTGCTGGAAATCCTGACAGAAGTGTTTAGAGACCTGAATATCACAATGACCATATATTCATTATAACCTGGGTAACTACATACCATATTGACCTTTGAATTTTGACCTTTGAATTTCTTAAGTTTCTTATACAATTCTACAGTATTAATTTCATATTTCATTTTTCTTTTCCTTTTTGAATTTACGATTGTTATTTGAGTATTAGCCAATAGGCATAAGTGTATTTTTTCCACAGAGATGAAGCTATATGGAAATTGGAAGGTTCTGTGGGCCCTAGGAGTTATAACTGCAATTATAATCACCATAATATTTGGCATAAACAATGGAGATCCCTGTGTAACAGACTGATAGTGTCTGCAATAGAGAAAAAAGAAAATCCACCCCCATACAGCATGCCGCTATTAGGCCTACAGAACCTGGAGGATGATGAGGAGGAACAAGTGTGACCTCTTTCAGAGGTCAAGAGAGGGAATTGTGGGATTTGATTTTGTTTTATTAATCGTGCTGTTTATAATCTTAATTAATGTGTATTATTACAACAATGATTTCTGTGCTGAGTACAAGAAAGTTGTCTGTGTGGTTTCGGTTGGGGGAGAAACAGCATATGCTGAGGAATGTACGTCTGGAAATTGTTAAGATAAGAGAGACGCCTGAGGGGGAAAAGCAAACAGGCAACCATGTTATTAACCAATGCTTTAATGTTCACAGGATAAAATATGCAATGTATTTCTTACTTAATCAGTATTAATCATTGAATAATTGATGTAATAAATATAAGATGTTGTCTTTGATAAATGTGTATTAACCAATGAAATGAAGGTTGCATACAGAATAACCTAATGGGGGCATGGCAGCTCAACCTTGAAGAACAGAATCTCCTGTGCTTGTTCTTTGTGTGTGTGTGTGTGTGTGTGTGTGTGTGTTTTCTTTCCTAACAGATGGTTTTTAATAATGATTAAAGTGTTTGCTTAGAAGTAGTATTGCAGTAAAAGATTTAATATGTGTTTATCTATCTAAAGAAGTTAATGTGTGCCTTATTCATATAACCAATTTTACGAATAATGAAATGATGTCATGATATTGAAATATGTTTTACATAATAATCACTTTCATCTTACAGCTTATGTTTTTTATAAATGAATGTTTTATTAATTATTTGTTTTTAAGAAAGCATTATAACATGCTATGTGAAGTCAACCATATGTGAAGTGGAGGAGTACTAGGGAGGAACTGCAGGGCTCCCAGGGATGAGCGGAGAACAGTTTTTTTTTCTTTGTCTGTGTGTCTGTATTCGCCGGCAGGCTGAAACTGGGTGTGGTAAGGGAGTCAGATTCACGAGGAAGAGCAGCCTTTGTGGGTGGAGACTCTAAGAAGAAGGACGACGTCACATACTCTATAAATAAATGTTTTCCCAAATGCTGGGCATTCGTTGCTTGCCGCTTGTGGCCTTGAAACGATCCAGCGCGCTGTAAAACTTTTTCATATCTGATCAATAAATATTTGTATTTTGTGCCTCTCCTCTAAATTATGAACATGCAATGGACGCCTTAAAGTCCAACAATACCAAGTGTAACAGCCCCAGGGATATTTTTCCTCGCGTCAATGAAAAAGGAGTGTCTAAGATACGTTTATGGTTGATTTTTGTATGTGATTTAAAGCGGACATATCATGACAATCTGACTTTTTCCATGTTTAACATAAATCTGTGTGCTATGACAGATCACAGGCGAAGGACACTGTAAATAGTTTATTATTTTTCATTGCTGTTGGCTTTGTACTGGAAGCCATGTTAACCTTGGCATGATACAGCCACCGTACGAGTTAAAACGCGCTCCGAATGGGGGGGGGGGGGTTGGCTAGAAAGTAATATTCAGTTGGTTGTCAAAGAATTTCAGCGCTAGATGGGAATAGATCCTACACAGTGTAGCTTTAACAATTGTGAAAAGCACTATATAAATAAAATTGAATTGAAAATTGAATCTATTAAATCACTACAAGTTGTTCAGAACACAGCTGCTCGGCTCATCTTCCCGGAGCCCAAAGGGCTCATGTAATGCTGCTCTTTATCTTTCTCCACTGGCTACCGATTGAAGCTCACTTACAGAACTTTCTTCTTACATTCCTACACCAGATCCCGAACCTTATGTCTAATTCGTTCGTTACATTTATATAGCGCTTTTCTGCAGCACTTTACATATGAATGGGGGAATCTCCTCAACCACCACCAATGTGCAGCATCCACCTGGATGATGCGACGGCAGCCATATTGCGCCAGAACGCCCACCATACACCAGCTTATTAGTAGAGAGGAGAGTGAAATAGCCAATTAGTATGAGGAGATGGGGCACACCCCTACTCATTTTCAAAAGACATCCTGGGATTTTTAATGACCACAGAGAGTCAGGACCTCGGTTTAACATCTCATCCGAAAGACGTTCTGCTTTTTGACAGTATAGTGTCCCCGTCACTATACTGGCGTGTTAGGACCCACACAGACCACAGGGTGAGCACCCCCTGCTGGTCTCACTAACACCTCTACCAGCAGCAACCTGGTTTTCCCAGGTGGTCTCCCATCCAAGTTCTGACCAGGCTCAACCCTGCTTAGCTTCAGTGGGCAAGCTGTCTTGGGCTACACGGTGATATGGCTGCTGGCACATTTAGCAACTGAGCGGCGCCTTGTGTTACCTTCACAAAGGGGCACTAAATAACGTTTCCTCTCATTCTCCTTCAATTCTCCCTGCTGGTGGAATTACCTTCCTATTGCACTCCGGTCACCCACATCACTCATAACATTCAAAAAACAATTAAAAACTCATCTCTTCCAAAAACACTTAACATAGATATTGACCACATTTCCCTTTCTTCTCCCTTTTCAGTTAAAAAAGTCTACTAAACAAGGCCATAACTCTAAAACAAGAAAAATAAAACCCCAAGTCAGGCTACTAATTCCTAAACACAGAGTAAAGATTAAAGCTAAGTATTGCATAATGTTATGACCTGCTTGGCCCTCCTCCTGAGGAGTAAGGGAGTAGTATGAAGCCCAGACAGGAATCAGGGAGATAGCTGATGCAGTCACATCTCCATCTCCCCTTACTCAAACAGTTTTTGATGATGCTCTGCGGGTATCGATTTGTAACGTAAAGCCGACTGGTCGGGGGTGGGACTCTGGTTCTTGTAAGGGATTCAGTGTGCCGGCCAGTGACTTTGATCTCCCTAAACAAAACTGTGGGATGCTGACGGTAGAAGCTAAACTATACCTGTGCATGAAATGCAGGTTACAATAATGAGCGGAGTCATACCGCTTTCATGCAGGGCGGTGGAGTTTCAGTTCGCCAGAAGCTGCATGGAGCTGCATCGTGATGGGGGAAGAGGTCCTTGTGCCGGTCCTGGCTTTCTCTGTTCTTGTGGGATAAGGGTGATGTTAGGCACGCTACGCTGTATGTTGGGTCTACGATATTAGGACTGAAGCTCCTCCACGGCTACCCATTTTGCACTCGGAAGTGAGCATAGGTCAGTTTCCATTTTTCAGAACCAATTACACAAAAGCACATCCTTTACTTTTCATCATCATCTCATTATATCATCTCTAAAGTCAGGCTTTATTTCAACGCATTTTGTAAAGGTTAACAGGTGCTGTTCACACAAAAATTTAAACTTTCCTCAACTTTCTGGTAAACAATTCGACATATAAAAAAGAAAATCTTATACCATTTCATTTTAAAGTTTTTTTTAAGTTTTATATACGAAATACACTATATTTATGGGCAGCTAAAGTAAGCTTAAATTAGGTAAACTTAAAATTTTCTTTTAAATTTTTACAGTGCAACAACAGTCTGTTACGTTACATCATTTTAATTGTTCAAGATGGTCTTTACAACATCTTTACTAATAATTTTTGAAAATAATTTTGTTTAAAATGTTTATATATAATTCTTGATCAAATGTTTTATCTTAATATTAATGAACTAATCTCAATTCTACTAACACTGAATTATCAAGATTTCCTTTTGGTTTATTGCTACATATTTTTTAATCAAAGGGGAAAACACTCAGCACAGGTCAAAGGTGGAGGGGACAAAGTGTGCTTTAAATACACACTGCTTTACTTTGTCAGTTTGCTCAACACAGCTTTGCTTTCTAACACTGATGAACAGTGCATTTTTGTCTCTGTCACAAAGCACTACACTTGTTTGTAACATCTTTGGAAAATGTTAATAGTATGAATATATGTGATAAAAATAATATGAATGAAAAAAACATGTAATCTGGTAACACATTACAATAATGTTGTATTTAACTTTACACTATATGCATTAACTAATATAAACTAACAATGAGCAATATAATGCTTCAGCATTTATTAATCTTTGTTAATGTTGGTTAATGTCAGTGGAGATGTTTATGCTAGTTAACTAATTAACTCAAGCTAACAGTTACAACTTTAAAACTTAAAAATGTATTAGTAAATTTTGAAATAAACACAAACTAAGATTAATGAAACGATCTATTGTTCATTGTAAGTTAGTACTGTTCATGTTAGCTAATGTATTCACTAATGTTTATTTGAATGACAAGTACTGATACCTAATGTTTGAGCCAAAACAAACATACACAAAAAACTCTGAAATTTCATTTTAATACAGATTTCCTGCATAATAAAATTGCAATCTGATATTGACTTCTGTTCCATCACCGCATATGGGAAATGTTTCCGTTTGTCAGAGGTTTGGGCTATTGATTCAGGAAAGTGTGCGTGTTAAAGGGTGCGTATGAAATGAGTAAACATTTGCATTACAGATGCTTATTTCCCTGTATTTGGATAGGTGGAGATAGACACAGACTTGAGCTATATAACAGTGAGTAAATCATTACAGAGACAGACAGGAGTCCAGCAGGGACATCTGAACCCTTTCACTCCAGGCATTCACTACTCTAGCGCAATGGTGGAAAGAAACCTCTTGGTTTTTGCTTTAGTTTGGGTTTGCTGTTCTGACATATATGGTCAAACAGACAACAAGGTTCCATGTGATGATAAACGTGTTGAGAACGTTGTGAGTTTAGCGCTTTCCAAGCATAATGAGCTATTAACCGAAGGCTCTCTATTGGCTCTCTATGACATCAAGGAGGCAACAAAGGTGGGATATGTGTGTGTGTGTGTGTGTGTGTGTGTGTGTGTGTGTGTGTGTGTGTGTGTGTGTGTGTGTGTGTGTGTGTGTGTGTGTGTGTGTGTGTGTGTGTGTGTGTGTGTGTGTTTTTACACATTTACTTTAACTATGCAGATGTTGCTTTTCTCTGTTTCCCTGTGGCTTCACTGTTAGAGCATTGCACTAGCAACACAAATATTATGGATTTGATCTCCGGAGAAACACACATACTCAAATATAAAAAAATTATAGATTAAATATGTTGTACTGGTGAGTTGCTTTTAATAAAGCAAATGTAACATTGTGATTCATCACAGGCACAGAATGAATCAGGTGAAATTCTGTTTGTGCGGTTTACAAGCAGAGAGACAGATTGTCCTGTAGGAGGAGACAAAGTCTGGCAACAATGCGACTACCTACAACATGCGGATAAGGTAATAACTGATGAGGTCATTTAAAGGCACAATATGTAAGACTTTTGCATTCAAATATCCAAAAATCATACCGTGTTATTTTGTTTACATTTGTACTTACATTATCCCAAATGTTTTCAACAATTCTTGAATTCTGAGAATTTGCAGCGTTCTGTGTGTTCACAGGGTTGCTTGTCAAAGATGTCATATTTATTTTTTCTGATTTTTGGAGTTGTTTGAGTTCATGTGGCACTGCGCAAACCCATTGCAGTGTGACATCAAAGTATCACGAGAGAAATTCAAAAGCGTACTCTTGAGTAACTCTTGTGTAACATTGTAGGTGGAATAGTACTTGTAACTTCTAATAAACCAAACTGTGGATTTACATTATAATGCAGTGGTTATAAACCTTATTTCAAAATCTCATTAATAAACATGTTGTGTGAGTCCTGTCAGATTGATTTCTATCAAGAGTAAAGGTGAAGATTACAACTCCCATCAGTCCACACTGCGGTCGTTATTGTTTTTTAGCGTCCTCAAGTGGTGAAAATTACATATTGTGCCTTTAAGTAATAATATACAGTCAGCTGGCTATTATGTAAAAGAGATTGACATTAACTCATTTAATGATAATTACCAAGTAATTAATATTAACTTGTTTCAAATGATTTTATTAGAAAAGTAGAAAATTGACTTTAAAAGAATGCTATAAGAATGTTATAAAAGACACAAAATGACTACAGTTAGAACTGCTGAATGAACTGCTCTGGTCCTCAATGCTGATTGGTCAGTACAATGCTTCAGTCATTTTAAAATACATGACATAGTTACTGTGAGGCTGTTTACACCTGGTTTAAAGATGCTTTTTGGTCAATCGATTTACAAGTGGACGACGCTAAATACAGGTGTAAATGAGGTGTTAAATGTTATGAGTTTGTCCACTTTTGATATGTGTTCAAAAAGTTTTTTCTAAAATAGCGGAGAAAGCCCTTACTTTACATGTACAAACCTTTGGCAGCATGTTTATTAACAACACATGCAGCAGTACTCTCACATAATATCAGTGTGTAATTTCTCCCGCTTGTGTTTTACAACTCACAGATAGGGTGACCATATTTTAGATTTCATAAAAGAAGACAGTGGGTGCAGGAAGCAGACAGATACCCGCAGTGGTGGTCTGACAAAATAGTCACTTAATGTACCAGGAACAATTCTAGGCATAAATAATTTTAGGGGGGCTCAGCCCCCAATAAGGGTGTGATTAAAATATTTATAAGATATTGTGTGAACACTATGATTGGATTTTATACTAACCTTATTGCAGTACTTCACTGTATTAAAAAGGTGGGTATTGTGAGGAATAGGGGAACAGATGAACCCAAACGCAAACGATGTCAGGGAAAACAGAAAACACTTTATTTTATACAAAACAAAAACCCACGAGGGGGTACACAACATGAAACATGAAACTCTGACAAATAACACTAAAACTTCGACTTGATCACTAGACTAGAACGTACACGAACAGAACACAATGAACCTAAAGAACTAAGGACACAATAACATTTAATAGAAAAAAAACAAGATAATGAACGGGAACAGGTGATGGGAGAAAATGATTACTAATAAGCAGGAGAAGGAGGGGACGGAGACAAATGACAAGACACCGGAGGCACATGCCACAATAAACAAGGCATGAGCCTCCACATAAAGCCTGGGACTGCCAGAACCCTGCCACCACGACTTAAATACAAACACAATACAAGACTCATAGGAAGGACCCTGACAGCTATAACATTTGTGTATATTTACTTTGTGTACTGACTGACCTACTGAGATACGATATACTACTCAATTTCTCCTCCAGGGTACAATTATACACAGCCATACACAGACAAACTTTTACTGTTTGCATTACTGTGTTCAGTGCAAACCTGAATATACTGTATTCATACTACTATAAAGATAAATTAATATATATTCTGTGCATGATTGCATTTTCATCTAATGCCTCATCCACAATATGTTTTTAATAAAAAATATATTTTTCAAATAAACATGATACTGTATGACCAAACATGGTGGTTTTAAGATAACTCACTATTTTTGCTGGAGATAAATAAGTGGATGGGGAAAGCATTGGTATTGCTCCCGCATCACATTATGTAAACAATTTTTATGTTAAAGTATTACACACACTGCAAAAAAACTGGACATCGGTTATACATAATTAAATTAGGTTTTCTTAAAATGAAGTTAACATTAATAAAAATTAATTTCAGGTGTGAACGTGCATGTGTCTCTCTCATCCATTTGTGATTCGACTGACCAAAACGCATCTTAATGCCAGGTATAACCTGTGATGTGAGATACAGCTGTGTACATCACCAAACAGAACCCACAGATACAAATTATTAAAAATAGATGACATATTGTATATATTTTCTATAAATGTAAAGTATATAGTCCAGCAGAAATATCAGTACATAAATTAATGTAAATCTTCAAGAAGATACATAACGGCATGTTGTGATTCAATCTCTCATATCTTATTGCTTAAATAAATGTTTTAGATAACGCCTATGATTGTGTGATTCTCCAGGTACTCCAAAACTGTCAAGCAGAAGTTTTTTTCACAAAAGCAGGTCAACAGTTACTCTTGCATGACTGTTCAGGTATGCTGTACCATGATCACCTGTTAAAATAAGTGTCTGTGTAATTATTGTTATTTATTACTCTTTACTTTTTTCAATATAATCAATATACGATAATGGCCAATATAATACACAGTGAACTCAATAGTTTGTAAACAATGGGGATCAGTCAATTTATCAGGTTAAATAGGTACAAATTGCCATATTTTAAGTTTAATGTGAATTGAGGAAATAATCGAACTCAAGTTTCAAGTGTTTTCTGCAATGTATCACTACTGTATGTAGACTCCTAAATATAGTCCCTTAATTTTTTATGCATGTATGTATCTATGTTTGTAGGAAACTAATGTAAAAAAAATTGACATCTTCATACCCTCTCCCTGACAGCTGACACCTATATTGTTTCTGAGGTTGCACCTTGTCTAGGCTGCCCTGAAAATATCGAAAATCAAGAAGACCTGAGAGACCCACTCATTCATTCTTTGGCTAAAGCCAACAGCATTACAAATCACGTGCACTTTTTCATCTTTAAGGACTTGTCATCGGCAACAAAACAGGTCAGTGTTTACTTCAGAGCCGCTCATAAGAGTGTATGGGAGTAGCCACTCGGGAACCTAAGAACATTTTCCCCAATTGAATGCCGCCGTGCATCTGTGTCTGCTTTCACCCTTTCCTCTAAAGATTTTTAATGATAGAGTTATGAAAAAGGTGAGGTAATTCTGTGTGTAGGTGGTTGCTGGATTCAGGTATAAATTGCAGTTTGACATGGAGAAGAGTAACTGTACCAAGTCAGAATTCAAAGCTGTTACTGATGAGTGCCACCCAGTTGTAGAGGAACCGGTAAGTTTTCAAATTAGATGCTAATATAATATAATATATATATATATATATATATATATATATATATATATATATATATATATATATATATATATATAAGTATACAGTAAAAATATACATATACAGTAAAATCCTGATAACAGGTTAAGATTTAAGATGGCAAGTGATTTTTCATAGTATAGTGCAGTGCACACAGTTAATAAACCTTGTAACCTCTCCTTTAAAATTGTTGATGTTTATGCAGGAGTTTATGCATTGCAACTCAACTGTGGATGTAGCCCCTTGGAGACATGAGGTCCCAGAAGTGCATACTGAATGTGCACCAGGTTTCAGGAGGGTGAGCATCCCATTTAGTTATTTCAATTGCAAATTATTTATACTACTATACTATTTATATTTATTAAAATATGAAATATTAAGTGTTTTATTATATTATACTCTTTTAGCCTTTGACAAGAGTTAAAAGGCCACCAGGTTGGTCCCCTTTGAGAACCTTTACAAAACCAGCACCCAAAGATTCTTCAGAAGAATCCAAGGAAAACCTTAACACGACTACACCTACACCACTGAACTGTCCCACTAAACCCTGGAAAGAGTTTAAGCCTATTTTTGACAGAACTGCTCCTGTAAACACTACAGCACTCACACAGGCAAACGAAACTGTGTCAGATGGTGTTTTCAGTGATCAAGATTTATTAAGCTAAACAGCTTGTATACAGTTTGTCTTTGGGTCTTTTATCTGAAATTAGAGGAAAGCGTACAAGAAAGAGATACCAATAACATTCTTATAACTTGTATTATGGTGTTTAAAATGTGTTGTGGATGTTACAGTTATTTGTGGATATTACTTATGTGGGACATTGTATCTTGAATGTCACAATTAAAAAGAATACACCAAACTTACTTTCTTGAACTTTGGTTTTGTACAAATGGTTTTTAATCGATTGGTTGTGACACAAAAATGAGGCCGCAGGTCACTTATGATAGAGTTGTGGACAGTGGTAAATAAAAATCTAAACTACTAATAGACTACTGTACAGTATCTTTTTAAAATAAACAAATATACACATGAAAGAAAATGAAAGAGCGTTTGAACAATGTTTATAGTGAATGTGTGGAGAAAAACAGGGATGAATGTTTTGTTGTAAATTGGCAGCAGTTAGTAAACAAAGTTTCTGCATTCGGGGCAATAGCTGCCAGCATAAAGTCCAAAACCAGAAAACAAATAAGAGCCAGCTAAAGATTAACAAAATAAAACCTTACTGAGTGGATTCACAAAATTATTTTCAGTTTTTAACATTAAGTTACTTATAAACTTTATTTTTTTATTTGTGGTAATGCATGTAAATTTGTAACACTGTTGCACTGTCAGACACAGAAAGTAAAATAAAATAAGGCTCAAGAGCAAAGAGCCTAACTCATTTGTGGAGTTTAGAAAGTGTTTAGAATAGAAAGTCATGAAGGGGCTTATTAAATTGTTCATATTCATATGAAACATTTATAAATATACGAGGAAATACCTTTATGTGGGTGATTTGCTTGTAAACAGACCTTTCAAAAAAAACCTCCTGATTCAAAAATACTTCGTAAACGTCAGATTTGATAGTGAAATGTGTGTATGTTAATGAATTCCAATAATTTGTACAGGGTGCACATGCACGCTCATTTACAATTAGCATAATCCCAGCCTATGCACTACAGATAGCACTGCTCGTTATTCCAGAGATACATTGTTGTTGTGATTTGGAATATCTTCAACATGTCACTAGTTATCTTATTTTAAACAATATTACTGAATATAAAAATGCAATATCAAGTTACAATAACTTCTCCATTGATGAGTTGTACAAATATGATGGTTTGTCAATGTAGTGTTTGTCCCGCCCCTCCTCTAATGTGATTGGATGGCTGTGTAAAAAAGGACAGTGATAAGCTCTGTGTTTTTCCCAAAGTTTTAGAGTAAAAAATTAATAAAGACAACAGCACAAAATTATGTTTTTATTAAAAAGGTTGGGAGGAGCATTTTAAAATAATCCGCCAAACCATCTTGTAATTACGACCAGGTGTCCACCTGATCAGCATGAGTGTATGCCTATATAGAGGGTATGCATTGACATTACTTTTTCAGCTTAAAATGTATTTAGTTGGCCTTAAGTGACCCTAACAACTTGCCAACCAAACAATGTCTGTGGACATTGGCATATGGCCAGACATTGCTTTTCCTGACATATGTTTGTCTTGCCTAACACTTTTAAACCATCCCACCTTTGTAGAACACAAGGCTCGTCATAATGGATGTTTTTTTTAATGAAGGCTCACTGACAAAACTTTGCAATTACAATTCAATTCAATTCAATTTTATTAGCGCTTTTCACAAAAGTCAATTGTTTCAAAGCAGCTTTACATAAATAGAAGCAGTGAAAAGCACAGAAAAACGACAGATAGCACAACAAAATACATTATAGCATAAGCAGTTAAATTTGCTGCGGCTATGACTCAATATTATAAGTGCACGTATTACTAAAGTAACGTCTAGAAGAGGAAGCTAAGTAAAGCCCAAAAAGGCTGCCTCCCCGGGGTGAAAAACCCCCTAGGAGAAAAAAACCCCGGGCTTTTATCAGAGGAAAAATAAGTCCTAGGAGGGAAAAACCCTTGGGAGAACGGATAAGGAGATTTAGCGGAGATTAAGCGGGTTCTGCCGGTGATCGTTGGTCAGGCATCAGGGCATCACGTTGAAGGACAGCCAGTAGATCAGAGGTGGGCCAACTTTCACATCTACCGGGACTGGGTCTGTTTGTCTCGTTGTCCTCGGGTCGAGGACGAGACAGGGAGAGAAAAACAAAATCATATTAGCGTAGGGGCCGTTCACATGTAATGCAAGTGTCACACAGTGATGTGGTTTAAATCAGCTTGGTTCCATACAGGCTGACTATTGCGGCATAATTATGTTATCCACATTTGAGGATTTAGCAAATTGGGGGCCCAATGCGAAGGTATCTATGGTAACTAAGGGTCACCTTCCGATCTTTAAGAGAAAATGAAACCTGTCGACCCCTTTGACTAAGGCCGGAAGCCCCACTGTCGTCGTTAATGCAGGTTCAGTGACAAACGGGTCTGTATGGCATACTATTCACAAGACACACAAAAGCACCAAAATCACAACCCGACCATACGTGCCAACCCGTTTGACTATGGCCGAAGGCCCCACTGTCGTCATTAATGCAGGTTCAGTGGCAAACGGGTCTGTATGGCATACTTTTCACAAGACACACGAAAGCGCCAAAATCGCAACCCGACCATACGTGCCAACCCGTTTGACTAAGGTCAGAGGCCCCACTGTCATTGTTAATGCAGGTTCAGTGGCAAGCAGTGGCAAATTATTTAATGGAATTCATTTTGAAGTGTTCATGCTGATAAGGTTTTATTTATTTATTTATTAGGTTGGTCTGTGTTATGACCGTGAGTGCTTTGTTTCGTAAAAATAACTATTGCGAGTTAAGTACCTTTACTAGACAAATTACTTGAATGCTTTGTTGAAGAGAAAAGTTTTAAGTCTAGATTTAAAGTTATCGACTGTGTCTGATTCTCGGACATCGGTTGGTAAATCATTCCAGAGCTTAGGGGTTAAGTAGGAGAAGGATCTTCCACCTTTAGACACTTTCGATAGTCTAGGGATAATCCAGTGACCAGAATTTTGCGACCGTAGTGTTCGTGATGGATTGTATTCTGATAGTAATTCTCTAAGATATGAGGGTGCTAGGCCATTTAAGGCTTTGTAGGTGATTCGTGATATTTTAAATTGTATGCAATATTTTACTGGTAGACAATGTAAAGATGCCAGAATTGGGCTTAGAGTCACTAACACCACTAATGCAGTCTGTTAACTTAGAGAACGTGTGTGTTTCGCTGGGATGTGAGGAGATGTAAAGCTGGGTATCATCCGCATAGCAGTGAAAACGTATGTTTCCTGATAATGTCTCCTAGGGGTAACATATATAACGAGAACAGGATAGGACCTAAAACTGATCCCTGCGGTACACCATATTTAACCAGGGAGTAATATGACTCTTCCTCATTTACATAAACAAAGTGACAGCAATTGGTTAGATACAACCTAAACCAGGCTAACGCCTGACCACTGATACCAACATAGTTTTCTAGTCTATTGAGTAAGATTGTGTGATCTATTGTGTCAAAGGCTGCACTGAGGTCTAGTAATATAAGGATTGAGATTTCACCCCGATTGGATTGGACTCTAAGCAGCGCTGTCTCTGTGCTATGGTGGGGCCTGAATCCTGATTGGAACTTTTCATTTGTACTATTTTTGTCAAGAATGTGCGTAACTGGCTTGCCACTACTTTTTCTAATATTTTAGAAAGAAAAGGGAGATTTGAGATTGGTCTAAAGTTATTAAGCTCTCCCTGATCAAGCTGTGGTTTTTTAATCAGCAGTTTAATAACTGCTAGTTTGAAAGCTGTTGGAACGTATCCTATTTCTAGCAATGAGGTAAAGATATTTAATCCCGGGGTTGACACTACAGGGAATACCTCTTTAAGTAATTTTGTGGGAACGGGGTCTAATATACAGGACGATGATTTGAATGATGTGACTAGTTTAGAGAGCTCATCTATTGTAGTAGGTTTAAATGAATCAAGATGTTCGTATGGTAATCTACTGTTAAATGAACTAATGGGTAGAGTGGTAGCTGCTTGGGTAGCTACGATGTTTTCCCTAATCGCCGTCATTTTGTTTGAAAAGAAGTTCATGAAATTGTTACTATTGTGTTGAAGTTTACTATTGGTTTCTGTTTGTTCTTTGTTTCTAGACAGTTTCGCAACTGTGCAAAAGAGGAACCGAGGGTTAAGATTCTCATTTATAAGCTTGCTGAGATAGGTAGATCTGGCGATTTTTATAGCCTGTCTGTAGTGTTTAACACTCTCTTTCCATGCTGCACGCCATACCTCTAACTTTGTGCTTCTATAATTTCTTTCTATTTTTCTAGCTGCCTTTTTAAGGGCTGCGGTGTGATGGTCATACCATGGAGCTGGGGTTTTTTCTTTGATTCTCTTTTTCGAATGGGAGCAACGGCAACCAATGTGTTAGAACAGACATTACTCAGGTTTTCTATTACAATATCTAGATCGTCATCGTTATCTGCTACATGTTTCATTTGGGACAGGTCTGGAAGAGTGCTAATAAAGCTATCTTTAGTGGTGGAAATTATTGTTCTGGCTAGTCGGTAGCATGTTGTGGATCGAGTGATCCTATCTAGAAGACTCTGATGTCGGAACCGAGCCATGTGTATTTCGATAAACGCTATGCGCGCTCGATACAGTATTTGTAATATTAACATTTGCATCTGATGTCGGAACCAAGCCATTAGTATTACATTGAACACTATGCTTGCTCAATACAGTATTTGTAATATTAACATTAGCGGTATTACTATCCTCAACTAGCGTTCGGATGCGCGATTCTAGTTCAGCAACCTTCTCAGTCAGCCTTACTACGTCAATACACTTAGTGCATGTAAACCCCTCTATGCTACCGGCAGAAGCTAAACTATACATTTAGCAAGTAGTACAATAACAAGCGGAGTCTTACCACTTTCATGATGGGCTATGGCGTCTCCGTTCACCCGAACGTGGTCCGTGAAGCTGCATCGCGTAGGGTGCTCGATTGTTGCACGCCTTGGTCGCTTGTGGACATCTGGAGCCAGGGTGATGTGGGCGCTGTACCTCGCGTTGGATCTGCGAAAACCGGTTATCAACTCCTCCACAGCTTCCCGCTCAGGTGAGGACAGGTCTGAAAAGCATACATCAGATGAATCCGCCATTAGATCGGCCAATGCTAGCTTCAAGCCAGCACTGTTTGTTGATGCTATGTTTATTAGTGATAAATCATTTCACGTGGTAGTACTGCTCAATAATCGTCACGGTAAAGTATTCCTAAGATAAACTAATAAGTTATATTATATAAATAGGAACAAGATAGTAAGAAAATAGGATTTAGTTGATGAACTCGACGGAGCTCCGATGCATGATGCACGCATCGCAGCCTTGCGTCTCTCTGTTGCGTCTCTGAAAAGAGGTTGCGTGTCTTGCCATGTTATTAGGCTATAGGTTGCATTATAGTGGGCTCTAGCTCTATTGTGTTTGGTATGTGTACCATCATTTACCAGACTTTTACCAGATAATTTGTCTATGTTTATTGTCATGACTCTGTCTGTGTTTTTCCCTGAGTTTCTGTCTACTGTTTTCCCCATTGTTGATTGATAGCTCCACCCACTTGTTAGTTGCCATGTACCCTCATTAGACTCATTCATTCCCTCTCGTGTGTTGTCATAGTTACTCATTGTCTCTGCTTTGTGATTGGTTCCAGTCTGTTATATCTTCACTGTTTATCCACTTCCCTGTTGCTTGTCATTGTTTAGGCCAGTGGTTCTCAACCAGCGGCCTGCGGGCCAGCATATGCCAGCCTCATTAAAAAATAACTTAACATTTTATAAAAAAAATAATTTTTAAAAATGTATTTAATTAATATACATTTGAACCATACTGTTTTTGTAACATAAAATCATTTTGGCGGTCAAATATATTTATTAGACATGCGCAGACAGACATGCGTAGCTTAGTTTACGAGCACATGTAAGCACGCTTTGGTAAAATTCTAACAGTCGTAAGCAGGATTAGTCGAGATCAAGATGGACAAATTTGTTATTAGGGGAGAAAAATGAGGTGATGTTTCTAACGAAGGAACACATGCCAACGAAGGAACACATGCAAACAAAAAAAGTCGAAGCATCAGCAGCGAAGGTAGGCGAGTGCTGGAGGAATGGAAATACCAGTTCGCCGTCACTGATCGAGATGGGCAGCCTTTCTGTTTACTTTGTTGTAAAGTACTTGGCGTATGCAAAACCTACAATGTCAAAAGACATTTTGATACCACCCATGCGACGTTTGACCAAAAATACCCACCTGGATCTCAAGACAGAGCTCTCAAGTTAACAAATCTTGAAAAAAATGCAGGTGCTGAATAGAATATAATGCCAGCTAGTTTAAAAGTGTCCCAGGCCGTGACATTAGCAACGTTCAAAATTTCATGGCTCCTTGCCAAACACGGCAAACCGTTTAGCGATGGGGAACTAGTTAAAAACTGTTTTTTGGAATCACAATAGTGATGTTACGTTCGTGAACGAATCGTTCTTTTTGAACGAATCTTTTAGGTGAACGAATCGTTCTCGTTCACGCCATCCATTGACTCATATTTCTCGTTCACTGAAAATGTCCCTCCCTTCTTGAGGAGCACGGACAAATGAAGCGCGGCTTTCTTTCTGCCTTCAAAGAGTGACAAAAGTACGAGCCAATGGCAATCGAGTATAAGCTGTGGCCGAGCATATGATTGGCTCAACGTACTGAATGAATACGCCCTTCACTGACCGAGCCGCTGTTTTGAGTCTGAACGAACGAGAGAGAGAGAGAGATCGGGTTCTTAAACAAACTGAATGACTGGTACAAGTTACAACCTAATAAATGAGAGGGATCGTATAGAAAGCGAGTGCAACGTAAACAATCTTGTGAAAGAATCATGTGGTTTTATTTTAGTAAAGTTATAGTAACCATGTTTAGGCGGACTATTTACCTTAATACAAATGATAATCAAGGTAATTACTGTTGAAAAATTTGGTATTTCTGTTAAATATAGTTAATATCTATATAGTTTAATCCACCCTTTCACTGAACTTAAATCAGTCATCTGCGTCTGAACGAAGTCTTGAACAACATGACGGAAATTATATGATTTGTGAACGAGGATCTGATGACTGACTGAACCAGAGGAGGCATGCACGGGAGTCTTTATTTACAACAAATCCAGATTAGATCTTTCATTGTCTTATAACACATAATGACACACATCTTCGCCATCTACTGGCGTATTTATGTAAAATTAAGAAATGGTCACTGAACGAATCAGTGAACGAGTCTGAACGAATCATTTTGGTGAACGAACTGAAAATGAAGGAGTCACCTAAATGAACGAAAATTTCCATCACTAAATCACAATGTCTATTTGATGATCTGAGCAACAAGAGCGAAATAATCCGCAGAATTAAAAGTTTACAGCTCAGTAATGACACAGTTACACGTCGAATTTCAGAAATGTCTGAGAACTTGACGGAACAACTAAAAACTAAGCTAAGCACTGCGTCAGCACTAAGTTTGGCACCAGATGAATCTACGGATATCGGAGACATTGCTCAGCTTTGCATTTGGGTAAGATGTGTAAATTCAGAAACATTTGAGGTCACTGAAAACTTGTTGGCTTTAAAATCGCTTCATGAAGAACAAGGGGCGAGGATATTCATAAAGCACTTAGTGAAGCATGCAAAGATATGAACATACCTCCTTCTTCAATCGTCTCCATCACTACTGATGGTGCACCCGCAATGATGGGAAAACACAAGGGTCTTGTTGCTGAAATGCGAAGATTCGCACCTGAATTGTTGGCGTTTCACTGTATTGTGCACCAGCAAGCACTATGCAGCAAGTTAGCTGATGGTTACCTTATGAATGTTATGGACACTGTGGTGAAGGTGGTCAACTTCATTCGAACACACCCTCTGCTGCACCGCCGGTTTGTTGCGTTATTGGACGAAGTGGACGGTGCTTACGGGGATGTTGTTCTGCACAGCGAAGTGAGATGGCTAAGTCGGGTAAGTGTCCTGGCCTGAACACATCAACATGGCAATATTCAGTAAAAGTTATAGCGCCACCTGCTGGAAGCAGGAAATTACATGTTTTACACGGTGATTTACTGCTCATAGAAATGTATTCAGATCATCTTCATATTTGGTCAGTCTGAACTTAAGGACTTCACAATAATAAATTGTGAAGATCTTGACATTTCGTTAAAGGGGCGTGTCCGTGGTGGCCTGGCAAAGTTTGATGTTTCGCCATGAGAAAGCTGTTGTAACTCAGGCATCCAATGACTGACCTGTCACAGACATCATACGTTTTACAAGGGTCCTGGCCTCAACACATCAATGTTACAACAATCAATTACAATCATAGCGCCACCTGCTGCACAAAGGAGGTGTGGCACTTCAAAGTTCCTTTGAATATCCACCTATATTTACCCACTGAAATTTCAATCCCCTGGTTCACTGCTTTACTAAGGCCATAGAGTGGCGGTGCACATGCGTGCGAGGGCCCTTCCATCACTGCTTGCAGTTTTAATTTGTTTTGTTTACGAAAATCATAGAGAATTTATTTGCAAGACATCTGGTAAAAAGAAGATACCTTTATATCCCTTTCTTTTCTTTGAAATCAGTTTTGATAGGAAACTAGTTGACATAGAATAAAAATGTTCAAGGCAATGACAAGATGCAATAGAGGTAATTTTTATTACATTTTTATATTGCCATTGGTTAAATGGGTTGAAAGGTTAAAGTATTAATAGAAAGTAACCATTTACAATACAAATTTTGTATCTTTTTTCAATTTTAATTACTTTCTGGACTCAGGCGGACTCGACTTGGACTCGGCCTTTAAGAACTCGGACTTGAGTCCAACTCGGACCCTTTTGGACTGGGACTTGAAGTTTAAGGACTTGGTCTTGACTCGTACTCGACAAAGGTGGACTCGGACCCAACTCTAGTTTCTGACCATCTTTTTCAACGGAGAGTCAAGACGTCTGACCCCCTAAGGTAAACTGGTCAGGGTGGATGTGCAAATAATAAAATAATGCATTAGCTTAATCCTTTAAAGTCGACGGTCGCGCAGGCTCTGTTTCATAACGTGCACTTGACCACAAGATGCGCTAACATTACTTCTGATTTGTAAATGAGCATCATTTATAATTGAGCGCTTACAAAAAAGAACAATGATTTTACCATGGGGAGAGAGAGCATCCAGTTTTAGTCAAATAAAAACGGAAAGTTAACTCTCAGTGAAGGGAATCCACCTGACATCCGAGTGAAGCGGATTAAATGCCTTCTGAAATAACGCGCTCTTGATAATTGTCAATAAAATAAAACGTCATATACAAAACAACATCAAATAAAGTTTTATAAATGGAGAATATCTCGTGTCTCGAGCGCCCACGTGATAGGTGCCTATGCCGTACTGTACTGCACTGTAAACAAAGCTACAATAAATTACAGACAGACATACAGTTAACAGCACTACTGTCACAGTTATGGTTGAATTTAAAGCAGTGTTAACTCTAAAATACTGTCTTAAAGGTATAGTTAACTTAAAACATGTAATTCAGTCATAGTTTACATAACAGAACAGACCATCCAAACATTTATGAGTTTCTTTATTGTGTGATACACAAGTTATTTTAAAGAGTGTTGATAACCACAGTGTCTGGTCCCCACTCCATTGTATTTTTTGCTAGTCAGGGGAAAACAACATTTTTTTTTCTCAATTTTTTGGTGTGTTTCACTCAAGAAAGAAATCATGAAGGTTAGACACAATATGAGGTTGAGTAAATGCAGGGGCGAAAATTTCATCTAAATGTTGGGGGGACAATAAACATAAAATTTTTCAAGAACAATTTTTGAAGGGGACACCAATAATACGGGCAAAGGAAATGTGTACAGATAGAAAACGTTTCTCTTTCTCTATGAACGGATGCAAATTTAATTTTAATACACATGAATGCAGAGGTGAAAAGAGTAATAAAATATTCTACTTAAGTAAAAGTAAAGTTACTTTAATAATATTTTACTTAAGTAAAAGTAAAGTTACTGGTCTAAAAATCTACTCAAGTAAAAAGTAAGTCATTTTAAAGCTACTTTTTTACAGCGGGGAGAGGTTTCTAGTATAGTTCAAAAAGGAAGGATATATACATCTCAAACTATGTTTTTAATTGTTAACATCTTTACAATTAAAGTGCAATAACAAAAAGTTAATAAAATAAAAAGCTTTTTTATAACTAAGAAACATTTATGGAATTATTTAACGATTTTTACAGGTGAGTTATGCACTTTTGAAGCAAAAATAATATGAGGTCAGCAGCTAGTAAATACAATCATTATAGTAAGGTTGTAATTGATGTATTGCTGGTAACATACATTAAGTTATTAAACTATATACATAAATGAGCATATAATGAGATGAGTGCCATGGCTATACACTATACATCCTTTATACGTTTATTTTATTCTAGTTTCCCAGACCTGTGTACCTGATGTCTTTCAATCTCTCTCTCTCGCTCTCTCTCTCTCTCTCTCTCTGCAATGTCTAATGACATGCGCATTCTCGAGGACGTTCTTAAGTTGTTTGACTTGACGCGAAGCTGCTAGACCTCGGAAGATAATGCGCATGTATTAAAAACGCGTCGTGCAAATTAGCGGTTAAAACCCGGTCGGCAATTCTCAAACTCCGTACTCAAGAGCATGAACCCTACCTGAATGAAACAATCGCTTTGCGTCAATGGCCAGGGGTTTCTTTCATAAGAATTGAATTGAGGGTCTGCATTAGCCCGCGCCTGTCTCGTCCCTCTCCATGGTTCTTTTTGCGCGTTCCCCCGCCCATCAATCAATCATCCGTGGCGCGTCTTTATCACCTTACTTTTTTATTTATTTTTACTCAGTAACGGATATGATTTAACATGTTGCGAAGTAGTCTTCAATACTTTAAACATACTTAAGTAAAAGTAAAGTACAGATTTTAAAAACTACTCAAAGTAAAAGTACACAAAAAAACCTCAGTTACACCAAGGTGAGTAAATGTAATTTGTTACTTTCACCTCTGCATGAATACATAAAATGTTTTCTTGATCGTTTATCTGTTTCTGTTCTCAGAAAACGAAATGTGTTCATGTTTATATGTCAAAATAGTCCAGTTTTAAAACATATGAGGATAAACTGATAAGTGATGGGAAACGTTGTATTCGCGTCGGCTCCGTACACTTCTCTACCACCGGACTGACTGTGTGTCGGTGGTGAGGTAAAAGGGGCGCGGGCAGTGGACCAAACCACTGTGAGGCAAGGGAGGGGGAATCAAAATGTTTAAAACGTTTTTTTGTTGTTGCTCCGTTTGCATTTGTATTGTTTCACTTCGTACACAACTATTTTAAGTGTTATAAATCATTAAATTATTTTCAATACACATATTTTAATGATATTTTAGGGGGGACAACCCTTAGATAGGGGGGGTCCTGTCCCCCCCGACCCCCCCGGGATTTCCGCCCATGAGTAAATGATAACAGAATGTAATTTGTGGGTTAACCATCTCCCACTATTTAACAGTAATATCACTTTTAACAGTGTTTGTGCAGACATGCTAAACTTTGGAGAATACAGTATTTAACATTAATAATGTTATTAATCACCATGTATGGCAAATTTAGTTGAACATGATTTTATTCACATTTATAATTATTTTTAAAGCAGATTATGGCAGGATGGGGACAAAAGTGAGTGCAATGTGCAGCATGTTACCTTGAAAGTTACCAAGAGGTGTGTGTGCGTGCATGTGTGCGTGCATGTGTTAAATTAAAAACTTGTGTTCTGTCCTTTCGGCCGATGCTACTGTACTAAAAAAAATTTCCAAGGTTGGCAGGCCTGACACAATACCCAGATAGCACACGTACTTCTCAGATACGTATCTGCGAGGTAATCACTCAGATTTCCATTCCGTCTGGAAAACGTATTATAAAGGTCGTTTGCCCATATGAATTACGTATCTGAGACGTACGAGCCCAGCCGTTTTGAAGACGCTTTTAAGATCTTTTCAAGACGCTTAATATTTAGAATGATGGTTAGCAGATCTTTCTAAGATCTTTCCAAGATGTTTCTTAGATCTTTAAAAGATCTTTATAAGAGCTTTAATCGAGCTCTTTCTAAGATGTTTCTGAGAGCTTTAAACGACGATTAAAAGATCATTACAAATAAATTGCTCTAAAACTACATCTACACAGTTATACACACATATTATTACAATATATCATTGACAACAATTAAAACAGTATTTTCAATAAAACAGGCAGTTGATTGCGTAAAATTTATTAAAATTAGACAAAGGAAAA
Organism: Paramisgurnus dabryanus; assembly: GCF_030506205.2. Classification (NCBI taxonomy): domain Eukaryota; kingdom Metazoa; phylum Chordata; class Actinopteri; order Cypriniformes; family Cobitidae; genus Paramisgurnus; species Paramisgurnus dabryanus. Next base: position 17,284,518 of record NC_133360.1, on the reverse strand, counting down.
CATTCATAAGATGCATATTTACACGAGTGTATGCAAAAAAGCAACGTTTTTCTATAACATACAAAGAAACACAATATCTTTAAATGAATCAAATGCTTCCTCGGGCAAAGAACATCTTGGATGGAATTTTCCGCGTCTCCTTCAGTGGTAGACGGATGGATTCTTCATCTGCAGCAGCTGCATTCTAAAAGAAACCATTACAAAAAATAAGGAAAAATTAATTTTACAAACTATGTCATATGTTTTCTTTGTTTCCTCAATATAACTCTGATTAGAATGTCAAACAAAGATAAAATCATCCTAAAGTGTATTAATCGTCAATATCGTGTATATTATTAATATGAGCGTCTTTGCGTTAAATTCGTGCTACACCACACCATGCACTTTATCGACGTCGCAATGCAAAAGAAGAAGGGCAAGAAAGAAACCTGTCCTGGTCTGGCGATTTAAGGGAACATTTGTTTAAGGTATGTAGTAATAATACATTTTAATAATGCTGAGTGTGGGATCAGTTAACTAGAAATTTCGTTGATAATAAGCAATGTATGTACAGTAACTAGCTAGTTTACGTTAGATATTTTATGCACGTGTCTGTGGTTATTTTAGGTTTTTGATAGTTAATTTCACTGATAGTTTGAGCCCGTGTAAATTTCTTAAAAAGCTGTAATTATTATTTTATTTAACATTATTATGTTTGCTGTCAAGACTGATATTTATTTATATATATTTATTGACGTTGATATGTTAACCTTCTCAGTTGTACTTGACTAATGCAATAATGACAGGTCCACCTGTTTAAGTATATTGTAAAACATTTGAACATAACAACATTTGGACATAACATAAACACACACATTGTTTCCGCCTGCATCAATTTAGTTGTATAGCTGCATTGCTGGTTAACACCTCTGGGCAGATTATCCATGTTCTTCTTTTATGTGTAGCTGCTCACCTTGAACAGATACAGTACATTGAAGTAATGTTTAAAACAAATTAAGCCCTATAATATTGTTTATGTTTACAATAATTGGTAAAAAGTTTGACGGATAAAATGGTTCTTACCATTCTCTATATAGGCCCCTCTGTTAACTTTTGTTCGAGCCTGTCTAGATCTTTTATCAGTCTAGAAAGATGTTGGAGAAAAGACATCATCCTCTTCTATAATCTCCATCTGTAATTGGACTAACAACTGGACCAGTGAATGCAGGTGACTCCAAGATTGTCTCTTTTACAGCTGCAATATAAAAAATTAATTGAATTGAGGCTTTTTATATACATTTAGTATTTTTTATTAAAATTCATAATGAGCATATGTATACATTGATTTAAAACAGTACTCAAGATTGTAGATTTACTGTGAGGTTTTGAATGTTGGACGGATTATCAGACCTGCATCTGCCTCAGACATGTTGATGTTTAGCTAATGACGATTTTAAATACATTTAAAAAAAAAAATTTAGGCAACTTACTCTCCATTCGACCTTGCAGGTCACACCATGGTCTCAAGAGAGAAAATGAGTGCTCTATGGATTGAACAGAAAAGGTAGTATTAAACAGTGTTATGTTGTATTTAAATGTGTTGGACTTTAAGGCGTCCATTGCGTGTTCATAATTTAGAGGAAAGGCAAAAGATACAAATATCTAAGTTCAAATATTTATTGATCAGATATGAAAAAGGTTAACAGCGCTGGGTCCTCTCAAGTAGCGAACAACCAGCTCAGGAAGTAACATGCTTATTTATAAAATATGTGACGTCGATCTTTCTTCAGAAAATCTCCACCCACAAAGGCCGTTCCCCTCGTCCATCTGACTCCATCACCACACCCAATTTTAGCCTGTAGGCAAAGATGGACACACATAGACAAAGAAAAACAAACTGTTCTCCTCTCATCCCTGGGAGCCCTGCAGTTCCTCTCCAGTACTCCTCCACTTTGAATAGCATGTTATAATGCTTTCTTAAAAACAAATCATTAATAAAACATTCATTTATAAAAAACATAAGCTGTAAGATGAAAGTGATTATTATGTAAAACATATTTCAATATCATGACATCATTTCATTATTTGTAAAATTGGTTATATGAATAAGGCACACATTAACTTCTTTAGATAGATAAACAGATATTAAATCTTTTGGTAACACTTTATTTTACGACCCGCAAAGTACCGCGTAATTAAACCGAATTTACAGCGTACCTATTTGTAACAACAGAGTACCTCTAAAGTACGTACTTGTAGTTATAAGGGAATAATATTTTAAGTTTGGGGTAATAAGGGGGTAAGAATATATGGAAAATTATTCTCTAAGTATTTCATAACTACAGGGTACCTATTGTAATATTACGTGGTATGTATGACTTACGTCTATGGGTAATATGGTCTATGTGTAATATGTTTTTTGGGTTTTTTTTTCATATTTGCTACTTACCTGATGAAGTGTTTTGTATAGCCTACAGTTGATGTCTACAAGCCACGTCGGCAAATAAAATATAACACACAATAAAGATAATAGCAACTTGTACCTCTTTGATCTGTATATGTATACAGGAGTTACCAGGTAACTCTTATATTTGCGGGCTGTAAATTGAAGTGGGGCTTATTCCCTGATTGTTCTGTGTATGTACCAGGTAACTCTTATATTTGCGGGCTGTAAATTGAAGTGGGGCTTATTCCCCGCTTGTTCTGTGTATGTACCAGGTAACTCTCATATTTGCGGGCTGTAAACTAAAGTGGTGCTTTGTTCACCTCTTGTTAATAAATGTTATAGGGTAAATACCATAAACATACAGAATATTGTTATTTTTATTTTAAAACAACTTATTTCAAAACATCTTTAAAACAATAACACTATAATTAAGCCAACACTTAATGTTTATTATCACATAACTTTTATTTAAAATAAAAAGTCATGACAATTTTTCATTGTTTTTGCGGCTTGGCTTCCTCTGTTGGTGTTCTTGTCCACTCGGATGATGAGTTGATGTCGTCTCACAAATGCTGTTCTGCATTACATATAAAAAACATAAATGAAAGCCTTCAGTAAATGTTTCTTCACTGTGCCTTGACAGAAACAGAGTTTTCTAAGCCAGTTACGTTTATAAATTTTAGGCTTACTTATGTGCTAGCTAACCTGCTACCGTTAGCTAGCAACTTTCTTGAAAAACATTGTTTGAAATGCGTGAGTCATGTATTAACAAAACCAGTCACCTTATCCAGCATGCGGAACCTGCTAACATCACTCGCAGCTGTACTCCACAGTGTAGAACGTTTTTAAAACCTCTTAAAGAAATTTCACCTCAGGATCGCGTTCCAGCAAACCTCCTGCAGACGACCGCGCGCTCTACACCTGCGCAGTAGTCTACGCATGTAGTCGTCTTTTGCTTTAGCGGGAGCTGATATCTGCTGTTGTTTCATTCTGGTTTGCCATTGCATAAATTATATTTGGCTAAAATACTTGTGTTTACAGTAAATAAATTGCAAAGCACCACTTCAAATATGTCCGCAAATGTAGGAGTTTCCTGGTAAATAGGGAATAAGTTGCTATTTTTATTGTACTTACCTTAAAAAAAAGATAACCACATTAAATCAGCTTGACTTTTGTTATTAAAAGCAAGTAATATAGGCTACTAAAATAAAAGTGATATGCTGTTATATTTATTTGCCGATGTGGCTCGTAGACATTGACTGTATACAACATTCAGTAGTCAATATGAAAAATTCACAATAAAAAATAAATAAAACATAATTTCCCCATAGACTTGACTAAGTCATACATACCACGTAATATTACAATAGGTACCCTGTTGTTATAAAATACTTAGAGTATAAATAATTTATAATTCTTCATATTCTTACCCCCTTATTACCCCAAACTTAAAATATTATTCCCTTATACCTACAGGTTACCTACCCTGTTGTTACAAATAGGTACGCTGTAAATTCGGTTTAATTACGCGGTACTTTGCGGGTCGTAAAATAAAGTGTTACCAATCTTTTACTGCAATACTACTTCTAAGCAAACTCTTTAATCATTATTAAAAACCATCTGTTAGGAAAGAAAACACACACACACACACACACACAGACACACAGGAGATTCTGTTCTTCAAGGTTGAGCTGCCCTGCCCCCATTAGGTTATTCTGTATGCAACCTTTATTTCATTGGTTAATACAAATTTATCAAAGACAACATCTTATATTTATTACATCAATTATTCAATGATTTATACTGATTAAGTAAGAAATACATTGCATATTTTATCCTGTGAATATTAAAGCATTGGTTCATAACATGGTTAAATACTTTTCCCCCTCAGGCCTCTCTCTTATCTTGATCAATTTCCAGATGTAAATTCCTCGCTAATCCTCCTTACAGCACACACACAAAAACTGGTAACTCTCCACTCTCAAACATAAACACCTCATTTCTACATAATAGCTCAGTGCATATATAAAACACACAATGTTTATAGAATAAAATGATTAATTAAAGAAATATAACATGGAACAAAATCAATTTCCACAGTCCTTATTTGGACATCTTTGTAACTTTAACACTTTTAGCAATCAGCATGAAATGTAGGCAGTAAATATGTAAAACATAATTATTCAACAACACAACAGTACTCCATTGTTCATGAATTGGTTAAATGCATTCATTAGTTAAACATACTAATTTTCACTTTCTCTAAATATAACATAGTTATAAAGCAAACAACTTGTTTATTGAAACCATCTGTTCTGCGTGTTTTCTCTTCAGGGCTTTGTTCCTACCCCCAACTGGAACAGCCTTTCAACTTTACACACAGACATTTACTCACATATCTCAGCACAAAAAGCATAATGGCACATATGGATTATAACATAACATACTGATTAATAAAACAACATAAAAATCCCACAATTCCCTCTCTTGACCTCTGAAAGAGGTCACACATTTTCTTCTTCCTCCTCATCCAGGTTCTGTAGGCCTAATAGCGGCATGCTGTATTTGGGTGGATTTTCTTTTTTCTCTATTGCAGACACTATCAGTCTGTTACACAGGGATCTCCATTGTTTATGCCAAATATTATGGTGACTATAATTGCAGTTATAACTCCTAGGGCCCACAGAACCTTCCAATTTGCATATAGCTTACTCTCTGTGGAAAAAATACACTTATGCCTATTGGCTAATACTCAAATAACAATCGTAAATTCAAAAAGGAAAAGAAAAATGAAATATGAAATTAATACTGTAGAATTGTATAAGAAACGTAAGAAATTCAAAGATCAAAATTCAAAGGTCAATATGGTATGTAGTTACCCAGGTTATAATGCATATATGGTAATTGTGATATTCAGGTCTCTAAACACTTCTGTCAGGATTTCCAGCACTTTGTGGAAATCCAATTTATCTAAGCCACACCCCAGCCGGGGAGTGGATACACTTGTTATGTTTTCTTTCTCACACCACTCTCTCATACGTCTGAGGCTGTGGGTAAAATTCTCATATGTTGGTAAATCAGTACAATTTTGTTTTGTTATTAAATGAAAAATCAATCTGCCGTCGTCCTCGTGGGTAACTGCACATTCACCTGTGTGTTTGTTCTGTCTTACAACCTTTTGTGTACCGTACTTCGCTTTGAATTGTACGGCTATACCTGCTCCATAGGCACAATCTGCACTCACACAGTGTGCTAGGGGTTCTGTTGCTGGGCTAGAAAAAATGTCACCTTTTTTATGCACAATTTTACAGAGTGTTTGTTGACTTTGTTGTTGGTGTTGTGTGAGTGTTACCACTGATGTGTTACCACTTCCTGTTTGTCCTCTCTGTATTCCAGCTGATTCACTTTCACTTTCAACACTTTCCCTCTCTTGGACCTGAGTCCTCAGGTCCACACCTGTGTCTGTTAGAAACCCAATCATCATTTTTAACAGCTGGGTCGTTCTCACAATTTCGTTGTGTGGTAGCCTGTCAGGAAAAATGTTCAATCATAGCAGTTAGTTTGTCAGATGAAATGTCATGTGTAAGAGGCAGGATGGGATCCTGCACCACGTCATGCCTTGGACCTGGAAACTGTCGACCTGTAAGCAATTCAAAGGGTGTGAAACCAGAAATCCTGTTAACAGAAGAGCGAATAGACATTAATGCAATTGGTAATGCGTCAAGCCATGTTATTTTTGTCTGTGCACATAGTTTGTCAAGTCAAGTTTTAATGTCAAAGTCAGGTTCATTATTTCATCTTTGCTCTAACATTGGGGTGATAAGCAGCCCCGAAACTATATGTCAATTCCAGTGCGTGTTTGTCAATTTTGTCAGATCTAACTTTGTCTTGGGAAACCATGGTTGGGGATATAAGTGGTTTATTAGGCAGTTGACAACAGCCACGTCATTAGGTACCTTCACAGCCTGTAGTATGTGTCAGGCTTTGCTAGCATTTACTATAGGCCGGCCTTTCCTGGTTTCAAACCCACCTATCTGCCATATGGCAGTTCCATATATACTGCACCAATCACATATGCAGATTCACTATAAACAATCACCCTCTCTTCACCAGTGTAGTGCAAGGCTTTGATAACAGCTGTCATTTCAGCTCTCTGTGCTGACCGTTTACCCTTCAATCTACCACTCAGTCGTGTTACAAAATCACCCACAACTTGCTCAACCACAGCAAAGCCTGCCTTCAATGTGTCATCTGCTGCTCTGAAACAACAACCATCTGTAAACAGTGTGATTAACGGTGGGGTAGTTGTCAGTGGTACCGCGAACAAACCATCCCTCAATTTATTTGCTTTTTCAGTCAATGGTATAACAATTATAATTAATTACAATAATAATTAAAACTGCAAGCAGTGATGGAAGGGCCCTCGCACACCTGACACCGCCACGCCGTGGCATGAGAAGAATTAAAGGGAACAGTAGTAAATAGGCATTTAAGCATGTAAACATAGGTGAACCATTTAAAAGTGTAGTATAATGTGCCACATTTCCTGTTGCTAATTACAAATGACAGCGAGGTAGCATCGTGTAAGATAGCATGAGAGAGAGAGAGAGAGTGAGTGAGCGAGTGTGTGTGTGTATGAGTGACTACATGTAAATATTGGCACGTAGATGTGTTCTGTCCAGGACTCTTATCAATCATGTGAAGTTTGGTACAAATCTGACATTGCATTATCATTGTAAACATGTTACTTCCTGTTACCAGCTGGTGGCGCTATGACCGTAACTGACTATTGGCATCATAAGTGACTATCAGTGATGGGAGTAACGCGTTACTGTAACTCCACTATTTTTTTAAATCAAGTAACGCAATTACAATTACTGAAATTTAAATGAGTTCGTTACGCGCGTGACTCTATTTTGTAAAAAATAGACAAGACATATCTGACGTCGCAGGACTGTAGTTGGCGGCGCAATAATTCATTACACTTCATCATAGCTGACAGTGCATATAGAATGAACATGAAAAATCTAAACGGGACAACATACCTTTGTTTAAAAATTGTGCGCAAGTCATAATCCATCCGGTCTCATGTTTGTAAATTATCTTCACCAAGCAATCGCAGTATGACATCAACTTGCATTTGTAGTCCACAAAGGTAATAAATCTAAGAAATGATCATATATTCTTAGATGTTTACATCGGCTTCATGGAAGAGAACGATCCGCGATTGTTGTTTCCACTAAAATATTCACACTGCGGTGTACACCCGTGTTAAAACTCCATAGTATGTGTGAGCTCGCTTTTAGTTTTAGTTTCAGTCTCTCCGTATCCGAACAAAAAATCCACTCGCTCTGTGTCCATCTGACAAAACAATCCACTCGCTCTGTGTCCGTCCGACAAAACAATCCACGTAGCCTACTCCGTTTTCTGAATAAATATCTTCCTTTAATCCTGTGTATCATTTAAATCCAACAGAAAACAAACAATATATGACCAAAGAGCGCAGTCCCTGTGGCAAGCTTCACAAGCTGTGTTCCAATTCAAGTGCTGCACCCTACTAAGCATGCAATAAAAGGTGAGCACTTGCCCATTCAAGGCGCTCAGAAGTTCGCGAAGAGAACTGAAATGAGACGGTCTAACCTTCGGAGGACCCATAATTTGCCTCATCTGCTGCACACGCATCGTGCCTGTCAGCAGGACACAGCGGAGACGTTTCTAACTTATTAAAATAAATATGAAATCAGAAAAATTATAATTTATTTTAGAAAATTTGACATGTTGACACAATTGTCTCCAAATTTTTAAAGAGACACTACACAATTTTAACACATTTTATATTTTTGTAAACATGCAGAATATTTGTCTAAATGGTCTAAATGATATACATAAATAAACTAAGTTTAAATATTAAGATAATTTCTAACAAAAATATTCAAAGGTTGAATCTAAAGCAAAATAGGCTCTTACAGTATGTGATATATTAGAGTCTTATGTGTAAAATAGCCCATCCATATCATTTTACTGTTTGACTGTTCAGTACTGTTCATATTTACATTTAAAAAGCAGACATAAAAGTAACTTAAAAGTTACTTTTCTAAGTAACTAATTACTTTTGATATACAGTAACCGGTAGAGTAATTCAGTTACTTTTAAAAGAAGTAATTAGTAACTGTAACTAATTACTAATTTTTTAGTAACTTGCCCAACACTGGTGACTATTGACATGTAGATGTGTTCAGTCCAGGACTCTTATTAATCATGTGAAGTTAGGGAAAGATCGGACATTGCATAATCAGTGTAAACATGTCACTTCCTGTTGTCAGCTGGTGGCGCTATAACCATAAGTGACTAATGACATGTAGATGTGTTCAGTCCAGGACTCTTATTAATCATGTGAAGTTTGGGACAGATCAGACATTGGATAATCATTGTAAACATGTCACTTCCTGTTGCCAGCTGGTGGCGCTATAACCATAAGTGACTATTGACATGTAGATGTGTTCAGTCCAGGACTCTTATTAATCATGTGAAGTTTGGGACAGATCAGACATTGGATAATCATTGTAAACATGTCACTTCCTGTTGCCAGCTGGTGGCGCTATAACCATAAGTGACTATTGACATGTAGATGTGTTCAGGTCATGACTCTTAGCAATCATGTGAAGTTTGGGACAGATCGGACACTGTATGCCTGAGTTCCAGCAACCTGTTTCATAGCGAAACATCAAACTTTGGCTGGCCGAAACAGACACAAATTTTAATATAGAATCAAATCCTTCGCAATTTAGCATCACAAAGGCCTTAAGATGACACTCGCCAAATATGATGATGATCCGACGAAAACTGTAGGAGGAGTTAGTTAAAGTATGACTGCTGGAAATGAGAAAAACTGAGCCAAAATCTGAGAAATAATTCAAAATAGCTGACTTCCTGTTTGGTTTAGGGCGTTGCTCCAAGAGACTTTTTTGTAGGGCTTGTAATAATACATGAGCATACCGAAATTCGTACATGTAAGTTAAACACAGTCCAAGGGCTGCTTCATTCAATATTTGAAAGTGGCGCTAAAACATGTTCCTTCAGGTTGCCAGCTGGTGGCGCTATGGCTATAAATGAAAATTGTTATGTAGATGTGTTCAGGTCAGGACTCTTAGCAATCATGTGAAATTTGGGACAGATCGGACACTGTATGCATGAGTTCCAGCAACTTCCTGTTTCATTGGAAAACATCAAACTTTGTCGGGCCAGAACCGACACAAATTTTTACGTAGAGTCAAATCCTTCGCAATTTAGCATCACAAAGGCCTTAAGATGACACTCACCAAATATGAAGATGATCCGACGAAAACTGTAGGAGGAGTTAGTTAAAGTATGACGCCTGGAAATGACAAAAACTGCGCCCAAATCACAAAAATAACTCAGAATAGCTGACTTCCTGTTTGGTTTACGGCTTCGCTCCAAGAGACTTTTTTGTAGGTCTTGTCATGCTACAGACGCGTACCGAATTTCGTAATTGTACGTCAAACACAGTCCGAGGGCTGCTTCGTTGAAAATTTGTAGGTGGCGCTATAGAGCCATTTTCTCACGCCTAATTCTAAAGCATACACCACATGTAAATTTTCATCACTCTTGACATCTGTGCAAAATTTCATGAGTTTTCGAGTATGTTTAGGCCCTCTAAAGTCCCGCTGAAGTCGGAGAAAAAGAAAAATAATAATAACTCCTTGAAGAACAATAGGGTCCTCACACCCCGGTGTGCTCGGGCCCTAATAATTTGTATATCAGTCAATGGTATCCAATCATTTGGCTCACCCTCAGTGATTAGATCTGCCATGTGAACACCTTCATGCACATATATGATGTCTGGGCTGGCAATTTCCTTAACACTCTGGGGTCGGCTGCGGCGCGGGCGCCGCAAACTCTTTATTTTTCAATCCCTCCACAAAGAGACTTAGATAACTCTGCTGATTTTGGACATACAGATATGATTTATACATCATTTAAAACGTTAAAGTGACTAGTTTTTTTCTGTCCACTCCCAATAAAAACAGAATGTTGTGCTTTTCGCAAAATTAAGAAAATAAACATGATGCGCGGTTTGTTCTCTCTCCCTCAGTAAAGTCCTTTCAGAAACACGTCAGAAAAATTAACTGTAACTTAACGAATATTTGTCATATAAACAAAAGATAAATGTCTACATAATGCTTGGAATGTCTGCTTTTGGAAGATGTAAGTGAAATCGAAAACAAATATTGTAATTCGTTGTTAACTGTATTAGAAGAGAGAGATGTACCGTCTTTCTTCTGTTGCTTCATTATCTATAATGAGCCACGCCCCGCTCCATTGAAGAAAAGAGCAAAGATCATCCATATTCATTAGTCAACCCCACAGTCAATGGACATTCCATTCCGTCTCTGCAGCCATTCACTGCTGTTTTGAGTTTTAATCCGAGTGCTGGAAACATGACATCTACTTGTTTACTCGTGACTGTAGCTAAAGTTATCTCCAGACGCGAGTGTGACTCGATCGACGTCCAAACGCACACACAAACACACAATGTCTCATATTTGAAGCGCTTTGTGGTATCATTATAAAAGATGCGATTGCACACATCACATAACTGTTTACTCGCGCCTAAATCTCCAGACAGACGCGAGTGTGTGTGATTCGTGTTCGTCAGTGTGATGGGATCGATGTCCAAACTCACACACAAACACACGATGCCTCATATTTGACGCGCTTTGTGGTATTCTTATAAAAGATGCAAGTGTGTGTGTGCTTCGTCTGTGTGACGCGATGTCCAAATGCACACACAAACACACGATGCCTCATATTTGACACGCTTTGTGGTGTTCTTATAAAAGATGCAAGTGTGTGTGCTTCGTCTGTGTGACGCGATGTCCAAATGCACACACAAAGACACAATGCCTCATTTGACGCGCTTTTTGGTATTCGTATAAAAGACGATTGCAAACATCACATCTACTTGGTTACTATCGCCTAGTAAATAAAAGTTATCTCCATGCGCTTATGTTTTCATGCGCTTATGTTTTCTGTGCTTCCGTCAGACGCGATCAACGGCCAAACGCATACACAAACACACAATGCCTCATATTTGACGCACTTTGTATTAAGACGCATCTAAACACATCTAAAACCCAGTTTATTCGCGTATATCTCTGCACAGTACGTTTATTTAACGCAGGATCATGCATGTGAAGGCATTTCTTTTGTGTTGCTTTCACAAACAAACACTTAACAATAATGGCATCTTCACATTCCTGCCTAAAGGCTCATCACACAGCTCATTATGCAAGTGTATTGTTCTTCAGCTGTCAATCACAGATTATTCAAGAGCTTCCAGCCTCCTTGCATATTGCCTTCCTAACCAAAAAGTGACTTTGAAATTGTAAATCAATATATTGTGTTATGTGAAGGAGTAAGCAGAATGATTTTCACATCATTTTAAAGAAAAAACTCTAGACTACTAGATCCTGTTTTGAAAAGTTTTAGGAAAACATGTTTAGAATGAGTTTTGTGGACTTATATCAGTCACTTAAATTTTTTTCTTTTTCAAAAACCACGCATAAACATTTTTCTCTCAAAAATACAAACATGTACATACATGTTAATCATATAATATAGTAGCCCAGTTTGTGCTGAATGCAGTGTTATAAGACTTTTGCCATTATTATGTTTTTAAGCAACTGAAAAAAGCACAAATGTCAGTGCAGGTCAAAACTTCTCCAGGGCCCTAAAAACCCCTTAGACCCCAGAGGGTTAAATACAAAGTTTGTTACAATAATCAGTTATTTTTCTATTGTCACAGCTTTTCTTGTTTACCTTTTATAGTGTTCTATGGTGTTCTTTTTTCTTTTTCAATTTATTTCTTTTATCTATTTTAATTTCCTTTCTGCCATAGCTGTTCTATGCCATATATATTTGCTTTTTAGCTCAGTACCATCAGTGGAATTCTGACTTCCTCTGTAGATACCAAATTCAATTATGCATTTCTTCCTGTCAGATTAATAGGAGTCTGATTTGATTTCAGAACAGGTAGTCACACCTAACAACAAAGTTCTTGATCAGCCTTTAAATGTGTCTAGCTGATTTTCTCATAAAGATTGTCTGTGTCCCTATAGTAACAAGGTCTTTACTAAACATTGAACGGCTGTTTACTCTTTCCCCTTTTTCACTCAAAGGCCCGTATGAAGATGAAAAAGTTCAGTGTCCAGTGAAATATTGTCCAGTTTCTCTTGCCTCCAAGAACATTATTGTCTTTGTTAGTCTTTCTGGATTCCACTCAGTCTTTTTGGTGTTTCATCCTTGTAAATGTCTCTGACCATATGCAGTGCCCCCTTCACCGCTTGAGTTCAAGTATAGTCCCATTCAAATAGAATGTGCTTTCAGTCCAGTTTATGAGTTACTCCTCTCTTTGCAACTCCAGCACTTTGATGTCACACACAGTGTGTCATTGTCTGTTTCTTGCCAGCTTTTTTAGTCACTTTCTTGAATGTCAAAGGATGAGAGCTTTCAGCCTTTCAAGGTTTAACTTAACCCATTGCAAAATATTGCCTTTCAATTTAAAATAAAATTTATCTTGTGACCACCTTCCACCATCAGATGAAGACTCCTCTTCATTTTGTTAAATCTTTTTGTCCTTTATACAATTTATCTGTGTCATTCACCTTTTAACAATTTTCTGTCCTTTTTCAATTGTTCATCTTCATTTCCACATTTAATAACTTGGTCTCTACTCTTTTCTGTAATTTGTTGTTTTTCTTTCAAAGCTTCGCCTCTGTCTTTCTGCTAGATTTTGCTTAATCCCATTTATGGTTTTAACAGACTCAATATATCACAGACACACTACATTTTCACACAAATAAAATCTACATCTACATTCAATTCACCGCTATTGATTTGAAAAACAGGCTGTTTCATTGGGGCTTTGGCTTTCTCATAAGGAGGAGGTGTGTGCAAGGAGGGGTAGATCGATTTCACTGGGGGTGGAGCTGGAGGAGGAGCCGTAGGTGTCACACTTGAGTCTGGCTGACTGTTTCCTTGTTTAACTTCCTGTTGCTTTGCAGCTGCACCACTGTAAACTTCCCCTTTTCTATTTGATTCAATCATGGCAGCAGCAACCAGAGCCAATCTTGTCCAAATTCTCAACTCTTTCTCTTAGTCTTTTACAGTTGGTCCCTTTCCAAACTATTATCATTTTTTCCATGGCACATACACCGGTGAACACACATATTCATCACACTCTTTCTAAAATTCAACCATTCTTTATACAACTGTAAATACAATTCCTCTATATATATACAACGTCAAAATAAAATATACCCAAATACAACTGCAGAATCAAGTGCACAATGGAATTTCCTGGGCCTGTAACCCAAAGGTTTCCACACCCTTAATTTAATACTGTACTCAATTAGATGATTTCTAGGACTTTCACCTAAAGGTCTCTCAACCCATAAATTTAATACTGTACTCAATTAGATAATTTCTAGGACTTTCACCTAAAGGTCTCTCAACCCATAAATTTAATACTGTACTCAATTAGATAATTCCTAGGCCTTTCACCTAAAGGTTTCTCAACCCATAAATTTAATACTGTACTCAATTAGATTATTCCTAGGACTTTCACCTAAAGGTTTCTCAACCCTTAAATTTAATACTGTACTCAATTAGATGGTTCCTGGGCCCTCCACCCATTGGTTTCCCAACCCCCTACGGGCTTCAACCCGAGTTGGTATTTTATAACGCCTAATGCGTTAAAGGAATCCTCAACCTTTTATTCAACAAAAAAAATTCAAAGATTTCAAAAAGTTTTTCACTCTGATCAATTCTTATTGTTTAAATAATTAATTTCAGTTCGGAGCTCCTTATCAACACAATTAATTTGGTATATCCAAATAGCAGAATTCGATACAACAGGTTTCTGCTTACCTTTATTTTAGAAGACCGGTCTTTTGTGTTGAAATGGAGCCCTCCCTTACTCTGGTTTCTTCAATGTGAAACCCTCCTTCCTCTCACTCTCTCCTTTCCCTCCACAAAACGTCGGCGGTCACCAATTGTTGGACTTTAAGGCGTCCATTGCGTGTTCATAATTTAGAGGAAAGGCAAAAGATACAAATATCTAAGTTCAAATATTTATTGATCAGATATGAAAAAGGTTAACAGCGCTGGGTCCTCTCAAGTAGCGAACAACCAGCTCAGGAAGTAACATGCTTATTTATAAAATATGTGACGTCGATCTTTCTTCAGAAAATCTCCACCCACAAAGGCCGTTCCCCTCGTCCATCTGACTCCATCACCACACCCAATTTTAGCCTGTAGGCAAAGATGGACACACATAGACAAAGAAAAACAAACTGTTCTCCTCTCATCCCTGGGAGCCCTGCAGTTCCTCTCCAGTACTCCTCCACTTTGAATAGCATGTTATAATGCTTTCTTAAAAACAAATCATTAATAAAACATTCATTTATAAAAAACATAAGCTGTAAGATGAAAGTGATTATTATGTAAAACATATTTCAATATCATGACATCATTTCATTATTTGTAAAATTGGTTATATGAATAAGGCACACATTAACTTCTTTAGATAGATAAACAGATATTAAATCTTTTACTGCAATACTACTTCTAAGCAAACTCTTTAATCATTATTAAAAACCATCTGTTAGGAAAGAAAACACACATACACACACACACACAGACACACAGGAGATTCTGTTCTTCAAGGTTGAGCTGCCCTGCCCCCATTAGGTTATTCTGTATGCAACCTTTATTTCATTGGTTAATACAAATTTATCAAAGACAACATCTTATATTTATTACATCAATTATTCAATGATTAATACTGATTAAGTAAGAAATACATTGCATATTTTATCCTGTGAATATTAAAGCATTGGTTCATAACATGGTTAAATACTTTTCCCCCTCAGGCCTCTCTCTTATCTTGATCAATTTCCAGATGTAAATTCCTCGCTAATCCTCCTTACAGCACACACACAAAAACTGGTAACTCTCCACTCTCAAACATAAACACCTCATTTCTACATAATAGCTCAGTGCATATATAAAACACACAATGTTTATAGAATAAAATGATTAATTAAAGAAATATAACATGGAACAAAATCAATTTCCACAGTCCTTATTTGGACATCTTTGTAACTTTAACACTTTTAGCAATCAGCATGAAATGTAGGCAGTAAATATGTAAAACATAATTATTCAACAACACAACAGTACTCCATTGTTCATGAATTGGTTAAATGCATTCATTAGTTAAACATACTAATTTTCACTTTCTCTAAATATAACATAGTTATAAAGCAAACAACTTGTTTATTGAAACCATCTGTTCTGCGTGTTTTCTCTTCAGGGCTTTGTTCCTACCCCCAACTGGAACAGCCTTTCAACTTTACACACAGACATTTACTCACATATCTCAGCACAAAAAGCATAATGGCACATATGGATTATAACATAACATACTGATTAATAAAACAACATAAAAATCCCACAAATGCCATGAACAATGCGTTTATGTTTTCTTCCTAATTATGTCAATAAATGCTCTCTTACCTTGCATGGTACTTTAGGTGAATCAAAACTTCAACCATCTGTATGAGGGTCTGGATAAAGGATGCCCACTGGAGCTGGAAATTATGGATCAGGTCATTTTCATTTGTCACATTTACAAAGAAGCACACTCTAAGGATTGCGTTACCTTGTCTGTGGCAAATACACTAGACAAAAGTATTGGGAGGCCTCATTCTAATAAACATGTTTATTTATTCCAGTATGTCCAATCAAAACAAATATAAATGCTATACCATATAATACCACTACAAAGAGTTTTGTTTTGATTTTTGTTGCAACAGTTTTGTAAGTGCCTTTTTCTGTTCCGAAATGACTACAGCTTCTTGTACAAGTCATTGATAGGTTTAGGTGATGAGTTTTTGGCTAAAAACCTTTGAGTCATATCAAAGGTGTTAGCTAAGTTAAGGTCTGGGGTTTATTCAGACCAGTCAAAGTTCTTCCACACCAGACTGAATCACTAATTTTCTGTTTGAACCTTACTTTGTTTGTAGGGTCATTCTTAAGTTGGTATTGAAAAGGGCCCTGCCAAAACTCTTGCTATAAATTTAGCATCAAAGTTTTTTCTAGAATATCATATGCTGTAGCATTAAGATTTGTGCTCATGGAAATAAGTAAAGTATTTAAACCTGTTTATTAGAAGGAGGCGTCGCAATAGTTATGTCTATATAGTTTATGTTTAAAGAGCACCAATTATGCTAATAAATTAGCACGTTAGCACATTATTGTAATATCCCATAGTACATACATGTTATTAAAACTTGAACTAATGCACTGTGAGTCTTCTAAATTGCTTACATACCTCACCGATTTCTGCATGTCTGGAAAAATGTTCTACATTATTTCACTATGGTAAACTTTATTATGAAAGACTGCTTACTTATAAGTGCTATGTTTTTACTTATTAGGTTTTAAGGAGAATGCAACAGGTTCCAGGCCCTCTTACCTGCGTGATTCATCATCCAGGTTTTGCACAAATTGTCTAAATCTCTACACACAGAACATTTATTGTACCGACTATAAGCCTTTGAGGTGCAGGACTAGGGCCCTATCTTGCACCCAGCGCAATTGACTTTGTCAGTGACGCATGTATCATTCGTATTTTGCTCCGGCGCACAGCGGGTTTTTCCCTCCACAGAGGCACGTCGGCAAACTAGGGAATGAACTTGCGCTCCCTGGGCGGTTCAGCGCAAAAAAGGGCCGTGTTCCGGCGCAAACCATCCCTGATGCTATTTTGCAGTTTCAAAAAACAATTGCGCCACTGACCAGAAAAAAAAAGTTTAAAGTCAGTGGCGCGTTGCGCGTGGTTCATTATGCTATTTTAAGGGCGCATGTTTGACCATAATGTATAGCGTGCACAACGCGCATACACTTTGCATCTAATCTACACAGATGCAACAGTTATTTTTGCAAATCATAAATTGTTACACAAAAAAATATTAATACACGAGATAAGGGGAATCATAGTGGTGAGCATTGTGGTGATAGTTTTTATTTATTGTGTGGCTGCGTTAAAAAATAATCATGCAAATAACGATTAAAATATTTTCATAAGTTAATAATAATAAGTTTGTTGTGTGGCTGTATTACGTTTATTTTATGTAAATAATAATTAAAATGTTTTCATAAGAAACCTTAATGTATATGAACTTGATTTGTAAGAGTAATTTGGGGTTGGACCTTGCTTGCGTTTCTTGGGTCCGATTTCAAAGCCCCCAAACCCTTTCAGCGGTGTGGGTGGACGCAGCAATGTCCTCTGCTGGCGTCAGGTCCTGAGGCAGATCCCCCTCCGTTACACGGCGTGCTCTAAATTTATGATGGCAAGCTTGGGATTCCCCCATCTCCTGACATCATTGTAGCGCTTGGCGCAAGGATATGCCAGCTGATGAGACTGTGGCTATTTCCTCTCACGCCTGTTTAACCTACGCTGATTTGGGCGGGTTTCTCGTATCCCCATACAAAATAACTTCTCTGTCTTTGACTGCTCTTACAAGAACGTCGGTCTCCTCGGCTGTGAACCGCTCCTGGCGTGCGCCTGGTAAATCCGTCATAATAATAGCAACCCGCCATGGAATTTGCGCCCTTGCGTTTAAAGGGAATGTTGGATAGCGTTCTGATTGGTTTATTTGACGTTACGCCCAAACCACACCTATGAATAATGAACCTGCTTCAGACCAACCCCTTATTGATTTGCAATAGCAATAGCGCCCAAGATCCGCCCACAAACTCACTTGCGCATTGCGCTTCGCACTTGCGTTTCAGATCGTTAAAATAGGGCCCCTAGAGTAAGTTTTATTACATTTTTAAACCAATAACACTAAAGTATCATTATAGTAACAAAGTACCCAAAAGAACAAAAGATGTAACTTTAGAAAATATAATAGTCAGTCAAAAGTTTTTTTTATTTATTACAAATATATATTTAAATGTTAAACAATATACAAATAAACATACTTTAGTAACCATATTGTGCTCTTGTTTCCAAAATTGTTCAATTCATTTCTTACAGCCATCTATTCAGATAAATGGCATATCAAAGCTTTGTCAGCTGGTGCTATTTAAGATGACACTATAAGGTTATCATCCTGTCGTGTGTTGTTCTCCAGATATGCTTGGAGCTTCCTGATCAGATCGGTCACAATTTTGGCTTTCGACGACCCCTGCACTGAAGATGGCATGCAATCACGTCCTCCTTTGAAGGTCTCTCAAACTGTGATGACAGGTCCATTGGAATCGGGGTTTCCTTCAGCTTATCTTCAAATACCTCATCAAACACAAGCCTGATCACATCCTCCACATAACTGTAGAAATATTGCGGTCAATAAATCTTTTGTTTTGATCATTTCATTCCCTGCTTCATACATTAAGTTTTTAATTATGAATGTATTTGAAATAAAACATTACTGCTTACGGTATGTCACTTGTGTGTTTTGGGAACATAGCCTTGTACTTTCCCTCTCCTGCTTTTGTTACGGCTTGGTGACATTGTAATGGATGGCTGCAGGTACAACCTGTAAAAATATAAACAAGCAATTAATTTATTGTAAAAGTAAATACTACTTTATTTAACACAGTTACTAAAATACTTAAATACCTGCACAGCATTCCAATAAATGAGAAAATCAAATTTTTTTGCTGCAAATCTGAAATCTCAGGCTACGGACGGCAAAGGCATCCACTGATGATGATGATGGAAACATTGTGAAACGATGCTACTGCCTGGGTTCCTATTATTATGCAGAGAAAAAAAACTTTGTCATCATCAGTTATACATTTAAGACTGGTAGTGGTTTCACTAGCTAAAAACATCATATGTGTTACACACCTTTGCTCCTCATATGCCAGTCTGACTCCTTGTACTATGTGTAATGATGTTGCATGTTTGCATACAGTGTAGAAGGATGTGTCCAGCTGCGAATCTAGGATATAGACAAATAAAACAAACATGTATTCAGTCAAAAAGACATATAACAATAGAGTACAACGACTATAAATCGTTAGACTATTCATTAAAACGTAAATGTATTACATATTACATGGCCCAACATTAGCAACACACATTACGTGTTTACTTCGTTTCAAAATCTAAGAAAGCTTCAAGTAAATACAACAGTAAAATACATATAACTTTAAACAAATCATCTGTAGGCTACTTAGAGTTTCTTGAGTTTGATCATGAGAACAAATTTTACTGGTAACAGTTTAGCTGGTATTTGTATTTGTATTTAGCTTAGCAAGTTTGTAAACATGTCTAAACCAACATCGATAAAAAAACGATAGTCTGCATAATTCAACATACACGTGTGTAAATATGGTACGTTGTTTATGAAATACAGTATTACAACACAAAACAATTAGCTTGCAAGCTTAGCTCTACACGCACATTATGTTAATCTCCGGTTACCGGTTACGTAATGTACAGTAAAAGGCAAATAATAAACGTGAATACTTACAGCCTGTGATCCAGAAGTGCACAGTAATCCAACTTTCAGGAGGAGACGTCGTGCAAATCCAGCTTCGGTTCATGAGAAGCAGTAATTGTGAAAACTCCGTGAACAACTTCTGACTGGATTTTTCCGGAACCGTATTAAACATGATGTCCTCTGTGGAAGTCCATAAAGTGCTATTTTGCCCTCGCATCTAAAAAGACAGCATCTACTCGAGAGATTTAATCGCTTAAACGATGAAACAAGAGTTTGCAAACAGAGTCAAAGCAGGGACTCACAACCTCCGCCATTTTAGCTCTCTTCTGACTCGGCGCTCCCCACCCCCGTCTTTGAGGGCGTACCCAAGCAAAGCAGAGAGGGCTGAACTATGATAATGTTGGTCTTATCTACGTCACTAATCCCAGGAAGTAAACTGTTGCCTACAATCCGAGTGTTTTTGTAGTCCTCGAACGTTAGAGACGATAACTCGCGTCATCGTTTTCTTTGAGGTATGTACTTTTTGAATATCATTAGCATGTACTAATACAGTGGCTCCCAAACTTTTTTAGCGTGCGGCCCCCCTTGTATACGGTGCATTCCTTTGCGGCCCCCAAAATAAAATTTGTGACAAAAAATTGTTCTAAAACTCAACATTTTAATAAAAGAAACATTAAATTATACAAAAAAACTAGTGCTTTTGGTTAGTAGCCTTATTTTTTTTAGGTTTAATTACCCAGAATTCATGATAAATTAGAGTATTTCATAAAATGTCATAAAACTGTGGCCCCCTGGCACCATCTCACGGCCCCCCTGGGGGCCCCGGCCCCCAGTTTGAAAACCACTGTACTAATACACACTTACACACAAAAGGATGTTTAAAAACGTGTATCCCATAATAGGTGCTCTTTAATTTACCTTAATGTGTCTATTGGAATATACACCCCATCATCCTTCTCTTGTCCCACTCCAGAGTATTCATGTCTTGAGGAACACAGACACACTTTCATCAAAAAAGGAAATTAAACGTTACAGAAATACATTTTTAAATATGTTTTTTATATAAATGTTCTAACATCAGGAAGACCAGATAACCAAATTCAATTACTTCATTATAATATGATCACAGTAATTCTTAACCTGATAGAAAACAGCTAATTTAATATCAATATAACGTTAATTGTCACACATTACGTTACACACGAATCACGTAAACGTTTGCATCCCTTTATACGTTTGTAAGACATTTAAACAAAAACATTTTTATGATTGTAAAAGTTTAAATATTTAAGTTCAGGTACTTACTATCTTTCATCCTGCTGCCTTTGAAATCTGTGTGTCCGTTATGATTGATTGACGCGGTGTTACTGCTACTCCGACGGTAACCCCGCCTATTGGTTAATTTGATTGGCCGCCGCTCGGCTTCCGTTAACAGGAAAGCTCGTCTTCTGTTTTGTGATTGGCCAGTGGCACTCGCCTTTTTTGATTTGATTGGCCATCTCAATCATTTTTGACAAGGTGTTCAACGTAATGCTGAGTTGCAGGAACTTAGAAAAAGATGACGTTAAAATACCACGAGAGTGATTTGAAATCAGAATGCTGTCCATGATCTTTCGAGTCGCTCTCGCAGTACTTTGATGTCATCCGCGTGTAGGTTCTTGTTGCACTTCATAAATAAACTGCGCATCCTTAACGTAACGCGAAGGTTAACAATACATTTTGTTTATTTCTGCAGTATCTAACATTTGATTGTACACAATGATAGTTTTACTTAGTCATTGAAGTCAGAAATCTTCAGCACAGTAATGTTTATTTCTGCAGTATCTAACATCTGATTGTACACAATGATAGTTTAGTCATTGAAGTCAGAAATCTTCAGCAGGAATAAACTCCTGCTACAATGAAAATCGCGCAAAAGCAAGTTTAAATAGAAACGATCCATGGTGCTTCTCAAAGCAACGTTATAGAAACTTTTAAATTCAGAAAGAAAAACTTTTGGAAGTTCAGGGTCATTTGAACAAAATAATCTTGACCCATGATCTGAAGGCAAGTTTATGTGATTGAAATGTAGACAAACATTATTGTCCAAATATATTAGTTTCTTTTAATACAAAACTATCATTTTACTTAATAAAGGTTAAATTAACATTAAGATTAAGATAGCCTGAAAATCCTTCAATTCTTCTAATTATTTATTATAAATCAGTATTTTAAAGCAACACTATGTAGATTCCATGTAAAAATGACTTACAGCTCCCCCATGTGGTTGAAAAGTGCAACAGTGCCTGGTATCAGACACTCTTCTGCAGGCAGGGGGAGGGGCGGGGCTGTGTTTCCTACCCTCCACCGCCACTTTCAGAGTGTGCTTGTAGCGCCTAGGAGGCTGCTCAGGTTGCAGCAACAGTACAATTTGTCCAGTTAAAAGTTGTTCTTTCACTGAAATAATTTTAGAGACATTATTTAAAGGTAAAAAAACTACATAGTGTTGCTTTAAGTGTGGCTTACAATCACTAGACTGATCTGGGCCAGAATCACTACACTGATCTGGGCCACATACCTCCCAATCACAACTGGCCCAAATATTATCTGCCATCATGGATCCAGTGCCATCATTGCCACACCTGGCCCATACTTGTCTGACATGTTGCATGCCGTTGCCAGCAGCACGCCAGCAGTGCCATCATGAGGCCACATTCGGGCCGAGTCCGTCTGCTATCTGGGTTCCTGCCTGGGTTTGTATCCCGGGTTCACATTCATATTGTTATGTAGCATTTTTCTTATACTCTGTCATCAACCTAACAGTCCCATGTTGTATGTGAGGTGGTGTGCATATTATTTCTACATTAAACAAAAAGTGCATTATGAACAGCATTGGTTAAAAAAAATCAAAGATACAGTAAATAAAATCAACATCTATAGTGAGTAATGTATATGTGCTGCTGTCATTCAAATAATTCATTTTTAGATCTGTTTCAGAATTTCTGCAATGTTTGTTTTTGGAATGTTGTACTTAACACATAGTTTATGGCAATCAAACATCTTAGTAAATAATTGAAATGTTTTTATAGCACAAATTGTGACAGTTGGTATAAATTCATACTTTACCACCACACAGTGGATCAGGTTTCCACCCATCTTTTGTACATGTGGCCTCACTTGCCATTTGATGATAATCAGGCAAACATTTGTAAGGTCTTTCATTCAATCTCAAATTTCCATAAAAAATAATAAGACCCATAATAAAGATGTTGGTCACGTGGAACTTCACATGTAATCTCTGAAAGAAGATTCTTATATGTTTATAAAATATTTAAAGGTGCAATGTATAAAAATTGGCAGAATCTCTTGACAGAAATGCAATATAATATAAACCATACAAACCATATTTTCAGTGGTTTGTAAAGAACTTACATAGTTAACAGATATGTTTTTATTACCTTAGAATGAGGTGTTTTTGTCTAAATACACCGCCGGTCCCCTTACACTTGAGTTGCCGTAATGTTTTTACATAAGCCCTAAATGGACTAAAACAGCTTTATAGAGCATGTTTTGTTACTATGTTATCTCAGACGATGACGTGTTTGTCCTGTGGCGGCTACCACAGCTTTACTATGCATTTAGGACGGGTGACCTTTGGACTGAGCTGTTGGTTGCAATTCACAGTTTCACCACTAGATGCTATTGTCTTCCATTGTAGGAAAAACAAATAATATGGAAGTATTGTGATAAATGATGACGAAGATATTTTGATAAAATATGGTAAGCATATGGTAAAAATATGGTAGTTCAAAAAAGTTTGTCTATGCTTACCCTTACAAACAGACATGTTAACCCATCACCGATCATGAGACACAACTTAAATAATAAGTTTGAAATAACTTGTATGGCTATGTTGATTTAACGTACATAGGGATGTCATAATTCTTACAGTTTTTCTCAGTCACTTTGGTGCATTTCTCACATCACTATTTAAATTTGCACAACAGTTAATGCAGTTCTCAAAACAATTAGTTCAAACTGCAAAACCTAGTTGATAACCTGCAAAAGCATGTCACTTTGTGGCAGTACAGCAAATTTGCCACAATTTATTTATTTTTTTCACACTGTAGCACTAAAGGAAAAAAAGAAAAAAAAATGATTTGCTTTTTCTAACCCGGAAACTACTCCATGAACCAGAAGTAAAGGACGATAGGGTACAAAAGGGAGACTCACCCATCCGGAAGTGCTGCGCCATAGTCTCATGTATTGCAGATCTGCAAACTTGTCGCTTTTCGGCGACAATCGCCGTTTTCTTGGTCAATTGGGTCATTCACGTGAATCGCATAGAACCGGAGTTTTTTTTTTTTTTTTAGGTGGGGGGGGGGGGGGTCGGAAGGCTGCCCTTTATCTGAATGCCATGCGGGCTAGAATGGCCAAACATTATTGGATAATTCTTATACTTGACATTTCTCTGGGCCAATCGGAATCTTAGCATGCTTTCCTCTGGGCCAATCGGAATCTTAGCACTTCCTTCAGAATCTTGAAGACAGCGCGGTCCTTTGGATGAGACACACACACCTGGCTACCGCGCGAGTCTGATGGACACTTTTAACGTGAAGGAACCATCTTATTTGAGGTAAGTCAACTTTTTTGGACCAAACCCGACAACTATTTGTTTGCTTGATTTAATTAGCGTTAGCTACCGCTTATATTGTATTTTTAGGAACGAGTCAACGCTGAGTAATGCACAAACGTAGACCTTGCATAAAGTTTGCCTATGCTTCGAGCAAAATGACTAATGTTAGCTAACTTAGCAGGACGATTGTTAGCTAGGCTTATCGTTACCCGGGTGTTCTGCCCGGAGTTCCGAGATATACGGCTACTAATCGAATTCTGAGCTAACGTTACCCTGAGTAACTTATTCATTATGGTGGCTGTGGTGCGCGCTTGCGCAGGCAGTCATCGTGATGTGTGTAAATGTGACTGTTTACACAACAGCTGATGCGAGAGTAATGTTAAAGGAAAACCCACCCTTTTTCAATATTTTCCTATGTTTTTACCTCAACTTAGACTAATTAATACATACCTATCTTTTTTCAATGCATGCACTTAATCTTTCTACATCGCGTTGTGAATGTTTTAGGATTTAGCCTAGCCCCATACATTCCTGGTGGCTGTATACCTGGTAAACAGTAATTTTTAACAACATAGGGCTGTTTAGATAAAACAATCTGGCGAGCGTGTTGTCCTAGGCTAATACACAAACAGCCAATTTCTGTATAATAAAGGGCTACATTTTGCATCAAAGTCTGTCAATGAAATCTTTACATTGTATTGTTAGTTGAATTTACATTATGAACACTAGCACTTTGAGATTGTTTATTCAATGTAAGGAGCCCTACATATAAAATGCATTATCATTATAATTATTGAACAGAAATGTATTTTGATATTCACTGACTGCATATCAGTCATACAGTATGGAGACACGTTGTTTTATATGAGTGTATGATAGTTTGCAAGGTTATATTTTAATGATTTTAATTTACTTTCAGGCAATGGTTCTGGGCACTTTGGTGGAGCACTCACTGCCATTCACAATGGCCCGTCATCGTCAACCTTGCGCAGACGCCGGCTGAGGACAAAGTGGCTCTGTCGCACGAAGCTTTCACGAACATCAGCAAAATATATTTTTTTCATTTCTGTCTGTCTCTTGTTGTTTTTTATTTCAGTGTCATGCTTCACAACACCTCCAGGCGTTTCCATGAGTTGTAAATAAAAACATTTGTAAAGTATTAAATGTGTCATTCTCTTTAAGCTTCAAGGATGTTTTAGCATTGTTTTTTTGATTAAAGTATGCTGATTTTTGTTAAGTCACGCTCAGAATCATATTAAAATCACAAAAATATAGAGCTGGGGTAACCCTAACACCCCCCCCCCCCCGTGCGTGCGACACTGTCACCTTTTTTACTCTGAGGAGTTTGCAGGTCTGGTATTGCCTGTGTGTCACCTGTGTGGTCTGCTTGCCGTGAGACGGAGTGTTTGGTCCTGTGTACATGCCGAGTGTGGAGTTCGAAGATCATAGCGACACGAAGCTTAGTTTCAGATGTGTTTGCAAAGGATCTAAAACCCGCAGTATTCGTGAAGGAGGATCTTAGGGAATGTTTCCCTTGGCTTGGTGGCCCTACGCATGCCTATCTACGGATTCGGGTTAGTTGCCTGGTGATTCTTGACACACACACACACACACACACACACACACACACACACACACACACACACACACACACACACACACACACACACACACACACACACATGTTTACACAGACAATCGCATCTTTATGTCCAACTTGAAAATAGTAAGTGTTTGTTGTATGTTGTTTGAAGTTTAGTGTATATATGTAATGTATTTACGAGTGTGTATTCTTTTTTTTATTTTTATGTGTATTGTGAATGTGGATCTTCAGGTTATATGGCGCAGCCTGTACGTAGTCGGTACACAGTCTGTATGCAGTCTATATGCAGTGTCTGGGAGAACTGAACGTGCCTTGGCGTCTTTGTTCTACACCTGGAATAAACTACCGCGGTCAAGCCAGCCGTGGTTTGAAAAAACACGGTCAAGCCAGCCGCGATTCAGATTCTGATGCGCGCCTACTGTCTTGTTTACGGTAATTTCTACACACGTAGTGTTTGAAGATTTGTTGTACCTACTAAACCTATAAGCGCTGTCATTTATGTTGTTTATTATCTCTTGCGCCTGTAATATCCAAGAATGTGTCCGTCTTTGTGAATGAATGACAAGTGTTGCTGTGTATTTCTGCCAACTGCTCTGGGTGTCTCTCTATCGCTCGCCCGTCCGTTCTCTCTCTCTCTCCCTCTCTCTCTCTCGCTCTCTCTTTTGCTCTCTCTTTTGCTCTCTCTCTCTCTCTCTTTCTCTCTCTCTTGTGCGTGTGTTCACTACTTACTTGGATGGGTTAAATGTGACAAAATCATGTCACACTTTTACTAATTGTTTGTTAAATTGTCTGTTTTTTATTTGTTTTAACACTATTATTATAGAAAATATTTTTCCTGTAGATCACCTATGATACGTCTCCTTTACATTACCCTACATGTAAACTTAAATAAAAAATAATTATTTTTACTAATATATAATGAAATACCAGCAAGTATTTAACATTCCTATTTCTGTGCTAAAGTGTACATGTTGTACACTATAAATATAAAAGAGTACATTTACAAAGTGTACTTAAATTAAGGGCAAATTCCCTCTGCAAACAAACATAAGTGACAAATTTTAATATTAGAAAAAATGAACGGTCATATCCTGTAGGGCACCTCCTATATACAAAGTTAAAATGGACATATATTACAGCAGCATTACAGAGAAATAATCAATTATTTTTGTACTTTTAATGCCTATAGAAATTGCATTTTTTACAAGTAGAAAAAATGGATGGTCATATCCTGTAGGGGGCATCCTAAACTAAATACACAGTTAAAATGGATCTATATTACTGCATAGTTTTGGAGAAACAGTTGATTTTCTTCTTTAAATGACTATAAAAATGACATTTCTTACAAGTAGAAAAAATGGACAGTCATATCCTGTAGGGGGCGTCCCATACTACATACACAGTTAAAATGGACATATATTACAGCATAGTTTCGAAGAAACAGTTTATTCTCTTTTTAAAATGACTATAGAATAGAAATGACATTTCTTACAAGTAGAAAAAACGTACGGTCATATCCTGTAGGGGGCGTCCCATACTACATACACAGTTAAAATTGACCAAAATTACTGCATAGTTTTGGAGAAACAGTTGATTTTCTTCTTTAAATGACCATAGAAATGACATTTCTTACAAGTAGAAAAAACGGACGGTCGTATCCTGTAGGGGGCGTCCCATACTACATACACAGTTAAAATTGGCAAATATGACTGCATAGTTTTGGAGAAACAGTTGATTTTCTTCTTTAAATGACCACAGAAATGACATTTCTTACAAGTAGAAAAAACGGACGGTTGTATCCTGTAGGGGGCGTCCCATACTACATACACAGTTAAAATGGACATATATTACAGCATAGTTTCGAAGAAACAGTTTATTCTCTTTTTAAAATGACTATAGAATAGAAATGACATTTCTTACAAGTAGAAAAAATGGACGGTCATATCCTGTAGGGAACGTCCCATACTACATACACCGTTAAAATTGACCAAAATTACTGCATAGTTTTGAAGAAACAGTTGATTTTCTTTTTTAAATAACCATAGAAATGACATTTCTTACAAGTAGAAAAAACGGACGATCATATCCTGTAGGGGACGTCCTATACTACATACACAGTTAAAATTGACCAAAATTACTGCATAGTTTTGGAGAAACAGTTGATTTTCTTCTTTAAATGACCATAGAAATGACATTTCTTACAAGTAGAAAAAATGGACGGTCATATCCTGTAGGGGACGTCCTATACTACATACACAGTTAAAATTGACCAAAATTACTGCATAGTTTTGGAGAAACAGTACATTTTCTTTTTTAAATGACCATAGAAATGACATTTCTTACAAGTAGAAAAAACGGACGGTTGTATCCTGTAGGGGGCGTCCCATACTACATAAACAGTTTAAATTGACATATATTACAAAATAGTTTTGGAAAAACAGTTGATTCTCTTTTTTTAAATGACTATAGAAATGACATTTCTTACAAGTAGAAAAAACGGACGGTCATATCCTGTAGGGGGCGTCCCATACTACATACACAGTTAAAATGGACATATATTACTGCATAGTTTTGGAGAAACAGTTGATTTTCTTCTTTAAATGACCATAGAAATGACATTTCTTACAAGTAGAAAAAACGGACGGTCGTATCCTGTAGGGGGCGTCCCATACTACATACACAGTTAAAATTGGCAAATATTACAGCATAGTTTCGAAGAAACAGTTTATTCTCTTTTTAAAATGACTATAGAATAGAAATGACATTTCTTACAAGTAGAAAAAATGGACAGTCATATCCTGTAGGGGACGTCCCATACTACATACACAGTTAAAATGGACATATATTACTGCATAGTTTTGGAGAAACAGTTGATTTTCTTCTTTAAATGACCATAGAAATGACATTTCTTACAAGTAGAAAAAACGGACGGTCATATCCTGTAGGGGGCGTCCCATACTACATACACAGTTAAAATGGACATATATTACTGCATAGTTTTGGAGAAACAGTTGATTCTCTTTTTTAAATGACTATAGAAATGACATTTCTTACAAGTAGAAAAAACGGACGGTCATATCATTTAGGGGGCGTCCCATACTACATACACATTTAAAATGGACCAATATTACAGCAGCATAACTGATAAATAAGCCATTTTTTTAACTTTTAATGCCTATAGAAATTACATTTTTTACAAGTATAAAAAATAGACGGTCATATCCTGTAGGGGGCTTATCACACTACATACACTGTTAATATGGACCAAAATTACAGCAGCATTAGTTAGAAATAAGCAATTTTCTAATGTAAATGGGTATAGAAATACATTTTTCTACAAGTAGAAAAAATGGAGGATTATATCCGGTAGGAGGCATCTCACAGTACACACACAGTTAAAATGGACCAATATTACAGCAGCATAACTGAGAAATAAGCCATTTTTTTACTTTTAATGCCTATAGAAATTACATTTTTTACAAGTAGAAAAAATAGACGGTCATATCCTGTAGGGGGCTTATCACACTACATACACTGTTAATATGGACCAAAATTACAGCAGCATTAGTTAGAAATAAGCAATTTTCTAATGTAAATGGGTATAGAAATACATTTTTCTACAAGTAGAAAAAATGGAGGATTATATCCGGTAGGAGGCATCTCACAGTACACACACAGTTAAAATGGACCAATATTACAGCAGCATAACTGAGAAATAAGCCATTTTTTTACTTTTAATGCCTATAGAAATTACATTTTTTACAAGTAGAAAAAATAGACGGTCATATCCTGTAGGGGGCTTATCACACTACATACACTGTTAATATGGACCAAAATTACAGCAGCATTAGTTAGAAATAAGCAATTTTCTAATGTAAATGGGTATAGAAATACATTTTTCTACAAGTAGAAAAAATGGATGATTATATCCGGTAGGAGGCATCTCACAGTACATACACAGTTAAAATGGACCAATATTACAGCAGCATTACTAAGAAATAAGCAATTTCTAATTTATATGGCTACAGAAATTACATTTTTAAAAGTAGAAAAAATGAATGGTCATATCCTGTAGGGGGCGTCCCACACTACATACACAGCTATATGAGAACTAATATTACTGTATAATTAGGGAGAAACAGTCAATATTCTTCTTTTAATAGATATAGAAATACATTTCTTACAAGTAGAAAAATGGACATTATTTACTATGGGGGCGTTTTTTCTACTTGTAAGAAATGCCATTTCTATAGCCATTTAAAGAAGAAAATTACTTATTTCGTCATAATTCTGCAGTAATATACGTCTATTTTAAATGTGTATGTAGTATGGGACGCCCCCTACAGGATATGACTGTCCATTTTTTCTACTTGTAAGAAATGTCATTTCTATAGTCATTTTAAAAAGAGAATAAACTGTTTCTTCGAAACTATGCTGTAATATATGTCCATTTTAACTGTGTATGTAGTATGGGACGCCCCCTACAGGATACGGCCGTCCGTTTTTTCTACTTGTAAGAAATGTCATTTCTATGGTCATTTAAAGAAGAAAATCAACTGTTTCTCCAAAACTATGCAGTAATATATGTCAATTTTAACTGTGTATGTAGTATGAGACGTCCCCTACAGGATATGACCGTCCATTTTTTCTACTTGTAAGAAATGTCATTTCTATAGTCATTTAAAGAAGAAAATCAACTGTTTCTCCAAAACTATGCAGTAATTTTGGTCAATTTTAACTGTGTATGTAGTATGGGACGTCCCCTACAGGATATGACCGTCCATTTTTTCTACTTGTAAGAAATGTCATTTCTATAGTCATTTTAAAAAGAGAATAAACTGTTTCTTTGAAACTATGCAGTAATATATGTCCATTTTAACTGTGTATGTAGTATGGGACGCCCCCTACAGGATACGACCGTCCGTTTTTTCTACTTGTAAGAAATGTCATTTCAATGGTAATTTAAAGAAGAAAATCAACTGTTTCTCCAAAACTATGCAGTAATATATGTCAATTTTAACTGTGTATGTAGTATGGGACGTCCCCTACAGGATATGACCGTCCATTTTTTCTACTTGTAAGAAATGTCATTTCTATGGTCATTTAAAGAAGAAAATCAACTGTTTCTCCAAAACTATGCAGTAATTTTGGTCAATTTTAACTGTGTATGTAGTATAGGACGTCCCCTACAAGATATGACCGTCCATTTTTTCTACTTGTAAGAAATGTCATTTATATTCTATAGTCATTTTAAAAAGAGAATAAACTGTTTCTTCGAAACTATGCTGTAATATATGTCCATTTTAACTGTGTATGTAGTATGAGACGTCCCCTACAGGATATGATCGTCCATTTTTTCTACATGTAAGAAATGTCATTTCTATAGCTATTTAAAGAAGAAAATCAACTGTTTCTCCAAAACTATGCAGTAATTTTGGTCAATTTTAACTGTGTATGTAGTATAGGACGTCCCCTACAAGATATGACCGTCCATTTTTTCTAAAGGCATTAAAAGTAAAAAAAAATTGCTTATTTTTCAGTTATGCTGTATATATAACAACACCCTTGAGAAATACTGTTAAAAATCTCCATTACTGTAATCATAACTTAGGTTCGGTGAATATCGTGAATATTTTACTGTAAGTATTGCAAGTAATAGTAAGTGTTCAATATTACTGTAAGCAGCACTTGTATTTTGTAAAAAGTCAGCAATTCAACTGCAAATTTTGCCATTTTGCATCATCTCTGATGTCCTGCTCTTTATCATACTCTTCATCTGCCTCTCAGACTGTTTCCAATCCACACAATTGGTAAAAAAATACCATTAAAAAAAGTGTGTACCATTTTGAGTTGTTGTGTTTACCCGATGTTAACTGTGTTGTAGTAGTGTTCAACTTTTGCCTACCTGTGTTTAGCATTCATAAAACAAGTGCATTGCAGTGTAAAATGTCTGTTTTAGTGAAAAGTTTGTGTTTAGAGTTTTGCAAAAAGAGTGCATGATTTGACTAATGGGTTTAGGCCACTATGAATTTGATTCAGAGATAGAGGTTAAGGGTTTTAGCAATTCAGAGAAACTGTAAGATATGTCACTTATGTTTGTTTTAGCAGAGGGAATTTACACTTTGTAAATGTACTCTTTTCATTAGTGATGGCGAAGTGAAGCTTTCTTGAAGCAGTGAAGCTTTCAACCCAATTGTATCGGAAAAAGGTTCATTACTCGAAGCTTTTCAAATCAGAGCTCAATGAGGACCTCTGCTGGTGAAAGTGCTGTTTCACAACATGTTCCACAACTAAACAACGTATTAATTATAAAAGCAAAACTTAATGGATTGACAAATTAAGGATAGATTCATAAATAAATGTAACAACATATTAAATACATGACCAAAGCGTGTTCCATTTCATGCGAATGGTACTCCAAACAAAAATAACAAATTAAGGATAGACTGACTCAAAAGTATAAAGTGTGAACCAATAAAAAATATATCATGGTATTAAGTGGAGCAGAAAAGACTTTTCACTACTATATATATATATATATATATATAATATCTCATAAACTCACTACAGTAATCGATTCCGTGTAATGCAATACTCCAATACAACCCATGAGGGCGCGCCGCACATCGCACAATTCTAAACCTTTAAATCAGATAACGAAGCAGTCACGTGGGTGTGTGTGAAACGAAGCTTCGGACGTCATTGGTCACGTGATTTTGCCAGAACGAATCAAGCTTCGATACAAAGCTTCAATGAAAATCGGTTCGTTTTTTTGACACAGGCTTCGGAGCTTCGGTGTCACTGGTAACATCACTACTTTTCATTCATTGATAAATTTGTCTTTAAATCTTAAAATAACCTTATTAACATACTCAACTGTGCAATTTGTTAAATACTTTTAATTAGTATATTTGTAATGTACAACATGTACACTTTAGCACAAAAAAAGGAATGTTAAATAACAAACTTGCTGCTATTTCATTATATTTTAGTAAATTAAAATATAATTATTTTTACAAGTTTTAATGTAGGGTAATATAAAGGATACGTACCATAGGTGATCTACAGGAAAACTATTTCATTTAATAATAGTATATAAAAAAAAAACAAATTAAGTAGTGATTAGTGAAACATGATTTTGTGACATTTAACCCAGTGGGTAGTAAACACATACATACATTGCACGCACACACACAGAGCGAGAGAGAGAGAGAGAGAGAGAGAGAGAGAGAGAGGGAGAGCGAGCACGCACGCACAGAAAGAGAGAGAGAGAAAGAGCGAGCGAGCGAGACGCCCGGAGCAATGTATGACGACATCTTCAAACGAAATTACCGTAAACAACACAGTAGGCGCGCATCAGAATCTAAATCGCGGCTGGCTTGACCGTGTTTTTTCAAACCACGGCTGGCTTGACCGCGGTAATAAACCGTCATTTGAACTTCAACTACAAACAGTATTGGGATCGTGTTTTTTTGTTTTGTTTTTTGTGGGTTTGTGATTTGTGTAACGGATGGTTCGTTTGAGCTATACCGGGTTTAAAACCATGCTCAAACTTTGACAGGATTCAAACCTGTCTGGCGCCCGAAACTCTGTTATTGGTAATATTTTTTTTATCTGAAAGTTTTCTTCATCGCTACATGGGACAACAAGAGACAGTCTTTATCACGTGACCCTTGTGGGTTAGCGGTTAAGCCACAAGGCGCGTGATCTGAGGACCCGGGTTCGTATCCCGGCGAAAGTGTTTTTTTTTTTGTTTTTTTTTGTAATTTGCTGAGCATGGCGACCACCGTTACAACTTGCTCAAAATAGATAGGTCATTCCCCAAAACAAGTTTTCATGTCAATGAATGTGTCAGTGTCATCAAAATGAAAAGTCCTGACACCATTGTTTATGAACAAGATAGTCAAATGGCTTAGTCATTTTTTCATTATGACAGTTTACTCTATAAATGTTTTCCAATGCAAAAAAGTCAGATTTGACAAGTCCTTGTGTCATTGTGTATGGATAAGACAGTCAACACTGAATATCATTCAGTAGACACTGAATATGTATGTTTCACATTTTTACAGCATATGCTCCTTGCAATTCTAATTTGTTCACAGCATTGTGCAAAAGAAAAAAATTACACCCTTATTTACAACAAACATAAACTCCCTTTGGGTAGAGCTGTGCACAAATGTAAACAATATTGCAGTACATATTGAAACTGAACATACAACACACATAGTATAATCATTCATGCACATTCAGACTTTCCTCTCTGTCTGGCCACATAAATTCAGAAATTGTTCAATTTAGGAGACATTTTCAGGGGAAAAAGATTTTAAAAAATTATTTTGACAACTAGTTCAACATTTTTGTATGTAATGGCTCAAGCAATGAAATGAGGACTATTAGGTTTATATGGAATGACTATTCAGCATTCACAAGTATAGTTTATTTTGACTGACATGACATAAGCAAATGAAAGTTATTAAACATCAGAGAATTGTATGAAAGCAATTGATGCATGTCCAAAAGCATTTGCAATTTGTTCGAAGGAATGAGAAACTGCTAATATGGGTAACACTTTAGAATACTGATCCATGGTTAATAAATAACTACACAGGAACAAATGGGTAATGCAATATTAACAATCTAGTAACTACTGTTAACTAACACAAAACTCTGATTAATTAACTAGTAAGTAATAGCACACAGATGAGCATGGTAGTTCACTATTAACTAATCAATAACTACTATTTTTTCATACTTCCCAGAGAATTACTGAAAAGTTTCATAATTCATGCAAAATTAAACAATAACTAATATAGGATAAATGACTAGCACTATATTAACAAGTTTCCTACTGTAAATACAGGTACACAAGACTTTTTGCATTATCAATAGATAATTGCACACTAGAGAGTCATTAAGAGACTACTGGAACATATAGATTCATTAACCATCTAAATGCCACACATACAGTGATTTTATTATTTATCCTAACTTACCTGTCAAAAAATAACTACTATCTGAATAACGGTAACCCACTAGTAATGACTCAAGTGTTACTACATCCTTCTAAAGTAATTACTAATTTTTTGGATCAGTATTCTAAAGTGAGGAGCATGGTAACCCACTAGTAATGACTCAAGTGTTAATACATCCTTCTAAAGTAATTACAAATTTTTTGGATCAGTATTCTAAAGTGAAGATCATGATAACCCACTAGTAATGACTCAAGTGTTACTACATCCTTCTAAAGTAATTACAAATTTTTGGGATCAGTATTCTAAAGTGAATATCATGATAACCCACTAGTAATGATTCAAGTGTTACTTCATCCTTCTAAAGTAATTACTCATTTTTTGGATCAGTATTCTAAAGTGAAGATCATGGTAACCCACTAGTAATTTCCTAATAAGGGGAGATATGAATTAATAAAGACACAAGACACGGAGCGGCTGCTTCACCATCAAAAGCTCTGTATTGTCTGAAAATTATTTAAATTGTTTAATCACATGATGTTCTGATTTTGTGTGCCATTAAACTTGAATGACAGAAAACCACTTTAAATAAAACCAAAACACAAATGATAAAAATGTACTTAACGTTACATACAGCTTTACACTGTCCAAGTTAAACATATCACATTTATCATGAGTTTTTACATACATATTTTATATGCTAGACGGTATAAACAATTAAAATGCTCATTAGCATACTCTCATTGTCATTTGCAGTGAAAAGACTCAGAAAATGTGGACATATCAAAAGTGAATGTCCTATTTTTACTAATTTTTACAATTATTGAACTCGTAAAAACAATGCATCATCTTTCAAAACAGTCAACTGCAACTTATAACTCGTAATTATTGCATAACCTATCAAAATACAAATGATATTGGTAGATTCACTGCATTTTACACAATTTCTCCCACCGCGTGGTACCTATGATCAGCATGGAAAACGCATGCGCTATGGATTGAACTGGGAGCAAAGTTTTTAATATATGATAACAAGAGCTTTTTGAACACATTTAATGATGACATTTATATCTTTCAGAAGTATAACAAATAACCAATGAATACGTAATAAAATAACACGCATTTTGTACCTGATGAGGGGAGATATTAATTAATGAAGACACGAGATACTGCGGCTGCTTCATCATCAGATTCTCTGTATTCTCTGAGCAGTAGTGATGAGCGAGTCACCCGAAACTCGGATCATTTAACCCGATCCCTAAAATGACTCGAGAACCATGAGTCCTTAGTGACCATTAACCCGAGTCAGTTGAGTCCTCTCAGATTTTGCATTAAAAATGAGAAATTGTATCAAACACAAAGCTCTTCAAATGTTTACAACAGAATTACAACAAATAACTCTACATAAGCTGACATAGGTTCTATAACTTGCAACAACGAGTTAATTTACATCACCAAATGTCGACTGGGGGTACCGAGTGAACCAAAAGCTGCTATTCCGGATCATTATTTCTTGCAGCTCCGAGTCCGAGTACAAAGGGATGCGTGCGCGCGACAACGAGTTGGTCGGCGGCTCGGGGATTCACACAGAGAGTGACTCAACTCATGGAGCTTGAATCCTGGGCTAGGAGAAACCTTGCTCGTGTTGTTAACCCACTGACTCATGTAGGCTAATCTGTTGAAATATTTGACTGGCACAATGTTTTGGGTAGAAGCTGCAAATGTTTAACATTTTTAAATACGAGGACTGCTGCAGCAGTGCTGCTGGAAAGATCCGCCACCGACGGACGTACACGGCTCCTCTTGTTGACTGAGTCACTCAGAGTGACGTGAGTGGTTCACTCACAGGACCCGTGCAGGAGCGGGCGAGCGGCTCTGTCTGGGACTCACTCACAAGATTAACCGAAGCCTATCGTGGATCTTTTAAGTCAATCTGAAACAGGACACGTTCCTCTCACGTCCAAGTCAACCAAGCCTGACATCTTCTAAATGTGGTGTTGATATATTTGTCGTTATGAAATGAAACTAAACACACCAAACTTTTACAATTATGTTATTGATAATGTTACCACGGGCATGCATGTTTTTTACGAGTTCCTCAGGTCACATAAGCCCTTTTTTGTGAGCAGAGGAGTCATAAACTCGTAGCTGCACGCGTGATCCGAGTTGCTTGGTTGGCATTAGTATGACTTAGCGATTGGAATTGGGAGATTTTGACCAAGTGACTCAAGTGACTCGAGTGACTCGCACAACCCGGATCATATTAGTGAGTGACTCAGAATAACCCGAATCCTTAAAAAGATCCGGGTTGACCATCACTACTGAGCAGCGTGCGTCCGCGTCGCCCCTCCCCCGCGGGTAAACACTTCCCCAGGAAAAGCAATCAAACACTCGATTTATCATTCAAGTCTGAGCAAGGAATATCAATTGTCAGAGACAATTTTAAAGACATAATATTAAGCATATTCAAGAAATGCATTCTTTCATATTTAGTCAGTATTAATAAAATGTTTTGACAGGTAAGTTAGGTTAAATAATAAAATCACAGTATGGCATTTTGATGGTTGATGAATCTATATGTTCCAGTAGTCTCTTAATTACTCTGATTCAATGAGAACAAGTATGCTATTATCTATTGAAAATGTAAAGAGTCTTGTCTATTTGTTTACAGTAGTAAACATGTTAATATAGTCATTTATCCTATATTAGTTATTGTTTAGTTTTGCATGAATTGTGAAACTTCTCAGTAATTTTCTGGGAAGTATGAAAAAATAGTAGTTATTGATTAGTTAATAGTGAACTACCACGCTAATCTATGTGCTATTAGTTACTAGTTAATTAATCAGAGTTTCGTGTTAGTTAACAGTAGTTTCTAGATTGTTAATATTGCATTACTTATTTGTTCCTGTGTAGTTATTCATTAACAATGGATCAGTATTCTAAAGTGTTACCCTAATATGATGTGCACAAATGACTAAATGTTGTGGAGGTTGAACTAACTGTTGTGCAAATGTAAATAGTGATGTGAGAAATGCACCAAAGCGACTGAGAAAAACTGTAATATAATATTGAACTGAATGTGAATTGCAGTTGTTTGGTTATCCATCCAAATTTGTCAGTTTTATATTCACTGAACTTTGGTTACTGTGTGCGTGCCCGCATGATCTGCGCGCTGTGATATATAAACGCCTTCCAGCAAGTTGAAATTAAATCACTAAGCACTAGCTGCTAGCATTTAACTCTGCTTGCAATGCTGATGTCAGATTTCATTCGTACGCACACACAACTTGGTGAGCAGAGAAGATACCAAAGAGTGGCAGCGCCACTGTCTTTTAAAACTGTGGTGTGGATTAATTATTTATTAATTATAAATTATTGCGTGGGGCAATGCGAATGATGCAAATTGGGCTTTGTTATTGCAGCAAACGCACGCTTTTTGCCTCAAACATGTCTTCAGAGCAAGTTGAAAAGTTCAACTCAAGAAGAGAATTCACGTGATGCTACACTCTTAAAAAAATGGTTCTATATGGAACCAGAAATGGTTCTATCACCCGCTTCATATATGGAACCCCCAAATGGTTCAATATAGAACCACTTTAATGGGTTCATTAAAAAGAACCCCAAATGATTCTTTGAATAAAAGTTAGATGGTTCTATTTAGAACCATTAAAGGTTCTTTATTATTATGAGTAATTTATTATTGATAAGAAATTATAACCGATCCAGAAAATTATAAAAGTTTACTATTTATTAATTGTATTAAACAGAAATATAAATCTATAAAAGTTACTTAAAATCACATCTCTTTATTCTGTATTAGACAGCAAAACTTTAGTTTAAATTTAAAATGTCCCATTACATTCAACCATTTAGTTATTTAATAATTTCCATTAAGCATTTTCACTTTTTAATAAACATACATACGTTTATATATTATATATAAACATACATACGTATATTTATATATATATATTAAAATTGCATCTCTGTATTAAACAGCTAAACTCTTAATTACACTATACATTCAAAAATGTTGTTCAAGTTATTTCCCTTACGCATTTTCTGTTTTTATAAACAAAGATACTGTACAGCATATGCAGTACTAATTTTTAGTAACTTTTACATGTGTCTGAAATGATGAAAAGAAATCACAATGCATTTAAAGACAATTCATGAACAATCTATTAAATAGAATGACAATTTACACAAGTTGATTGTACATTTGTTTTGTACAGGTATTTAAATTTAAGCATAGGCTATATTTTATAAATTAAAGTCACTGTGTGCTTAATGGCAAAAGTGTATTGAACATTGAAGAGAAAAAAAAAAACGCAAACAGTCATTCCACAGCCTGTGATGTCAGTGTCTTCCACATATTATGTTCACATTGTCCATTATAAAGTTGATACTTTCAGCTTTGAGAGGACCAGGAGAGCCGTTGAACACTATGGTTGGTGTGGGAGCTTTGGGTTCCTGTAAAACAAACATTTCACCTTTTTAAGTGCTTTTTACCAATTAACAGAAGCCATCAAATACACTTAAAATTACCCCATAATAACACAAATAAAGTATGACAACTAGGCAAGTGACACTCAAGAACCAACAAGACTCATAATAATTGATGTGGAGCTGTATGCTATTTAAGGGTAAACAGAGTAATATTTTTATATTTGCATTGAATGTTACTTTAAATGAAGTGCCTCAAATGCTAATGAAATTACAGAAGACTATACTTACACTATTTACACAGTAAAGGAAGCTGGGGATTTCTTGAAATAATGCTTGCAATAACATAAGTGCAGCATTCCTCTCCAGACCTACAAAGACAAAAATGATTGTAC
Organism: Paramisgurnus dabryanus; assembly: GCF_030506205.2. NCBI lineage: Eukaryota > Metazoa > Chordata > Actinopteri > Cypriniformes > Cobitidae > Paramisgurnus > Paramisgurnus dabryanus. Next base: position 17,244,528 of record NC_133360.1, on the reverse strand, counting down.
ATTAGGTACAGAAATCAATTACAGGGACATTTTACTCAAAAAAGAAAACTCATACACTCACTCGTTATTTCAAACGTTCACGGCTTTCTTTCTTTAGCAGAACACAAACACAAAAAAGATTTTGAAGAATGTCTGTAACCGAACAACGCTGGTAGCAATTTAATGGACACAAAACCAATGCAGGTCAATGTGTTCTGCTGAAGAAAGTGACGACAATTTTCATTTGTGGGTAAACTTTAACTCTTTCTCAGCCCGCGTCTCTTAATTAACAAGTTAACTCTTCAATGGCAAGGAAAAAGTTTATACTAACATTATTTTCATATTTTCACTTATTCAATTTATAGGTGCTAGAACCTTTACATTGACAATGCAAATAAGGCTACTTTACACTGGGCAAAGAACAAGCATATGATGTAGTTACTAGGGGTGGGCGGATTGATCTAAATATCGATAGTATCGATGCCAACACTGGTATTGGTATCAGATCGATACAATTGTAATTGAATCGATACTTCAATTTAAATATCTCTCCTCTACGTTCATTATACTTTGCTCGTGTCTTCTACCTCTACAATCCTGAGCAAACGCTGCTTTTACATCCTGGCCCACTTTGCAACTCCTTCCCCTCCTGCTGCTCTGCTGTGATTCGTTGTTGTGTCGTCACGTGACTCACTGACACAACGCGCCGTGGAGCAGCGAACTGAGTGAGAGATCAGGATGGCCGAGAGGAAGAGAAGCGTTGTGTGGAGCTATTTTACGGCTCTAAATAATAATACTGTAACTTGATACGTCTAAAAAGTAATAATTGTGTGCACTTTATTTCATTTGCTTTTAAAACCAGAAAAAAGGGAGAGATTTTTGTTATTCTTTATTTTTTTTAAAAAGGTTGTAACAAATTAATTCTACAGTTCCTTATAACTAATAATTTTGTGGACTTCATTACTTTAATAAAAAAGCCTAAAGAATTGATCATTCATTCACCTCAGAAATAATGACATACTGCCGTATTTTTTTAAGTAAAAAGTATCGGATTGGTATCGGAATCGGCAATACTGACCCTATATGTATTTGGTATCGGATCGATACCAAATTTTGCAGTATCGCCCACCACTAGTAGTTACCTTCTGTGCTTTCCGCTGCTGTTCCAATGAGATTGGCGTAGAGATGTTTTTTCTTTTGCACTCCTGATGATGTTTGGTGCCATTTTATTTAGAGATGTTTCCATGTTCTTCACCAAGTCTGTTCCAAACCTCATTGTCATTCCATGCAGCATCTTAAAACACAAAATCTTTATATATCCACTTTCAGACAAACAAGTTCCTTTAAGTCTACATTAACTTGAGGTTGCAATTGACTAGTGATGTATTTTTCAAAACACAATGTTCAATAAAAAAATAGTGTGAAATATACAGAATTTAAATTAAGTCATCAAACACTTTACAGTCTTTAATGCTAAATTCTAAATGAAATACATAAGAATTATCATTAAAGCTACAAAACACAGATTTCTTTTATTTGGCTCTTTGATGAACATTAGTGACAGAAGTCAGGTTTACGAGGTCCCTTTAAGCACCTTACCTTTTTGCATCAATGGGGTTTATATTTTAAAGCCAGTGACGTGTCATCTACTGACCATTTATTAACCATGGTTATCTGTGAGGGGAAGGAAAAGCATAAATTACACTTCACAAACCAAATACGCATAAAAACCTGAACACGTTTGGTTTTTAAAACATATGAATGTTAAATGTAAGTGTCTTAACAGCTACCATCAATTCAATTCAATTCAATTTTATTTATATAGCGCTTTAATTGTTAATTGTTGCAAAGCAGCTTTACATGAGTAGATGTAGAGGAGAACATTGAAAATCAATACATAGTATAAGAAGTAGAATATAGCGGCTAAGGATAAAAAACCGTGTAAGCGAGCATATTAATAATGTAACGTATACAGTAAAGTGCTAAGTTAAGCCAAAGTTGGCTGACTCTCCCTGGGACTAAAAAACCCCCTAGGAGAAAACCCGGTGGGAAAAACTCCTAGAAGGACAAAAAACCCTAGGGAGAAATTAATATTTATATTTATAATATATAGACACGGTAGGGATAGGAAGCGTGTAAGCGGATTAAACTGGTTCGGCCGTTGGTCGCGCATCGGTTGGGCGTCACGTTGAAGGACAGCCAGTAGATCAGTGGTGCGATGACCTTCACAGCAACAGGAACTGGGTCTGTTTGTCTCATTGTCCTCAGGGTCGAGGACGAGACAGGGAGACAAAAACAGAATTCTATTAGCGTAGGGGCCGTTCGCATGTAATGCAAGTGTCATACATTATAGTGGTTTAATTCAGCTCGGTTCCAGACAGGCTAACTGTTGCGGCAAGAGTAAATTACCCATATGAGGTATGTGAGTGCTTTGTTCTAGACAAAATAACTACTGCGGGAAAAGTACATTTACTGGACATTCTATGTGAATGCTTTGTTAAAGAAGAATGTCTTAAGTTTAGATTTAAATTGTTCGACTGTGTCTGATACTCGAACATTATTTGGTAAATCATTCCAAAGCTTAGGGGCTAAGTAGGAAAAGGATCTACCACCTTTAGACACTTTTGATATTCTAGGGATAATTAAGTAACCCGAATTTTGTGATCGCAGTTTACGTGGTGGGTTGTATTCTGATAGTAGTTCTTTAATACACGAGGGCGCTAGGCCATTTAAGGCTTTGTAGGTGATTAGTAATATTTTAAATTGTATGCGATAGTTAACTGGTAGCCAGTGTAAAGATGCCAGAATTGGACTAATGTGGTCATACTTTTTAGATCGAGTAAGCACTCTTGCGGCGGCGTTTTGAACCAGATGTAGCCTGTTTACCTGATTTGCATGGCATCCCCCGAGTAACGAGTTACAATAGTCTATTCTAGAGGTCATAAAAGCATGGATAAGCTTTTCTGCATCTGATGCAGACAGCATATGGCGTATTTTTGAGATATTTCTAAGATGGAAGAATGCTGTGCGGCAGACGTTGGAGATATGACTATCGAAAGATAGATTGCTGTCAAACATTACGCCTAAATTCTTAACCGTGGAAGATGGCACCACCGTGCAGCCGTCTATGGGCAACTTGTAATCTGACATATTATGTTTGGAGCGATTTGTTCACATTAATTCATTGTGTGCATCACAGAAAACATGCATATCTAGACTTGTCTTCATATCATACGAACGCTGCACTGCAATCGTGCATTTATAATACAGACCGGCGTAAAGTTCTCAACTGTGGCCACTGGTCAGCAGGTTCTACTTTCCTTCAGAGTTTAGCTCTAACCCTGATAAAACACTCGTGAACAAGCGAAAAATACTCACGGAATATGTGTAAAACTGCGACAAACATTTACATATCATTTCCCTTCCACCGTCTTCCACCCGGTTCCCTTGACCACGCGCTTCATTGAAATTACACTCTTGTCTCAATTTTCGTCTCCTTACAACACAGCTGTCTTATTGTGATTGGAAATTAAATTTAAAATGACAAAGAAATAAAGCAGGAATGTAACGTAATTCATTAAAACCCGGAACAAAATGAATTTAACAGAGCTTTTATAACTGACGGTTGAGGAAGCCCGTCAGTGCTTTAACGTTACCAGCAGTATTTTTTAACTGAGGTAAATGTTATAAATGTAGCTTCTAGTATCACTATTTAAGCACAAGACCTTTAACAAAATAAATATGAACTAATTATACTAAATATTTCAGTAATATCGTTTAAAAAATGTAGAAAGTTTACTTACCTCAGGGTTCTGGTTATTCACCAAAAACGCAAACTGCACTGTAAGTTTCATGCTAATGTACAAACTTGCATAAAAAAGCTCACAGGAAATAAATCATACAATAAATATGAATAGCCTATTTGTTGACTCTCTCTTTATTTGACCACAGCCTATTGACACAAAAAGGTTTGTGAATGAGTTGTGTAGGTTTGTAAATGAGGTCTGTAATTATTGTGTAATCTTAAGTTTACACTTCAGTCACAAACGTGAATTATAGAACCATTTTAATAAAAATGGTTCTTTGCCCTCCAAGGGCTCTATATGGAACCCTTTTTTTGGTAAAAGGTTCTATTGGCCAAGTATAGAACCCCATGGTTCTATATAGAACCTCAAGGAACCTTTTTACTTCTACAGTACAACAACTTACCAGGTTTCTTACTTGCTCTATTTATATATGTTTGTTTAGTTTTGTCTATGTTTTTTCATATGGTAAAAAAATGTTTAGTTGAAAATTACACAAATTAATTTAACCAACCAATTTATGTTTGTGTGTGTGTGTGTGTAAATAAACTATACAAACTGTAGTATGAGTAATTGTCTTGTGTATTATATGAGCCTTTATAAATTAAATAATAATCACAACATAATATCAACCCTTTGATTAACTGAGCTGTAGCCTGGTAGAGTTTTAAAAGGCTAATTTTTTACAACAGTTTTTGTCTCATTTAACTAAACATTTTATTACCTTCTGCATTTGAAGATCCAAATGTATTTAAACCTAGAAACAGACAGTAGATTATTGGATAAACTTCCATTTTGCAGCACTGGGAGTCGTCCTGTGATCAGCAATAAACTCTGTCTGAAAGAAACTTTTTGTCTGCAAATATCTGATGACATACCACTGACTTTCAGATAAAAGGAAAATGAGTGGGAGAAAATGTAAATAGGAGTCAAATCACGTGGGGAACATTTCATCACATTGGACAACATGGGGTTAGACTATGTAAACTAAAGTCTGTGTTTTTAGCTTTAAGTATATTGTACTGCTAAACATTCCCAAAATATACTTTTAGCCCAGTTCACTGTCTTCCAGGAATACAGACCAAAACATGTATTTACTGCACTTACATTTTGTCCAATAGTCCTGTCTAATGTCATTGTCCATCCTCTGAATGTCCCATGACTTATTTCAGACAATAGTAAGTATCAAACCGTTAAATTTCTCACCCCAACTTCCTCTGTGTTGGTGTGTTATCTGTGAATCCCTTTGTATCTATTATTTTGCTGTAATTTCTCAAAACATGTTGCTTTTTGCTTTACTGCTGTCGCATTCAGAACAGATAAAATATCTTTGTACCTCTTTAATATTTAACTCTTTCACCACCAGCGATTTTTAAAAAAAGTTGCCAGCCAGCGTTTTTCATGATTTTCACCAAAGTTTATGCCTTCCAGGAAATGTTCTTCTTTAAATATATAAACATACAATATACCAAATGAAAGTACAGACCCTCTGCTTTAAAAAAAAAAAAAACGTTTCATCCTACCTTCAGTGGTTCTTTTGTAATCGGCTTTTGAATATGGGTAGGTTTCTGCAAAAACACCACATTTTGAGCAAAAAGCAGAGATAATTCCATTTTTGTGACGGACTTTTCATAGAGATCCCATTCAGAGCGATCTTTAAAACAGACACGGACATGCAGCCGCTTGCCGTAGGGCAATACTTCCGGGTTTAAAAAGTTGCGGAAGGGCAACTGGTGGATAATAGCGGTATTGCGGAAAGACGGAAAATCTCGTCATTGGCGGGGAAGCGTTTTCTCCTAATGGCGGTAAAAGAGTTAATATATAATGTGTGTCATAGTTAAAATAATCATAATGCAGTTATAAAAATGATTCTTATAGCTCTGAAAACAGTTCGTTTAAAGCTTTCATGGTGTAAATAAAATATGAGAAAGCAGTTGAATGATAAAAAGCAAAATCATTGTAATTGTTTGAATTTAAAGCTTTATTCTGAAATGATGAAATATAAGCATGAATTTCAAAAGTATGATATCAATTAATTTTACTGTCTCATAAGCTTGTAGACTGAAGCAACAGTGGTCACAGACGTGTTTGTGCGTCTATCCATCTTCATGCTCTGAATACATCAAAGATCTTTAGGTTTTAACACAGGAGATAATCTTACATCATAAATATATCATAATAGAGATAAATAGTGACACTGAGTAAAATATTTAACTTTAAATTAATTTGCGGTCCGTAACTTTTGCCTCTATATCGTCATCTCTGTTTGAAACATCATATTGCAGGTTACTTTACCCTACGTAAAGTACATAGTCAAAGTCAAATAATGTGAAACTAATCGTACCTAACATCTCAACATTTCTGTTAATTATTATTATAAGCTCACTGTTGTGAAGGGAGACAGTTCTGAACACAGCTGTTATTATATACTTCCTCAATAACTGATTTTTTAGTTTTAAACCAAAGTTGAAAAAGTTATGGAATGCAGCTAGTATAAAGTATATTATAACATTGCTAACTTTAAGAGATCATTTCATTGCGCTTTTAGTTTTTATTTCAAATAAAATCTGATCAAAGCGGCCCTTTCATTACATTAAATGAAACATTATAAAATTTGCTAAAATTCATTGTGAACTTTCATAGATGCATTACCTTAGTGTTTCCTCTTGGGTTTATTTAGTCAATTCTTGTTCCTTACCTAAATAAAAGAATGAAAACGTCTTGGTTACTATCGTAACCTCTGTTCCCTGAGAGACGGGAACGAGACATTGCGTCCGCTGACGCTATGGGAAACTCCTCCCTCTTCCGTTTCTCTGAAGCTTTTATTGAACAACTCCAGTGTACTGGCCAATGCCGCCCATGACAGCCTTATAGGGGCGGGACTTCCGCTACTACATAGCCTCTTTAGGCGGCAACATATGATGCACGATGGCTAAGATAGCTAGTGTGAAAGTACAGGGAAAAAGCGAAAACGCGGCTCCATATTATTACATCAGCAGTAATACTGTACTGGCAATCCAGTACAAACTATGAATAGGCGTCGGATAGTGCGACTGCCGAATTAGAATAACATCGCTATGCCAGTGTGGCAGTAATGTGCTGCCCTCATTAGCACCTAATGATCCAGTGAACCCAGCTGCAGGGTTCCCGCGGGGTCTTAAAAAGCCTTAAAAGCATTGAATTTATGAATTTGGAAATAATACCTTAAAAAGACTTAAAAAAGTCTTAAATTTTGATGTCTGGGTCTTAAAAATTGTGCTGTATGTAACTTCTCCATATTTTTCCTTAAAAGTTTCTTTGTCAACCACATTTTGATTAAATCAGGGATGCAAACACATCGCTTTTCGGCGCCTGCGGCTTTTTATTATTAATGGCATTTTGGTTGCGAGCACATCGTGTCTCTCCCGAGGAGTCTGCTGTACGTTCACGTGCTCGCTGTTTCTCGATGAATTGGGTGCGACATGAAGCGAGTTCAGCGTCACATGTTTCTGAACTTGAGCAGAGTTGTATGCATAGAGGGTTTCACGGAGGACCGGGTCCGATTAACATTATGTGTAAAACCCGAGGCGATTGGAAAACGGCCGTGATCAGAGTCAGTCAGCGCTAATGTTCACGTGCAGTTTCAAGCTGCGTGCCTCCGTTTCTATTGCGATAACAACTGGCTTGGTTTGAAAGTCACGACCACGCGCTGCAGTTTCTTTCTCCGTCCCTTTGTTTAATAATATTATTATTAATGAATATCTAAAAAGTTTATATATATATATATATATATAAAAAGTTTGCTCAAAGATCACAGAGATGGTAGCAAAAAAGAATTGTGAATGTCAAGCCCATTGCACGAGCAAAGCTCAAGCTGACTCTATATAATAATTTTTTTTTTTTTTATTAAGGACACTCTGTCTTGGTCCATAAAACAACAAACAACAGATATACACACATAGACACATACAGTTACACTTACTCATGTACATATAAACTAAAACGCCAATGATTCCACATCCTTGAAAAGAACCTGACTGAACTCTGTGCCAGGTTCGTCAATAATAAAACTCACTCACATAATATAAAAACTCACTGGGACAGCAAGTAGACTTTTGAATCTAAAATAATAAGTGGATAAAGCTCTTTGAATCCGCAAGAGAGGAATTAAAAGAGGCACTTTTACTGCTTCTGCTCTATCTAAAAAGGAAAGAAAACTACATAAACCATAACACACCAATTACATTTATAATTAGACCTGCACTTTCTATCATTAATATACTATACATATTATTGTATTCAAAAGAGTTTGATAAAAATGGGTCATTTACACAAGTATTGCTTCATATGTCAGTGCAAAAACAGTAAAGTGTTTTGTGATGCTTTGACAAACGTTGTCAGCTTTGTTCATTTATGGTTGGATTTATTAAATATAATGTGAAATTAATATAAATTAATGCAGCCAGATGGAAGGCCCTGGTTACGTTGCAGGAGGTGGCCAGGAAGAAGAGGAAGGAGTAAAGCAAGAAGAAGTGCTAGATAGTTCAATAAGAGTTTTGGTTTAACATAAAAAATGAAGTTGAATATTCCAAATTAATGTCGGCATCTTTTGATTTTCGAATTTCATTTTACTCTATATACATAGGTTGGTAGGGATGGCAGGGGTCGGTGGCAATGTAGCATAAGTATCTGGATATTTGCCTGGGTGCGAGGGCTTAGATTACCTTTCTCTTTTTTGAACATACATGTGTTTGCATCTCTGTTTGTTTAATAACGTAGTATAAATAAAGAGTGGCGGATCCAATAATTGAGAACGCAACACAGTCCCGGGTCACAGTACAAAATACTGCGAACACGTGATGCCTTCAGTAAATGAAGATCACCACAACCATAGACTGCAACACAACACAGCAACAGGCAAAGGAGAAGCGGGAAAAATCAAATAAAATCTCAGAAATTCCTTAACAACTTAACATTGTTTGGCAAACTTTCTTGTGGCCTACTGAAATTTTTTTTCACACCTGCTTGGCTTATCATCTTTTACCCATTTCACATCGGAAAAATAAATGAACACAAGTTCAAGGATTTTAGTTTTTCTTTGCTGGTAGGGACGTGAAATGGGTATTAATTTTTTATATAAATGGTCTTAAAAAGGTCTTAAAAAGACTTGAATTTAACTTGAAGAAACCTGTAGGAACCCTGAGCTGGATCCCAGCAGCTGACTGCTTAGGTGGAGCAGGGAAATTTCTTAGAATGAGCTGGGCAGGTCACAGCAATCGTTAATGAATGCCACATCCCATCTCTGAAGCATAAAGAGTTGCTCTAACAGTAACTGTGGATTCACACCAGCCGCGGAAGAGGCGGCAAGCGCGGATGATTTACATGTTAAGTCAATGCAAACACGCGATTAGGCATCCTGCGGCGCGGTACACGCGGTAGCCGCGGCGCGCGCGTTCCGCGCGAATTGAGCGTTGCCGCGGGAAACGCGCGAGTTCAAAAATCTGAACTTTGGCGGAATTCCGCGCCGCGTTAACCAATCAGGAGCTTGCTGTAGTAGTGACGTGATTACAGGAAGCGAGCGGAGTGGTGTAGTCTCCGCGGAGTCGCAGAAGCCCCTCCCATGACGCAGATTTCCGCGTGAATTTCTCGAATGACTAGAATTTCACGCGCGGATTAAGCGAGTAAACTCAAAATGTTCTGGACGCGGTTCACGCGTTTTTGCCGCCTCTTCCGCGGCTGGTGTGAACCTACAGTGATGTCAGAGCGGAGTGCTTAGATAAATGTATAACACCCCTACCGGGCACAGCTCACATCAGCTAGATGGGAAGGAAGAATGCAACCGTCTATGCTCTAACTGCGCTGAGGGTGGTATTGGCAAATAGTCCCTTAAAGTAGACATATCATGCTAAACCACTTTCTTAGCTCTTAAATGCATTTTGTTGTATATTTGTAGTGTTTAGAAGTACATAAAAGTTGAAATCAGGCTCTTCAGGTGCTTTGTTGATATCTTTATATTCTGTTTTGGTCATATTTTCCAACCTGTTCTGATTTTTCTATTATCTATTACGTTTTTTGAACAATTACGTCACAGTATTTGCAGCGGAACTGCCAAATAAGGATATCGACTCCCAGCCCAACACTTCAAGCAATCTGCCATTTTTTATTTCTCGCTGCGATATTGTAGTCCAAGCTCAAGGATGCAGAAGTTACGATAGAGTAAGAAATGTACCTACATCTGTGGGTAAAGTCATTTTTGTGTGCCCGAAGCACTTCAAGGATAACTACTTCAGCAACCTCCAACAGTATAAAGAAGGATTTGCCGATAGACTTCGTCTGATTGAGGGGTCAATTAATTCTATCTTTGGAGACGACGAGCAGAGCACTTCGGTAAGCTGTAAATAACTTTTAAAAAAGTAAAGTACACGGTGGTCATGGTTTAGCAGTGCTGTTTCTCAATCGCTTTTGATCATCAAGCCTGGTTTATTTAAGTTAACTGAGCATTATATTTGCAAGTCATGAGCATATTACAACAACTTACGATAAACTAAGAATAATTGTCAACTTTATAATAGTTAATATTCTGAAATAAGACCGTCTTGATGACGTATGCACTCTAGAAATGCGACCTCCGGAGGCTGCAGCCTTCGGTTTGACAAACGGCAGAAACACACCATTGCGATACCTCCATATCAAGACGTTGTTCAGCAGGTTCGTTGTCTTCATTTTCATCTCGCTCCGTTTCCGGACATTTTGTGAATAACGAGTGAATAAAAAGTTTCTGTGCCGCTAGATAATCGTATCTCTGTAATAAAACTACAAAAATGGCCGAACGGGGTGGAGTTTAACCGAGTGTCACCTCTGCAACCTGGAGAGGGGGCAGGGTATGACGTGCATTTAAAAAGACAGCCCCAAAATGAGTTGCTCTCAGATGCACATCAGAAAAGGGGTAAAAAGGGGGCCTGTGGGGCTATAATAATGAGGAATTCAGACCCAAACATTGCAGTTCCACTTTATATAGACCACAAATAGATGATTTATATGTAAAAAGGACAGATTTAAAAGCATGATATGTCTGCTTTAAGGGCATATACAGCCCATGACGGCACTAAAATAGGCAAATGATTGGCCACTTCCCTCACTTAAGAGAATTAATTGTGCTTGGCCACTGCGCGCCCAAGGCACTAGCATGAAATGGAGCAATAGCTGCATGAAAACCCTTGGGGTAGACAGCCCACTTCTCCTTCATCTGCTCACTGCTGCAAAGGTAGAACATTTGACACGTGACAGTGCACCGGGTCGTAGTCATTGTTTCACACCGTTACAGGCGCTGTTTTAAGAGGGCATTTTGTAGAAAGGGCTCGCTGTCCTTACTGATTTTGCGTGTAAAAGCAGCAAAACCAAATTGGGGCAACACGTAACCGCTGGCACTTGGCCGAGCACAACGTGTTTCATACAAAGCGCAACTGGGATAAGGACAAAGCTTACACTTTCCACCATCATGTACCGATTCATATGTCCAAACCAATCTCAAACAGTCTAAAGTCCTTAACAGCTCTTAAGTCTGTGTCGCATTTGCTGCAGCCAGGACAAGAGCTGCTTAATGAAGAGCAGGCGCAAATTGCTGTCTGGTACAGTAGGTGGTGCGCTGTGAACTTGTAAGCCAGTCGGTCAACTACAGAGGCGTTCGTCACCAGCACAGCAGTGTCTCGGGTGGAATATCTCAGACCAGACTCATATCCAGAGTGCTCCTGAGAGGGACGGGCTCGCATGAAGCCTGTGTCCGAATCCCCAACCAAGCACATAAAGGTAAGGCTGGCTTGCAGACCGTGCTCATATGCTCACCGCTCGCATGCAGAAATCACTCTAATCAAAGGAGTGTGTCTGTGGCTGGTTGGTACATTCCCTACCGGGCAAAAAGATAGCAGTATGCGCATTTTGCTCAGCTAAGAGGGAACAGCGTTACACCCTGTGAATGTGTGTGGGTCTACACAAACCCCGCTATAAGCACCACCGGCGCACCTAGTCTCCTATCGCAACAGGAGTCGTCATCTAGGATGAGAGGATAGCAGCTGCACAAGCTGTTCTACCCCTCGTCAGGCACAAACTATATTACCCGTTCGTAAACTCCAGACTCAGTACAGGGGCGCTGCGCCTATTATGCAACAGGGCTGCACAGCTGGGGTGGTCTGTGTCGAATCAGATTGGCAGCCGCTCTGGGTAATAGTATATACAAATACCCTATAAAGCAGGTGATCATAACTCTCTCCCTTCAGTATCACCGCGGCGTTAGCCAAGGGAGGAATTGAGTGCTGCACAGGGTAAGATAATGGGCTAACATTGCCGTGTGTTCGGGATGTTGTAGCTCCATATTGACATGTTTGCAATGGTTCCGATCACACATGTGGGTGCCTATTACAGTATATGTTGTCAGCTGTGGAACAAGCCTCCTGCCAAACATAGGTGTGTGCGCCACCGATCATATGGAGATGTTACAAACCCATGACAAACCATAATAGCGCCGAGCAAGCCATATGTGCCTGAGACTCTGCGGTAGTGCCACAGGGGTTGTGTGTTCAGACATTCACTGATGGCCGACCAGTCAAACCTGTCACATGTTTTTCAGTTGTACATTAAACATTATGGGGTGGTTTCCCGGGCAGGGATTAGCTTAAACCAGGACTAGGCCTTAGTTTAATTATGACATATAACTAGTTTTAAGAAACATGCCTTACTAAAACCATTATTTGTGTGCATTTTGATGTATTTTAAGATATGTCAGTGCAAATTGTTTTCAAGTTTGGAAAGCTCTTATCCCTGTCTGGGAAACCTCCCCTATAAGCTTACGTACTACAGAGTGCGATGCATTTTAAAGCTTTAAAGTTGTATGAGGCAGTGTAAAACTAGCCACAAACCAGCAGCTGACCATACTAACTGATCTAATATTAGTGAATTTTATTTGTCAAAAAACATTGTTGATAGAATTTTATAAAAATACTACTTACACATATTAGTGTGATGTATAAATATTGTAAATCAATGCATTTCTTGACTATTAATTAAGAAAATCACCGCTCTTTGCCTCTAACTCAATGTATTTCAATGGCTCACTATGAGCCATTTTTGGGCTTCCATTGTCAGAAGTCTCTTCCTAAAGGGCTATGGGTAAAATTTGTCGGCGCCAACACTCGCGGTCTAATAGAGTTAAGCAAAATGTATTTCCATGTATTTTGATTATCTGTTTTAAAACTGCGTTCATTTTATATTTTTCTATAACTGAATCAATAAAAATAGAACGTTTTAAGAATTTCTGAGATCATTTGAATGCTTCTAGTAATGTTTCGTGTTGGTCTTAAATTTAACTCATAATGGTCTTAAGAGGTCTTAAAAAGGTCTTAAATTTAACTTGCTGAAACCTGCAAGAACCCTGGACGCTACGCAAGACAGCTCGCGTAGTGACGTGGCCGAAATGTGCGCGTATCCGCGCCCACGGCGGGGAATGTCACGCTAGAGCCTGAGTCGAGCACTTAAGTTATGCTAGGCCAGCCGCTGTGCTAGTGGCCGAAACGTGAAAATCAGCTAGAGCGCACTGTATCACACAAAGTAGACGCCAAGGAAATAACCTTAACGTTACATCCATACAAGTGTGACAGATGGCCATGTCGCAGTAGTATAGGTGAAGGTCTTATGAAAGGAGCCGTCTGGGCGCTGTGGTCGCACGCGACCGGTCCCGAAGGAGGTCTGTTCATGCTAGCAGTGGCCGAAGTGCGTTAAATTACAAGGCAGATGCCAGGGTGGGGGTCTGTTCATGTAAGGGGAGTGGCCGAATCGCGCTATAAGTACAGGATAAACACATATGAGAGGGTATTTGCAACGGTGAATGTATTGTGCACACTGTGGCATATTCCGCACTGGTGGGGAAGGGAAGCCTTGTGGCTTTCCCGCGTCCGTAACCTCGGAATACCCCGGGGTATGAGGCTAATAGGGTGGGCGTAATGTTACCGTGGAAGGCACGGCGGTGGTTCGCTGCCGAGAACGCAGTTATTCGATATATCTGGAGTCAATAAGATACACGCTTCTTCGAAGCTCTAAATCCTTGTAAAATTCTACCGGAACGCGTGTAAGGGACGCGATCCTTGCGTCCCTCACAAGTGCGACGATCTACGGCGAGACGCTTCAGTCACGATGAAGAGAAAGAATCTGAGTAGTTTGCTGCCTAAACAGGCTATATAGTAGCGGAAGTACCGCCCCTATAAGGCTGTCATGGGCGGCATTGGCCAGTACACTGGCGTTGATCAATAAAAGCTTCAGAGAACCGGAAGAGGGAGGAGTTTCCCATAGGGTCAGCGGACGCAATGTCGAGTGACCGCTCTCGAAAGGGAACTATTTATTGTGGTAATAGTAAACTCATTACGTTAAAACAAGTGTTTAAAACAGTAAAATAGTTAAATTTGATCAGATGAATAAATTATTAACTGGTTTAAACTTGTGAGGAGATTATACTGTACTTACATGTAACTTCAAATCTTAACTCCCCATCAGTACAAAATGCTATTGAAAAAAGTTGTCTAGAAAAACCTCCAACATTCCATTTAGAGTTACAAGGAAGTTTGACAAATCTAGCACTGTGCCTTAAGTAGTCATTTTGGATGAGTTTTAAATTGTGCTCCTTGTAAATGTCCGGTGTAATTTTGCAAGGCTCTATGAGAGAGACAAAGACACGGAGTGTAAACTTTCAAAATGACATTCAGAATAATCTGTAAACAGATGACTTACTCAGACATTTTGGAGGGGTGTCCCATACCCCATTAAGACACCTGTGATAACTCTGTTGTTTGTTCGGCACAAAATTAGACTGGCAAGAGTACGATACCGATATGATAACTTCATCTTTCGTACGTTCAACGTTAAAGTCTCCATTTTCAATCATAGGTGGTGGAGGACAAATGCTGCCTAAACACAAACACATTTTATGAAATAATATATACTTTTAAAATGCTTTACTTTTAATATAAATGTTAAATAAGATCTCAGAATCATTGTGTATCATATATACAGCATATATCATATGTAAATGTTATTTTTAAAAGACGGAGCATATAACTCCTATTCAGTGGCGAACCGTGGGTACTTCAGCTGGGCCTTCAAAATATGCAATGAAGTGCAAATGCCTCTCCATCCATAATACTAGGCTATTCGTATTTTCGTTAAATCATACAGTGAACGTGTAAAAATTCTGAGCACGCAAAGTTAAATTACAGAATGGGCATTGTCTGCCTTTAAATGCAGTTTTAAAGTTTAAAATTACTTTAATCTAACTGATAAACACAAATACAGATTCTGCTGCTCTGTAATGACAGGGGCTCTGTAAATTTGCATTTAACAAGCTTAAATTATGTTCTTTAATTTATATGTTCTCAGTGCACCTCCTTGTGGCTTATAACTATTGTTATAATATATCCAGGGCTCGCAAAATCGCTAGCCCGAGCCCCCAGGTCCCGGGGCTATTGCGAATTCTTGTCGGGCTACCAAAATGTGTCTCCGCCCTGCCCATCGGGTATAGCGAGGTAAAAAATATTTGAATGTTTTCGCATTCTCTCAGATTTAGTTAGGAAATTATATTGTATGTAATTCGGCGTCGTCTGTCAGTCATTACTATCCTCACGTGACAAGTGAAACTGTCAGGAAGTAAAAGTATAATTAAACCTATTAGTTTTCTCGTGTTCACGTCATATGCACAGGCTCCTCTGCACGCACTTCTCACAGCTGTGCTCTTCACGAGTACGCGCATAAGTAATTTCGTTTTTACCTCAGCCCTATCAAGCTAGCCACAACGTCAATCACGTTTTCCGCCATTTACCTCAACCACTCTCACCGCAGAGATTCGGGCCATTAGACTGTATTAATATTAACGGTCTATGATCTTCGTCTTTGGTGTTTTACGGCAGCTCGCATCCAGTTTGTTGCA
Organism: Paramisgurnus dabryanus; assembly: GCF_030506205.2. Lineage (NCBI taxonomy): Eukaryota > Metazoa > Chordata > Actinopteri > Cypriniformes > Cobitidae > Paramisgurnus > Paramisgurnus dabryanus. The sequence continues at coordinate 17,228,802 of NC_133360.1, read as the reverse complement.
TGATTTAGGACTTCATGAAGGCTTACAATGTTTTGTTTTTGCCCGCCCACTTGAAATCAAAACGTGATTGGTCAATTTGCCCGTCACTCTCCACACCAAAACACATAGCTTGGCCTTCCCTGGGATTCATGAAGTCCTAACCAATGAATGAGCCAGCTAACCGGGCCTTAATAGAGACGGACGATTCTGATGGATTAGATGTTTTCATGACATGAACCTGACAGTAAGCTTAACGTTTGAACATAGATGAGAGAAAATATATTACATGTATTGTATTAAATTGAATTAAATAGAAATTAAAAAATGTAAAAACATATTTTTATTGATTATTATTTATTTGTATTATTATAATAAAAAATCTTTTTATTAATTTTTTTAGGCCTTCTCTGAAGGCGTAGAAGGCCCTGAAGGTTCCCCACTGCTCCTATTCTATGCTCACTACATTGATTGGTTGCTGATGCGCTTTAGGGTGGATTTTAAAATGATGTTACTTGTCTACAAATCTTTAGCCTCAACTTATTTCTCTGAATTACTGACTATAAATCAACCCAACTTATGTCTCTGAATTTCTGACTGTGTATCAACCCATCAGATCCAGATTTGCAACTAGGCCCTATTGCATGTACTGTTGGACTTTATGGCGTCCATTTGCATGTTCATAATTTAGAGGAAAGGCACAAGATACGAATATCTAAGTTCAAATATTTATTGATCAGATTGAAAAAGTTTAACAGCGCTGGGTCCTCTCAAGTAGCGAACAAACAGCTCAGGAAGTAACATGCATATTTATAAGATATGTGACGTCGATCTTTCTTCAGAAAATCTCCACCCACAAAGGCCGTTCCCCTCGTCCATCTGACTCCATCACCACACCCAATTTTTGCCTGTAGGCAAAGATGGACACACATAGACAAAGAAAAACAAACTGTTCTCCTCTCATCCCTGGGAGCCCTGCAGTTCCTCTCCAGTACTCCTCCACTTTGAATAGCATGTTATAATGCTTTCTTAAAAACAAATCATTAATAAAACATTCATTTATAAAAAACATAAGCTGTAAGATGAAAGTGATTATTATGTAAAACATATTTCAATATCATGACATCATTTCATTATTTGTAAAATTGGTTATATGAATAAGGCACACATTAACTTCTTTAGATAGATAAACACATATTAAATCTTTTACTGCAATACTACTTCTAAGGAAACACTTTAATCATTATTAAAAACCATCTGTTAGCAAAGAAAACACAGACACACAGGAGATTCTGTTCTTCAAGGTTGAGCTGCCCTGCCCCCATTAAGTTATTCTGTATGCAACCTTCATTTCATTGGTTAATACACATTTATCAAAGACAACATCTTATATTTACTACATCAATTATTCAATGATTAATACTGATTAAGTAAGAAATACATTGCATATTTCATCCTGTGAACATTAAGGCATTAGTTAATGACATAGTCGCCTGTTTGCTTTCCCCCTCAGGCCTCTCTCTTATCTTGATCGATGCCAGTCGTAAATTCCTAAATTCCTCCTTGCAGCACACACACAAAAACTGGTAACTCTCCACTCTCAAACATAAACACCTCATTTCTACATAATAGCTCAGTGCATATATAAAACACACAATGTTTATAGAATAAAATGATTAATTAAAGAAATATAACATGGAACAAAATCAATTTCCACAGTCCTTATTTGGACATCTTTGTAACTTTAACACTTTTAGCAATCAGCATGAAATGTAGGCAGTAAATATGTAAAACATAATTATTCAACAACACAACAGTACTCCATTGTTCATGAATTGGTTAAATGCATTCATTAGTTAAACATACTAATTTTCACTTTCTCTAAATATAACATAGTTATAAAGCAAACAACTTGTTTATTGAAACCATCTGTTCTGCGTGTTTTCTCTTCAGGGCTTTGTTATCAGCGTTTGCTGGTCTCTCCCCCAACCGAAACCACAGCCTCTCAACTTTACACACAGACATTTACTCACATATCTCAGCACAGAAAGCACAACGGCACACATCAACTACAACATGACATACCGACCAACAAAACAACATAAAAATCCCACAATTCCCTCTCTTGACCTCTGAAAGAGGTCACACATTTTCTTCTTCCTCCTCGTCCAGGTTCTGTAGGCCTAATAGGGGCATGCTATATGGGGGTGGACTATTCTCTTTTCTCTATTGCAGACACTATCAGTCTATTACACAGTGATCTCCATTGTTTATGCCAAATATTATGGTGACTATAATTGCAGTTATACCTCCTAGGGCCACAGAACCTTCCAATTTCCATATAGCTTCATCTCTGTGGAAAAAATACACTTATGCCTATTGGCTAATACTCAAATAACAATCGTAAATTCAGAAAGGAAAAGAAAAATTAAATATGAAATTAATACTGTAGAATTGTATAAGAAACTTAAGAAATTCAAAGATCAAAATTCAAAGGTCAATATGGTATGTAGGTTATAATGAATATATGGTAATTGTGATATTCAGGTCTCTAAACCCTTCTGTCAGGATTTCCAGCACTTTGTGGAAATCCAATTTATCTAAGCCACACCCCAGCCGGGGAGTGGATACACTTGTTATGTTTTCTTTCTCACACCACTCTCTCATACGTCTGAGGCTGTGGGTAAAATTCTCATATGTTGGTAAATCAGTACAATTTTGTTTTATTATTAAATGAAAAATCAATCTGCCGTCATCCTCGTTGGTAACTGCACATTCACCTGTGTGTTTGTTCTGTCTTACAACCTTTTGTGTACCGTACTTCGCTTTGAATTGTACGGCTATACCTGCTCCGTAGGCACAATCTGTGCTCACATAGTGTGCTAGGGGTTCTGTTACTGGGCTGGAAAAAATGTCACCTTTTTTATGCACAATTTTACAGAGTGTTTGTTGACTTTGTTGTTGGTGTTGTGTGAGTGTTACCACTGATGTGTTACCACTGATGTTTCCCTTCCTGTTTGTTCTCTCTGTATTCCAGCTGATTCACTTTCACTTTCAACACTCTCCCTCTCTTGGACCTGAGTCCTCAGGTCCACACCTGTGTCTGTTAGAAACCCAATCATCATTTTTAACATCTGGGTCGTTCTCACAATTTCGTTGTTTGGTAGCCTGGCAGGAAAAATGTTCAATCATAGCAGTTAGTTTCTAGAAATAAACAGCATTAGTTAGTGGCAGGATTGGATCCTGCACCAAGGCGTTCCGTGGGCCTGGAAACTGACGACCTGTAAGCAATTCAAAGGTTGTGAAACCAGAAATCCTGTTAACAGAATATCGAATAGACATTAATTCAATTGGTAATGCGTCAAGCCGTGTTATTTTTGTCTGTGCACATAGTTTGTCAAGTCAAGTTTTAATGTCAAAGTCAGGTTCATTATTTCATCTTTGCTCTAACATTGGGGTGATAAGCAGCCCCGAAACTATATGTCAATTCCAGTGCGTGTTTGTCAATTTTGTCAGATCTAACTTTGTCTTGGGAAACCATGGTTGGGGATATAAGTGGTTTATTAGGCAGTTGACAACAGCCACGTCATTAGGTACCTTCACAGCCTGTAGTATGTGTCAGGCTTTGCTAGCATTTACTATAGGCCGGCCTTTCCTGGTTTCAAACCCACCTATCTGCCATATGGCAGTTCCATATATACTGCACCAATCACATATGCAGATTCACTATAAACAATCACCCTCTCTTCACCAGTGTAGTGCAAGGCTTTGATAACAGCTGTCATTTCAGCTCTCTGTGCTGACCGTTTACCTTTCAATCTACCACTCAGTCGTGTTACAAAATCACCCTCAACTTGTTCAACCACAGCAAAGCCTGCCTTCAATGTGTCATCTGCTGCTCTGAAACAACAACCATCTGTAAACAGTGTGATTAACGGTGGGGTAGTTGTCAGTGGTACCGCGAACAAACCATCTCTCAATTTATTTGCTTTTTCAGTCAATGGTATAACAACTATAATTAATTACAATAAGAATAATTTGTATATCAGTCAATGGTATACAATCCTGCGGCTCACCCTCAGTGATTAGATCTGCCATGTGAACACCTTCATGCACATATATGATGTCTGGGCTGGCGATTTCCTTAAATACAAAGTTGGTCACAATAATCAGTTATTTTCTATACTCACAGCTTTTCTTGTTTACCTTTTATAGTGTTCTATGGTGTTCTTTTTTCTTTTTCAATTTATTTCTTTTATCCATTTTAATTTCCTTTCTGCCATAGCTGTTCTATGCCATCTATATTTGCTTTTTTGCTCAGTACCATCAGTGGAATTCTGACTTCCTCTGTAGATACCAAATTCAATTATGCATTTCTTCCTGTCAGATTAATAGGAGTCTGATTTGATTTCAGAACAGGTAGTCACACCTAACAACAAAGTTCTTGATCAGCCTTTAAATGTGTCTAGCTGATTTTCTCATAAAGATTGTCTGTGTCCCTATAGTAACAAGGTCTTTAATAAACATTGAACGGCTGTTTACTCTTTCCCCTTTTTCACTCAAAGGCCCGTATGAAGATGAAAAAGTTCAGTGTCCAGTGAAATATTGTCCAGTTTCTCTTGCCTCCAAGAACAATATTGTCTTTGTGAGTCTCTTTCTGGATTCCACTCAGTCTTTTTGGTGTTTCATCCTTGTAAATGTCTCTGACCATATGCAGTGCCCCCTTCACTGCTTGAGTTCAAGTATAGTCCCATTCAAATAGAATGTGCTCTCAGTCCAGTTTATGAGTTACTCCTCTCTTTGCAACTCCAACACTTTGATGTCACACACAGTTTTTCATTGTCTGTTTCTTGCCAGCTTTTATTCACTTTCTTGAATGTCAAAGGATGAGAGCTTTCAGCCTTTCAAGGTTTAACTTAACCCATTGCAAAATATTGCCTTTCAATTTAAAATAAAATTTATCTTGTGACCACCTTCCACCATCAGATGAAGACTCCTCTTCATTTTGTTAAATCTTTTTTTGTATAATTTATCTGTATCATTCACCTTTTAACAATTTTCTGTCCTTTTTCAATTGTTCATCTTTATTTCCACATTTAATAACTTGGTCTCTACTCTTTTTCTCTAATCTGTTGTTTTTTCTTTCAAAGCTTCGCTTCTGTCGTTCTGCTAGGTTTTGCTTAATCCCATTTATGGTTTTAACAGACATTATATCACAGACACACTACATTTTCACACAAATAAAATCTGCATCTACATTTAATTCACCACTATTGATTTGAAAAACAGGCTGTTTCATTTGGGCTTTGGCTTTCTCATAAGGATTAGGTGTGTGCAAGGAGGGGTAGATCAATTTCACTGGGGGTGGAGCTGCAGGAGGAGCCGTAGGTGTCATACTTGAGTCTGGCTGACTGTTTCCTTGTTTAACTTCCTTTGGCTTTGCAGCTGCACCACTGTCAACTTCCCCTAACTAATGCAACCTCTTTCTGTCTTTTCTTAACATCTTTAGGATCAGTTTGGGCCATCATGAATTGAAATATTTTTTGCCATGGCACATACACCGGTGAACACACATATTCATCACACTCTTTCTGAAATTCAGCCATAATATATATCAACGTACAATACACGGTACAAATACTATTACAATACAATTTCTCAGACAAAACCACAACAATAACAGTAAGACGTCAATTTTCTTTTCCAGTATTCGTAGGCCTTACACCTCACGGGCTGCTGTACACCCCCTACGGCTACAACCGAGTCGGTATTTTATAACACCTAATGTATTAAAGGAATCCTCAACCTTATATTTAATTCTGTTAACTTACACCGCCATTAACAGTATTTATGGACCTTTCATCCAAGAGCCTCTCACTCCTTACGGCTACAACCGAGTCGGTATTCTATAACGCCTAATGCGTTAAAGGAATCCTCAACCTTATATTTAACAAAAAAAAAAAAAAATTCAAAAATTTCAAAAAGTTTTTCACTCTGATCAATTCTTATTGTTTAAATAATCAATTTCAGTTCGGAGCTCCTTATCAACACAATTAATTTGATATATCCAAATAGCAGAATTCGATACAACAGGTTTCTGCTTACCTTGTCTATTAGAGCGCTCTTTGTGTTGAAATGGAGCCCTCCCTTACTCTGGTTTCTTCAATGTGAAACCCTCCTTCCTCTCACTCTCTCCTTTCCCTCCACAAAACGTCGGTGGTCACCAATTGTTGGACTTTATGGCGTCCATTTGCATGTTCATAATTTAGAGGAAAGGCACAAGATACGAATATCTAAGTTCAAATATTTATTGATCAGATTGAAAAAGTTTAACAGCGCTGGGTCCTCTCAAGTAGCGAACAAACAGCTCAGGAAGTAACATGCATATTTATAAGATATGTGACGTCGATCTTTCTTCAGAAAATCTCCACCCACAAAGGCCGTTCCCCTCGTCCATCTGACTCCATCACCACACCCAATTTTTGCCTGTAGGCAAAGATGGACACACATAGACAAAGAAAAACAAACTGTTCTCCTCTCATCCCTGGGAGCCCTGCAGTTCCTCTCCAGTACTCCTCCACTTTGAATAGCATGTTATAATGCTTTCTTAAAAACAAATCATTAATAAAACATTCATTTATAAAAAACATAAGCTGTAAGATGAAAGTGATTATTATGTAAAACATATTTCAATATCATGACATCATTTCATTATTTGTAAAATTGGTTATATGAATAAGGCACACATTAACTTCTTTAGATAGATAAACACATATTAAATCTTTTACTGCAATACTACTTCTAAGGAAACACTTTAATCATTATTAAAAACCATCTGTTAGCAAAGAAAACACAGACACACAGGAGATTCTGTTCTTCAAGGTTGAGCTGCCCTGCCCCCATTAAGTTATTCTGTATGCAACCTTCATTTCATTGGTTAATACACATTTATCAAAGACAACATCTTATATTTACTACATCAATTATTCAATGATTAATACTGATTAAGTAAGAAATACATTGCATATTTCATCCTGTGAACATTAAGGCATTAGTTAATGACATAGTCGCCTGTTTGCTTTCCCCCTCAGGCCTCTCTCTTATCTTGATCGATACCAGTCGTAAATTCCTAAATTCCTCCTTGCAGCACACACACAAAAACTGGTAACTCTCCACTCTCAAACATAAACACCTCATTTCTACATAATAGCTCAGTGCATATATAAAACACACAATGTTTATAGAATAAAATGATTAATTAAAGAAATATAACATGGAACAAAATCAATTTCCACAGTCCTTATTTGGACATCTTTGTAACTTTAACACTTTTAGCAATCAGCATGAAATGTAGGCAGTAAATATGTAAAACATAATTATTCAACAACACAACAGTACTCCATTGTTCATGAATTGGTTAAATGCATTCATTAGTTAAACATACTAATTTTCACTTTCTCTAAATATAACATAGTTATAAAGCAAACAACTTGTTTATTGAAACCATCTGTTCTGCGTGTTTTCTCTTCAGGGCTTTGTTATCAGCGTTTGCTGGTCTCTCCCCCAACCGAAACCACAGCCTCTCAACTTTACACACAGACATTTACTCACATATCTCAGCACAGAAAGCACAACGGCACACATCAACTACAACATGACATACCGACCAACAAAACAACATAAAAATCCCACAGTACACTCTTAAGAAAAATGGTTTGTCAAAGGTTCTGAAACAATGGTAAAGGTTCTATATAGAACCATAGCTCACTGAAGAACCTTTTTTTCTGAAATGGTTCTTTGTCTTCGCAAAAGGTTTCTTTAATTCCCGCCTTTTGATTTTAAATTTAGTCAGTTATTTTCAAGCTGCATCTAGATTATTTTCACCTGTAAAAGCCCTGAATCATCATCAGTCCTGCTGAACCGCCTACAGACTAACAACACAAACAGGTAAGAGAGAAAAATAATCAGCATTTACTGTTAAAAATATTTAGAAAATTAAAGTTTTGTGTGTTCTTATTGTACTTTATTTCTTTTATAACAGGTAAATATTTTACTTTATACTGTAAGCTTCATTCCCTTTATAACAGGTAAGCTTCAAACTGTTTTAAATGATATATTTAGAGGACTCTGCTTTTACAATGACTTAGGATTATGATTTGTTAAATTGTTAAAAAGCTAATAGATGTATATTGTACATTAAGTTTATTAAACTAATTATGAAAAGAATGTGGTACAGCATGTGTTTAGTTTTTTTTTTTATTGATATTTCAGAGTTTTCATATGCTGGGAGTGAAGGCAGTGCGTATGACCGCTTGATATGAGAGACACATCCTGTTTTTAAAGGTGAGGCATGCATGTTTCTTTCCAGGGCCGGCCCTGTGCGTCCAAATTATTATTTTTATTATTATTTATGTATATATACGTTTAACTTAACTCTTTCACCGCCAGCGTTTTTAAAAAAAGTTGCCAGCCAGCGCCAGCGTTTTTCATGATTTTCACCAAAGTTTAATGCCTTCCAGAAAATGTCCTTTAAATATATAAACATACAATATACCAAATGAAAGAACAGACCCTCTGCTTTCAAACAAAAAAACCCGTTTCATCCTACCTTTAGTGGTTCTTTTGCAATCAGCTTTTGAATATGGGTAGGTTTTTGCAAAAACACCATATTTTGAGCAAAAAGCAGAGATAATTCCATTTTTATGACGGACTTTTCATAGAGATCCCATTCGGAGCGATCTTTAAAACAGACACGGACATGCAGCAACTTGCCATAGAGCAATACTTCCGGTTTTAAAAAGTTGCGGAAGGACCTGGTGGATAATAGCGGTATTGCGGAAAGACGGAAAATCTCGTCATTGGCGGGGAAGCGTTTTCGCTTAATTGACGAGATATCTCGTCAATGGCGGGGATAGAGTTAAAATATTTAATTTTGTACAAGAAAACAGCCCTTATTAATGAATCATTTATTGTGATGTCTCGGGAGAGTTTGCTCATTTGTTGAATAGCTCTGTGGCTACTGCACTGAAGCGGCAGTTTAAAATATAAACCCAGAATTCAGCGAATGTCAAGAACAAGAAAACGGAAACAACAATCAGACAGAGACGCGGGATTTACATAACGTTACACAGACCATGCTTAAATTTCAATGTTTATGGACAGAAATACCAACTTGTTCACTTTGTTTGGTATTATTAAGCTGCGTATTGGAGTGCTGCTGCTCGCCGCGGGGCTGAAGACCCGCTCTGACTGAGTACTGGTGGCACATATGCTCAGATATTTACGTGCAACCTATTGGAAAGCGCCCAACCCTAATATATATACGACTGTTTAACGTAACGGGGTATTTTAATTATTCGTTATTATATAATTATTAGTTATTTTCTATATTACTTCCACTTAAGAAGAGTTCTGCGCTTTTATTTTAATAAAAAAACTCTCTATATAAATCTAATTTCTTTATATAAATACTGTTTTGTACATAAAGCTATAATTTCGTTATTTTACTAACACAACTTTATCTGCGCTTTCAAATAGGTTGATGTAAGGGGAAAAAGTATAGCTTTCTTCCACTTGAGAAGAGTTGTGCACTTTTAAACACTTTTTTTTTTAAATATCTCTTTACATAAATACTTTATTCTTCGATTTAAAAGCCATTTCGTTATTTTACTAACCCAACTAATGACTCATCCATGCTTTCCATCTTTTCCGAGCGGGTCTTGGTCTTCAGCACCGCGGCGAGCAGCCAACACTCCAATGGGCCGCTTATTAATACCAAACAAAGTGAACAAGTTGGTATTTCTGGCCAGAAACAACGACATTTAAACATGGTCTGTGTAATGTTATATAAATCCCGCGTCTCTGTCTGATTGTTGTTTCCGTTTTCTTGTTCTTGATGTTCGCTGAATTCTGGGTTTATATTTTAAACTGCCGCTTCAGTGCAGTATAGCCACAGAGCTATTTAACAATGAGCACGATCTCCTGAGACACTACAATATGCTCCAATAATTCATTAATAAGAGCTGTTTTCTTGTACAAAATAAAAAAAATTTAATTAGATGTACAGTGTTAAATCATGTAAAAAAAGACACGATTCTAACAATGTCAAGATCAAATGCCTGACAGGGTGTGTTGTGTGTGCGTGTGTGTGTGTGTGTGTGTGTGTGTGTGTGTGTGTGTGTGTGTGTGTGTGTGTGTGTGTGTGTGTGTGTGTGTGTGTGTGTGTGTGTGTGTGTGTGTGTGTGTGTGTGTGTGTGTGTGTGTGTGTGTGTGTGTCTTCAAAATATTTTCAAAATAAAGAAAAACAAGACAAAGCTGTGCAGTTTGTTTCTGTGTAAGTTTATGAACAAAATGATCGGAACACAATTGTTTGGGATTCTTGGGGCAACAGGTGAAATCTTGCCTAGGGCAGCAAATTGGCCAGGGCCGGCCCTGTTTCTTTCAATGCTGACATTAAAATAATAGTTATTTACAATAAAAAACATGTAAATATAACAGGTAAATATTTTACTTTACACTGTAAGCTTCATTCCCTTTATAACAGGTAAGCATCATATTGTTTTAAATGATATATTTAGTGGACTCCGCTTTAACAATGACTTAGGATAATGATTTGTTAAAGCAGGGTTCCCCAAATCTTACCCTGGAGGGCCAGAGCACTACAGAGTTTAGGTCCAACCCTAATCAAACTTATATCCACCTGTGATTGTCTAGTGATCATGAAGACCTTGATTAGCTTGCTCAAGTGTGTTTGATCAGGGTTGGAGCTAAACTCTGCAGTGCTCCGGCCCTCCAGGGTAAGATTTGGGGAACCCTGTGTTAAAAAGCTAATACATGTATATTGTACATTAAGTTTATTAAACTAATTATCAGAAGAATGTGGTACAACATGTGTTTAGATTTTTTTATTGATATTTCAGAGTTTTCGTATGTGAGGTAATCTTGTTTATGCTGGGAGTAAAGGCAGTGTGTATGACCGCTTGATATGAGAGACACATCCTGTTTTTAAAGGTGATGTATGCATGTTTCTTTCAATCCTGACATTAAAATAAAAGTTATTTACTGTTTAAACATTTTGGAAATTGTGTGTGTGTTCTTGTGGCACATTTACAATAGCAGAATTACTTACTATTATTTTTATTATGTTGTAGGTGAATTATAGCTCTTAAAAGTTGGATAGCTGCAGGTTGGCCATTGGCTTGATAACAGTGGTTTATGAATAAATCTTTCACCAACCATTCACGTATTTACTAACAAAACAGGTAGCTTGAGCAGAATCATATTAAAACTTCTGTCAAATCATGTTTTACATACAGTATGTAAGCATACTCTAGGCTAATTTTAACTTTTTGTCTCCATGTTTTATCCTTTCACCCATGACCGACAGACCCAAATCTTGTTCGGCCTGATGCTCAACCTTGTACAGTCCACCAAATGATGACCACTGCAAAGTAATGGGAATCTGTGGTAATCACAGCCTGCATCTCAAGATCAACATGATAATAGCAGACCATCTCTTATCTTACTCTTATCTGACTAAATGTACAACTTCATTGCCACGAAACAAAGAACATTGGATGGAGTATGTACTGTACAATGATCCAGCAAACAAAATATGGACTTTTTTGTTAGCTTCCACAAACATTGACACAATCCTATAGAATTTAATTTTTACAGTTAGTAATGTATTATTAACATCTCATTCATTTGTATTCTATGCCATCTATCTGTTTGTGCTAAAGTGTTTACATCTGCATGTAATGTCATAATATGTTAATATTCAGTATTTATTATCATTTGCATGTTTTGATGTGGCATATGTCATAATATTAATGATTTCATGTAATTGTTGTCTATTTTGAGTTATTGTCTTTGCCCAATTTTATTGTTAATTTATTTAATATTCAAGCAGTTATTTAACATCCATATCTCATTTGAGTAGTGATGTTATATTTGCATAATAATTCATATATTTATTTTGATTGTGATTTTAATACACATATTTATTATTGTACGACACCTCATGTCATGAAAAAGTGAAAATAAAAGCATTTTTCTGATGTCTTGAAGTTCTGTTTTTAAACTGTTAAACCTTATAATGTGATATAAATAAATAAAAAATATATATATAAACAAACATAATCCCCCTGACTGCTGATAAATGAAAGGGTTCTTTATAGCACCATTGTGGTTCTATGTAGAACTTTTTAAGGCAAGGTTCTATATAGAACCATCTAAAAAAGGGTGCTGCTATTGTTAAAAGCTGAAGAACCCTTATTTGGTACTATATAGAACCATTTTTTTTAAGAGTGTAGGAGTGATTGTGCCTTTACAATCAAAAACATACGAGTGTTGAGATTTGCATGATTTTAAGGTCATATTTTTTATTCCGTTTTTTTGTTTGTTTTTCTTTGTACTGTTTGTCTTGTGTTTATTTGATGATTTTCCGGAAACACATTGGTCAACAGACGTTGTAATTAATTGTGCTATATAAATAATTATTACTTTAAACATTTTGTGGGAACTCACTTGTGCAGTCAAATGTGCCATTCCATTTTCCATCTTTACAAATCAAAGCTCCGTTAGGTATTTTATCATACGGTTTATTACACGTGTATCTCAAAACTTCAAAGTTGTTAAATGTTTTTTTCTCATCTAACAGGGTCACAAACTGCAAGTTCATTGTCGGTTTGGTACACTGAGCTATCTCTGTAATGAAAATGTAGAATTTGTTTAATATAAATATGTGAACCTGTTTGTGAAATCCAGGCTGAAGTCTCATAATCAAATCATGAGATTGTGAGGATTAAAGTTTGATTTCAATCGTTGATTTCAATTTTTGACATGACCTTCCTCAGTATTAGACTAGATATTATAGACTACAATATTAGATATCAAGGATCTATTTCACAGAATGTTCTTTACATTAGACGCTTTTATCTAGAAAACATTAAATTACAAAAAAGACTTCACAGACAGGGTCACAATTCTGTGTTAAACAAGATTGAAATATTTTGATTTAAAATAACAATAACTGTTTTAATTCATTTATATATTTATATATTATACAAAATGAATTTGACTCACTAATGCATTCTGAGTAAATCCAGGCCGGTCCATCACACTTAGCAATGGTCTGTCCATTAGATTCATAATCCTCATCACACTCATAGTGTGCTGTGTCTCCATGTGAATATTTCCTCTCACCTTGAATTTGATCAATCAGTGTAGCATTGTTTACTTCCTGAAGCGGCTTTGAACAGAAAGCTACTAAAAAATAGGGGAAATCAGAGAGAATTAGGTGAATCTATAATAACTACAATTAAAGAATACAAACGTTGCTTATATTAAATAATATAAGCAGAGGCTACATTTTGACTGTAAAGATGAATACATGTCTGAGGTTTAGACATGATGAGTGCATTATCAACTTTAGTGGGACTTACTTAACTATGCTAATCTATACAACTCTACAGAGACATTCATTTTTATGAATAGCTTAAACAACATGCTTTAGCATTTTGCATTATACACTTGTGCAATTTATATTCAATATTTTTCTCCCATAATATTCAGTTATAGAAAGAAAAACGATTTTATGTTAGAATGACAGCAGTAGGAACTGCAAAACCAGTAACAACAGCAAAATAGTTGAAGGGGTAAACATCTGAATTATATTTACATTTATAAAACGGTTAGTTCCAATCCTTGATTCTGATTGGTCAATAGGTGTGCTTTATTCACGATAAAACACGGCTATGACCACTTCACCCAAAGGTTCTGTTTATCACTGCGCCCTAAGCAACACCCTTAGCAACCACACATGTGGGTTTGTTGTTTTTATTTAAGCTTTCATGCATATTACACATTGGAACACATTTTTCTGCATGGTCAGGGACAAATTTTTTCTAGTGAATGCTTTTTATTGATTTTACTTCATGAAAGTTGCACTAATTTTTTTTATTTTAATATTGTGTGGTAACCGTTTTATAAAAGCAATAAGGTACTTGAGGCAAGTGCTATATCGTGAATAAGTAACAGCTGAAGGGGTTGCAGGCACTCCATTCGTGTCGTGCCTAACAACGCCCTTCAGCAATTACTTATTCACGATACAGCACAGCCTCTCGTACCTATTTCCTTACTTATGTGTCTGGCAGGTGTTTTTATTCAACGTGCATTCAATCTATACATTCTATCAACAATCTATACAAGTATGATTGTTTTCTAGGAATCAAACCCATGACCCTTTGAGCTGCTAACATGTGTTACTTTTCACTATTCCTTTTTACTAACAGTTATGAAAGTAAAAAGGCTCACATTCACAAGTGGATGTCTGCCATGTACCGTTGACACATCTGATCACTGTGTGTGATGGTTTGAACCCTGGATCACATTTAACTACAGCAGATTGTTCGGTGTGGTTGTTCAGCTGTCCATGTTGAATACTGGGGAAAGCGTCACATTCATCCACGCCTGTATTGAAAGACAATTTCATAAACATTCACATTCAAACCTTCCTGCTGAAATCTGACAAATCAGAGAGGATTAAGTTAATCTAATAATAACTTATATAACTACTATACTATATAACTTACTATAACTTATAACTAATCCATAATAACTACAAAAGAAACAGCATTCTTTTTAATCAATCTTTAATTCCTCATTATTCTGATTTGTTAGCTAAATCTAAATATTTTGCTTCTAATTTAAATGTTAAATAAGATCTCAGACTTGCTGAATATCTATTAAAGCAATATGAGTAGGAGTGTGATATGGCTCTGATATAGACTGCCCCGGTGACAGAACGTTTGAATGGGGGGGGGGGCTTTGCCGCACGGGGGAGACAGAGAACAATAAAACTGTGCATTAATATGTATTATAAGTCTTTTATTTATAGTTTTAAAAAGTTAATTTGGTTATTTTTATGCATCGATGTAGAATCATTCACATCAACATCACAGTGCATCATTAAAACCTATCAGAAAACATAAAACAATAGATAATTCTAGATGTTTAATTACTCTTTGGAACATTGGTATCCCTAAATAAGAGCTTAAAGAGATATTCACCATAAAAATGAAGATACCCCATGTTCATTCCCCTTCAAATCACTCCAAAGCAGTATAGTATGATAGTGAAGGACATTAAAGTATGGATGCACTTTTTTGGGGCTTAAAAATTGCATGCCCTGTTTACAACCATTATAAAGCTTGGAAGAAGAAGCACATTTGCTAATATAATTTCAGTTGTGTTGGTTATATGTATCTTGGATGGCTTGAGGGTGAGTAAATTATTGGGTTGGTTTCATTATTCTATGAGCTATTCCTTTAATAACCTTATTTTTGTAAAACCCTACATTTCTTTAATAGTTTTGGCCTTAGATTTAATGCAGCATTCAACTGTATTAAAAATATGTGTTTAACCTTTACATTAACTTACTGACTGCATTTTCATCACTTCCCCAATTTAATAAAAAAAAATTTTTATATGTATATTATATGGTTTTTAAAGTATGCCTTCATGGGTGTTAAGATCTCTGGAGATAATCAAGGGGTGAACACTGTTTGCAGTGGATGGTAAAGCGTATTGTATTGCTTCTGCATCACATTATGTAAGCTCAATCTACAGTATTAGTGAATATACACTTATTGTACTTTCACGTTCGCTCTGCTCTGTGCCATGGCTGCAGAATCAGCATGAACTTAAAAATGTGCTGAAAATGCAGACTAAAAGACAAGGGCGGACCCGAAGCCTGATGCCGTTTTCATATGAGATTTAAAGGGGACCAAAATGATCACAATTTCGTGAACAGATTTTTAGGGGGGCTGGGCAGATGATTTGGGGGGGTTAAAGACGGACGTAGTGAAACCAATGCTTGGCTGGATGGGGAAGCTTGAGATCATCGCAGGCCAGGGAAGCATACCCAAGCCTCCCCTTGACGCCAGGCCTGGATATAGAATAAAATTCTGTAGAAAATCAAAAACAAAAGCAGAGTGTCGGTTATAACCTCTTTTGTGCTAAACTTCTTTCTGCCACAAAGGATTCGAAGCCAAGTATGATAGGTAACCCTTTCAGACGTTTGTTTTGAATGTTCTAACTGACTCCCCAGGTGAGAGCTTTTTCCATGTGGCAGAAGATACTGCAGGTAGCTGAAAAATGAGGATATTTATCAGGATAGGTTATATAAACATGTTGGTGTAGCGTTTATAGTCTCTGCTAGTAGATGGTGGAAATAAATGCACTATTATGGTGCAAACTACAATTTCACAGGGTTAAAATGACATGCTGTAACCAATACAGTACATCCGCAACAAAAGGGGAGCAGTGTTGGTGACTGGTTGATAAGGCAGTGATTCTCAAATGTCAACCTAAACACCTAAAATAGTAGGTTAAATCAGGGGTGGATCTACCGGGGTGGCACGGGGTGGCAGTTGCCTCCCTAAATAAAAGCATTGCCACCCCATATGCCACCCCAGCGCTGGTATCCTAATATATATAATGTATACCCGAGTAGGCTCTTTTAACCCGAAAGGCAATGTAGTTTTTCTCTGCATGTGTTTAGGGGTGGGAGACACATATCTGATAGATTGGCTTAATTTCCATTGTTAGCCAACCAGAGGCAGCAAAGTTCATACCCGGTCAAAGACAAGCACGCACAGTCAGTCCGAGCAGAAAGTCTTTTCAGAAAGTCTTTTACAGTGTAAAAAAAAGTCTGCGCAGTCTTGTCAACTTGGTGACTTTGTCGCTATATTAAGAAACTTTTTAGACCCCTTTAAGCGACTTTAAAAAAAAATGACTAGGACAAATATAGCGATCTTTTCTGGCGTGGTTGGAAACTTTTGGAAACTGCCGTGAAAGCATGCATCGCCCCATCCAAAGGTACTCACATGCAGCCCGGTTCTCACACTGCAGTCGCACAAACCCGCAACAACAGAGCGATGGAAAGTACAACGAGCTCAAAACAAAGATAGGGGACGCAAGCACAAAGTATAAAAAGCACTAACATTACTTTTCCATAGTTGAGGTGAAAGGCAAGAATGTTTATGAACGTGCAACTTATGCACATGAAGAAAGAGTCTCTTCACGTCTGTAGCAAGTAATTCTGATCTAATAAAGCACCTCACATCATCACATGCTGGCAAAAAAATTGTGTTTTCTCTTTAGTGTCTTTAAGTGATTAAGTTGAGCTTCACATCAGCAAATCAGAGTACTGAATACGGTCATATTTTACAAATAAATGTTGCATCAGGATAAAAATACAAAAATTAAACTGTTGATTGTTTAATATTGCCTGAGATAGTTGCTTGGTAGTTAAAACAACTGAACTGCAGGTTTGTGTAAGCAGTAAATATCTTTTAAGCAGTTCTTTCTAGGGTTAGCCCGTCATGTCTTTTTAGCTAGTGTGCAGCAATCAAAATATTCCACACGTGCATATGAAATCGCTCGTTATGATATAGTCTAATGTTTTTGTTTGTCTTCATTAAGGAGACAAAACTATTCAGTGTTGTGTATGTTTAGAAAGCTTGAAAGACAAAACTTAATGCTGCATTTTCCATGATACTATGAAAAAAAGGCTGATATCCATTTTTTTAACCAAAAAGCAGTGCTTTAAGTGGGCCGGAACGCCCCGGTACTCAGTACTGCCACTTCTAAAAATAGCTCTTGAGCGTACCACCACCTCTCCGTGCGCCCAGAACGTGCTTTTAGCGTACCGGAACGCTCATTTGCACATCTGTTTAAAAATCAGAGGTTCAATTTAATCATTTGGCTGCGCTGCCGCTTTTCAGAGCGCCCTTAATGTACGCTTCCTAATTCGTCCCACCGCGAGCAGAGACTACATTACCCATACACCCTTGCGTTTACAAGTTAAAAGCGCATGCGTCCGTCAGTCAGTCACTGTCAACGTGCTCTGGAGAGTTGTGTGTTTGTGTGTGAAACGCGCAACCATAGCTGCTCGGTTAAAATGAAAATACAATGAACACGTAATATTCCCTCCTTGTTTAAGACTCTGAGTAGTAAAAGAACACCGTCAGAATCAGAGGACTCGCTGACATCCCACCAAGCCAGAATGATAGCTGCAGGTCAGACGCAAGCCTTGTAGTTACGTGATAATCTCCGCTGTCGGGGCTGTCAGTTTGGTTCCCCTCGAAGCAACTTCGGATTTCCTCAGGCGATGTGCAGAAAACATTCTTGAAATTGTAATATACATTTAGTTTAATTGCTAAACTACAAGTAAACGAAATTTCAATGAATTTGAACGAGGTGCACAGTAGTTTTACCACCCGCAAAATGGAAAACAATGGGACAAAATAAATGACTTTAGAGTTTCAAATGGCCAGTATTTTGTTATTCTTACCCCATAGACATGGTCTTGGTGTCATTTTCAAGTTTTTTTTTCAAGCTCTTTCTATCTGAACAACTAGTTTTAGCATTTAACCATGCTGAAAATTGTACTCACATATCTACCTTTTGCACATTTTATTTATGTTCAAAAGCTCTTTCTACAGTAGCTCTTTCTAATTTTTTTCAAAATCCTTTTGCACATTTTATTTATGTTCAGTAGCTATTTCTAGCTCAAGCAAATCCACAAATTTATAAAATGATTTATTATTTTTTACAAGGTCGTCTGTTGACTGCTGAATATAAAACCCCTTCAATATAGGAGTCGAGTCAGCAAAAAAACAAAAAAAAAAAAAAAATAGAGTACCGGCACCTCTTTGGGGCCACTTAAAGCACTGCCAAAAAGAATAGAAAAATTAAATACTATGTGAGTGGAAGGTACAAATAAAACAGAAAAATATGTTGTGGAAGGCGGAGTAGATGAAGTCATGAAAGAAAGAAACATAGAAATGGATGGCAAATAGCTAAAAAGAAGTGAAAAGACAGAAATTTATCATGAAGTGAGTGAAAGGATTAAAGAAGAGGGTTATGATAAAAAGAGATGTGTGCCCTTCAAATATGTTTTACATTAATATAAACTAGGCAAACCTATTTTATTTATATAACAGTCTTTATACCATTATGTTCAACTTTGCCCATCATGGTTACAGTCAGTGTTTTTATATATTGGTAAGATGTATGTATTAACTTAGTATTAAGACAAAGGGTGCTACAGTAGAGATGCTAAAGGTAGCTGCTTGGGTAACTATAGGAACATTTGTTGTTGTGTTTTTTATGTTATAAAAATTTGAGGTCCAGTGGATACACCGCATATAGTATATATAGTATGTAATTTCTTGTATCCACGACAACCATGCAAGGATGCTTAATTCATTGCCACCCCTTTTAGTTCTCATGCCACCCGCTTGCCACCCCATAAATAATTTTCTAGATCCGCCCCTGGGTTAAATTGACTTGGAAAACATAGTTGTTTTAATATCATGTTGCACTTTTTTTACATTGTGTTTAAACACAGTTGCTGCCACAACTAGTATTTTTGAACTCGAGCTTGCTTTGAACAAAAAAATTAAAGAAGAAAAAAATCAGTAATTCTGTTCCAGTTGAAATGTTAAGGTCAAAACTTTAGAAATCTTTTAAATGTATTTTTTCTGGTACAGATTAGACGGTTGTATAGGCTTTGATAATACCATATCATACAGCCATTGTAAACAAACATTGTTTATTCAAAATGAGAATTAAAATTATTATAAACTAACATATTATTTGGTGCTGAACACATCTTATTTAACATTGAATAATGTCTTACCTTTAGCATTTGTTGAGATGTCCTTAAATTTCAAAAGAAGAAAAAAGAGAAATACCTTGCAGGATTTCATTTTTAGCTGTAAGAAGAACATTGTAACAGTCCTTGGGTTAAATTTTTATTTGGATAGCACCTTTCACAATGTACATTGTAACAAAGCAACTTTACAGAAATTTTTACATGTAAGATTGATGTATAACATGAACAATATACCTTTTACAGACCAAACTAAAAACATAATTGGTTCATGAATTCTGGAGCGTTACATATAATAGTAAGACAATATTTGTGTTCATATGCAAGCAAGACATAAGTGACTTTTGTAAAGAAACAAAACTTCAAGAGCTATAAAGTTAGAGAATAAAGACCTGGAAAACCTGCAGACTAAACCAGGGACCAGGTTTCCTCTGGCCTCTCCTTAAACAATGTTGGTGCTAAATGTGTACTATTATAGCATTTAACTAAGCTGTAAAATTATTTAGAAAGAATCTAAGGTCCAGCTTATGTTTTTTTACAGTAATAGTAATCCATAGTTAATCCAAATTATATACTAAATAAAAATATTCAGCTTATTTAAAATATTCAGCATAATATCGTTTTACTGTATATATAGAGAATATAAACAGAGAAACTAGCATTTCTTTTTATTTATTACAAATAGGTAAAAAGTGTTAATTACCAGTTCTACAAAGGAATGTATTCATGCAGACTCTCTGAAAAGATCTCTTTGGCTACTGCAAAAAGTTGAACTTTAAATTATGTTGTAACGTTTTTTGTTCAGGGGTGTGTGCAAACAAACATTACACAACCTATAGTAAACATTCTGCAAGTCTAAATACACACAAGTCAAATGCCTGTGTCATTTATTTAAAGTGCATTTTTCATTGGTCTAATAAAAAAATAATAAATTCTTGTTCAGTTTGGCCTAAAGCAAATAACACTCCGCTTTAACAAAACAGCAAGACTATAGCACCACTTATGGTTCTACACAGATTCTGTACAGCTGCTATACAGCACTTAAAATGGTTCCCCTATGATAACGTGCCACTGAACTACTTTTTTTTGCCACTTAACTACATTTTTCTGTAGAGTAGTAGAAACAGCATCTCTCAATTCAACTTAAAAAAAAATTTGATGTCTGCATTCAACCATTCTGAGAGGTTCATGCTGTGATCCAGGAGATAACAGGAAAACATTATCTCATCTCCCTCACTTTATTTGCTGAATGTCACTCCTAAAGATTGGACATTAAAGAGCCAGTAAGAAGACAATTTTAAGCATCCTATCACTATTTATAAGTCCCGGACAACAGGTTTAAATGCATGCAAGGTCAAAAAACACTGTAATTTTCTCAAAATATAAATTTAAAATTACCCCATTTCTCAGAGATCCCCAAACGATTCTTGTGAAGCCGTTCAACGACTCAGTCTGCCTAAACCCCACCTTTCAGTAAGCCTACTCTGCTCTGATTGGTCAACTGACACAGTGTCTTTGCACAGATCACAGATCAGTCTCACAGACCAACAACAGTGCAACATGTATTGACCTTGTGCTAACATGATTTACTGAGAAGACATTATCAACATCAATACACATCATTCATTATTAATCCAAGCAATAACAACGACGATTGAAACTAACATTTTACACTCATTTAAGCATTTATGTAAACTAACCGGGTCATAACAAAACCGTAAATGAGCATGCGTTAGCCGTTTGCTAACGTGACTCTCTGACAGTAAATTAGAAGTTTAAACACACAACATCATTCATCATTAATTCAAACAATACAAACGACGATTGAAACTAACAATTTTACACTCATTTAAGCATTTATGTAAACTAACCGGGTCATAGCAAAACCGCTTGCTATCGTGACTCTGACAGTATATAAGTTAGAGTTTAAACAACGTTATCATTCATCATTAATCCAAGCAATAAAAACGAATATAGAGATTTTACACTCTTTTAAGCATTTATGTAAACTAACCGGGTCATAACAAAACCGTAAATGAGCATGCGTTAGCCGTTTGCTAACGTGACTCTCTGACAGTAAATTAACAGTTTAAACACACAACATCATTCATCATTAATCCAAACAATACAAACGACGATTGAAACTAACAATTTTACACTCATTTAAGCATTTATGTAAACTAACCGGGTCATAGCAATACCGCTTGCTATCGTGACTCTGACAGTATATAAGTTAGAGTTTAAACAACGATATCATTCATCATTAATCCAAGCAATAAAAACGAATATAGACATTTAACACTCTTTTAAGCAAGTATGTAGCTATAATCATACTTACAGTTTGTGGTTAGGAGACGCATGTTGTCCCAAATAAAGTGGGTACTGAACCATCTTTCATTGCCAAACGTCTAAATCCCTCCGATAAAAATTAATTTAAAGGGGACATATTATGAGATTTTTTTTAAGATGTAAACTAAGTCTAAAATAGGTCTGAGCAAAAGTGTGCCGTTTTGGGTGTGTCATTTAAAATGCAAATGAGCGGATGAAGTGCAAACAGTGATCACAATGATGGTGGTTTGTTGCAATTGAAACTCAATTGTGCTGTGAAATATTTTATCTCTCTCTTTCTCTCCATACTAAATGGTTGTGCTTTGGTTGGATAGTGCAGATAAAGGGGGTGGTATTACCTTATTCTGACATCACAATAAGGGCCAAATTACAATGACCTATTTTTCACATGCTTGCAGAAAATGGTTTACCAAAACTAAGTTATTGGGTTGATCTTTTTAACATTTTCTAGGTTGATAGAAGCACTGGGGACACAATTATAGCACTTAAACATGGAAAAAGTCAGATTTTCATAATATGTCCCCTTTAAACCACTGATTCTTCACAGCCAGACACGTTTAGTATATTCCTCCTTGAAAAAGTCTCCTTTGGTAGTGAAAACAACAGAAGCTGAAAACACAGCATGAGCTGATGTTTACACTCACACACAAACTAGCTGTGGGCGGGTCATAGTTTTCGTTTCTCCCGGGCAAGGCTGTAGGCGGAGATTAGTATCTCATGTGACGTGGATAAGTTCGTGTGACGTGGATAATATCAGGAAGAAGACTCACTCCCTATAACGACTCGTTTCAGCGATTCAGAGTCGACTCCCTACTTTAGAAGCCAATAACTTTATTAATCGTGCACTTTTTGGTTTAACTACTTTACACGTTGTTTAGATTGATGGACAGCTACATGACACACTGCAATAAAGGTAAGTTTCGATTTTGGATCTGTGTGGCTCTTTAAGACTAGGCCTTTGTTTACAATCCTCTCATTTTTGGCTTAAAATGTATTCTGTTGAAATGGTCTACAACCCAGGTTCCAACAGTTAATAGCCTTTCTTCTTCTGGAGAAATTAACCAGGTAGAGATGTAGACATACAGTATTGTTCAAAATAACAGCAGTACAATGTGACTAACCAGAATAATCAAGGTTTTTAGTATATTTTTTATTGCTACGTGGCAAACAAGTTACCAGAAGGTTCAGTAGATTCTCAGAAAACAAACAAGACCCAGCATTCATGATATGCACGCTCTTAAGGCTGTGCAATTGGGCAATTAGTTGAAAGGGGTGTGTTCAAAAAAATAGCAGTGTCTACCTTTGACTGTACAAACTCAAAACTATTTTGTACAAACATTTTTTTTCCTGGGATTTAGCAATCCTGTGAATCACTAAACTAATATTTAGTTGTATGACCACATTTTTTTAAAACTGCTTGACATCTGTGTGGCATGGAGTCAACCAACTTGTGGCACCTCTCAGCTGTTATTCCACTCCATGATTCTTTAACAACATTCCACAATTCATTCACATTTCTTGGTTTTGCTTCAGAAACAGCATTTTTGATATAACCCCACAAGTTCTCAATTGGATTAAGGTCTGGAGATTGGGCTGGCCACTCCATAACATTAATTTTGTTGGTTTGGAACCAAGACTTTGCCCGTTTACTAGTGTGTTTTGGGTCATTGTCTTGTTGAAACAACCATTTCAAGGGCATGTCCTCTTCAGCATAGGGCAACATGACCTCTTCAAGTATTTTAACATATGCAAACTGATCCATGATCCCTGGTATGCGATAAATAGGCCCAACACCATAGTAGGAGAAACATGCCCATATCATGATGCTTGCACATCCATGCTTCACTGTCTTCACTGTGTACTGTGGGTTGAATTCAGAGTTTGGGGGTCGTCTCACAAACTGCCTGTGGCCCTTGGACCCAAAAAGAACATCAGTCCACAAAATGTTCCTCCATTTCTCTTTAGGCCATTTGATGTGTTCTTTGGCAAATTGTAACCTCTTCTGCACATGCCTTTTTTTTAACAGAGGGACTTTGCGGGGATTCTTGAAAATAGATTAGCTTCACACAGACGTCTTCTAACTGTCACAGTACTTACAGGTAACTCCAGACTGTCTTTGATCATCCTGGAGGTGATCATTGGCTGAGCCTTTGCCATTCTGGTTATTCTTCTATCCATTTTGATGGTTGTCTTCCATTTTCTTCCACGTCTCTCTGGTTTTGCTCTCCATTTTAACCTGTTAAAGCGAACCGGGCCCGTGCGTGGTCCTGACGCGTTTTGTTTACAAACTATTAAGTTTACAATACATTATACTGATGAAGAAGGTTATTAAACTTTTCATGCCATATATCATTAGAAAGGTTGGAGGGTTTAGATTTCATTTTAAGTGCTGTTCCACGAAATAAATGCTCTAGCAAAATTAATAATACATTTTATGCAACGAGGTCATATTTAAATTTGTTCATTCATAAAATGACTTCACGCTCTTATTATGAAACTGCGCCTTCCTCATAACTTTAGACTAATTCACACTGCTGAAATCTCATTGCTAAGCATTTACAATAAAACATCCTTTCGCAGTTTTAGTCCACAAACGTATTACATATGAGAAATATTGATATATCTTCGTTGTTTCCATGGGATTTTGCATCAAATAATCCTAAATCCATATTGTTATTCAACAACTGCACACGCAGCGCGATTCTACTATGGAAAAGGCATACGCGATCAGGTCAGTCAGAGTATTATGTTTAAAATGAGTCCACACACACATTATGATTAATATTTCACATACAGCTAAAAGGTTTAGTGTTTTACTGATGTTTTTGTGTGTTATTTTCGTGCACCTGTTATCTGCAGTAACTTAGACTGCTTGTCATTCGGATGCACATTCGTTATTTGCAGACATTGTTGATGTACCTAACATGATGCAAGTACTCTGAATGTATATTGTGAGGACAAAAGCTTATTATTAGTAACAGATCGCTGTCTGGGTGCTTTTCTATCGCCCATCACTGAATGAATGGTTACGCAATTTACTCGCGATAGAGATACGTCACCGCCATTCATATGAATGCTTCTTTTATCACTTCACAACAACTGGTGAGTGCTTTAGTTTGTAAAACATGAGGTGTCCACAATGTAAATAGTTTTATTTTTATTTTAAAAGCTTCATAATGACTATGTACTGTGTAGTTTACGGTTACTAGTTTATTTCAATATTTAAGTTAAAACACATTTTTGTCAAATGTGTGTCACAAGGTGACGATATTTTTGGGCGGAACCGAAAGTTTGGTTCCGCCCGGATGTTTCCGCCCAGACCGGGAAGAGGGAACACCGGACATCCGGTGGTATCGCGAGGGCTGTAATCAGTCGAACGAAGCGCAGCCGTGCGTTGTTAAGAGGAGCGCCGGGTGATTGGAGGACAGCAGCACCCAGAGGAGTACTTAAGAGCAGTTGGAATCACAGTGTTTTGTTGTTCGTTGTTGGTGTGTGCTGAGTTGTGCTCGCCTGATACGCTGATCGATCGCTAGACTTGCTCTCTCTCTCGTTTTGTGCTATGGATGTATGTTGATGGAGATATTGAAAACCTTGTAGGTTGAATAGCGAACGAACACTGACATCTAGAGAAGAGACACAAAGGAAGAAGACACGTATTGCTGTGAGTAGACACCTGTGGAAAAGTGTGTTTTGGCAACTGAAAACCGCCTTGCCAGTGCATCTGGAGTGTTTACAGCGTGAATTACCGTGGAGAAACGTGGGACGAGGGAAGTGCAGCAGCCGTGAGTAACCAAACTCTATTTTACTGGAACAAATTGCATATGCCTGACTTGTAATTCTTTCGAGTGCCTCCAAGAGAGGGAAGGCGGCCCTACCCCTGAGTCAGCGTGGTGGGTGAGCCGAAGGATTTCTTTTATGAAGCAGCTACAGTGACGAAACAAACACTAGGCCGTGTTATCCATCGCCGTATTTTCGCCCAGAGCGAAGTGAAGGAAGACGGGCGTCTTTTTGTGTGCACTGAGCGTGGTGGGTGAGTCTTTGGATGTAGAAAATTTCACTTTGAAGTGGTGCTGTGTAATGCTGTGTATTGCAGTGAAATTGCTGTGTCTTGTCAGACGTATTCCCGCCTCCACTCCTTCGTTAAGGGAAGACGAAGAGGCAAGCGGTCCTAGGAAAAACTTGTAGATATTTATGCTGTGAGTGTGTTTCAGTTTTGAATAACGAAGTGGCATCCTGGAGTGATTTTTCAGCCGAACCCTCGGCGGACTTTATCGAGTGGTGGTGAAGAACTGTAGAGTTGGCGGTGTGTGAGTAAGACTTGGGACAAATAATATTGCTACCTTACCTGTGTAATTTCATTGTCGCAGAGCTAGAGGCGAAGGAGATCCGCCGTCCCGAGGTCTCTACAAAAGGGCGCCCCGGTCCAGTGTTCGATCGCCCAACGGGTACCGAGGAAAGGGCAGCGCTCGACCCGGTGTGACGGTGTGTTGTTCTCGCCCCTCTGCCGACCAACGAGCTCGCCGAGAGGGTTTGCCCCCGGCACCACATGGGAATTACCGTCCAGCCGACACACTGTGGACGCCAGCTGTCGTAAGTCCGCCACCCTGTAAAGTGTATACTAACCTGTAAGTCTGTTGGTCAACAGAGACGAAGAGTGTGCCGTGTATATTGACCTGAGAGGAGCCACCATTGAAAACCTGCACTTACCAAGAGCTGTAGCCAGCAAAGAGGTGAGAGAGCCATTTGAGTTAGATTCACTGTGTCCTTGTGTCTCCGCTGTCGTCTGAGGAGAGAGAGAACAAGCGTGAGCGCCAAGAGAACGGGCTGTGGAGAAACCTGCACTTACCAAGAGCTGTAGTCAGCGAAGAGGTGAGAGAGCCATTTGAGTTAGATTCAATGTGTCCTTGTGTCTCCGCTGTCGTCTGAGGAGAGAGAGAACAAGCGTGAGCGCCAAGAGAACGGGCTGTGGAGAAACCTGCACTTACCAAGAGCTGTAGTCAGCGAAGAGGTGAGAGAGCCATTTGAGTTAGATTCACTGTGTCCTTGTGTCTCAGCTGCCGTCTGGGGAGAGAGAGAACAAGCGTGAGCGCTAAGAGAACGTGCTGTGAAGAAACCTGCACTTACCAAGAGCTGTAGCCAGCAAAGAGGTGAGAGAGCCATTCGAGTTAGATTCACTGTGTCCTTGTGTCTCAGCTGCCGTCTGTGGAGAGAGAGAACAAGCGTGAGCGCCAAGAGAACGGGCTGTGAAGAAACCTGCACTTACCAAGAGCTGTAGTCAGCGAAGAGCTGCCGCCTGTGGAGAGAGAGAACAAGAGGAGCATTATCTCCATTTCCGTTCTCCCAAGGGTTTTTCCCTCCTAGGACTTATTTTTCCTCGGATAAAAGCCCGGGTTTTTTTTTTCTCCTAGGGGGTTTTTCACCCCGGGGAGGCAGCCTTTTTGGGCTTTACCTAGCTTCCTCTTCTATACATTGCTTTAGTAATACGTGCAATTATAATATTGAGTCATAGCCGCAGCAAATTTAACTGCTCATGCTATCATGTATTCTGTTGTGCTATCTGTCGTTTTCTGTGCTTTTCACTGCTTCTATTTATGTAAAGCTGCTTTGAAACAATTGACTTTTGTGAAAAGCGCTATATAAATAAAATTGAATTGAATTGAATTGAAGCATTAAGAGCACGAGCTGTGAGAGAAACGGAACTTACCCAGAGCTGTGGCCAGCGAAGAGGCGAGGGCCATCCAGTCAGATAAATCGTGTCCTTTGTGTCCCAGTCACTGCCTGTGGAGAGAGAAGAAAGGAGAGTGAGCCAACGATAAGGAGTTGTGCGAGTCCGAGCGGTGAAGTGCCGCGAAGCGCCATACAGGTACGCAGACAGGAGAAAAGCCATACCAGCACTCATTGCATTTTATTCTGCCTCCAGGAGTGAAGAGGAGGGCGCCACGGGTAGAAGGAACCGGGCAGGAGCCTGTTCTTCGACGTCCCCCCCCTGGAGGGCGGAGCTAGACTTAGTTTTAATTCCCCTTTCCCTAATCCCCAGTACATTTTAAATATTTAATAAATAAAGAATTACTTTATACTTACCTGTCCTTGCTGTTGTCTGGTCATTGGGTTGGCTTTGGGGACCTCCTCGAGGTGGGAGTTGAGAAGGGGCGTGGCTTTAACCATTAGCAGCCAGCCCCTGGGCGTGACAGATTTTGGCATGGTCGGCAGGATCCCACCTCGAGTTGAGTAACCAAGCTCGCCCAATGACCGACAACGCGGGGCCCGCAGCCCAACCCCGTGCCGTGCCCGTCTTCATGGGTAGCCCATGGGTCCAAAAGTATGGAGGGACGGAGTCGGAAGTACGACTAACGGAATGGAAGGCCCAGTTGGAGTATCTGGCCGACCTACAAGGCCTTAGTGCAGCCCAGCGGCTCCAGTTCGTATTGAACTCCCTAGAGGGAGAAGCACGGCGAGAGGTACAAGCCGCCCCTGAAGCTGTCCGAGCCACCGCCCAAACTATATTCCAGTTCCTCACCGAGCAGTATGGTGACCACACCCCCGTAGCCGTCCTCCGCTCCCAATTCTTTAACTGTAGACAAGGCCCCCGACAACCCATTAGAGCTTTTGCCCTGAGACTGCGAGAGCAGTTTACCCGGCTGCAGACCCGCCGTGATCATGGTCTAGGAGACGGGGAGACCCTGCTACGTGATCAGTTCCTTCTGGGGATGAAAGAGGGCCCCGTGAGACAGAGTCTGAGGGTCCAGTTTCGGAGGGACCCCGGCCTTACATTCGAGGACCTAAGGAAGGAGGCGCTGGCCTTAGAGGGCGATGAGGTCGAAGTGAGTGAGGCCCCAGTATGCGCGGCCGTGAGTGAAAACGCACCAACACAACCTGAGCGTGCGGATTGGAAGCAGGCTCTGAAAGCAGAACTTTTGAAGGACGTCCAAGAGCAGATGTCGGAACTGTCCAAAACCCTTCTGGGAGAGCTGCGTCAAGGAAGGGCGCGGGAGGAACAAAGGCCGGCACCCCGAGAGCGAGTATATTCGGAGAAGGGCCGAGAGCCACCTGGACGCCCAAACCGCTTTAATCGGCCCCGCTTCGAATGGGATGACCAGAGGCGGCCAATCTGCAACCGTTGTGGTGAACCAGGGCATTACAGTCGTCAGTGTGGGCCCCGCCGGGCATCCGAAGGGGGTTTTTAGGTCGACCGGCCACAGTGGGTCGTGTGGCCGGGACCCCTCGAGAAGACCCGGGAAGAAGAGGTAGCTCTAGACACCAGATGGTCGGGCATAGCCCGCTGGCGGAAGTAAAAGTGTGTGGCAAGATGATTCAGTGTCTGGTGGATACGGACTCCCAGGTGATGTTGTTTGCAGAAAGTCTCTCCAAACAAATTTTCGGAAGGCAAGGAACACAAGGGGCGGAGGCCCCCTGGCTGACGCTGAAGGGCGCCAATGGCCTAGAGATCCCTTATATTGGTTATCGATTGACAGATCTAGAAGTTCACGGGGTGGTGGTCCCCCAGAAAGGTGTGATCGATCATCGTAGAAGACAGGTGTTTGGGTGCTCACCGTGCCCTACTGGGCATGAACGTCCTCTCCGAATGCTGGGAGGAGTTATTCCGGGCTAGGCCGGGCCCAAGGATCTCGCCTACTGAGAGGCCCAAGTGGGAGCGTGTAGTGGCTGACTGCCGCCGGGTCCAGATGAACCAGGTTCGTAGAGATCGGGAGGAAGTAGGGAGAGTAATGTGTCGCTTTGCTTTGTCTATTCCCCCTAGAAGTGGGGCCATCGTGTGGGCGAGAGTGCCCCTTCGAGAAGCTAACCCCGAGGAGTGGGTGTTGGTTGAGCCACACACAGACTGCCCACAAGTAGAGGTAGCACGGGGCATAGCGGCGGTCCGCGGGGGGAGAATTCCTGTGAGAGTACGTAATGAGCACCCATACGCAGTACACTTACACAGACATCAACGACTGGCCCGGCTGACGACGGTCACACCCCACCAGGTGAGGGAAGAAAGAGATGTCAGTTTTCGTCAGGTGTGCCCCACTGTTATTGAGGTGGCCCTGACACAAGTGGATGCCCCGTTGAGTAACAAGGAGAGAGAGGTGCCGAGACACCTTGCGGGTGAGTCATTGCAAGGGGAGGATCTAGAGCGGACACAGACGCAGAAACTACAGGCACTCCTTCGGAGGTGGCAGCATGTGTTTGCAGAACATGACGAAGACTACGGGTGCACCAAGGTGGTAGAACACCGCATCCCCACTGGGGACGCAGGGCCAAGTAGGGAGAGATACCGACCGATTCCACCTACCTTGTATGCGGAGGTACGTACACTTTTGCAGGGCATGCTGGGCCGGGGCATCGTCAGGGAGAGCAGTAGCCCCTGGGCAGCCCCCATTGTACTGGTACAGAAGACGGGAGCCTGGAGGTTCTGCGTGGATTATCGTAAGCTGAATCTGGTGACAAAGAAAGATGCTTTCCCCTTGCCACGGATTGAAGACTCTCTCGCCAGCCTCACGCAGTCAGCGTGGTACTCCACCCTCGATCTGGCCAGTGGATATTGGCAGGTGCAAGTAGCCGAGGCAGATCAGGAAAAGACCGCCTTCACGACCCCTTTCGGACTATTTGAGTGGGACCGGATGCCTTTCGGGCTCTGCAACGCTCCGGCCACTTTCCAACGTCTGATGCGTTGGAGGTCAGTTAATGGAGTCAGTGTTGGTGTATTTGGATGATGTGATTGTCTATTCCCCAGATTTCGATTCGCACCTCCGGCACCTTGAAGAAGTCTTCCAAGCCATGGAAAAGTATGGGCTGAAGCTGCAGCCTGACAAATGCCACTTGTTGCGGCGAGAAGTAAAATTTCTGGGCCATGTGGTCAGCGCAGCAGGGGTGGCCGTAGACCCCGGGAAGGTCTCTGCAGTTAAGGATTGGAACGCACCCAAGACTGTGAGGCAAGTACGATCCTTTTTGGGGTTCGTGGGATATTATAGACGATTTATAAAAGATTTTTCAAAGATTGCCAAACCTCTTAACCAGTTACTGGTTGGTACAGGACGAAACCGGGGGCGTGGGTCACCCTCTATCAGCTGGGATGATCACTGCAAGACGGCTTTTCAGAGGCTGAAGCAGGAGCTGCTACAGGCCCCCATCTTGGCGTACGCTGACTTTGCTAAACCTTTTGTTTTGTATACAGACGCAAGCAACCTGGGCCTGGGGGCGGTATTGGCCCAGCGGCAGGAAGGAACTGAGCGGGTGATTGCCTGCGCGAGCCGAAGCCTCCACCCGGCCGAGAGGAACGATGCCAATTACAGCTCGTTCAAGCTGGAACTGCTGGCCCTGAAGTGGGCCGTGAGCTAGAAGTTCAAGGACTATCTTTGGGGTGCCAAGGTAACAGTAATTACAGATAACAATCCTCTAGTGCATTTACAGACAGCGAAGTTGGGGGCCGTTGAGCAGCAGTGGGTGGCCCAGCTGGCCAACTTTGACTACCAACTACAGTATCGGCCTGGGCGAGAGCATACGAACGCAGATGTCCTTTCGAGACTGCCAGAGGTGGAGAACCCCGAACGTCGGGTGCATCAAGAGGAAGATAGCCAAGGGGAGGGATATATGATAGGGGCCGTGGAGGCGCCAGGAGGCCAGCAGGAGGCTGTGCCAGGGAACTGGGGGTGGGACCCCCGCTGGTGGATAGAGAGACAGGCCCAGGATCAGGATGTGTGTCAGGTGAAGATGTGGGTGGAGCAGGGCCGACGGCCGACGTCATCAGAGAGACTAACCCAGACGGAGACTGGGAGAAGGCTACTGGGACAGTGGGAGAAGCTGGAAATACAGGAAGGAGTGCTTTGCAGGAAAGCCAGCGACCCGAAACTGGGCGAGGAAGTGTGCCAGATTGTGGTGCCCGCCAATCAGGTGACAGCATTAGTTTCAGCCTACCATGATCAGTTGGGACACCAGGGACAGGAAAGGACCGCATCCCTACTACGCAGATTCTTCTATTGGCCTGGGCTGGAGACGTCTGTGCGCGGCTTGATCAAAGCCTGCCCCAGGTGCATGTTGTTTAAATCTAAACGAGACGCTCGGGCACCGATGGTGCCCATCCATGCCAAGGCTCCTCTCCACATAATGGCGATGGACTTCCTGACACTGGGCCGGCCGCAGGATCGCTATCAAAACATCCTGGTAATTACCGACCTGTTCACTAAATACGCTTGGGCGGTCCCTACCCTTGACCAGACAGCAAATACCACCGCCACAGTACTATGGCGGAACGTCTTCCAGACATTCGGATGCCCTGAGATTCTGCACTCCGACCAAGGGGCCAACTTCGAATCCAAGGTGATCCGAGAGCTATGCCAGCTGTATGGGTGTACTAAAACCCACACAACGTCGTACCATCCCCAAGGAAATGGCAGCTGCGAGAGGTTCAATCAGACCCTATTGGGGTTACTAGGGACCCTGGATCAACGGCAACAGAGCGATTGGGTGAGTGCCTTACCAAACCTCCTTCAAGCTTATAATAACAGCGTACATAGCACGACAGGATATGCTCCGACTTACCTGATGTTCGGCAGGCACGTACGGATGCCCACTGACTTGGTCCTGGGGGTAGCAGCAGACCGGGAAGAAGTGAGCGTGACAGAGTGGGTAGGGCGCCACCATCAGCGTTTAAACTTTGCCTACGAACAAGTGTCAAGGAAGATACAGGCGACAGGAGAAAGGAACAAGCGGTTGTACGATCGGACGGCCCGAGATGCCCCCCTGTTGCCAGGTGAGAGGGTCTTGGTGATAATCGGCGGCAAGGGAAGGGAAAGCTAAGCGACCGCTGGGAGGCCATCCCGTATGTGGTCTGTAAGCAGCAGAGGCGGGGACAACCGGTGTATACCATCCGGCCCGAGGGGAAGCCCGGCCCCGAACGTGTGGTACATCGGAACATGCTTCGCCCCTGTCCAAACTATCCCGAGGCCACGAAGGAGATGCCCACGGAGCCAGTGCCGGCGGCCCCCTGGATGGAAGGATGGGCTGTGGTGCCAGGCCGACCCGTGGTGGCGATACCCCCGGCCGCCCAGAGGCAACCAGAGTTAGCACCTGAGCCAGCTGAACCTCCGGTCGCCCAGAGGCAACCAGAGTTAGCACCCGAGCCAGCTGAACCTCCGGTCCCCCAGAGGCAACCAGAGTTAGCACCCGAGCCAGCCGAACCCGACTCACCCGTGAGACGCTCCCAACGGGAGAACCGAGGCCGTCCCCCTGCCCGCTATGGTGAGTGGACGACCCCGAGGCATTCCAGGGACTAGAATGCATTGGCGGGGGAGGATGTCAAAAGGTGACGATCTTTTTGGGCGGAACCAAAAGTTGGGAAAGTTTGGTTCCGCCCGGATGTTTCCGCCCAGACCGGGAAGAGGGAACACCGGACATCCGGTGGTATCGCGAGGGCTGTAATCAGTCGAACGAAGCGCAGCCGTGCGTTGTTAAGAGGAGCGCCGGGTGATTGGAGGACAGCAGCACCCAGAGGAGTACTTAAGAGCAGTTGGAATCACAGTGTTTTGTTGTTCGTTGTTGGTGTGTATTGAAGTGCTGAGTTGTGCTCGCCTGATACGCTGATCGATCGCTAGACTTGCTCTCTCTCTCTCGTTTTGTGCTATGGATGTATGTTGATGGAGATATTGAAAACCTTGTAGGTTGCAGAGCGAACGAACACTGACATCTAGAGAAGAGACACAAAGGAAGAAGACACGTATTGCTGTGAGTAGACACCTGTGGAAAAGTGTGTTTTGGCAACTGAAAACCGCCTTGCCAGTGCATCTGGAGTGTTTACAGCGTGAATTACCGTGGAGAAACGTGGGACGAGGGAAGTGCAGCAGCCGTGAGTAACCAAACTCTATTTTACTGGAACAAATTGCATATGCCTGACTTGTAATTCTTTCGAGTGCCTCCAAGAGAGGGAAGGCGGCCCTACCCCTGAGTCAGCGTGGTTGGTGAGCCGAAGGATTTCTTTTATGAAGCAGCTACAGTGACGAAACAAACACTAGGCCGTGTTATCCATCGCCGTATTTTCGCCCAGAGCGAAGTGAAGGAAGACGGGCGTCTTTTTGTGTGCACTGAGCGTGGTGGGTGAGTCTTTGGATGTAGAAAATTTCACTTTGAAGTGGTGCTGTGTAATGCTGTGTATTGCAGTGAAATTGCTGTGTCTTGTCAGACGTATTCCCGCCTCCACTCCTTCGTTAAGGGAAGACGAAGAGGCAAGCGGTCCTAGGAAAAACTTGTAGATATTTATGCTGTGAGTGTGTTTCAGTTTTGAATAACGAAGTGGCATCCTGGAGTGATTTCTCAGCCGAACCCTCGGCGGACTTTATCGAGTGGTGGTGAAGAACTGTAGAGTTGGCGGTGTGTGAGTAAGACTTGGGACAAATAATATTGCTACCTTACCTGTGTAATTTCATTGTCGCAGAGCTAGAGGCGAAGGAGATCCGCCGTCCCGAGGTCTCTACAAAAGGGCGCCCCGGTCCAGTGTTCGATCGCCCAACGGGTACCGAGGAAAGGGCAGCGCTCGACCCGGTGTGACGGTGTGACGTTCTCGCCCCTCTGCCGACCAACGAGCTCGCCGAGAGGGTTTGCCCCCGGCACCACATGGGAATTACCGTCCAGCCGACACACTGTGGACGCCAGCTGTCGTAAGTCCGCCACCCTGTAAAGTGTATACTAACCTGTAAGTCTGTTGGTCAACAGAGACGAAGAGTGTGCCGTGTATATTGACCTGAGAGGAGCCACCATTGAAAACCTGCACTTACCAAGAGCTGTAGCCAGCGAAGAGGTGAGAGAGCCATTTGAGTTAGATTCACTGTGTCCTTGTGTCTCCGCTGTCGTCTGAGGAGAGAGAGGACAAGCGTGAGCGCCAAGAGAACGGGCTGTGGAGAAACCTGCACTTACCAAGAGCTGTAGTCAGCGAAGAGGTGAGAGAGCCATTTGAGTTAGATTCACTGTGTCCTTGTGTCTCAGCTGCCGTCTGGGGAGAGAGAGAACAAGCGTGAGCGCTAAGAGAACGGGCTGTGAAGAAACCTGCACTTACCAAGAGCTGTAGCCAGCGAAGAGGTGAGAGAGTCATTTGAGTTAGATTCACTGTGTCCTTGTGTCTCAGCTGCCGTCGGGGGAGAGAGAGAACAAGCGTGAGCGCTAAGAGAACGGGCTGTGAAGAAACCTGCACTTATCAAGAGCTGTAGCCAGCGAAGAGGTGAGAGAGCCATTCGAGTTAGATTCACTGTGTCCTTGTGTCTCAGCTGCCGTCTGTGGAGAGAGAGAACAAGCGTGAGCGCCAAGAGAACAGGCTGTGAAGAAACCTGCACTTACCAAGAGCTGTAGTCAGCGAAGAGCTGCCGCCTGTGGAGAGAGAGAACAAGAGGAGCATTAAGAGCACGGGGCAGGAGCCTGTTCTTTGACGCCCCCCCCCTGGAGGGCGGAGCTAGACTTAGTTTTAATTCCCCTTTCCCTAATCCCCAGTACATTTTAAATATTTAATAAATAAAGAATTATTTTATACTTACCTGTCCTTGCTGTTGTCTGGTCATTGGGTTGGCTTTGGGGACCTCCTCGAGGTGGGAGTTGAGAAGGGGCGTGGCTTTAACCATTAGCAGCCAGCCCCTGGGCGTGACATGTGTATACAATGTTTTTATGTAATAAATAAAGTTTTGTAGATACATACTCTAGGTAATAACCACATGTAAATAATTAATTTATAAAGCTTTTTCTACTTTATTCTACATCATTATAGCAGGTGATGATTTGGAGCAGCCTAGTGGCCATTTTTGAAATGTGCCGTGGTGAAGATCAAAGCTTACAGTAACCTTATTTTTCATCATATCATCTTCAAATTTAAAACATAGATTAGTCAGACATGTGGTCTTAAGTCTATGATGTTTTTGGGTTGGTATGGCACATTTAATATGACATTATTAATTAAATAAAAACACGTTTAATTTTAATAAAACATTTTCACCACACTTCAGTGTCTATAACATTTAGCTTTTTTTACATATCTGAATTCTGATAACTGAGAAGTAAAGACACAAGTGTCTTCTTTTTAAAGATATCAAAATTGTGTCTGTAGGTCAAAGGGTTTTGGAACTACATCTGTTTTAGTGTGGGCATGTAAATTTCATGATTTGGCCTGAAAACGGCTGTCTGGCTTAACAGGTTAAGGCATTGGAGATCATTTTAGCTGAACAGCCTATCATTTTTTGCACCTCTTTATAGGTTTTCCCCTCTCCAATCAACTTTTTAATCAAAGTAGGCTGTTCTTCTGAACAATGTCTTGAACGACCCATTTTCCTCAGCTTTCAAATGCATGTTCAACAAGTGTTGGCTTTAGGGATGCACCGATCCGATATTCTGGATCGGTATCGGGGCCGATCTGGCCTTTTTTGCTGGATCGGATATCGGACTAACAGGACCGATCCAATTCTCGATACTGCACGTTACCCATGGTTGTCACTGACAAGGGATTAAAACGACAAAGTATTTTAAAAGCACCATAAACGTTTTTATGCACTATAATCAAAGTCATCTTACACTCAATAGCTTCATGTGAAGGAACAAACGCACATTTAAAGATATTAATGTTCACAGAAACACTGTAACTTACTTGCAAACTGAGTTAATCCACTGATGAGAAGCGGACGGATGAAAACGCGTCATTCAACAACACGCACACACACAATAATTGTAACGTTAGGCTTTATTAAAGATCTGATTTTATAAAGTCTCAGTAAGCTGTTGGATGGATGCAATTCAGTATGTGCTGAGTTAATTCACAGGTGAAGTGGACGGATGAAACGCGTCATTCAACACACGAACACTCAATAACTGTAGGCGGTTTAAAAGATCTTATTTTATAAAGTCTCAGGAAGCTGTTGGATGGATGCAATTCAGTATGTGCTGAGCACACGATGCATCAAATCTCTTTTTGTTTTAATAGTTAAGAACGTAACTTTCCATTGCAGAGCGAGGATTCCCATGTGAGTGTGAGGACGCTTCTAGAGCATCAATGCTGCACCCAGGAAGCACAGTATTGCGCAGAATGCGCACTCAATATGATTTAGTCGCATCAATTCTGCACCCGAAATGTGCATAAAAGGTCCGGTTAAGTGCTTAATTCCCAAAATAACCATCTGCACACTAAAGATTTTTTACTGTGACTTTTTGCGCAATTAAGGAAAATATATTTAGCATACTTATTTGATCAAACGTGCCTATTTTATTTTCTCCTAAACACTGCCATGGTTAATAATTACTAATGTTCTTGTAACTTGTAAATCATTTTAAATTATTGGTTTTTACTTTAAAATTATAATTATATATTATATAATTATACTATGCTAGATTTAGCAGAAAGCACTATACACATTTATATATAGTGTGCGTGTTTCTGTGTGTGTCTGGGTGTAATTTAAATTGCTCAAGAAAAATACAGTAGTATCGAATCGGCAGGTATCGGAATCGGCAGATACTCAGAATTCAGGTATCGGAATCGGATCGGAGATGGAAAAAGTGGTATCGGTGCATCCCTACTTGGCTTCATCCTTAAATAGGGGCCACCTGATTCACACCTGTTTCTTCACAAAATTGATGACCTCAGTGATTGAATGCCACACTGCTATTTTTTTGAACACACCCCTTTCAACTAATTGCCCAATTGCACATCCTTAAGAGCATGCATATCATGAATGCTGGGTCTCATTTGTTTTCTGAGAATCTACTGAACCTACTGGTAACTTGTTTGCCACGTAGCAATAAAAAAATATACTAAAAACCTTGATTTTTCTGGTTAGTCACATTGTACTGCTATTATTTTGAACAATACTGTACATACCTACCTACATACATATGGTTTGTTTTTACAAGTGTTGTTAATGTTTGTATTATTGGAAAATTCTTAAAGGGGCCAGGGCACAAGACTTTTTTAAGATGTCAATTAAATATTTGGTATCCTCAGAGCACATATGTGAAGTTTTAGCTCAAAATAACATATAAATAATTTATTACAGCATGTTAAAATTGCCACTTTGTAGGTGTGTGCAAAACATTGCAGTTTTGGGTGTGTCTTTTAAAATGCAAATGAGCGGATAAGTACAAACAATAATCACAATGATGTTGGTTTGTTGCAGTTGAAACTCAATTTGCTGTGAATTATTTTCTCTCTCTAAAATAACATGCAATGACATTGAATCATAAAAGCAAACTCATTGTTTGAATGTAAAGCTTTATTCTGAAACAAGACCATATTAGCATGAATTTCAGAAACGTGGTATTAAATCATTTCACTGTTTCATAAGCTTGTATCCACACTGTTAAACCTTACCAGGCTTTTTAGGAGTAAATTACTGGCAACACTGTTGCCAGCTAGTTACTGTACAGCATCTATAACGGTGACTTACCCCGCATTTCCACCGACTGCGGAACGGCTGCGGATCCGCTGCGGAACGGCGGCAGAGTCAATCGGTTTCCATTCAAGTCAATGTGTGTATTTCCACTGACTGCGCTCCGAATCCGTCACAGCTCCGGCCATCCGCAGCCCTCCGGCACAAATACGCAGAGCTTCTATTTTTGACGGATGCCGGACAGCTCCGCAGGGGGGAGCCATGACTTTATCGCGTGATCATACCTGAATACGCGAGAACTCGTGTTTTTTTTTTATTAAATATTTGCAGTACAAACATTACAAACACACAAATAAAGTCATTAATACAGAAACAACAAATAATAGACAAGAACAGAGCCAGGGGCAGTTTCAAATAAATACATTAAAGATAGAGCATAAATAACTGTTTTAGCAGCCTTCTTATTTTTTGAATTTTGGGTGGATTTGATGTACTGCTCTGTCTACGCAAGATCTCGTGTTGTGATCTAGGCTGGTTTGTAAAAACGTTATAATTCAACGACATAACGGGCAGAGACAGAACTAGATATTGCGCGATCATCACGTGAATTTGCGAGACCTCATGGGTCCTCGTCACTTCAGCACGCAGCCGCTCTGCAACAAATACGGATCTGGTGGGTATTGGCGAACGGCGGAGTGCGGAGCCGTAACGCAGCGGAGCTGATCTGCAGCCCCTCCGCAGTCTGTGGAAATCCGGGGTTACTGGCAACAGTGTTGCCAGTATAGTACTGTGTCTATGACAATACAGTGAAAAACTGGCAACAGTGTTGCCAGTAATTTACTGTCTCTGTACCATTACGGTGTCTTACTGGCAACAGTGTTGCCAGTTTTATACTGTAGGTTAGGAATTACAGTTAATAACTGGCAGCAGTGATTTCAGTTAATTATTGTACAGTACCACATTCTTTAGGTATAATACTGTATAGTATATAAAATGCCGTACTCATTGTGGTACTCTAAAACTTTTGAAAGATTCTTTTTTAATGTTACTTTATTAAAAAGGGAGAAAGAACCCCAAAATATTTAGACAAATACACTTTATTACTGTGGCAATAAATGTCAGGATCAGAGGACGGATGAACCCAATCGCAGACGAGGTCGGGGAAAACAGAAAACACTTTATTTACTACCATATAACAAAACCCACGAGGGTGTACATGACATGAAACACTGTAAGCAGACAGATAACACTAAACTTGACAAGGTAACTTGGCTAGATAACCACATGAACACAAGAACAAAACAAAACGAACCTGCACAGAACTAAGGACACAATGAAATTATATAGAAAAAAACAAACAAGATAATGAGGGGGAACAGGTGATGGGAGAAAACCAATGATTACTAATAAGCAGGAGAAAGAGGGGGTGGGGACAAGAGACAAGACACCGAAGGCACATGACCCAATAAACAAGACCATGAACCTTCACATAGTGCAGGGATGGGCAACTTCGGTCCTGGAGGGCCGGTGTCCTGCAGAGTTTAGCTCCTACTTGCCTCAGCACACATGCGTTAAAGTTTCTAGTATGCCTAGTAAGACTTTAATTGGCTGCTTCAGGTGTGTTTAATTAAGGTTGGAGCTAAACTCTGCAGGACCACGGCCCTCCAGGACCGAAGTTGCCCATCCCTGACATTGAGCATGGGACTGCCAGAACGCCAAACTGCCATCATAACTAGATATAAATCCAAAACAAGACTCCTTGGCAGGATCCTGACAATAGATAAATACATAGCATAAGGAATCACAAAATTAAACTAAACAGAACAAATTTTCTGTAGAATTGGCAAAATAAGATAAGATAACAAAAAGCAATAATATAAACAAAGAACACTGCCACAGCATGACATTTGAACCAAAACTAACAAAATCATACTCCAAAACAATGCAATCAAATAACATTCAGGTTATTTATTGGTAGTGCGACACGTAGCAAAAAAAAAAACACATATGGCAAATTGTGAGGTTTACTTTCAGTGTAATAGACAAATTCTTTTAAGACACATAACAAAATCATGTCAAATCCCACCCTCAAAAAAAAAAAAAAGATATCCGTTGTCACCATTGACCCTCAGGTTATTCCAAACCTGCAGTTATTCAACATAATTTAAATGACCTTCTTATATTCTTACAATTCAAGGATTAACAAAAATGCTTCATATAACAGGAAGTAGAAACCAGAAATTAAGCTCTGTTTTTTGCACAGGCCTACTAAAGTGTTAATGGTGCCACATGGTGATCAACAGTAAAAATGACAAATTTTACCTTTTTGCAAAAGGATAAATACTTATTTGGGAAGTTCACTTATAAACTTTTTTAAGAGTTACAATCATGGAATTTTTGTAAATATTTGGTAATTTTGATCAGTATTGAGGTTGATTAACAGATTAATATATTTTTATATTAATCTGATACATTTTTACAACAGTTTCACTTAGTGGTATTTTTTGGCCACGTACAACACGAAAGGGCAGTCAATTTGAACAATGCACAAGGGTTAACGTTGATAGGAGATGCTAAAAACTTGCTAATCAGGAAGCTATTTGGAACCTTAACTTTATGGGGCGGTTTCCCGGACCAGGATTAGATTAATCCAGGACTAGGCCTTAGTTTAATTAGGAAATATAACTAGTTTTAACAAACATGTCTTACTAAAAACATTACCTGTTTGCATTTTGAGGTAAAACAAACGGCACTGATGTATTTTAAGATATGTCAGTGCAAGTTGTTTTCAGTTTGGAGAGCTCTTAAAAGTGTTTAAGTCTAGGACTAGTCTAATCCCTGTCCGGGAAACCGCCCCTTTGTGTTTTAAAGACAATCACAAATATTTTAACAGTTTACTTACTCATTTTCCGCTTTTAAACATACAAATCCACTATTATATTGTTCAACACAGCACAAGTAAACAAACAAACAAACATGTTTATCAAGGCAAATTGGTGACACCTGCACCTGTGGATGTGTGTATGTGTGTGTGCCAGTAATTTACCAGATAATATTACAGTTATTTTCCTTAATTGGTGCAAAGAGTATTTTACTGTAGTTTATTATTAGTGCAGCATAACTGCACCTAATATCACAGTAAAATACCTTTCACCAGTGTTAAAGCTAAATACTGCCAATTTTACAGTTATTTACCCAGAAATCTACAGCAAGGGTTAACAGTGCAGGTGGATGCTGCACATTGGTGGTGGTTGAGGAGATTCCCCCGTTCATATGTAAAGCGCTTTGAGTACTGAGAAAAGGGCTATATAAATGTAAGGAATTATTATTATTGTAGACTGAAGCACCGGTGGTGAAAAATTTGTTTGTGTGTCTGTCCATCTTCATGCTCTGAATACATCAAAGATACAGGAGACATGTTTAAAGTCCCCATGAACCAGAAGTTGCGATCGACCTATCATGGAAGGAAAATAGTGGGCGTGGCTTGTGTTTTCCACTGTGCTTTGATTGGATATAGAAAGTAAGCGTTTCATTCAAAAACATAGCTGGCAG
Organism: Paramisgurnus dabryanus; assembly: GCF_030506205.2. NCBI lineage: Eukaryota > Metazoa > Chordata > Actinopteri > Cypriniformes > Cobitidae > Paramisgurnus > Paramisgurnus dabryanus. Next base: position 17,186,898 of record NC_133360.1, on the reverse strand, counting down.
CAGATTGACAGTTGGAGGGGGCGGAGTTAACGAGAAGGGTCTGGCTGCAGCACTTGCACTCTCAGACTTGCACTCTCAGACTCCTACGAAAATTAACCATGGTTTTACTACAGTTAAAACCAAAAAACCATGGTTACTGTAGTAAAACCATAGTAACTACAAAATAACCATGGTTTTGACAATCATGGTTTTCAAAAACCATAGTTAAACCAACGTTAGTGTAGTAAAACCATGGTTTTGCTGATAGTAATCAATACACCAAAAAACCATGGTTACTGCACTTTTACCACAATATAACCATGGTTAATTTTCGTAAGGGCTGCGCTTCCTGTGCAAGTGACGTCACCTGCTCTCTTCGCTGCATGTAACGTCAATTGCAATCAACTTAAATAAACCGGAAACGTTAGTACAGAGGGATACTATTGAATATAAATGATTAAAACACAAACCTGCAAAATAATGCTGCGTTCCAGATAACCCGTAATAAGGATATTACCCACCTCAACCCGGAAATTACGCCGGTCATTTAACGGTATTTAATACTGTAAACGTGTTGATGTTACTAAATCATTTATCAATTTAATGTTACTAAATCCTCTCTCTTTTTTTTGCTTAATTTAATTCAATTCAATTCAATTCAATTTTATTTATATAGCGCTTTTCACAAAAGTCAATTGTTTCAAAGCAGCTTTACATAAATAGAAGCAGTGAAAAGCACAGAAAAACGACAGATAGCACAACAAAATACATGATAGCATGAGCAGTTAAATTTGCTGCGGCTATGACTCAATATTATAAGTGCACGTATTACTAAAGCAACATATAGCAGAGGAAGCTAGGTAAAGCCCAAACAGGCTGCCTCCCCGGGGTGAAAAACCCCCTAGGAGAAAAAAAACCCCAGGCTTTTTTCCGAGGAAAAAAAAGTCCTAGGAGGGAAAAACCCTTGGGAGAACGGAAATGGAGATTTAGCGGAGATTAAGCGGTTCTGCCGGTGATCGTTGGTCAGGTATCAGCTGGGCATAACGTTGAAGGACGGCCAGTAGATCAGAGGTGTGCCGACTTTCACATCTACCGGGACTGGGTCTGTTTGTCTCGTTGTCCTCGGGTCGAGGACGAGACGGAGAGAAAAACAAAATCGTATTAGCGTAGCGGCCGTTCATATGTATTGAAGTGTCACACAGTGATGTGGTTTAACTCAGCTTAGTTCCAGACAGACTAAATATTGCGGCGTAATTATGTTATCCACAGTTGAGGATTTAGCAAATTGGGGGCCCAATGCGAGGGTATATATGGTAAATAAGGGTCACCTTCCGATCTTTAAGAGAAAATGAAACCTGACGACCCGTTTGACTAAGGCCTAAAGCCCCACTGTCGTCGTTAATGCAGGTTCAGTGGCAAACGGGTCTATATTGTATACCATTTACAGGACCAGGAGAAAACGCCAAAAACATCGCAACCCGACCATACGTGCTAACCCGTTTGACTAAGGCCGGAAGCCCCACTGTCGTCGTTAATGCAGGTTCAGTGGCAAACGGGTCTGTATGGCATCCTATTCACAAGACACACGAAAGCGCGAAAAACGCAACCCGACCATACATACCAACCCGTTTGACTAAGGCTGGAGGCCCCACTGTCGTCGTTAATGCAGGTTCAGTGGCAAACGGGTCTGTATGGCATACTATTCATAAGACACACGAAAGCACCAAAATCGCAACCCGACCATACGTGCCAAACCGTTTGACTAAGGCCGGAAGCCCCACTGTCGCCGTTAATGCAGGTTCAGTGGCAAACGGTGGCAAACTATTTAATGCAATTCATTTTAAGTGTTCATGCAGAAAAGGTTTTTATTTATTTATTTGGTTGGTCTGTGTTATGACCGTGAGTGCTTTGTTCCGTGAAAATAACTATTGCGAGTTAAGAACCTTTACTAGACAAATTATGCGAATGCTTTGTTGAAGAGAAAAGTTTTAAGTCTAGATTTAAAATGATCGACTGTGTCTGATTCTCGGACATCGGTTGGTAAATCATTCCAGAGCTTAGGGGCTAAGTAGGAAAAGGATCTTCCACTTTTAGACACTTTTGATAGTCTAGGGATAATCAATAGGCCAGAATTTTGCGACCGTAGTGTGCGTGATGGATTGTATTCTGATAGTAATTCTCTAAGATATGAGGGTGCTAAGCCATTTAAAGCTTTGTAGGTGATTAGTGATATTTTAAATAGGATGCGATATTTAACTGGTAGCCAGTGTAAAGATGCCAGAATTGGACTTATGTGGTCATACTTCTTAGATCGAGTAAGTACCCTTGCAGAAGCGTTTTGAACTAGCTGAAGCTTGTTGACCTGATTTGAATGGCATCCCCCGAGTAGCGAGTTACAATAGTCTATTCTAGAGGTCATAAAAGCATGAATAAGCTTCTCTGCGTCAGATGTAGACAGTATATGGCGTATTTTTGAGATATTTCTAAGATGGAAGAATGCTGTGCGGCAGACGTTGGCGATATGACTATCAAAGGATAAGTTCCTGTCGAACATCACACCTAAGTTTCTAACCGTGGAAGATGGCACCACAGTACAGCCATCTATGTGCAATTTGTAATCTGACATATTATGTTTGTAGCGATTTGGTTCAATAATAAGTACCTCTGTCTTATTGGAGTTGAGCTTAAGAAAGTTATGTGCCATCCAGTCACTAACATCGCTAATGCAGTCTTTTAGCTTAGAAAACGTGTGTGTTTCGCTGGGATGCGAGGAGATGTAAAGCTGGGTATCATCCGCATAGCAGTGAAAACTTATGTTATGTTTCCTGATAATGTCTCCTAGGGGTAACATGTATAACGAGAACAGGATAGGACCTAAAACTGATCCCTGCGGTACACCGTATTTAACCAGGGAGTGATATGACTCTTCCTCATTTACATAAACAAAGTGATAGCGATTGGTTAGATATGACCTAAACCAGGCTAGCGCCTGACCACTGATACCAACATAGTTTTCTAGTCTATTGAGTAGGATTCTGTGATCTATTGTGTCAAATGCTGCACTAAGGTCTAGTAATATAAGAATTGAGATTTCACCACGATCGGATGTTAATAGGAGGTCATTTGTAACTCTAAGCAACGCTGTCTCTGTGCTATGGTGGGGCCTGAATCCTGATTGGAACTTTTCATATGTACTATTATTTGTCAAGAATGTGCGTAACTGGCTTGCCACTACCTTTTCTAATATTTTCGAAAGAAAAGGGAGATTTGAGATTGGTCTAAAGTTATTAAGTTCTCCTTGGTCAAGCTTTGGTTTTTTAATCAGCGGTTTAATAACTGCTAGTTTGAAAGCTGTTGGAACGTATTCTATTTCTAGCGATGAGTTAAAGATATTTAGAACCGGGGTTGACACTACAGGGAATACTTCTTTAAGTAGTTTTGTGGGAACGGGGTCTAATATACAGGACGATGATTTGGATGATGTGACTAGTTTAGAGAGCTCATCTATTGTAGTAGGTTTAAATGAATCAAGATGTTCGTATGGTAGTCTAGTGTTAAGTGAACTAATGGGTAGAGTGGTGGCTGCCTGGGTAGCTACGATGTTTTCCCTAATAGCCGAAATTTTGTTAGAAAAGAAGTTCATGAAGTCGTTACTATTGTGTTGAAGTTTACTATTGGTTTCTGTTTGTTCTTTGTTTCTAGTCAGTTTCGCAACTGTGCTAAAGAGGAAACGAGGGTTATTATGATTCTCATTTATAAGCTTGCTAAGATATGTAGATCTGGCGGTTTTAATAGCCTGTCTGTAGTGTTTAACACTCTGTTTCCATGCTGCGCGCCATACTTCTAACTTTGTGCTTCTATAATTTCTTTCAATTTTTCTAGCTGCCTTTTTAAGGGCTGCGGTGTGATGGTCATACCATGGAGCTGGCGATTTTTCTTTGAATCTCTTTTTTCGAATGGGAGCAACGGCATCCAATGTGTTAGAACAGACATTGTTTAGGTTTTCTATTTCAATATCTAGATCGTCACAGTTATCTGCTACAGGTTTCATTTGGGACAGGTCTGGAAGAGTGCTAATAAAGCTATCTTTAGTGGTGGAAATTATTGTTCTGGCTAGTCATTAGCATGTTGTAGATTGAGTGATCCTATCTAGAAGTACAGTGTATGACACAAGGTAATGGTCAGAAACTGCATCACTCTGAGGTGATATTTCGACGTCATTAATATTGAGTCCGAGTGACAGAATTAAGTCTAATGTGTGCTTACGAGTATGCGTTGGCCCTGTCACGTTTTGTCTAATATTGAGAGAATTTAGAACATCTATAAACGCACGTCCTAATGCGTCTTTTGGGTTATCCACATGGACATTAAAATCACCAACAATAAGAGCTTTATCTACAGTGACTACAAGCTCAGATAGGAAATCTGCTATTTCATTAAGGAAATCTGCATGGTGGCCCGGTGGTCTATAGATTGTCGCTAAAGCAAAAGAAAGCTGTTTGTGGTTACGATCAGTTATTTCCATATTTAACAACATTACTTCAAATGATTTAAATTTTAGCTCAGATTTTTGGTTTACTTTAAAAATTGTGTTGTATATTGTAGCTACACCACCCCCTCTCCCCTTTAATCGAGGTTCGTGTTTATAATAATAGTCTTGTGGGGTGGATTCATTTAAACTAATGTAGTCGTCTGCTTTAAGCCAGGTTTCTGTTAAACAGAGTACATCTAAGTTTTGGTCTGTAATTATTTCATTGACAATAGGTTCTTTATTGGTAAGCGATCTAATGTTAAGAAGGCCGAATTTTAACATTCGAGATTCATCTGTTAATGTATTGTTTTCTAATTTTATTTGAATCAGATTTGTACCAGATGTAACAAGCGGTGCCCTGTATTTATTTGTTCGGGGAACAGATACAGTTGAAATGTGCTGATATTTTGGTAAGATTGACTCGAAGTGCTGGGATATAAGTGGTCTTGACATATCACGGCAGCTAACAGATGGACGGTTAAGCCGATCCGTCTGTTTCCTGACCTGGGCCCTGGATAGTCAGACTATATCAGAATTAAGACTATTGATCAGATTTTTAGTGAGTATAGCACTTCCTTCCGATGACGGATGAAGGCCATCTCGGGTTAGGAGGAATGGTCTTCCCCAGAAATGCTTCCAATTGTCTATAAACCCTACGTTATGCTGAGGGCACCACTTTGACATCCATCCATTGAGAGACACTAATCTACTATGTGTTTCATCTCCCCGGTAGGCGGGGAGGGGACCAGAGCATATTACATTGTCTGACATTGTTTTTGCAATTTCACACATCTCCTTAATATTATCTTTGGTGATTTCCGACTGGCGGAGCCTAGTGTCATTCGTGCCGGCGTGAATAACAATCTTAGAAAACTTCCGCTTAGCATTAGCCAGCACTTTAAGTTTGGATCTAATGTCAGACGTTCTGGCTCCCGGTATACAGTCGACTATGGTGTTTGGTGCCTCAATGTTAGTGTTCCTGAGTATAGAATCTCCAATGACCAGGGCACTTTTAAAAGGTGTTTCAGCTGGTATACTCCTTAGGGGATCGAATCTGTTAGAAATTGTCGTTACGTTATGGGTCTTAGAAGGACGCCTTATATGACTATGCCGCCTAACAGTCACCCAGTTTGACCGCCGACTTGACTCTGATGACGGAACCGAGCCATGTGTATTTTGATAAACACTATGCGCGCTCGATACAGTATTTGTAATATTTATATTAGCATCTGATGTCGGAACCGAGCCATTAGTCTTTTCGCTCGATAGATTATTTGCGACAGTAACATTAGCAGTTTTGCTATCCTCAACTAGCGTTCGGATGCGCAATTCTAATTCAGCAACCTTCTCAGTTAACCTTAATACTTCAATACACTTAGTGCATGTAAACCCCTCTATGCTAACAACAGAAGCTAAACTATACATGTGGCAAGTAGTACATGTTACAATAACAAGCGGAGTCTTACCGCTTTCATGCTGGGCGATGGCGTCTTCGTTTACCCGAACGCGGTCCCCGGAGCTGCATCGCGTGGGGTGTTCGGTTGTGACACGCCTCGGTCGCCTGCGAACGTCTGGGGCCAGGGTGATGTTTGGCTTGCTGAATCTGCGAAGGCCGGGCAGCGGTTCCTCCACAGCTTCCCGATCGCTTTCATGTCGTTCACGGTCCGTGAAGCTGCATCGCGTGGAATGCATGTTTGTTGCTCGCTTGTGGACGTCGGAAGGCAGGGTGAAGTGGGCGCTGTACCTCGCCTTGGATCTGCTAAAACCGGGAAACAACTCCTCCACAGCTTCCCGCTCAGGTGAGGATAGGTCAGAAAAGCATATATCAGATGAATCCGCCATTAGATCGGAAAATGCTAGCTTCAGCCTCCACCGTGTGGATGCTAGCGGGCTATATGCTAAAAATAGTTTCACGTGGTAGTACTGCTCAATAATCGTCACGGTAAAGTATTCCTATGTAAAACTAATAAGTTATATTATATAAATAGGAATAAGATGGTAAAAAAAAGCTTTTAGATGATGAACTCGAAGGAGCTACGATGCACGATCTGTTCAGCGTGACGTCACAAACCGGATCTAAAAATTTAGACGTTATTTACGGGTTTGAGGTGGGAAATATCCTAAACCCTACTGCTGGAACACGGTATTATTTTGCAGGTTGTCTGAATTACAGGATTTTAATTATCCTTATTCTATAAAAATAAACAAAATGTGTTTCCAATTGTTTCCGTACTGTAGGTTGTGTTCATTGCACGACAATCTCTCTATAATGTCGATATGTTTAGCCTTTCAATATGCTATGCCAGTTGTTACAGTTAACTTACTGTATAACAGCTAAAATAATGATATCAAGGGTATTAAAGAGTATGAACAGCAACAAAAATGTACCTTCAAATTAAAAAAACAACAACAACATGATCCAAAAGTATTTATTTTTTAAAGACTATTATAGCATTAGCAAGTAGAAACTGAAACGTTTAAAGTAATAAAAAATAAAATTACACACACAAACAGTACACGTTTAGAGTTTAATAATATTTAAGTTAATGCTAAAATTGACAAGGGTTAACATGCTGAAGAAGGACTGTTCCTTATTAGTTGTTAACTAACATCTTAAAGGTAATGATATATGTGAAATAAAAAAAAATACTGTCACAAACTGTAACAGGAAGTGTTTCTGGACCAGTGTTGTTTACATCATTTGAAATGGTCTATACACTATTTAGTGGTTTCAACCTATATGCCACATAATTAGTTAGTTCATTGTATCGATTCATAAAGAGTGAAAGCGTGACGGTTGGCTAAGTTAGTTCGGCTAGCCCAAATCCTTAAACGAAAGGCATGCACAACTTACGCAAACAAAGATAATTTTGTATACTTGAGATTTAACTCTAAATATAAGATACCATCATAACTGTTAAAACATAAAAAAGTATTAAATTTACGGTAAGATTGAGGTTGTACTTTCTCCGACGTGTGTATTCCACTTGTCCGCATAACATGGCAAAAGCCTGTCGAGTGCAAGTGACATCACTTGCACAGGAAGCGCGGGAGTCTGAGAGTGCAAGTAGTGACGTAACTTGCACAGACTAGTGCTGCAGCCAGATGCTCTTGGAGTTAACAGATGTTCCTGCCCAAGCCTTTAACTAATGTCATTAGAGAATGATCGCCACAAGGGGAAGGGGGGACATTTTGGATTTTGATTTAAGTTTATTAGGGCACATACATTTTACATTTTAGGGCAGACTTACACAGAAAAATGTTTTATTATAAAAACTGCAATAATTCGTTAAAAAAATTAAAAATTCAGTTTTGATTTCATTGGAACTTTAACTTCAGTTTAACCCTCTAAAGTCTAAGGGTTTTTTAGGACCCTGGGGACGTTTTGACCAGCACTGACATTTGTGCTTTTTTAAGTTGCTTAAAACATTATGGGGCGGTTTCCCGGACAGGGATTAGACTAGTCCTAGACTTAAACAGTTTTAAGAGCTCTCCAAACTGAAAACAACTTGCACTTACATATCTTAAAATACCTCAGTGCCCTTTGTTTTACCTCAAAATGCACACAGGTAATGTTTTTAGTAAGGCATGTTTGTTAAAACTAATTATATTTCCTAATTAAACTAAGGCCTAGTTCTGGATTAAGCTAATCCTGGTCCGGGAAACCGCCCCTATAATGGCAAAAGTCTCATAACACAAACTGGGCTACTATATTATATAAGCAACATGTACTGTATGTACAAAATGTTTATGTGTGGTTTTTGAAAAAGCAAAAGTTTTTGGCTACAAATAGTATAGTAATCATGGTAAATTTAGAAAGGGATGTAATGTATTCAGATGTAGTGTGATGTATTGCATAAATGAACACAGGGTTAGTATTTGGTTGGCCAGCAAGAGTTTTACTTTTGCCCAGTAAAAAGCACAAAAGAACTGCCCATCGTTATCTCAACTTTAATTTGTGTTTTTGTTATCATTATTGTACAAACACAACAAAGGATGAGTTTAGTCAACAATACATCGTGTTTGTTTATAGACGCTTGTTGTTTGAAAGCAGCACTATGGAATGCTAGTAGTTATAGTGGGCCACCATTCGTCAAAGTATGATTTATGACCCCCTTGACAGGTGGTGTTTTGACAGGTGGTGCCCGACCAGCTGTACATGCCGTCCAGGTTTGAGAGTCATATATTTTATGGGCGTTTTAGACAGCGTCTGTCCGGACTGTGCGTGTTTTACGATGTGTCAATCAACGTGTTGTTTTTTTCCTGTGTGTGTGTGTGTTTTGTCAAGCGTGTGCTGGCATGTTTATTGCTGTCAAAAAAGTTTTATTGTTTTAGACTGTCCAGTTTCTGGACTGTCAGTTGTCACAAGCGCTCCATTCACCCCCTCCTTTCTCGCCCGTGCACGTCTCAAACCCGCAGCCCCCCCCCTGCGTGTCTCACAGCGTGTGTGCATTGTTGAATCTAAACTATGTTGTTTTGCAACACCAAAAGTTTATTTAAAGACAATCACGAATCATATATATATATATATATATATATATATATATATATATATATATATGATTACATGTAACTGGTTAAACTTAAAGCCGATATTTTCTATTGAACTATTTTTTTAGTTTCTGATCAGACACAAAGTTTCTGATGCTGATCTTATGACAGTGTGTGTGTGTGTGTGTGTGTGTGTGTGTGTGTGTGTGTGTGTGTGTGTGTGTGTGTGTGTGTGGGTGTTGTGTGTGTGTGTGTGTGTGTGTGTGTGTGTGTGTGTGTGTGTGTGTGTGTGTGTGTGTGTGTGTGTGTGTGTGTGTGTGTGTTTGTGTGGGGGTCGGGTGATGTAATCTTTGAATGTTTATGACCGAACCTTTATTGGGGTGCGACATGAGATCGTCGGGAATCAGTTTGGATGGAGCAGAGTTGGTATACACAAACCTGTTGGTACGTATATCTGTTTTACTGTTTTCGTTTCAGCATTTTGTCTGATTATTTAAAAACAAAAAATTCGATCTCTGGTGTTGCAGCAAAATTGCCTAAACTGGTATGAACTATTCCTGGTAAATCGCGGAGAAGAGTGGCCTGCACAAAAAAGTCAGACCAATACTAGAACCTCCCGCTGCGTAACAAGGACATCTTGGAACAAACAGACGCCGAGTGGATCGTGTCGTCCGGTGTGTATTTATTTAAGCCTATTACAATAGATTTAAACAAACTGTTTTGTTTTAATATTTTCTAATAATATGTGTTATCTGTTTTAAAGGTTTGGATATCAACGGCAAAGCGAACGTTGTGTGTACTATTGCAAGATCTATAGCGGATCTCCACGGTACGTTTAAACTGCATAAGAAAAAGTTTTAAACAAATATGTTTTATTTAGATATTTTTCCTAATAACGTGTTTTATCTGTTTACAGTTTAGGATACACACCACAACGCTTTGGACGTGTCTTTAACTCAGTGCCGCTGCTAGCCATTGTGGTGCCCTAAGCATAATTCCTTTATAATGCCCCCGACCCTGAGAAATTTTTTGTTTGTTTTTGCCAGTTTAACTTTTTATTACCAAACATATAACTTAATAGCAGAAAGTAAAATCTTCACAGCTTTAGGCAACACACACATTTAAAAGTGCAAACTTTTATATAATAGCAAAATAGAACAAATACCAAACTTAAATTATCAAAATAATCCAGACATGTTTTTCCCAAGTGCAATGTCACTTTAAATAAATTACATTAAATAAACATCAATAACAAGAATACTTAAAATTCTTAAATATTACAAAGATTTAGAGAACTAAGTGTCACAGTAATGTTTGCTTCATATCATGACATTTTATATTTATATATATTTAACAGTCAGGAATTGTTAGCCTACCATGTGCACTGACTGCTAACATTAACTAAGTTTTAACCACCGTCACGTCAAAATAAACCACAAAATAAACTAACTGCTCAATATCTAAAAAAATGTAGTAAAGAAAGTAACAGCTGCTGTCAGTTATTTGTAAAATGCATAGGAAATGTTTTACAGTAAAATCTCAATTTAGCTTGCACTGAAGTTATAACTTAAAACAACATAGTTTGCTAACATCAATATCAGCACCGCAAGATCGAGGCGCATTACGATTAGCAGCAGCTGCAGCCATGCACATTTCCCTTATTTAGGAATTAAACATGATGGACTTACCTGCAAGTGATGCACGGGCATCATCCCGCAGTTTCATCTTTTTTCTTTTTTCCGATCCTGACCCCTGCTGTCTTTTCGGGCCATTTCCAAAAGTTGCCTACTGACTGTCCGTTTCTCAATCCGAAAGCTGCAGCCTGCGCGAGGTCGCATATGCAGGCTGCATACGTCATCAAGCCTGGTTTATTTTAGTTAACTGAACATAGCAAGTCATAAGCATATCAAAACAATTTACGATTAACTAAGAATAATAGTCAACTTCATAATCGTTAATATTACGAAATAAGAACGTTTTGATGATGTATGCAGCCTAGAAATGCGACCTCTGGAGGCTGCAGCCTTCAGATTGAGAAACGGCCTCTGTCAAACTTCGTCAGGCGCCCGCGCGATCAACCGACACGGACCATCAAAGGCTGGGGGGCATACTTTCTATACTAGCGCAATTAAATTATCTCGTCCCCCCTTTTTTGTAACATTTAGATGGATAAAAAGTGCCTAATAATATTTCTATAGACTAATGAAATTCTATCAGCATTATAATTTTTTTCATTAGGCTATTGTTTTGGTGCCCTCTCAGCACCTGGTTCCCTACGCACCTGGTTCCCTAAATGTTCTAATATCCATATTTTACACGATCCATAAAATGCCGCGAAAAAACACGTTGCTAGTATCAAGTCACAAATATGCTAAAGGCGTAAGACGGGTGAGACGCGGCAATACATCCAATCAGAGAAACTGGTCTATTTTAATTAAAGAAAACTTATATCAACTATATTTACCTCATTTGATTACATTATAAGTCATGAAACATTCAATGTTTAATTTATTTTAATTATTCTTGATATATATTAAAGTAATAAAAAAACTTTGTAGGGGGGCACAACAACCTGTTCGGGGGGGCACTGGCCGCGAATGCCCCCCCTTGACGCCGGCCCTGCAGAGCGATCTTTAAAACATACACGGACATACAGCTGTTTGCCCTAGGGCAATACTTCCGGTTTTTATAAGTTGCGGAAGAGCGCCACCTGGTGGATAATAGCGGTATTGCAGATTGACGAGATATCTCGTCAATGGTTCAGATATCTCGTCAATGGCTGGGAAAGAGTTAAAAAAGAGAAAAATCAGAGACTTTTTGGATTTGTCTGGGAACATTTTAAACAATTTGTAGCAGTTTGGATTTTACACATTTCGGATACTGGATACTTGTGTTTGAATTGTCACAGAGCTTGTCACATTTTAAAATCACTTGGGTAAGTGACTAATTATAAATTGTTTTGCTGTTGTTTTAAACTTGCGTTCTTAATACCTTTTGGTTTATTTTTCATCGTTTATATAATCCGTTTTTATACTCATTTTGGTTTAGAGTTTTTCATTGTTTTAAATATACTGTTTGTTTTTGATATCTTTATACTCGTTATATTTTTGGTTTAGTTTAGTTTTATTGTAGTCAAGTCAACGGTATTTCCCGCTCATCAAGCTTGTCTGTTACATCGGCTTTGGGTCGGATAACTATACCGGAGGCCGATGCCGCGGTTCTCTCTGTTGGTGCGTGTCCAGTTACTCCTCCCTTTGCAACCCACCAGAGCAAAGGCGACATCATGGGTGTATCAAGTATGTACAAGAACTAAGTAAATGATAATACGTGAAGAAAAATGGAATCCGTTAAGTAAATGTAGATGTTTTAATATAATATACAAGTAAAAATAAATAAAACGCGTATCATTGTTTTGTGTTCCCCTCCTTCGTAAAAAACAGACAATTCCACGTCAACTCGAACATGCAAAACCCCGGTATGAAGCATTGTCATGAGCATGCCAAACCAACAGATGGCGATATATTCCTTAACCCAGAGAAGCCACTCCAGTCTCGTCTTGCCATGAACAAGGAAAAAATGCGGGAGCTGACTTCGCAGACGTACATGGTTCAGGTAAGTTTTCGACAAAAATCTTATATTAAAAGTCTTAAAGGTTAGTATAAGGCACTCCGTCTACTACAGCACAGCAAATAAAGTCATAGTAACGTTTGTAGGACTAGCAGCGCTATTCAGATTTGAGGCATTTTTGCTAAAATGTTTGTGTATTATTTAATAGAGATTATAATTTCCATTATTTTTATCAATCTAAATACCTTTCACTTGTTCAGTATTGTGTTTTTGTTGCTATATAAACGATGAACTTAATATAGGCAGATGGCCATGTTTTCTGAACAGCAGTTGGAAGTATTCTGAGGTAATTTAAATTTTAGGAAAAATATGAGGATGATTATCGATAATTATATAATTGAGTTAATGTCTGTAGCCCTTTTCACACACATATTATGGAAAAAATACAGAGTACACATCCGGGAGCTGTTCGGGATTATTTGTGTTTGGTTAATTCACGCTGCCAATAGTTATCTGGATTTGTTTGTGCTTTCACACACATGCCATACCCAGATAGCACACGTACGTCGCGGAGATGTCTGCGCAATGTCTTCTTTTTCGTCTGGAAGACGTATTATATAGGGCGTTTGCTCATCTGGAAGGCGTCGCCGAGACGTCCGACCCAGCTGTTTGCAAGACACCCAGCAGATCTTTACAAGATGCATGTTATTTAGAACGATGGCGAGCCGCTGTTTCCCAGATCTTTACAAGATGTTAGAACGGCAAGCCGCTCTTTCACAGATCTTTAAAAGATGCCGAGCCACTCTTTTCCAGATTTTTAGTAGAGCTTTAAAAGATGCCGAGCCGCTCTTTCCCAGATTTTTAGAAGAGCTTAGAAAGACGGTAAGCCGGTCTTTCCCAGATGTTTATAAGATTACAAGATCCCTCATTAACAAATTGAATTGCCAAATTGCCTAAACTACAGCAAATTATTTCTACACACATCTACACATGCATGCTGTGTCATCGATATTAAGTAATTAAAACACAATTTTCAATTGATCTTAAAACAGGCAGTTGTTGATTTTTTTTTTTAATACACATTTATTCAAATTAAACAATGAAAACTTTCATTCATTTATCTTTAAAGATGCATTTTACATGACAGTATGCGAAAACAACAACATATAAACATAACATATTTAAAATAATCAAAACCTTTCCGCGTCTGCTTTATTAAGCTCCATTCTAAAATAAAACATTACAAAAAATTACCAGGAAATAATCGTGAAAGGCTGTTCTTTCTTCATAGCGTTAATTAGGATCTAGAAGATAAAACTACCCGAAAGTGTTGTCATTGTTAAATAAATTACGGATGTGCGTCTTTGCATCAAGGTCATGATTCTACATAACAACATCCGCTTGACCTCGCAATGCCAAGAAGAAGAAAGGCGTGGAACATTTGCTTAAGGTATGTCGTAATAATGCATTTAAATAATAAACTGTTTGCTGTCGGATCATTTAAATAATACCTCGAAATTGGGTTGATAACAGTTATTCATGCTTTAATATTGATATTTCGCCCACCTGTCTGACGTTAATTTATTTTGATCGTTCATGTAACTGAGTCTTGTGTAAGATGCTAGAAATATATAGTGGCTTACTTTTTTAAAACGATCAGTATTATGGTTGATATTTGTATTGCACTTGTTAATATTTGTTTTTGCCCCCATTTTTCATTTCATGAGCTGAACTTAAATATTTTCTATGTCCCCAAAAGGCCTATTTCTCTCAAATATTATTCACAAATCTGTCTAAATCTGTTAGTGTTGCGTTTATAATTGTGGTTAGTGTGTGTGTAAGGCTCTGCCTGTGAAAACAGCTTAAGTCTTTTTTGTGATGTACTGTTTTCTACATAAAATCATCCTAAACAATGAAAAGAACATTTTGTAAAAATATCTTATCTTTAATATTGGCTGAGTAAGATTCTTTGTATAAACCCTCAGTCTGTTAATTTTGTCTCCAGCCTGTCAAGATCTTCAGCAGATGTTTGAGAAAAAAGTCATCATCCTCTTCGTCAACTTCATCCGTATTTGGGGTAACAAACACCTGCTTCCCACAAGAGACTGGACCGCTGACGTCAGGTGGTTAGTCTTTATTTGCATTCATCCTAGTACCATGAAGACTGCCTTTTTGCAGCTGCAATAGCAAAGATAAATGAATTAGAAGTGTAGCTTTTAAAATGCTTTTCCTATTAAATGCATTATTTTGATTTATTTAAACTTAAGAATCAAATAGGTGTGTAGTTTAGGTAAAATTCTTATAACTGCATTTGTCTGTTTTACAACAGATGTAACTAAGTATAGATTTACTGTTTTTTTTTTTTAATGTTGGATGGATCATCAGACCTGCACCTTCCTTGAACATGTTGGTAAGGTAACACTTCATGCGAGTTAATGATGATGCTTTTTCATAAGAACTTTTTATAAATAAATATTATTATTGTTTTTTTTTAGGTAACTTACTCTGTATTTGTTCACGGTGGTCACCCCAGGGTTTCAGGACTCAAATCGAGTGCTCTACGGATTAAACAGAAAATGCAGTATAAACAAGTGTTATGTTGTCTTGAACATGTTGGTAAGGTAAACACTTCATGCAGAGCCGGCCCAGCCACTAAACAACACTTGCAATTGCAAAGGGCCTCGTGGCCAGCAGAGGGCCCCCTAAAGTCACTTAGCTAGTGACTGAGTTGAAAAAAATGAAATCATTCATCAAAAGTAACATAAAATAAATATAAATATTCATTATTTATTATTATGGCAATGTTAAAAAGGCTGTTACTTGTTATTATAGTTATTATGAAAGTTCGCTAATAAGATCTCTTTCTTGCCGAGATTGATTGACACACAGCATCCAGCGCAGCAGCCAATCAGTGCCCGCGACTATGTGCAGGCGAGCATCCCGCCCACAGAACGCAAAGTTGAGTTGAGCCGGATCGCCGATACAGACGCGAACTTTTGCTGTTGCTTTTAAGGACAATTTCTTTAATGTTATGTGTGTTTGTGCGTAAATGCGAAGTAAGTGGATCTTATTTGACTTCGGTAATGACCAAACCTGTGTTCTGTTTGACTTCTCTTTCTTATATTTGCCATCATAACGTGAATTGGTTTATTAAGCTTAATAATTAATATTTAAACGGTTTAACGTGGTAAATTAATTCTGTTACGCTTATATTTCACGTATGCCATTGTCATTTCTACATATTTATGTCATTAGTGTAATTATATTGTTAAACGTCTGAATTTAAAGTGTTTTATGTGGAAGAGTAAACAAACTCATGCGCATATGCGTGGTACATGTCCAGACAGCGCACCGTTGTTAAACCACCTGCTAGCCTTTGCAAAAGTGTATAATGTCACTGTTCAGTCTTTAATATTTAAACTATAGCAATGCATATGACATACAGTAGCCAGCTTTGTTAGATTAATGTTATGAATGCAATGTTAATTGTTAATCTTCAGTTATTAATATTATTTGCAAGTGAATTGTTATTCTCCACAAACCTATGTTTGTGTCAGATTTAGCTCATCTCAAACAAGCCTATTAACTTTGGTTATGCTATTTACGTAAGGGATAATATATTGAGGCAAATGTTAGGTACTATTAACCTTGTTTGTTGGGTTTTAGATAGTATTGTTAATTAAGTTTATTTGAAAAATTTAAACATTTAAGTGTTATATTTATTATTTTATATTATATTTTATTTAAATGTTATTCTATTTACTCTATTTCATTTGAATTATATAGACTGTTGTTTGTGCCTCTTAATCTCTGGTGTCAATTAAAAATGTTTCTTTGATGGTCAGTGAAAATCACTTTATCAGTCTTTTTATTCAGCAAGTTCATCAGTGTTTGTTGCACTGCACTGCCATTCAGTTCAGTCAGTGGTATATTATTTTTCTGTTAGACATCAAACATGGAACTCAAATCAAGAACTCAAGGGGGCAGTTTCCCTGAAATGAATTAAACTAGTCCTAGACTAAAAGAAAAGTAATGTAGGCTAAGAGCTGTCCAAACTGAAAAAAGCTTGCACTGACATATCTTAAAATACACCAGTTCCCTTTGTTTTGCCTCAAAATAACCACAAATAATGTTTTTAGTAAGGCATTTTTGTTAAAATTTGTTATGTTTTCTAATTAAACTAAGGCCGAGTCCTGTCTTAAGATATTCCCTGTCCGGGACCACCACAAGGTCTTTTATTGTCATTCTGTAGGCTACATGTTGCCACATAAGAACGAAATACTTAAAAAAAATAACATATTAGATATAATATGTGCAGTATAGTCATAAGGTAGTCATTGCTTTTCTTTAGGCCTTACTTAAAATGGTCAAAGGGGCCCCGACTAAATTTTGCTTAGGGCCCCCAAAGGTCTAGGGCCGGCTCAGACTTCATGCGAATTAATGATGATGCTTTTTCATAAGAACTTTTTATAAATAAATATTTTTATTGTTTTTTTTTTAGGTAACTTACTCTGTATTTGTTAACGGTGATCACCCCAGGGTTTCAGGATTCAAATCGAGTGCTCTATGGATTGAACAGAAAATGTAGTATAAACAAGTGTTATGTCTTTAAATGCCACTAATAATGTGTTTCTGTTTTCTTTCTCATTATGCTAACAAACACTCTTTTACCCCTCATGTTAGGTGGATCAACACTCCAACCATCTGCATTAGGGGCTGAATAAAGGATGCCCTCTGTAGCTGGGAATGTTAGATCAGGTAATTTGCATTTGATATATTTTTAAAGACACACACACTAATGCTGCTTGTACACCGCCAGCGAGTAGCAACACAATCTAGTTCATTCCAATGGAAGCTTTGCACCATTCAGCAACATGAGCGACTGTGACCATCGACAACAGGAAGTGGGCATGTCCAGCTATGCCACAACGTTGAGGAAAGTTCAACTTGATGAAGGACTTTTGGGAGCAACTACCAATGAGAGTGAAGCAGTGAAGTTCATGTGAAGCAAGCATAAGGCCTTAAACTGTCTGTGGCAAATATTTTTAGCACCCAAAATAAATAGGGGTGCTGCTTTTAAAGGAAAACACCACAGTTTTTCAATATTTTACTATGTTCTTACCTCAACTTAGATAAATTAATACAGACCTATCTTTCATCAATGCATGCACTTAATATTTGTACAGCGCGTTGTGAATGTGTTAGCATTTAGCCTAGCCCCATTCATTCCTCGGCGCGCAGTAACAGTCTAAGATGGACGCAGCCTCCATAGGATGCAACCTTGCATTTGGGAAACACCCATAGAACGGTCAACTTACCCCATACTCTAACCTGAATGCAGGGATCATAAAACTTTATCTTTTACCTTAATTGTTAGATGGGTGTTGATACCAAACTTTTTTTCTCGTCTACCCAGGAATAAGTCATGGGTTCTGCTGCTGAGGTTGTCATAAAGCATGCTTTTTTCCATTTGTTGCATTTGGCAATATTATCAAAAGATTCTGAAAGAAATAAGATAATTTTCAAAGCATTAACATGAATATGAAAGTCATTAATGACCATCTTTTATTATTGTTTATTTACAGTGTCTTTTATTCTGCTTACCTGACTCATGCAGAATTCTGGCTTGATGTTTGGTCCACCTGTTAGCTGGCTCTGGTGCTTGGTAGTCTTCTCAAACCTCTGAATCAAGGCCACCATGAGAGGACCTGGAGACCATCATCGTAATGATGGACCTGAAGACCATCATTACGCTGCAGATCCAGTGGTCTTTACTATGAGGTAAATCTTTTTTAACTGCAGCATTGAGCGTTATGTGCACGGTTTATGCGCACTGAATGCCTTTTGCCCTCTCCTGCAACATGCGTTTTTTAAGGAGCGCTAAGAGCGGAAAAGCACCCGACGTCATTTGTGTCTTTCCTTTGTCCAATTGAATATGGGGAGAGGCGGGCCTTTCGTTGTAGGGACCGATGTTTACTGTTATTTGAAACAACCGTACTTCAGTCACTTACTGTCTCCTGTGTGTTTATGCACCTCTCACCTTCGTTCAAAGTCAATGCAAGCATCCTCTTTTTAAAGTTTCTGATTATATGACAGTTAACAGCAAAAGAGCGCTCACGCTTCAACATTTGATTGACAGGACAGCTGCCTCAGTGGTTGCCTAGCAATATAAAAAGCTGCACTGCTTTTTATAAAGTGACCAAATCAAGGTGCACCTTGCGTTTTCACATCTTTAAAAAGCATTTGGTGTGATTGGCCCCCAACAAGGGTTTTTTCTGCCGCTTTTTATTTTTTCAGCTTTTGCCTTGATATTGTATTTTACATTGGTAAATGCCTATGGACATAGGCTACTAGCGTTCTGCATGTGTAAATGCACATCGATGCGAACAACGACGCAAACGTGTAAATGAAAAGTGGCGCATAGCCTACTGTATAGAGGCATTGGGGTAGGTCTGACTAAATCAGCCTTAATGACAACTGCATCAGTCTTCAATGATGGTTTAACTTTTACACAAATAAACACTCACTTTGTCTATCCAGACCTCAAGGTTAGAGTTCAAACAGATTCAGGTAGTTGGTTTTGTTCATTTTCTAAGTGTTTTGTTGATATTTTAGTCCTGATTGATTATGACAGATTTGTTACAGCCTTATCTGTCAAAATGACAGCCAATAAGAAAGTTTAATTCAACCTCTGGTTGTAAAGCAGATTTTGAACCAGTCTTCTTAAATTGTGTCACTAGCCTACCACAATCCCTGTGCACCAGCTATGTAAAGTGTAGACCAAACTTCTGCCTCCACCTATGAGTCTCTTCCCACATGTAGTAAAGTAATTAATGCAGTCTTACAAATGAAAGTTTTTTTTTAGGGTACATTATTTTAATTACCAAATGATTTCTCGGATGAATTGGATAAAAATACATTATTTTATTTTTCATTTATGACAACTGGTTGTTGCTGCATGAATTATAAACCAATGCAGCTATTTTGGATACAAGATAATGCGCCTCTGGTCACACAAATCAAACACAAAGAGTTGTCATACACAGTGTGTACAGTCAGTCATTCAAATTGGATATACATAAAAATCAGATTTAAACTGTGTAAACATAGTCTAAGAGATCAATGAGGGGTCAATAGATCTAGTTCAATCAACACCCTCACCATGCTCTCCCAGCTTTTGGTGCTTAGACCTGTTTTTCTAATCAAACAATACAAGGACAGATGTTTGGGCGTTATTGCCTTCATGGCATGAAAGATTAAAATCTGCATTTAAACCCAAAGGGGATATGATCTTTAAATAAAATTACCTGTCATTTTATTGACTACAACCATAATACTGAACAACTTTAAAGGTCCCGTTTTTCCTGTGTTTTTGAAGCTTTGATTGTGTTTACAGTGCGCAATATAACATGTGTTTATGTTTCACATGCGGTATTTTTCACACAATCTACTTATCTATATAGTGCTTTCACTGTCCTAAAAACAGGCTGATGTCTTCTTTGTCCTATGAAGTCCCTCCTTCAGAAATACGTTACGAGTTCTGATTGTGTAGCTTGTTTAGTGCAGTGTTTTTTTCTCAACTCCAGTCCTTGGGACCCACTGCTCTGCACATTTTGGATGTCTCTCATATCTGACACACTCAGTTCAGTTCATGGAATCTATCCTAACGAGCTGATGATCTGAATCAGGTGTGTTAAATAAGGGAGACATGCACAATATGCAGAGCAGTGGGTCCCGAGGACTGGAGTTGAGAACCACTGTCCTAGGGGACCCACTGCCCTGCACATTTTGCATGTCTCCCTTATCTAACACACCTGATTCAGATGATCAGCTAATTAAGGGACAGATCCATGAACAAAACTGGGTGTGTCAGTTAAGGGAGACAAACCGAGAAGGCAGACATGCTGGCCAAGGAAGCTGTTACATCAGAACTGGTTGAAATAAATATCACGTTAAGGAGATCAGAAATTACAAGTATTATTAAGGACAAAATTAACAGAATATGGCAGGAGAGATGGGATAAGGAGGGAAAAGGTAGACACTTGTATAACATACACAAAGAGGTTACAACTAGTAAAATCAGTGGATTGGAAAGACAGGAGGAAACATGGTTTACAAGACTGAGGATGGGACACACAAGTTTAAATAGTGGATTACATATTATAGGAAAACATCAGACTGGAATATGCACAAACTGTGCTGTGGAGTAACATAAAATGTAAAACACATACTTCTAGAATGCACATAATACACCAGGGAAAGGGAAAACATGAAGAAAGCGGTAAATAAAGACTTAACAATGGAAAACTTATTGAGTGTAACCAGCACACAGTCCTCAGTTAGGGCGGTTATAGCTTTCCTTAAAGAAACCCAATTAGCAAGTAGAATTTAGTTTTCATCCATTTATTTTTTTATTTTTTTATTTTATTTAAATTATTATTATTCCATCCCAATGGGATCACACCTCAGTCCAGTAGATGGCGGTAATGCACATTGATTGCAAACTGCCAATAAAACTCATCGAAGAAGAAGAAGAAGGGAGACAAACAAAATATGCAGAGCTATGGGTCCCCTAGGACAAATTGAAAACCACTGGTTTAGGCCTAGTCCACACGGACACGGGTATTTTTATAACCGTGAGTTTTTTCACGCGGTTCGGCCGTTCGTCCACACGAAACCGCAGTATCAGGGCACTGAAACCGAGCTTATTTGAAAACCCCGGCCAGGGTGAGCTTTTTAAGAAACCCCGGTTACAGTGGTGTCGTGTAGAGAGTAAAACCGGGAGTTTTGCCTTGTGACGTCAGAGTGTGCGCCATTATCCACTGTGTTTGACGTCAAGATTGTGCGCCGCTGACTGCTTTGTTGATGATTCTGTGCAATGGCGGACGTATCTTGCTAATAATAACTGTGCTAACAGGGCTTCTAACATGTATACAGATAGATGCTCAGTTATCTCACTATATTGCGGAACACGATTTGGGTTATATCCCCGCCTGCTGGTGTGGCATGCTCTTGACAGCGCTTGATAGCGTGCTTTTGCTTTTTCGTGTGGATGGATATTTAATTTAAACCGAGCATGTGTGGACGGGATTTTTTTTAGGGAAAACTCCGGTTATAAATATACCCATGTCCGTGTGGACTAAGCCTTAGTGTGTTGTGATTTGACAGCAGCTTAGCTTAGCCAGGGCGGAGTTTAGTCAAACACACTTGCTTTGACGTCATTCAACCGAGAAGTAAAGGGCTGTAGTCCAAACCGGCCGTTCGCTGTATTGAAAGGGGAATTCTTTTAAAGATAATACATCGCCTGGCTGGCAGTGAACTTTGAGCTTTATCATTTACAGGTATTATTTATGTTATTACAGCAACATTACACACTACCTAAAGTTTGAAATATGGGATCAGGAAAAACGTGACCTTTAATGTTTAAGTATTGAGAAAAAAATGAATTCTTACTGTGGTGGAGATAGTGAAAACTCTTACAAAGAGTCATTTTGGGTGTTTTATTTAAAGACCATGTCCCCGTTTAGTCTGACTACGTCAGACTTCGTTCTTCCGCTCAAGCAAAGTAGCAGAGAATGGTATTACCAGGCTAGTCCTTTGGGTTTAAATGAAGATTTTGATCTTTCATGTTTTTAATATTTTGGTTTTTCTTTGGGTGCAATTTATATAAATGAAATACTCTGATGTGATGATGTTCTCATTGTGTTCTTTTGTTACAGATAGAACTGAACTGGAGTCTGTGAACTAATGCTGTGTTCGAGACAACTTGGATGTTGGATATTATTGACCTCAAACCCGTAAGAAGTCTGGAACAGCAAACAAAGTTAAGTATCTGACCTCTCAACTTGGGACAGATCCATCAACACCGACCTCAACGAGATGCGTCATTTGACATTGCAGACAAGGTGGTGGCTAGCCCTTCACAGCCTTACATGAACCACAAACAAACTTTAAACTACTTTTACAGCACATAATATTTATGAACATGAATGTTAAATTATCCAGTAACCGTTTTCTGCCATAATTGGCACAAGAGCACAAGCTTCTCCTGGCGTCTCATTATGTGGTAAACACGCAAATGTGATACGTGATTGACTGGAATGCATTGAGGTCGGAGGTAGGATATTTAATGACATAACATCAGAAATCCGAGTTGTCTGTAACACTGCACAATATTTCACCTAATTGTCACCACCTGATTATCCTCCCATGTTTTTAACACAACCATTGATTGGTCACACGGATGAAGGCGGCAAGCAGAGACATTTGTCCTTTGTATCTCTCAAAAAAAAAGGAAAAAAAGAAATCTATATTTAATGTTAAAAAACACTTAACAGTAGACTGTGTTAGATAACGGTGCTCTTGGAAGTCAGTTTAAGTGAACAAATGTTAATGTTAATGAAAAGTTCATTTTTGTCACAGTTGCAAACTAACAACCACACAGAATATGAAGAATAGCCAGAACTGTGGTATTAAGCTAGCCCTAAAATGTTGTGAGAATCTTGATGTATTGGACACAGGTGTGTAGTATCTGTTATATATTGACGGTTGACAGGTTTGTTTGCATGTAATTGCCTTATTATTAATTTGGGGTTGATAGTCCAATTTTGATTTGAGAGAAATATTTTTTTCTTTTTCTTTTTAGATCCTTTCTCTTTTTTTATGCAGGTCTTAAGGATGAACCACCCTGATCTACTAAGATGCACAGATTCAACTCTGGCCCAGCATCATCCCCACACCTCATCTGCCATCAATGTCTGTCAATTGCAAATGCTATTTATTTCAGTTATATTACAACTTAATACTAATTTTAATTGAGACTAGTATTGTGTAAAGCTGGGTTTCCAAACTTTTCATTTTAAAACCTATTAGACAAGTGTAATCTATTCTAGACCCACTAAAATATTTTTAAATATACATTTTTTTTTAATGGGGTAAAACACATTTGTTCTCTTTCAGTGGTGTCATTTTATTTTCATAATATTTCATAATGTAAAGAAGTGGTTCTTAAAGTTATTCCTCGAGGCCCACTGCTCTGCACATTTTGTATGTCTCTTTTATCTGACAGACTCAGTTCAGTTCATTGAGAGCTCTTCTAATGAGCTGATGATTTGAATCAGGTGTGTTAAATAAGAGAGACATACAAAATGTGCAGGGCAGTGGGCCTCGAGGAATAACGTTGAGAACCACTGAAAAGTAAATATAAGTTTATTTGCAAAACCAAATATTTTATGGTATATTCTTTCAAAACCATTGTCATTGTTAACCCTCTGGGGTCTAAGGGGTTTTTAGGGCCCTGGGGAAGTTTTGACATGCACTGACATTTGTGCTTTTTTCAGTTGCTTAAAAACATATTAATGGCAAAAGTCTCATAACACTGTGTTCATCACAAACTGGGCTACAATATCATATAATCAACATGTATGTACATGTTTGTATTTTGGAGAGAAAAATGTTTATGCGTGTTTTTTTAAAAAGCAAAATTTTTAAGTCACTGATATAACTCCACAAAACTCATTCTAAACATGTTTTCCCAAGACTTTCCAAAACAGGACTAGTAGTCTAGAGTTTTTTCTTCAAAATGATGTGAAAATCATATGGCCTTCTTATTCACATAAAGCAAGATATTGATTTACAATTTCTAAGACACTTTTGCTTGGTAAAGGCTATATGCGTGGACACACCCGTCGCTATGGGCGGGCCACAGGGGGCCAGGCCCGCCCTCAACGACCCTTGTGCCCCCCCTCCCAGTATTTAAAAAATACTGTAATTTTATATTATCATATTTGCTAATTTTGTGTTGCATTAATGTTGTATGCTTTATCATTAAAACATCAAAACATAAAAATATAAAAAAAACAATGGTGTGATTTTGTTTAATTGATGGGAATCTAGCTACACTGCAACAGCCTATCACGAGGCTACGTTCGTGACGTAGCCTACGTCAGTATAGACCAATTTCGTGTTTGCAAACAGAGATGACGTTTTTTGTGGGCGGAGCCAAACTGGTTGCAGAAAGTGACTGCTCCGCAGTAGGGTTGTGAAGTGTTTTAGCATTAAACCGTGATTTTTATGGATCCGGTGTTCTGTCGAAGTCTGATTCCTATATGTTTCCCTTTAATACATGTTTCTTATAGCGTTTTAATCACGTTACGTTTATTTTTTTAGATAGATAAAAAGTTTAAATGGCTTGGCTACTGATATGCATGTATGTAATGTATATGTATTGTTCTTTTTTGCTAAATCAAATATTTTTACAGTCTGAATCGCTAAAGTACATGTAAAAGCAATACTATCATGTATTATATATAATAGCGTTTATTAAATATTTCATAATTTTCATGTTTTCTATTATTTCTTCCTTAATAAATTATAATTGTAACGTGATAAAAACGCTATAAGAAACACATGGAGGGAACAGACTTCGACAGAACACCGGACATCTTCTCTACTTATTTTCTATTCTAATTATTAAAAGATTTCCAGATGATTTCCTTGCTCCATTCTGTCCGTTTAAGGGCTTATTGTAATCATAAACACCTACGTTTATCTTCAAATGATGTCTTCGACGATGGTATTCTATAAAAATGAAAGCCATCTTTTTTGGCATTCTTATTCTGACACTTAACAGCACAACCGGACATTTTCCAGTGAGTTATCTTGCTCTTTTCACTCGTGTCTAATTCATTTCCACTGTTTTTCTGCAACCGCATTGCGCGCGCAGCTTGCAGTGACGTAACTGTGACGTCTACTCTAAATTGGTCTATAGCCGCTCAACAGTTACCGCACTTTTTTTTAAACTGGACGAGTTTTAAACTGGATGCTTAGCTATTGCTTCAAAATGGATATCCGCAAATGGTTTAAAAGCCCACCAACAGTCTCCGCTGCCAAAATTAAAACGACATCGATGCCTGATGTTGGAGAAGGAGACCCTGGACGACAGCCTGAGCCCGATGCCAGCTCCATGGAGCCCGACCCCGGGCCTTGCGGGTCAAGTGCAACCGCGACTGGGGCAGCATTTCGGCCACAACAACTGCCTGATGAAGCGCGTGTGAGTGACCTCGGCACGGACAAACCCAAACAGGTTGTGTTGAGCAAATTTCCAGTCAAAATGTTTGGTTCAAAAAAACGATCCTTTTCCTCTAGCTGGTATTTTAACAGGGACTGGCTTGAATACTCGGTGGAAAAGGACTCCGCATTTTGTTACGCCTGCAGGAAATTCAAATCTGTATCATCGGACGCAACGTTCTCTATTAAGGGATTTAACGATTGGAAACATGCGATTGAAACAGGCAAGGGTTTAAATAAGCATGCAGCCTCAAAAGAACATTTAGCCTGTGAAACAATGTGGAGAGATTCAGAAAAACGTAGAGAGACAGGAAAAGAGATTTCCAGTCTCTTAAATTCAGAGCAACTGGCTCGCAACAGATACTACATGTCAGCTGTAATTGATATGATAGAGTTTTTAGTGGTGAATCAGTTGTGTCCAGTTTTTTATTAAACTACCCACTATAGCTTTATAAACTTCCCACTGGAAGGGTTTCAGGACAAGCACGACGATACAACTCAAGCCATTTAGATTTTTTATTTCACATACACTCATGTGACAATCACTTATTGCTAGGAGCTAGGTTGTAAACCTAAAACAAAACACAAAACAAAAACCACAATAAACTAATGCAATTACACAATCATTAGATATTAACTTTTTAACCTTAATTATTAGTAATGCCAATTTACAGACACTCACCGGCAAGCGTACCAGTCCTGACTAAAACCAAAACGAAACTGAAACTAACGGTGCGCCTGCGCATTAACTAATTATGCAAATACAGGTACATAATTATCACACATACCTGTAACCTAGTAAAGTTATTTATTAAATATAACATAAATGTTCCTACATTCAAATTAGAATAGTAAAAATACTTATTTCTTAAAATGCACAAGAACATAAAATAACATCTTCCACTTATAATATACAGTAAAAATACAAACAGTAGTAACACCTGGTGGAAAGCTATACAAATTGCCATTACGTGGAGATAATGCTGGTTTTGCCAGTGTGCTGCTAGATGATGATAATAGCTCCATGGGGCTGTTTTTGTCTCTTTTTGAGTACACCATGCGCAAAGATCCCGAACTGAAAAAGATTACAAAAACAATACCACAGAATGCACGCTATACCAGCCCACAGATTCAAAACGAGATTATCGAAATGATGAGCAAACTCGTGACAGAGGAGATAGTGAGACAAATCGGTGACAGCTGGTATTCAATTAAAGTGGATGGCACACGGGATTCTTTAGGCCAAGAAAATATATCTGTAGGTGTGCGTTTTGTTGACGAAAACTACTGTGTGTGTGAGCGCCTCTTGGTAATGGCCACATCTGAGAAAGGTGATGCAGAGGCTCTGACAGGTGTCATCATTGATGAGCTCACCAGCGCCGGACTCAGCACAAACAAAATCCTGAGTCAGGTTTATGATGGCGCATCACTCATGTCTGGCAGGCATGGTGGTGTGCAGAAATTGCTCCAAAACAAGCTGGATCATAACATACCATATATTCACTGCTTTAATCACCAGCTTTATCTGGTTGTAATTCATGCCATGTCCAGTGAAGCAGCTGTCGAGGATTTTTTTGGAGTATGCAACATGCTGTACAACTTCATCAGGAAGCCAACCGTGGCGATTCTGTACAAACCCAGCAAGCAATAGCCGTCATTTCAACGTCTCGTTTCAGTATAGACCCGATATAGCCGGGCTGTGCCTAGCCCACTTCTAGCCCAATTAAACTTTAATTTGGTTACATGTGGTTTTTGACTAAATAATTTGTGAGATGGATGCTATTTTATCATGTAAGCAAAGTTAACAGCGATTACAAGGTATTTCTTTTCATTTCTTTAAAGTGTTTTATGCATCGTCTGTACGTAGTCATAATTTAGCTCATAAATAGACCGACTACGAATAAACCACATTTAGCCCAGAAATATCCATGAATTTAATAACATGTTGTTTTGACAAAATTATTTGTGAGATGTATGATATTTAATAATGTAAACAAAGTTCAAAGCAATTAAGGTATTTTGTTTCATTTCTTTAAAGTGTTTTATGCACCGTCTGTACTTAGCCACTATTTAGCTTACAAATAGACCGACTACGAATAACCCACGTTTAGCCCAGAAATAACCATTAATTTAATGACATGTTGTTTTGCCAAAATGATTTGTGAGATGTATGATATTTAATCATGTAAACAAAGTTCAAAGCGATTAAGGTATTTTGTTTCATTTCTTTAAAGTGTTTTATGCACCGTCTGTACTTAGCCACTATTTAGCTTACAAATAGACCGACTACGAATAACCCACGTTTAGCCCAGAAATAACCATTAATTTAATTACATGTGGTTTTTGCCAAAATAACTTGTGAGATGTATGGTATGTCATTGTAAGCAAAGTTAACAGCGATTACAAGGTTTGTTTAATTTCTTTAAAGTGTTTTATGCACCGTCGTACATAGCCACTATTTAGCAGACCGACTACGAACAAACCATGTTTAGCCCAAAATAACCTTGAATTTAATAAAATTTTGTTTTTGCCAAAATAACTTGCAAGAATTATGATATTTTATCAGGCATGCAAAGACACCAGTGAAATTAAGATGTTTGGTTTAATTTATCTTATCTGAATATCTGCTGTCACGCATAACATTCATTATTTGACCGTATTTCAAAGATAAACAAAATCCAGTTACAACTCCGAACCGCTAGATGGCAGCAGTACACAAACACGAGGCCAAATCTCACGAGAAAGATTTCCGCTGTTTGAAAAGCAACAACATCAGCGAGCAGCCACGAGGAAAGTATGTACCACACTCGTTTGGTCTTGTAAGTTTTTTTTTATTATTTTATTTTACATGTGTTTAAAATTGATTTACTTTATTTGTTGTTGGAATCGCGACATTCTTGCCGGTTACTTAACAGTGTAACGTAGTAAGTAACCCATGTTTTATAAAACCTAAACAGTACAACCTGCAATGTAATAAAATAGTGGAGGTAAATGAGTCTATGTAACATTACACTGAAGATCAACATGAGTGATTTGTAGGCTGCTTTTTAGTAACAGCAGTAACTTAGCTAAGTTACTGTGTTCCTTACAGTAATGTAGGCAGTTGTGCTTTACAATTATGCATGCAGAGATAGATTGTGGGGGAAAGCTATTCCTCCATATGGATTTAACTTACAGGCCTTCAGTCTGTTGGAAAAAAGAGTTTTATTGTGTTAGTGAGGGAAAACTTGCAGGTCAGTGGGCATTAACCTTTAAGGTTTGTAAACACTTGTACACTGAAGCATACAATACTGTACAATTACTGACATATGCATGTGCTATTCAGGTGTCAAAGCTGTGCGAAACTGGAGGGAGAAACTTGAGAGACCGTGCCGGAAGAATGCTGGACAGGTAAATTCTCTAAACATGCAATATTAATCAGACATTGTGGTGTCAACACAGTCTTTCATGTGGTCACAAAAAATCAGAAAATATTTCAGTCTGCAACTGTTAACGACATTGTCTTTTCTATTTTAGAGTTCACTAAAATTCATTAATTTCAAAGTTCAACATGAATGGTGGTGGTCCACTGCAGAAGCAAGCATTTGAAAAAACATCAGTTCTCAGTTATTAAAGGTAAGTGTGTTTGTATGTAGTTTTAGGCTGAATGGTGTTTCACAAAATAGTACTTTTAATATAACATTAGGTTATGTGAGGAGTAATTGACGACAGTCCGGTACTGCCTTAATATTTTCTAAATATTAAAAGCCCCAGATTAAATTACTCTTTGCCGATACAACAGTTTACTCATCCACACAATATTGTTTAGATGTTTTATTTTTAGACATTTGACAGGTTTTATGTCAATAAGATTGTATTGTGAATATTTTATGCTTGGCATCTTAAAGGGCAGGGTATTTGATTTTGAAAAATACTAACTTTAGCCTACACGAACCAACCAGAAGCACACTCCTATCTCATTAACCAGTAAGACTGACAAAGTGAATAACATTACCAAAATAACCAACATAAACAACTTTTTTTAATCCGAAATAAATACAGCACGTTTAGAAATTTGAAAAGATAAATATCATTACACTAATTCGTAAACAAACTACATAAGCAACAAGTTTCATTAAAATACAATCTGAATCCATCAAAATAGAATCACACTGCATACCTACCTTTCCAAAAGAAACACTGCAACGACCCTTTCAGACCTGTAGCTGTCTCCATCTTGCAGAAAAGCAGTGAACTTACCAATGTTAATTTGGGTTTTTGCTCTTTGCTCATCCAGATGTTTTTTTTTTGTTGTTGTTTCAAAATGTCTTTCGTTTTGTAGCTCCTGTGTCAATTCAGCAGGAAGGTTTATTTGATTCTCCCTATTTTTACAGAGTGTGAACAGGTTGTGAAGTGGCATGCAAAACACGTTCACAGAAGAGGGGCAAAAATTTTATGCGTCCAATTATGGGCCGGAATGAGATTCTGGCAGTATGATAACCGTAAGCAAAAATACCACGGTGTTGTGGTATTGCTGTAAATAACCCAGTTATTTAGTTTTTAGATTTTCTCTACATGCACTATACTGGGCATAAGTTTAAGTTTTCTAAATATTAGTTGTGTTTATTCTGGTTTAAAAAATGTTTTATTGTCATGCAAAGTTATTAAGCCTATAGAGACTTTTATTTTGAAATGGCGGATAGACAGATTGCCGCGAAGATCGAGCATGCGCGGAAATCGGTCACATGTGGAGATCGCTCGTGCACGGAGAGAAGGAGCAACACGGTCACGGAGTCAAAACGATTAAATATAAAGTTATAGCAGATAAAAAGTAATTTAGAGTAATTATAGTTGCCTGATTAATGTAGCACACAGTTTATTTTGGTTTATTTTTGGATATTTTTGTGTTTTTGGCCTTCTTTTATTTTAGTACCTGGTTGAAAGAGGCACAAAGGTCAGTCACGTGTATTTAAGCACTTTAACAGTTAATATAGTCTTTGTGCTTGCTTATAAGTATTTTCTTGTTATACAAGTAATTTTATATTGTCTATATTAGATGTTATCTTTAAAATGTGATAGTTTGCTGTTAAATATCATATTATTTACTTTAATTTTGTATATATCTTAATTATTTGTGAATGTTATTGTGTGTTTTAGCTCTTACGGTGTTGTGGACTCAAAAAAGGCAATGTGAAGTGAAATAAGGTGCATTTTAAGGAAATTAAAACTGGAAAAAAGAGTCAAACGCAAACATCAGTGCAAGAGTCAACTTTATTTCAACCGGGCTGCTACAGTAAGAGCTTTACTTCATTTATTCTATATGCTGATGTAAATGATGACTAGCCAAGGATCAGAGCCATGCATTCCAGTGAAGGAAATGGAAACAGTTGAAATGCAACCTTCTCAAAGTAAAGCTATAGATGATGAGCTAGAAGATCATTCAGAAGGAGAAGGAAATGAAATACGCCGTTCTGTTCGCAAACGTATTCCAACAGAAAAAATGCTTGCATATCAGATGGAGATGTCTCAAAAGACAGAAGGCAGGCTTATGCAAACATATGAGCAGTGGAAGGCTGAGGCTCGAAAGGCCAGAGAGCAGCTGAAAACAGACATCTCTGAGAGCGAATTAGCAATGCTTGTAGATACGATGGAAGGTGAAAGAGACAAAGTAATGAATGCATACATAAAGGTCCGCAGTGATGTCACTCCTTCCACAGATATAAGACGACGGATTGATGCTTGTGATGCGGTGACAAAGGACATTGTAAAGATGGCTTATGAGAGGATCTCAGGCGTTGATGGAGACTTTGACAGTGAAGCAGTAAAGGTGCGTCTTCGTGAACTGCTAGTTCGAGATTATGCTCGCTCTGTTTATGGCTCCACAGTGTCACGTATCAGTTCCAAACCAAGTCAGTCCTCATTGAACTCCGCGCTAAGAGCAAAACAAATTGAAGCAGCAGCAGAGCTTGCGGCTAAGGAAGCAGAATACGCTGCTATGATTGAGGAAAGGGAGCAAAGGAAAAGAATTCAACTTCTAGAAGAGAAGCAAAGGCAAGAACTTAATGCTGAAAAAAGTGAGTTGCAAACATTACAAGCAGTAAGGGAGGTAAGAGCAGCTAGAGCAAGACTAGAAGTTTATGATAGAGAAGAAACAATTCATTCTGGTAATCAGAACAGTGAGCTGCAGCAACATGTAAACATTACAGAGCCTGTACGCGCAACCTCAGCTAAACCAATTCTGAATGAGATAGCGTTATCACCACCAACTAATGCTGATGTGTCTTACCTAGCACAGGCCGTCCAAGATAGCATGATGTTGAACCGACTTCCTATGCCAGAGCCTACTATCTTCAGTGGTGACCCCATTCATTTTGTTGAGTGGAAAACTTCATTCCAATCACTCATTGACAAAAGGCACATCTCTCCAGCAGACAAATTGTATTACTTGAAAAGGTATGTCACTGGTCCTGCTCGTAAGACTTTAGAAGGCATCTTCTACAGAAACGATGAGGAAGCCTACCAAGATGCATGGAAAAGACTGCAAGATCGTTATGGACAGCCATTCATTATACAAAGAGCATTCAGAGAAAAACTTGCGAATTGGCCCAGGATACAAACCAAGGATGCTGAAGGGCTCAGAAATTTCTCAGATTTCTTAAATGCATGTACAGATGCTATGCCTCACGTAAACGGACTGGATATATTGAATGATTGTGAAGAGAACAGAAAACTCGTCTGCAAACTTCCAGATTGGGCGGCTGCCCGTTGGAATCGTCAAGCCACACAAACGTTGAGTGAGACTCAAAATTTCCCAACCTTTCATGACTTTGCGAGATTTGTCTCAGCAGAGGCTGAAATAGCCTGCAACCCTATTACTTCCTATTCTGCCCTTCATGCTTCTGAAGCCAACAAAGAGAGACCTAACCCTAAGCTTGTTAGGAATAAAGCTAATGTCTTCCATACAAAGATGGTCACACAGCATGAGAATCCAAGGTTGTCTAATAAAGTCATTAAACCCTGTCTGTTCTGTCAAAGTGAAGAGCATCGAATTCATGATTGTTCTAAATTCTCTGTTAGATCTCTTGAAGAGCGAAGGCAGTTCATTAAGGACAATAAGCTGTGCTATGGATGTCTGAAGCCCGGTCATGGTGCCAGAGAGTGTCGCTACAGACATACATGTAATACATGCAGAAGAAGACATCCTACATGCCTACACGATGACACCTTTGTTATGAGGTCGAAGTCTTCTCCTAATAATGCCTCAGAAAATGCACCTGAGAGAGTTGTAACAACGTCTTTGAGCGTAGGATCTGGTTGCACATCCAACATAACCTCAATGATTGTACCTGTGTGGTTGTCTTCACAAAGGGACCCAGTCTCTGAGAAACTTGTTTATGCTCTTCTAGACACACAAAGTGACTCAGTCTTCATTGAAGAGGCAGTAAGTCAAGGTCTACAGGTAAACTCATGCCCAGTTACTCTTAGGCTCACTACTATGATAGGAAAAGATTCATTAACATCAAGTGAAAGAGTGTCTGGTCTCAGAGTCAGAGGCTTTAATTCTACAATTGTTCTAGACCTTCCTCCTGCATACACAAAGCAATGTATCCCTGTGGATCGTGCACACATCCCTACCAATGAGACTGCCAGACACTGGAAACATCTCACTGCTCTCACAGATAAAATTCCCCCACTTCAAGATTGTGAGGTTGGACTCTTGATAGGATATAACTGTTCCAGAGCTCTAGCACCCAGAGAAGTGATCATTGGAGCAGACAACGAACCATATGCTGTTCGCACAGATCTTGGATGGAGCATTGTGGGTCCTTCGTTGAAGAATCATGATTCAGTAAATGGTGTCAACATATGTCACAGAGTATCTATCAAGGAAATGCCTTCTGTTACACCAGCAGATCTTATTAAATTACTAGAGTCAGATTTTAAAGACACTAATGAAAACACAAAGGCAGTGTCTCAAGAGGACATCATGTTCTTGAACAGACTAGAAGAAAATGTCAAAATGAACAAAGACAATCACTTGGAAATGCCCCTTCCTTTCAGACAGAGACCCTTTCTTCCAGATAACAAACCCCTTGCAGTGGTGAGACTTCAACATCTCAAGAGGAGATTCGAAAAGGACGAAGTGTATAAAGAACATTATGTGAAGTTCATGGAGGAGATAATAAAAAACGGAGATGCTGAAGGAGATCTTGATGAAGGAAAGGAAGGAGAAAAATGGTATATCCCGCATCACGGGGTGTATCACTCAAAGAAGCCTGGGAAAATTCGCATAGTCTTCGACTGTTCTGCGAGATACAAGGGAGCCAGCCTAAATGATCATCTGCTTACAGGCCCTGACCTGATGAATAGCCTGGTTGGAATTCTTTTACGGTTCAGACAGCATCCAGTTGCCTTGATGTGTGATGTCGAAAGAATGTTTCACCAGTTCCATGTCGACAAAGCAGATCGAGACTACTTACGATTCCTCTGGTGGAAAAATGGAGATGTCAACTTGCCACCTCAAACCTTTCGAATGAGAGTACATCTTTTTGGTGCCTCGTCGTCCCCAGGATGTGCCAACTTTGGACTGAAGCATCTTGCAAAAAAGGGTGAGCATTCACACTCCCTAGGCTCACAGTTCATTATGCGAGACTTTTACATGGATGATGGAGTTTCCAGTGTAGAAAATGCAGAGAAAGGAATTCAGTTGGCACAAGAAGCACGTCAACTTTGTAGTCTGGGAGGTTTGAGGCTGCATAAGTTTGTCTCTAACAACAAGAAAGTTTTAGAGAGCATACCATCTTCTGAATGCGCAACAGATGTCAGTACTGTTGACCTTTCCCTCGCTAACGAACCTTTGGAAAGAGCCTTAGGCATTTATTGGCATCTGGATGATGACAACTTCATATTCCATGCTAATTTTAAGGACCAACCAGCAACCCGAAGAGGTATACTTTCAACTGTGGCCTCCTTGTTCGATCCCTTAGGGTTTCTTTCGCCATTTGTACTGAAGGGAAAGGCTATTTTACAAGAAACATGCAGAAGTGGCATGGGCTGGGACGATCCCTTACCTGATGCGTTGAATCCAAAGTGGGAGCACTGGAAGACCGATCTCGCTAACTTAGTAAAGGTCAAGGTTCCACGTTGTGTTGTACCTGCTGGATTTGGAAAAATCATAAAGAAGGAGATTCATAATTTTTCGGACGCCAGTACAAATGGGTATGGCCAGTGCTCATACCTCCGAATCAAAAATGAACAAGGCGACGTCCATTGTAGTTTGCTCATGGCTAAATCTAGGGTTTCCCCACTAAAAGTCACAACAATTCCTCGGTTAGAGTTGACTGCAGCGGTTGTGTCAGTTGCAGTTAATGATGTGCTGAAAGAAGAAATGAATCTTACTGATGCAGATGTATATTTCTGGACTGACTCCCAAGTGGTATTGGGTTACATCAGTAACGAAGCTCGTCGCTTTCACACATTCGTTGCAAATCGAGTCCAGAGGATTCATCACAGTTCCGCTCCTCAACAGTGGCGGTATATTCCCTCGGATGAAAATCCAGCCGATTATGCATCACGAGGCCTAAGCATTAATGATCTAGTCACTTCCTGCTGGTTCACTGGACCCAACATCTTATGGCAAAGAAATATACCTCCTCCTGTGGATGTTAATCCTCATCTTCAAATTGGAGACCCAGAGGTCAAAAAGGCTACATCACTGAATACCCATACAGTAGGGGACACCTGTTTATCTGACAGACTCAAAAGATTATCTTCATGGTCTAAAGTCATCCAAGCAGTGGCACGCTTACTTCGTAGAGTGAGAAAGGACAAGTCAAGTGATCATAGTACAGTAGCGGAGCGTGAGGATGCTGAGCGCACTATTATCAAGGACTTGCAGAGACGGACATATCCAGAGGAGATGGCATTGTTGAATAAGGGCAAGACGCTACCTCGCAGCAACAGCCTATACTTACTTGATGCTTTTGTGGATCATGACGGATTGCTTAAGGTGGGAGGAAGACTCAGCAATGCTTCTGTTTCACACTCTGTCAAACATCCCGTGATTCTTCCAAAGGAACATTACCTAACAAAACTCTTAATTGCTGATTGTCATGAAAAAACTGGACATCAAGGTAAAGGCTTAACTATAAATGAGATCAGATCAAGAGGATTCTGGATTCCAGGAGTAAACAGGACTGTAGCCTCTTTTGTGCAACGCTGCATAAAATGTCGTAAACACCGCAGACCCACAGAACAGCAAAAAATGGCAGATTTGCCCTCAGAGCGCATAGATCCATCCCCTCCTTTCACTTACAGTGGAATGGACTGTTTCGGCCCGCTCTTCACAAAACAAGGATGTAGATCATGCAAGAGGTACGGACTTCTTTTCACCTGTTTCTGTTGCCGAGCTATCCACATTGAGATGCTGGATGATATGTCCACGGACTCCTTTATTAATAGTCTGCGATGTTTCATTGCCATCAGAGGAGCGGTTCGTCAGATAAAGTGTGACCAAGGAAGTAACTTTATTGGAGCCAAGAACGAGTTTGCAAAGGCTTTAAGTGAGATTGACAACAACCGTCTTGTGACATTCTTAGCAGAAAAGCAGTGTGACTTTATCTTCAACGCACCTCATGCAAGTCACACAGGAGGAGTTTGGGAGAGACAGATTAGGACAGTAAGGAGCGTTCTTCATTCCACCCTGTCCTTATCTTCTGGAAGATTGGATGATTCCTGTCTACGGACCTTCTTCTACGAAGCTATGGCAATTGTCAATAGTCGACCACTGACAGTAGACAATCTAAATGATCCTAAAAGTCCTGAACCCCTAACCCCAAACCATCTGCTCACTTTAAAAAGTGCCCAAGCTTTACCACCCCCTGGAAAATTTGTCAGAGAAGACGTGTATGCTCGCAAGAGATGGCGCCATGTCCAGTACTTAGCGGAACAGTTCTGGAGTCGTTGGAGAAAGGAGTACTTGTCTAACATCGCAATCAGACAATGCTGGCTAACCCCCAAGAGGAACATACAAGTTGGAGATATAGTGCTGGAGAAAGCAGAAGACTTGCCTAGAAATGAGTGGCGTATGGCAGAAGTCATTGAGACTGTGGTTGACAAGGATAATCTAGTGAGAAGAGTAAAAATACGTTTTGGAGACAGAAAGCTGGGAAAGGATGGTAAACGTCTGAGCAAACCATCAGTAGTCGAGCGCCCAGTGCAGAAGTTGGTCCTGCTGCTAGAGGCAGCTTAACAACGTCATGTATCCTTTAAGCTTAGCAGTTCATAATACATGATTATTTCTTTTGTTTTACTCTCATCTAGGCTAAGTAATAGTTAATTCATTTTAAAAATCATTCGTGATCTAAGTTTGAGATTATAGTCACTCGTGATTTTGGTGGGAGTGTAAATAACCCAGTTATTTAGTTTTTAGATTTTCTCTACATGCACTATACTGGGCATAAGTTTAAGTTTTCTAAATATTAGTTGTGTTTATTCTGGTTTAAAAAATGTTTTATTGTCATGCAAAGTTATTAAGCCTATAGAGACTTTTATTTTGAAATGGCGGATAGACAGATTGCCGCGAAGATCGAGCATGCGCGGAAATCGGTCACATGTGGAGATCGCTCGTGCACGGAGAGAAGGAGCAACACGGTCACGGAGTCAAAACAATTAAATATAAAGTTATAGCAGATAAAAAGTAATTTAGAGTAATTATAGTTGCCTGATTAATGTAGCACACAGTTTATTTTGGTTTATTTTTGGATATTTTTGTGTTTTTGGCCTTCTTTTATTTTAGTACCTGGTTGAAAGAGGCACAAAGGTCAGTCACGTGTATTTAAGCACTTTAACAGTTAATATAGTCTTTGTGCTTGCTTATAAGTATTTTCTTGTTATACAAGTAATTTTATATTGTCTATATTAGATGTTATCTTTAAAATGTGATAGTTTGCTGTTAAATATCATATTACCCAGACAGCACACGTACGTCTGCCCGACGTCGGCTCAAGAGCGTACGTCGGCCTCCTTATCTGAAACATCTAATAAGTATCGGCCAGGCATCGGCCAAATCTTCAGTCAAGTCAACGGTATTTCCCGCTCATCAAGCTTGTCTGTTACGTCGGCTTTGGGTCGGATAACTATACCGGAGGCCGATGCCGCGCTTCTCTCTGTCGGTGCGTGCCCAGTTACTCCTCCCTTTGCAACCCAGTGAACCCACCAGAGCAAAGGCGACACCATGGGTGTATCAAGTATGTACAAGAACTAAGTAAATGATAATAAGTGGAGAAAAATGGAATCCGTTAAGTAAATGTAAATGTTTTAATATAATATACAAGTAAAAATAAATAAAATAGCAGCGCTTTCTTTGCTTTTAATGACACACAGCTGCTAAGTTCCATTATTCCGAAGCAGGAGGGGGCAGTAATGTACATACGCTGGTTGCCAGCCGCCGTTAATACTCAAGTAAGTTAGAGAAAAGACAACTCGGGAAAGTGAGGACAAATAAGGGATTATTGGCTTGTTTTACACGTATCATTGTTTTGTGTTCCCCTCCTTCGTAAAAAAACAGACAATTCCACGTCAACTCGAACACGCAAAACCCCGGTATGATGCATTGTCATGAGCATGCCAAACCAACAGATGGCGATATATTCCTTAACCCAGAGAAGCCACTACAGTCTCGTCTTGCCATGAACAAGGAAAAAATGCGGGAGCTGACTTCGCAGACGTACGTGGCTCAGGTAAGTTTTCGACAAAAATCTTATATTAAAAGTCTTAAAAGTTAGTATAAGGCACTCCGTCTACTACAGTACAGCTAATAAAGTCATGCGTTTGTAGTACTAGCAGCGCTATTCAGATTTGAGGCATTTTTGCTAAAATGTTTGTGTATTATTTAATAGAGATTATAATTTCCATTATTTTTAGTTGTTCTAAAATGTTTCTGCAAAACAATACGTGTCAGCTTGTTGTTATGTAGAGTCTGACCGACTAGAGGTAATGTTAACGTGAGGACAGAAAGGTCATTTCTCGTCTAATTTTTTATGCTATGACAAAAACATGGTACTTGAAATCAATCTGAATACCTTTCACTTGTTCAGTATTGTGTTTTTGTTGCTATATAAACGATGAACTTAATAGGCAGATGGCCATTGCTTTTCTGAACAGCAGTTGGAAGTATTCTGAGGTAATTTACATTTTAGGAAAAATATGAGGATGATTATCGATGATTATATAATTGAGTTCAATAACATAGTAATTTGGGTTGTTTCATTTCATTTTGAGTGTTTGTTTGATGTTTAAATGATCAACATAATATTATGGTTAATTGTGATGTCCCGTTTGTTAGAAAAGCTTTTGCAAATATCTTGTCTGAGGTAAATTGTCATTTTAAACACATTTAGTGAGTGTGAATAATATGCTTTTTGTCTCTATATATTTATGATGCTCTGGCAGTTTTAGTTACTGTATAAAGTGTATTATTATGATCTCTATGATAGTTTGAGTGCTTACAATGGCAGCAAATTTAAAAACAACACAAACAAGAGATGTTTACATTGGCATTATGTAAGTTAGTTCAGCTTCTTTGACAACCATTTTGTTATGCACAGTGCAATCTGATTTACGTTATTGTATATCAGATGTATGAAATGTACAGTGATTTAATGAACAGGTGTTTCATATCATAGTCATTTGCCATACTGTGGATTTTAAACACATCAAGGGCTGGAAATGACTGAATAAATTTCTTGCCTTTTTCCTTAGCTAATATTTCCCTCATATATGTTTCCTCTCTTCTTGTGTGTTAACAGGTCATTGGCACTGTTGTGTAAGTATTTCACTAACAGACACCTCAAGACATTTTAGTGTGTGTAACTGGACATCATTTATGTAAATCTGTAATATTCAATTGTTATGTTTTATGTCTTTGCAAAACAGATCACAACATCATTTGCTGTAAGTTGTTTTTAACCAGCTGTTACTCACTTATAACTGATTATCCCCCCTATGTTTGGATCACCGGGGCCTCCATCGCCCGGCATGTACACGCTACATTAGGTGTAGGTAAGACGCACACTCACTGCTTCCCTGGTGCTTGTGTTCTCAATGTTTCTGTGCAGGTGCCTGGGATAATGAAGACAATTTGGGTTGTCGTGTTACACGCCAGGTGAACAACATCAGAGTGCGGCAGTCAGAGATCCTAAAGAAGGACTCCATATGTTTACTCGAGACAGTACGCCGTACATCTCTTACGACGAGGATATTTGTTTCAGGACCGCTTTCCCGATACTGACAAGGACATTTAAGGTTCAGTGGACAACTTGCTTTCAATGAATGGTTAATGTCTGTAGCCCTTTTCACTCACATATTATGGAAAAAATACAGAGTACACATCCGGGAGTTGTTTGGGATTATTTGATTTTGGTTAATTCACGCTGCCAATAGTTTTCTGGATTTGTTTGTGCTTTCACACACATGCCATAAAGACATGACATATTTAAAGTCTTGCACTTGGTAGGTTTTTTTGTAGTATCTGTAGTTTGCTTATCCGTGATTTCTCTCTCGAGAAACCACACATGTATTTTTTTGTTTAATAAGATCATAAAGGAGTGCGTTACACCAGTGCTTCCCACCAGTGCTTCCCAATCCTGGTCCTCGAGCACCCTCTCCCAAAAATTTTTAGTTGTCTCCTTATTTAACTCATCAGCTTGTTAAGGAGACATGTTTACCATTTTGGAAGGAGGCTGATAACTTGAATCAGGTGTTTTAAATAAGTTTTTGGGAGGGGGTGCTCGAGGACCAGGATTGGGAAGCACTGCGTTACACGCTGTTTTGTTATGCTGGTGAATGTTCATAGCTGATAGTGACGAGCCCCCTGATTTCTTCTTCAGTCCAGTTTGCAGATATTTCTCATTGTGAATGTTAATCTGCATTTAAATCTGCCATGTCAAAGGGGAAAAGACTATATTTTTGTCGTGATGACACAATATTTATGTTGACTAATTATCGACGTTGAAATTGACACCGCCGATTCTATCGACCAAACACAACAGCTCTAAGTCTAGCATACACATAATTGCATTCACTAACCTTTGCCTCAGGTTATAAATAACTTAATAATCACAACTATCCACTACCTAAAAAGCTATGAACAGCAGTCATGCAAATTTTCTCAATTTGCTTTTCTATTTCTACTAGCAATTATGTGAGCTGCAGTCTGGATCCTGCCTCTGTCAGATGACCTAACACAAATGGAAAGATGACATCAACCCTTGCAAGGACTTCAGACGATCCCAGCACTGGACTACATACAGTGGTAATCATGTGCGTTTCATGTTTAACTTTGGATACTTTTGGAGATCATTTCATCTTCCCCTCGCTTAAATGTTTACATTAACAGAATTTTTTTACCAGGGGTGCCCAAACTTGTGCATGTCACTGTACTGATATATACTATACAAATAATGTAAGTTGAATTTACTTATTTGAAACACATTAAACTAAGCACTACACTGCAATGTTGTTTTTAACGTTTGTGCATAATATATTATTTTTTGTCTTTTTCATTCATTAGATTTTCAGTAGTCTGTGTCAAATTTTATTTCAAGGTAAGATAGCTTTACATGTTTTTTATTGTGCTTTAGTGATCACACAGGCCCTGTTTATGTTCTTAACCGGCATGAGTTTATTTATTGTGATATACACAAAACAAGATATTTTGATAAATCATGTTAAGTACACAGCTGCTCATTTACTTCAATAAAATGTCTTTTTCCTATTATGGAAGTCAATGGGTACCATCAACTGTATGATTGACATCATTTATCAGATTAAAGAATTTTTGGCAAGTTTATAACAACATGAAGGTGAGTAAATGATACAATTATCATTTTTACGTAAACTTTTAGCTTTGAAGGATTATTTACTCAACCCCATGTCATCCAAGATGTTTGTCTTTCTTTCTTTAGCCAAAAACAATTAAAGTTATATTAAATACTGTCCTGGCCAGTGGCAGCTCATGACTGCTCTTCTGAGGGGTGCAAATTCAAAATAAGTGTTCAGAGTGTCATGTGTGTTGCTCGTGTTTTCAAAAATATGTGTTTGTTGCGTCATGTAAACCATGTGCATCACGTGTCTTGTCAAAAGAAGTGCCTGCTGCACACGCGTCAAAACCTTTTATGATAAAAGAGATGCTCACGTTCACAAAATACACACAACACATTCACTTAACATTAAACTCTGATTACACATGAGATAATGCAGGTGTCTTTTATCATAAACCCTTCAGACGTGTGTGCAGCAGGCACTTATTTTGACATGACACGTGATTCACATGCGACACGCCTAACACATATTTTAAAATGACGAACCACACACATTACGGGCTACATACATGTTGGGATGAGCTTCGCATTGCATTGTGCGCCCTCGGAAAATAAGTCCTTGTCCGCCACTGGTCCTGGTTCTTCAATGCTTAATAATGGCATTGACTGGGCATCAATGTTTTGAAGTTCCAAAAGTGCATCCATTCATCATTAAAGTGATCCATATATAACCCAGTGGTTCTTCTGATGCAAAATGATAGGCTTAG
Source organism: Paramisgurnus dabryanus (assembly GCF_030506205.2). Lineage (NCBI taxonomy): Eukaryota > Metazoa > Chordata > Actinopteri > Cypriniformes > Cobitidae > Paramisgurnus > Paramisgurnus dabryanus. The sequence continues at coordinate 17,144,695 of NC_133360.1, read as the reverse complement.
GAGAAAAACTTTATATTTTAAGCTTTAAGCGAGTTACGATGCATACGTTATGTAAACAGACTACAACAACTCAATCGCATTGTTTCTCACGTGTCTCTACTGCGTTTCATCACAATTCATATTACGACTAGTCATGAGATGCATAACATCCAATGCGATAACACGTGCTGCCATATTTAAATTGTCTTTTTAACTTTGTAAATGTCTTGTCTCTATCACAAAAAGCAATAAATATGAATAGTTTTTCTCACAAACGTATTGTTTCGCTTCGGAAGACATTTATTAATCCACTGGTTACATATGGATTACTTTAATGATGGATGGATATACTTTTAAGCTTTGAAAAACATTGATCCCAGTCAATGACATTATAAAGCAAAAATATAAATACAATATATAAATGTAAAGAACCAGGAAATTATTTAATATAACTCTGATTGTGTTCTGTTAAAAAAGTAATAGATAACTTCTTGGATGACATGAATTTAAATAATCAGTCAATTTTCATTTTGGTGGGAGGAGTAATCCTTTAACTCATTTGAGTCATCAGACAGTCATCTTGTTGCTTTGACTGAATTCATTTACAGATCAAAATCCCTGGTGGTAAATCAACACTGCTCAGTCTTATCTATTTGAGTACACTGACGATCCTGAAGGTGTGTTTAACATTAATACAATAATAAAGTAATGCATAAAGTAATAATTGAACATTACTGATGATGTGTGCTGTTAACAAGCAGAAGGGTAAAGATAAACTAAAACAAAGACGTCAAAGCAACAAGATGACTTTGTTCAGACAACTCAACCCTTTTAAAATGTCTTTTATTTAACAGTGCATTTTATCCTTTATCTAAGACAAAGCAGGCCATGTTAACTTCATTTAATACATTCTGGAACAAATCTGGGTCCACTTATCATTTCTACTTACAAATTAACATTTCTGTTCTGCTCCGTTTACAGTGTTTGGGTGAGATCTAGACCGAGGACTAAGGCGTATACTAGGACAGAACTAAGTGTTGTAGCCCACAGGTGAGACAAACTTTGCAACTTGGTATCTGTTAGACACGATACATTGAAGAAGGGCCCATTCATATTATACTTAAACTTGGTCCAGGACCATTAGATTTTTGGTTCATTCAAACTGCCAATGATTTTCCGGAATCTGTGTTTATGCCGTAAAGACACATGATGGGTTTAAAGTCCTGCACTTGATAGGTTTTATCCACAGTGTCTGAAGGTTTGTTATTATTGATTATATCTCTCTGCAGATGACTGGATTTTAGTTTATGATAAGACTATAATGGAATGCGTGATGCGCTGTTCTAGTATGCACATGAATTAACCCAATTTCAAAGTGGATATTTGAAACTCCCTGAACTCTGTCCTAGTCCAGTTTGCAGACATTTCTCATCGTGAATGTAAATGTTCATTTAAACCCCCGTTTTAAAGAGCTGAACGGTATATCTTGTTGCGATGACGCACATGTATTTTGTTTAATATAAGCTCATGTGAGCGCCTGATGCGCTAGAACAGTTATGCTGCTAAATGATCTCTGCTTCAGCGTGGATAGTGACGAGCTCCTTGATCTCTGCTTCAGTCCAGTTTGCCGACCTTTGTAAAACCCTTGTTTTAAAGAGCTGAACCATAACTTCAAAACTACGCTATTGTTTCTGCTTCTCATTCACAAAGAGGGCTTTCCAGGTATCTTACAGTAATGTTACTAGGTCCTCTTTCCTGGAACAATCCCAGAACATCTACGACACATGTTTGCATTCACACAAATGCCTCTCTGCCAATTTTACGGATATTTTCTGGGACCAAAGTGCTGTGTGAATAAGGTTATACTTTACTCGATTACACGAACACCGATGCAAGCACTTGTTCAACACAGTTTGGTGGTAAGCAAGTGGGTGACTGTTATCTTTAGATATCTCTAACAATAAAATGTATAATTTTCAAGACATTTGCATTAATTCCTCCTATAGCACTCATTTTAAGTATAGCTGTAGCTGAGGATGCAAAGAAGAATTAACACTGTTTATAATGCACAGCCAGACATTCAGGAATGCAACAACACAGTAGACCAGATGCTTTATATGCTTACATAAAGTACTGTATGCTTTGTGGGTCCACTTTTTGATTATCTATCCAATATACACGATTGTTCATGTTTGCCATAGGCACTTAAATTTAAATATAAAATGTGATCGTATGATTAATAATTTTTTGTTGGATGTTTCCATTTAGGTGATCCTAAAGCAACAAAGAGGAACCATGGAGAGGAAGAAGTGGTGTCCAGATGTTTAAAAGGCGGTGTTCGGGACAGGAAACGAAGGCAACAAAGAGGAACCTCTAAGGTTTAAAGGCACTGCTTGCAGAGACGAGTGCAGAAAATAAAGACAGAAGACCTGACGAGAATGTTTTATGATTAAATGTTTTTGTTATGTACATGCACATTATTATTTACAATATATTTCTGAGATACATAAATATGTGACCTTGTATATGAAATCCAGGCTACTGTCTTAACATCTTATGACATCTAAAGTTTGAATTTACTGATTTAACATTGAGTTCAGTCTTTGGCATGACCTTACTCAGTCAGTATTGAAGATGTCAAGATTAATTTTTCAGAGAATGTTTTCTGAATTGTGTAGGATGATTTTATGTAGAAAACAGTAAGTCACAAAGAAATACTTTGCTGGGTTTTCGCAGGCCGTGTTTTTCCCATTTGTACAACATATGTGAATTATCTTGAGACTAAAACTTCTGAAATCCAAACTTTTATATTTTAGCATTTCAAATGCAGCCACCCTTTGCCTAGAATTTGAAATATATACCCTTGGGTTTTTTCAGTAATTTTTTGAGATCTCACCCTGAGATATTTTTAAAGAAATTTCCATGTATTATGGGCTTGAATTACTTGTTTATTTTACCATTTTGTCCAAGTAATTTGAAAAAGTTTTAAATTAAATTTTAGTTCTCAATTGAAATAAATGTATATGTTGAGACTATATTTTTGTCCACAAACGTAATTGAATCATATAAGAGTATATTATTTTGAAGGGTATAAGAAATATTTAAGTTAAGTGTAAGTAAAACGTTTACACAGTAGTATAGCAGTGTATAATAGTTACAGAATATGTAATTTATGTGTGACACATCTAAATATTCTGTTACTGATTTATCCAAGTTGTTTATGTGTTATATTTGTCAAATGAATAAATTTGCAACGGTTATTGACAGTGGTGTACTTGTTTTTAGTTATTATTGCAAAGAAGCACATTATTCTGAATAAATGTGAATGAATAAAGGTTTAAATTAATAAATAAATGCCCGGTAAAGCCCGTGCAGAGCGGCTGAAATTGCATCGTTTAAATATCGGCCCGAGGGCATTTGCGACGAGATGCCGACATCTAGACGACATCTTCCCAATGAGCAAACGCTCCCTTAGCGACATCTTGCCGATGGAACTTTGAAAGTCGGCACAACGTCGGCCAGATGTATGTGTGCTGTCTGGGTATTTACTTTAATTTTGTATATATCTTAATTATTTGTGAATGTTATTGTGTGTTTTAGCTCTTACGGTGTTGTGGACTCAAAAAAGGCAATGTGAAGTGAAATAAGGTGCATTTTAAGGAAATTAAAACTGGAAAAAAGAGTCAAACGCAAACATCAGTGCAAGAGTCAACTTTATTTCAACCGGGCTGCTACAATTGCCATTGTGACACTAAAATGTGTCATTTTCAAATGTCTGCATATTAAAACATCAACTTTTCAACTGGACACAATACATTTTATTTTTAAGCAACAAACAACGTTTATGCCAGGTAAAAATAAAGCCTTTAAATGATAATATTCTTTCAATTGTAAATGCAGGGGCGGACTTACCATTAGGCAAAGGTCGGCAGTTGCCTTGGGCCCCGCCTTACCAAGGGGCCCCGAAATGCAGGGGTGTACTTGGTGAGCTGCCACTTTTTGCCCCTGCTTATCATCAAGATTCCCAGAAAACTATCATAATTTTGTTTAATTACGAATTCTATTTAAACATCTTTTGTGTTTTTCAGTATATTCCCATAAAAGGTTTGAACGTTATTATTACATCTGCATGAATGCGCCCCCCATTATAGTTTAGAGTGGATCATTCCATGCACTACCGGATATATCGGCGCGTAGCTCAAATCAACAAAGCGAGCAGAGCTGCAGGCAGCAGCGAGTGAGTTTGATACATTAAAGAGCGAAGCTGCAAGGAAATAAACTAAGAGTGAAACGTAGCTACACCAATGGAGCAGAAAAGATGATTCACACAAAAATGTTGCAAAAGTCTCCGCTTTTCTCCACACAAACACTGCCACGGTCTGTGCTGCTTTCAGCAACCTCTTTTCCGTCAGACACAGCTCTCTCTCGGCCACGGACACTGATAGTCTGCCGGTAAGTATGCTCCGCAAATAACACAGGATCTACAGTTTATATAATATTAGCGTGTAATCTCAGGTACAGTAAGCTTTAGTCCGCCGAAATGTCTGCCAAGCACCACTAAAGATTGTAATTCATCCCCAATCTGCACACGAATTCGTGATCGCTTTAGTCTCATTTAAATCTCATATGAAAACGGTAGCATGCTTCGGCTTTGCCCTGCATATCACTAGCGAACATCAAAGTACAAGATGTGTACATAGATGACATCTGTATAGTTCAATAATATAAAAACTGTTTACCTAATGTAATGCAGAAGCAATACATGACACTTTACCATCCATATAGAAAGTCAAATTTCACCCCTTGTTTATCTTATTTCGAGTTCTTAACACCTATGATTGCATTATTTTAAAACCATATTATGTTTCTTCTCATCATATTATGTTCATTTGAATACAAAGTATTTTAATTTAAAATATATTTTGTATGTAATGTGGCATTAAATGAAAATGTATTAAAGAAATTAAGTACACAAAGTAAAATAAAAAGTACATAATTGTTATACACGTCTTTTTTACTATGTAGTACTGCGGTTAGTATAAAATCCAATCATATTATCAAACAGTATTAATCTCAACCTCATTGGGGGCTGAAACTTATGTAACTCAGAGGAAAAAAGAGATAGCGATGAAAAAGAGAAAAATACAGTAAAGGGTGCATAAAGGGTGCATAGTTAGGGCCCCGACACATGGTTCGCCTTGAGCCCCCAAATCACTAAATCCGCCCCTGTGTAAATGTAAACATGAATTCAATTACATGATTTAATTCACTTTGTGTAAACACAGTTCATACATTGAAAACGGTATCACAGAAAATTTTTGTGGTTTTTTTAAAACCTTGACTCTGAAAATCTCGGTATACCTTCAAACCGGTAACTGGCCCATGCCCACGTCCAATTATTGCATTCGGTCAGGGTTCAATGATTTGTTGAACGTTTTTTGGTCCTACGCCTTTTATAGATGACACAAATATATAAAAATACACATTTAGACAACTTAACATAGTGAGAGCTATCAATATTTGAGGAGACTTTCAACCAGCATAACTAAAAAAAAATTCTGGATCAAAATCAGATACCCTGCCTTTAAGCCTCTTTTGCTAGTTCCAAAAATGTCATTAAACACACGCAGAGAAACATGCACTTCTGTTAGTAATGAGAACGGTATGATTACTGTTGCCTGTCAATATTTATATATGACTTTTTCAAAATAGAATGACTATCACATTTAACATAAAGCAGAAATACTTGTCTCATGCATTCTTTTCATATCATATTTGGCAGATGCTGTTGAACAACTTCCCAGCAGCAACAGAACTGGAAGTGAAGGATGCAATGGGGGCATTTCAAACAGGCACCAGGGAGCACGGGGGGGGGGGTATAGAAATTAGTACAATTAATAAGTTGACGTGAACTCAAGATAGTTTGTTAATGTTTAGATGTTATTTCATTTTTAAAATTGTATTTTGTTATATATGCTTTTATTTTGTTACTGTTTTTATTCTTTTTGTTAAAAGTAGTTTTTCTTTATTTTGTCTTATCTGAATTTCTATTGTATTAACAATATTTTTTGTAATAAATTGCATGATTGCATGTTTATGAGAACCTTTTTTAATGGATTAAAAAGAATTCTTTAGCCATTCTTATGTTCTTTATTAGACACAAACGTGTAGTCGTTTAATAGCCGTCTATTTAACGGCTAGTCTATTCTTGGGCTATGATAGACGTCTACTAGATTTTCACTGACAGCCCAAAATTAGCCTTGTTTTAGCCTAGACCCACATTCACCGTCTATTAGACGTATATATGTAGACGTTTAATAGCCGTCTATTTGATGACTAGTCTATTTCTTGGGCTATGATAGACGTCTACTAGATTTTCACTGACAGCCCAAAATTAGCCTTGTTTTAGCCTAGACCCACATTCACCGTCTATTAGACGTATATATGTAGACGTTTAATAGCCGTCTATTTGATGACTAGTCTATTTCTTGGGCTATGATAGACGTCTACTAGATTTTCACTGACAGCCCAAAATTAGCCTTGTTTTAGCCTAGACGTCAGGGGGGTGTTTAGACGGCTACTAGACGTCTATTAGCCGCAAAATTGCTTGCTGGGAAGGTGATACCCTGAAACGTCTCTTGGATCAGAGATGGACTGGCCACTTGGCAACGGTCAAAGTTGTGGTAAAGAGTTTTCACGACATTTCCACATTACTGACCGAGGTGGAAAACACACGAGGCCTTGGAGCGGAGGTGCGCGTAGAGGCAACGGGGCTGCTTCGTGCCATTACGCAGCGCAGTTTTCTTTTCATTGCGCACCTTGTTATTAGGGCTGGGCCGGTTTGGATTTTTTTTACCGCGGTCGGTAATCAACAAATTCCCGCGGTTTTGCGGTTTATTGGCAAGACAATGAGTTAAATAACATGCATGATTTATTTATCTTTAATACAAAACACGTGCAAATTACTTAAGGAACATGTAAAGTGAATTTTATTTCCTTCCACATTTCAACATTCACCAACTTGAACAATTAGTATTATCAGTTAAAAAAAATGTTAACGCGTTGTGCGTGTCCACACGTGCCTACAGACATTTCGCCACTTTTCTATCCTTAATTTGTGAATAGCCTGTACTGACGCAAATTATTGCTGCCCTGATGGTCTGGTAAAATAAACATTTGTATGAGAAATCACTTGTACTGCATATGTGTCCGTGCTTGAGTATAGCTGGGAAGCTGCACGGAGACGCGTGTGTGTTTGTGTGTGCAAGATGACGCGGTCTGTCTCGCGCGCGCCTGGGCAGTCCGCCTCTGTTGCGCGTGCTTGGACAGACCGCTTCTATCCTCGACCCTTACCATAAACATCTGTCTTTTTCCACAAACAGAGAAAGAAGACGCAAAAGCAAAACTTTTTGAAATGTGTCCTGCTTTAGAAATGGCCACTGTTGTAGGCTAGATCAGAGGTCCCCAACCACCGGGTCGCGACCCAGTACTGGGTCGTGGACAAGTTGCCACCGGGTCACAAGAATGTCCCGAAAAAATGTGTATAATAGCCACGTAATAGCTTAATCGGGTATTTTGTATTGTAAGAGCCGACTTCAAATAACATCAAACATTTCCACTTTTTAACAGAGCCGCGCTCTCTCTCTTTTTCTCCGCCTCTCTCTCTTTACCAGCGCATCAGTGATCACATTGCTGTCATTAGAGTTTGAGCATACAGTACTTTTAAAACACAATCGATTAAAGAATTGCGGAGGTATGACTTTATGAATCATTTGCAAATGTACGTCGCAATGATGTACATATGCGGAGACGTTCAAATGTGTGACAGCGCAAATGACTGAAAAGTAATTATTTTATTCTTCTTTAAAACAACTTCAGAATTATCCATCGATCGTAGCACCATGATCAAAATAAACTATTAGGCTAATAATATTTTAACGGCTACACTTTTAACGTAAATTTAAAAGGAACCTAAACTTGTCAATCATCATTAATCATGGTAAACGATCTGCGCCCAGCCGCAATTCTTCTGGCATCTCTCCTCCTTCACTGCATTTTTCTTCTCTTCTGTTACTTGGAATTGGGTCTCGAGCCCGACCAAGATTCGAGCTGCCTTCGAGAACCGCAAGCCAAGTTCGTTTAGGTTCCATTAATTATTAAGACTAAATGGGCAGGCAAACTAGTAAAAACAATGAAAGTAAAAAACAATCTGCCAAAATATGGTTTTACACGTCTATAAAAAATATACTATAGCCTATAAAGCAATTATTCATTTTACTAATGCATGGTTGTTATCTTTACTTCCGTAAAAGGAGGATTCTCAGCACGTTTGAACAGCAACTCTACTTTAAACGAGTGACAGACAACGTCACCTGTATTTCTACTCAATGACAATTTAATATTAAAATCATATCAGTTAAAGTTCAGTTAACAAGTTGCGGTTGTTAACAAGCTGCGTGTATAACATCCGCACATAACACACAGGTGCAGGCCAATGTTTCAAGTTTTTTTTTTTTTTTTTTGCGGTTATGACGGTGAGGAGCTCAGACCCGCGGCATGGGTCACGTGACCGCGGTATGGCGGTAATCCGGTTACCGCCCCAGGCCTACTTGTTATGAAACTGTTGTCACTTTTCGAGCCACCTAACAGACTGCTGCAGTCAGAAGATATGGACTTGTTCACTGCGGTGACACTTGTGAATAGCGCTTCTGACTGCGTGAAGACACTGCGCACAGAAAACGAGTTTTCTGCACTGTGGGATATCTGCGCTCCTCCAGCATCTGTTACCGAGACTGTGCCGGTGACCGACCCTGGTCCAAGCAAGAGAAGACGCACAATTAACAAGAACCTTCGCTGATTTGCAGTTGAAGAAACAGTTGGTCAGCCACAAAGTGACATAGACGAAAAGACTGAGTTCATGAGATTGTTTTACATTGTTATTGATGCTGTGCAAGGAGAGATGAATGCGTGTTTTGGAGAGCGCAGTAGCGAGCTCATTTGCGCACTGGCTGCTTTGAACCCAGAGGACGTGGATAATTTCCTGGACCCATCAAAGGTTACCCCTCTCCTAGTATTAGCTGGAACTGATGTGGTTGAATCTGAATATACTGTGGCTCGTGAGTTCCTGGTGAAGAAAATGACTGACACCCCGGTTCCCCCCCGAAGATGGAAAATGGACAATAGCCAACATCCTCAGCACATTCAGCTGTGCACTCCAGGCTATGCCTACTGTTCTCACAGCCTACACACTTGCCCTAACTTTAGGAGCTTCCACGGCGATGTGTGAAAACTCATTTTCCACGCTCAAAAGCATCTTCTCAGAGCATCGGCGCAGTATGCTGCACAGACGCAAGGCCCAGCTGATTCAGCTTGCTTTTGAAAAGGACCTCACTCACAAGTTTAATTCCGAGTGGAAGGACACTTTAATGAGGAGGTTCTGCTCGGAGAAACGCCGCCTGCCGCTGTACTGACAGGAGGGAAGGGAGAGACGACAGCGCATCCTTCACTCAAGTGCCGGTAGGTTCAAAGTCTGCGTGTGTGTGTGAATGTGTATGTGCGCACGTGTCTCATGGCAATGCATATCCCTCTGTTGACTGCTTTAAAATGCAATGTTTAAGAGATGCCTCTGGTGTTACATATAATATGTTGTATAGATTTATGGATATTCATAAAATTGTTTCTATGTAATGTGGTGTAGGCTATAGGCTATCTGGTCATATTGCTGATGGTTATGTTTAACGTGACGATTACGTGCTGCGCGAATACAGTATATATAAGTATACGTACTGTAGGCTAATAATAAGTGTGCCCTCCCATGCATTTCATATGCCCCCCTTAAGACTGAGGTCTGGCGACGGGTCTGTGCGTGGAGGTGGTAAAGCTCCTGAATAATCAGTGATTGACAGCTGAGAGACAAAAGAGTTGAATAATGAGCCACATAATGAGCCTTGTGGGGATGTTCAACAGAAATGTAACTTTCTCTGTAGTAAAACCATGATAAGGTTTACTTTTCAATATAATGTAAATACACACACACACACACACACACACACACACACACACACATTATATATATTTCTATGTATTTCTATTGAAATATTTTCTATAAATTTCACAAGTATAAGTTACCTTTTAAAAACCATAGTAGCCTAATCAGGGTAAAGGTACTGTTTGGCCATCGTAATGAACACAGGGTTTGTGCTTGGTTGGCCAGCGAGAGGTTTACTTTTGTGCAGTAAAAAGCTCAAAAGAACAACTGCCTATCGTTGTCTGGACTCTTATTTGGGTTTTTGTAATCATTATAGTAGAAACACAACAAGGGACACGCTTGGTAAACTTAACAATGTTTGTTTACAGCCGCCGCCATTACCTCACGTGTTGATCATGAAAGCAGTGAATGTGTGCACATGCGAGTGATACTGTGTTTAATAAACTTGCTGTGCGGAGATATGCGCTTAGACGCAACTAAATAAGGATTGTACTGTTTGCAATCGCGTATTTTATAAGAATACCAAAAAGCGTGTCGAGTTTCCTGACTCGCGTGTTTGTGTATGTGCGTTCCAATCGCGTGAACTGTTTGACGGAAGAACAAAGCAAACACTCGCGTCTGGAGATACTGACACACATACGCAAATAAATAAGGATTAAGATGTCATGTTTGGTGCAATCGGATGGAAATACAACGAATGGAGAGACTGGTTTGCATATCCATTGACTGCAGGAGGCACGAGTCATGCATATGGATGTTTCTGCTCGTTCACTTCAATGGCGCGGGGGTGTGGCGATCTGATCTCATTACAGATAATGAGGTAACTAGAGAAATACGGTACTTCTCCTCCTTTTCATACAGTTTACACCGAATGACAATATCTGTTTTCAATCTCACTTACATCATTTAAAAGGAGACATTCCAAGCATTATGTAGACATTTATCTTTTGTTTCTACGACATGTATTCGTTAAGTTACAGTTTATTTTTCTGACGCGTTTCTGAAAGGACTTCACTGAGGGAGAGAGAACAAAACGCGCATCATGTTTATTTTCTTAATTTTGCGAAAAGCACAACATTCTGTTTTTATTGGAAGTGGACAGAAAAAAACTAGACACTTTAACGTTTTAAATGATGTATAAATCATATCTGTATGTCAAAAATCAGCAGAGTAATTTAAGTCTCTTTGCGGAGTGATTGAAAAATAAAGAGTTTGCGGCGCCCGCGCCGCCGTCGACCCCAGAGTGTTAATTATTAATTGGCCAAACTGTTGTTGCATCATTAAGGTGTGCAACACACCTTTAACCTACTGTGTGACCGACAACTGGGTCCTCCTGACCCACAGTTTAAAATCCCCTGGTGTACTGAATGTTGTATTGTAATTAAAGTCGAATCAAAGTCTTGTGTAACAGTCTCCAATATTTGTGATTATATGCACAGTGTCACATGGTACTTTCAGCACTTACTACATCACAGTGTTTTTAATGCTTTAATTTTTAGGTTTATTATAAATTCATTCATTTTTAAAGAATTCCTTCTTTATGTAGAACATGCAAAGTCTAAAATGTAAAGTGTCATGACCAGCTCTGGGTCTTGTGTAGTGATTAAATGAACAGGTGGTAAATGTCATAGCTTTGCAGTATATTGGGTAGGAGGCTTTGGATGTAAAGAACATTCAGCACATAGGTTTCATAAATTTAATTTGGTAAACAAACTTCCAGAACAATTCATGCTGTGATGCTGGATAATACCTGGTCAAATGAATACATGTATAATGTGTTTCGACATTGTATAAGGTTTCTTCATCTATACAGACATCTGTTAGAGAACGGTGCAGAGACTGCTTATCTATTATTGGTTACAGTATATTTGTTAAAATGTTGCCAGTGAGATTATTTTCGTGCACAAGGTACTTTCTTTGAGTACCTTTATAGGAGCATTTCACCCGTAGAAACATTAATCTTTATTGAAAGTGTGGGTTACACTTTATTTTGATAGTCCACTTTAGACATTTTAATAACTATAAATAACTTTGCAACTACATGCCAACTACCTTTCAATAATTTGCAACTATACGTCAACTAACTGTCATTAGAGTATTAGTAGACTGTAAGGGTTGGGGTTAGGGAAGAGGTTTGGGTTAGTGGAATAAGTTGACATGCACCTGAAAAGATACTTATAGTCAGTTGAATGTCTGTTGAGATATCATCACAATAAAGTGTTGGTAGATATTAAGCAGACAGTCTACTAATTCTCTAAAGATTGGTAGTTGATATGTAGTTACAAAGTTACTTATAATTAGTAAAATGTCTAAAGTGGACTATCGAAATAAAGTGTTACCAAAGTGTGTCATATTTGTAGTGAAAGAAGGAAGTGCAACGCTGAAATCTGTATTTCTCCTGTCTCAGCGGCAACTGAGAAAATGATGCACGACCATTCAAAAACATGACTGGGGTTCTAACTATACAAAGCTTAATGCAAATGGGTGAAGTGTCCCTTTATGTGTTTTATTCTGCACTTAAAGCATAAACGCAATTTAAATACAGGAGTCCTCTCGTCCTTACTGCAAAATATGCAAGTGAAACTGGACTAAACGCATACAGTATACATACGGGTATGATTTTGTCACACCCCGAGGGCGGACCCAACTATGTTAAGGGTCACACCCCTCTCAACTCTTCCACCTCGAGGAGTTTCCCAAGACCACCCCAATGACCAGACAGACGAGTATACTATAATTAAAATGAACTTTATTAAATATTTAAAAGGAAAAAGGGGGGAAAGGGGAAAGGGCAATTTAAAACTAATGTATCTCTTCTTCGCCTCCAGGGCCACTTAAGGGAAAGACTGGGGACAGGGGCTCCGTAGGGGCTCTGGCCCAAGAATCCGTGGCGCGCTCCGCTTCTCCTGGAGGCAGAATCAAACAAAAATCAGACAAGGTAAAGTACTTCGATGTCAAACGCTGTTCGTCCACCCAGGACCTTCGGCGGACCAGGTAAGTAAGGGTTTGTACACAGGTCAAGTTTACTCCACAGTTTACACTATTCCCGGTGCTGAAAGCCCCTCCTCCCCGCAGGGGTTCACGTGTACAGGTAGGTATCTGCTGGGAGCACAGAACAGTTTACTTCGCAGGTTATGTTACTCACAGCGCTGGGGGATCTTCGTGTACACAGGACATCACAGGTACAGGTAGGTAATAGCTTTAAGCACCGAACAGGTTAACTTCACAGGTCACGTTACTCACAGCACGGGGGATCTTCACACACACACAGAGCTTCACTCGTGCAGGTAGGTATTTGCTATAAACACAGAACAGGTTTACTTTACAGGTCACGTTACTCACAGCACTGGGGATCCTCGTACACACACAGAGCTTCACTTGTACAGGTAGGTATTTGCTATAAGCACAGAACAGGTTTACTTTACAGGTCACGTTACTCACAGCACTGGGGATCTTCGTACACACACAGAGCTTCACTTATACAGGTAGGTATTTGCTATAAGCACAGAACAGGTTTACTTCACAGGTCACGTACTCACAACACTGGGGATCTTCGTACACACACAGAGCTTCCCTTGTACAGGTAGGTATTTGCTATAAGCACAGAGCAGGTTTACTTTACAGGTCACGTTACTCACAGCACTGGGGATCTTCGTACACACACAGAGCTTCACTTGTACAGGTAGGTATTTGCTATAAGCACAGAACAGGTTTACTTTACAGGTCACGTTACTCACAGCACTGGGGATCTTCGTACACACACAGAACTTCACTTGTACAGGTAGGTATTTGCTATAAGCACAGAACAGGTTTACTTTACAGGTCACGTTACTCACAGCACTGGGGATCTTCGTACACACACAGAGCTTCACTTGTACAGGTAGATATTTGCTATAAGCACAGAACAGGTTTAATTTACAGGTCACGTTACTCACAGCACTGGGGATCTTCGTACACACACAGAGCTTCACTTGTACAGGTAGGTATTTGCTATAAGCACAGAACAGGTTTACTTTACAGGTCACGTTACTCACAGCACTGGGGATCTTCGTACACACACAGAGCTTCACTTGTACAGGTAGATATTTGCTATAAGCACAGAACAGGTTTACTTTACAGGTCACGTACTCACAGCACTGGGGGTCTTCGTACACACACAGAGCTTCACTTGTAAACAGTGGGCTTTCGCTACAGTGCTGGTACACCGTATTCCTTCGCCCCTCCACTCAAACTGTCCGGGCGTCGTAGGGACTAGTAGGGCTGAAGACACAGAGCCGAACGCTTCCCGAACTCTCCCTCCTTCTTCCCCAACCGGGGTCACGAGTTGGGGCGAACTTTCGTCGGGGCTCCGCTCACCACGAGCTTCTGGTGGAAAGGTCAGTACATCCGCTGCTACAACCCACAGTCCGCACAGTACACTCTTGGTAATACTCACTGGGCTTCACCACTGTCTGCTCTACGGATAAAACGAAGCTCTCGTGGACACACCCCGGGCACAGGGCTAAATATTCTCGCTCTCCTTAGGACCCAGGCCACAACAGATGTCGTCGTCTCGCGACTCGTCGGAGGCTAGGCAGTTTGAACGCTACAAGCACAGCATACACACAGCAAGTAAAGCATAAACACCATCAATCAGTGAAACTCACCCACAGCACTCTTATAAACTTCACGTGGTTTTTAAACCGCCCTTGCCGCCTGGCCACGACGACCTTGAGAGAGTGGTTGGGCAGTAACTGGACCGCCAATGAGAGTAGGAGGTGGGCATTCACAGGCCCGGCGTGTTGATTTCTCTCCCCTGGCTCACCTGTGCTTCCGTTTCCCCACAGGGCCACTGTTCTATTAGCGAACGGTGCTTCCTACCAAGTGCTCCGTCCGTACTTCCGGTCAACCCGCGGCTCACCCACGCTGTCCTCTCCAGTGGGGCCAGGGACCTCAAAAACACAAAGGAACACACCAAAACAATTCTTCGTACAAGTATTGCTCAGCTAAGTACCGCATCTGTCACTCACGCTTAGTTTGTCCACCTGTTATCCGCTACGATCTTGATGGCACTGTGTTCGCTCCTTCTCTGATGAAACTCCTCAATATCCCTTCGTCAACTGACTGTCCCTTTCTGCTCTCTTCCCCAATAGCACGATCCAACCAGCCTGGTCCGTCTGCAAAGCAGCAACACAGCGTAGACAAAGTACACCACAAGCACACCGTTTGATGTCTACAAAGGTCCTTTTATGCACTGACTCTTCTCCCCGTCAGCCTGCCAGCGACCGCTGTGCAAATTATCCCCACCTGCGCGCAATCAGGCTTAATTTTGACTTCGGGGAAACCCCGGAAATGAAATGTGGAAGCCGGGTTCCGCCCGTCGTTCATTCAAAACGTCACCTGTGACATCCTCCCCCGCCGAAATGGTTCTAGTCCCTAGAACCGCTTCCTGTGACCCACTCTCCATACCGGATGGGCGGCCGCCCCCGGGTTTCCCGCTGGGGGCGCTGTGGTAAGGGCTCTGGGGCTTCTTTAGCAGGTAAATCATCCGGCTCTCCTGGAGCCTCTTCGGCAGGTAAGTTGTCCGGCTCTCCTGGAGCCTCTTTGGCAGGTAAGTTCTCAGGCTCCCTTGGGGCCACTCGGTCCGGCCCCTCCGCCGGGCCTCTTGGAAAGATGACCCACCCTCCGTACCAGGGGGCAGCAGCCTCTGGCTCCTTAGGAGCCACCTCTGTGACTAGCGGGGGATAGTTTGGACAGGGGCGAATCATGTTCCGATGGACCACCCGATCTGGTCCGGGCTTCCCTTCTGGCCGGATCGTATATACCGGCTGCCCCGGTCTCTGCTGCTGTTGCACAATATATGGTCTCGCCTCCCACCGGTCACACAGCTTGCCTCCGCCTAGCCGCCGATTATCTCGGACCAGTACTCTTTCCCCAGGCAGCAAGGGGGCGTCCCGTGCCGTCCTGTCGTATAACCTCTTGTTCTTGTCCCCCGCCGCCTGGATCTTCTTATTGACCTGTTCATATGCGAAGTGGAGACGGTGGTGGTGTCGTCCTACCCACTCGGTCACGTTCCCCTCTTGCTCTTCTCCCGGTGTACCCAATAGGAGATCTGTGGGCAGGCGAATGTGTCTACCGAACATTAAATACGTGGGGGCATACCCCGTCGTGCTGTGGATGCTATTGTTGTAAGCTTGTAATAGGTTCGGTAAGGCACTCACCCAATCGTCCTGGCGTCTCTGATCCAGCGTTCCCAACAGGTTCAACAACGTCTGGTTAAACCGCTCACATCCCCCATTCCCTTGGGGATGGTACGAGGTCGTGTGGGTCTTCACACACCCATATAACTGGCACAGTTCTCGTATTATACGGGACTCAAAGTTTGGGCCCTGGTCTGAGTGCAGGAACTCAGGGCACCCAAACGGCTGAAAGACTGCCCTCCACAGTGCGGTGGCCGTGGTACTTGCGGTCTGGTTGAGGGTAGGGATGGCCCAGGCGTACTTGGTGAACAAGTCCGTCACGACCAAGATGTTCTGATATCGGTCCTTCGGACGGCTCAGGGTCAGATAATCCATCGCTACAATATGGAGGGGGGCCTTCGCGTGGATGGGTACCATCGGTGCTCGTGGTTCCTGCCGAGATTTGAACAGAGTACATCGGGGACATGCTTTAATGAACGTACTCACCGAATCCTCCATCCCTGGCCAATAAAAGTGTCGGCGTAGTAGTGACGTGGTACGCTCCTGCCCCTGATGCCCCATCTGGTCATGGTAGGCCTCCAGGAGTGTCCGGACTAGACCGGTCGGCACCACAATCTGTCTGACCTCTTCATCAGTCCCCGAGTCCCGGATAGTCCTGCACAACACACCTTCTCGCAATGTCAATCTCTCCCACTGCCCCAGTATTTTACGACCCACCTCTGTCTGTGCTTGTCTCTCGGCGAGGGTCGTTCGCCGGGCCTGCTGAAGCCACTCACCCAGATTCCGCTGCTCCTGGTCCTCCTGCTGCCTAGCCTTCCAACGCTGAGGGTCCCATCCCCAGCTCGCGGGCGCTGCCTCCTGGTGGCTCCCAGGCGCCTCCACTATTCCTATCATCAGTCCTTCCTCTTCGTGTCCTTCTTTGAGGGGGGCCGGGCTCTTCGAGTCTGCCCTTGCTGGCAGCCGGGAAAGGGCATCTGCGTTGGTGTGATCCCGCCCCGGACGGTACTGCAGCTGATAGTCGTAATTGGCAAGCTGGGCCACCCATCGCTGCTCCACTGCTCCCAACCGGGCCGTCTGCAAGTGTACCAGAGGGTTATTATCAGTGATTACCGTTACCTTGGCTCCCCAGAGATAATCCTTAAATTTCTCGCTCAGAGCCCACTTTAACGCCAGTAGTTCGAACTTAAAAGAACTGTAGTTCGCGTCGTTTCTTTCAGCGGGGTGGAGGCTCCGGCTGGCATAGGCGATCACCCGTTCCACTCCATCTTGTTTCTGTGCGAGCACCGCTCCTAGGCCCAGGTTGCTGGCATCGGTGTAAAGTAGGAAAGGTTGGGAAAAATCAGCATATGCTAGAATCGGGGCTTGTAAAAGTTCCTGTTTCAAGACCCTAAAGGCTGTCTCACACTCTGGGGTCCACTCCACCATGGGGGATCCCCGTCCCCGTGGTCGCCCAGTCCCGACCAGCAGCTGGTTCAAGGGTCTGGCGATCTTAGAGAACCCTTTGATGTATCGTCGGTAGTAACCCACAAAGCCTAGAAAGGACCTCACTTGCCTTACAGTCCTGGGGGCCTCCCAGTCCCGAACTGCCGACACTTTCCCGGGATCAACGGCCACGCCAGCTGCACTCACCACGTGTCCCAGGAACTGCACCTTACGGCGCTGCAGGTGGCACTTCTCTGGCTGTAACTTCAAACCGTACCTTTCCATCTCTTGGAACACCTTTTCCAGGTGTTGCAGGTGAGTCTCGAAGTCTGGAGAATACACAATCACATCGTCAAGGTATACGAGTACGGATTCCATTAACTGACCTCCTAAACATCGTTGCATCAGTCTCTGGAAGGTGGCGGGAGCATTGCAGAGACCGAAGGGCATCCGGTCCCATTCAAAAAGACCAAAGGGCGTGGTAAAAGCGGTCTTTTCCCGATCTCGTTCCTCCACCGGTACCTGCCAGTACCCGCTGGCCAAATCTAAGGTGGAATACCATGCAGACTTGGTCAGACTTGTCAGCGAGTCCTCGATACGAGGCAGGGGAAACGCATCCTTCTTAGTCAGGTTGTTCAGCTTCCTATAGTCCACACAGAACCTCCAAGCCCCCGTCTTCTTCTGGACAAGCACAATAGGTGCCGCCCATGGACTGCTGCTCTCCCGCACAATCCCCTGCTCCAGCATCCCTTGTAATAAGGTCCTCACTTCGGTGTATAAGGTGGGGGGTATTGGTCGATACCGCTCCCGACTCGGTGCAGCTTCTCCCGTAGGGATACTATGTCGTATTACCGTCGTACACCCGTAGTCTTCATCATGGGTGGAAAACACGTGTTGCCATCTCTCCAGCAGCTTCTGCAGCTCCTCTACTTGTTCCTGCTCTAGGTCCTCTCCTCGTAAGGAGTCCCCGGTCAAATGGGCCGGTACCTTTCTCTCCCTCGTCCTAGACGCTCCTCCTGCTTGTGTTAGCGCTACCTCAACCACTGCGGGGTGCACCCGCCGGAAACTCACATCTTCCTTATCCTGCACCTGGTGGCCCTTGACCGATGTCACTGTCACCAGCCGCTGGTGCTTATGTAAGTGTACGGGGTAGGGATTTTCGTTACAGACTTTTACCGGCACTCGGCCTCGTCGCACCACCGTCAGTCCCCGGGCCACTCTCACCTGTGTGCAGTCTTCATGGGGTTCAACCAACACCCTGCTCTCGGGGCCTTGACGCGGTTGTGGCACCCTGGCCCACACTATGGCTTCACTCTCTGCTGGCACTGACAATGCAAATCGACAGGCTATTCGACCCACTTCTTCTCGGCCATCTCGGCTCTTAGCCAGCTGTACTCGCCTGCAGTCGGCCACTACTCGCTCCCAGCCTGGCCGTTCGGCCCTCGGTATTGTCTGAACGGGCCTAGCCCGAAATAGCTCCTCCCAGCACTCCGAGAGAACGTTCATACCTAAGAGGGCTCGATGACGGCCAAGGCAGTGGTCCTGGACGATGATGACCCCCTTCTGCGGGACTCGTACCCCATACAATTCGAAATCTGTAAGTCGATAGCCGATATAGGGGATCTCCAAGCCATTTGCCCCCTTCAAGGTCAGCCAGGGCGCTTCAGCCTTGTGCGCAGGGTAGGCTCCAAATAATTCCTGGGACAGGCTTTCTGAGAATAAGGTGACCTGGGAACCAGTGTCGACGAGACAGCGTACCATGGTGCCACATACCTGGGCCTCCACTGTTGGGCTAAGCCCGATCATCTCGTCCCGGGGCTCCATTCTTCTATGGGGGTCACTTTGGGGGGCGCCGACCACATGACCCACTGTGGCCGGTCGTCTTAAAAACCCCCCTCGGAGGCTCTTCGTGGTCCGCACTGCCTACTCCCATGCCCTGCGGTCCCACACCGATTGCAAATGGGTCTCCCTTGCTCGTCCCACTCGAACCTAGGTCGACTAGTCTGCCAGGGTCGTCCCATCCTACCTCGGCCTCGATCGGAATACATCCGTTCCCGGGGGGCGGGCCCTTCTTCTTTCCTACCCGGCCCTAGGCGTAGCTCCCCTACCAGGGTCTTCGTTAGTTCGGCCATCTGGTCCCGCACATCCTTTAGGAGTTCCATCTTCAATGCTTGTTTCCAGTCGGTTACTTCCGAGGCTACCGCCGGACCACTCACCGCTGCGCACACGGGGGCCTCCTTCACTTCCGCCTGGTCGCCTTCCAAGGCCATGGCCTCCTTTTTCAGGTCATCGAACGTGAGCTCCGGATCTCGTCTAAACTGCACTCGGAGGTTTTGACGTAGGGGCCCCTCCCGTAGCCCTAGCAGGAACTGATCCCTTAACAGGGTCTCCTCGTCTCCTAACCCATGGTCTCGTCGTCGCTGTAGACGTGTATACTGTTCACGCAGCTTCAGGGCGAAGGCTCGAATAGTCTGGTGGGGACCCTGCTTGCAATTGAAGAACTGCGCCCTCAGGACGGCCACAGGGGTGGTGTCACCATACTGCTCGGTGAGGAAGTGGAATATGGTCTGAGCGGTGGCTCGAACGGCTTCGGGGGCGGCTTGTACTTCTCGCCGGGCTTCCCCTCCTAGTGAGTTTAATACAAACTGCTGTTGTTGACGGGCACTCAGCCCCTGAAGGCCGGCCAGGTACTCGAGCTGGGCCCTCCACTCAGTTAAACGAACCTCGGACTCGACCCCATTATACTTCTGCACCCAGGGGTTTCCCAGGAACACGGGCATAGTACTGGGTGGGGTTTCCGGCCTTTCAGGCACAACACGGGGTGGGGTTTCCGGCCTTTCAGGCACAACACGGGGCGGGGCTTCGGGCAACTCGTCGTCGGCCATTGGAGGGCCTTGGTCGCTCAACTCGAGGTGGAGCCCTGCCGACTACGCCAAATCTGTCACACCCCGAGGGCGGACCCAACTATGTTAAGGGTCACACCCCTCTCAACTCTTCCACCTCGAGGAGTTTCCCAAGACCACCCCAATGACCAGACAGACGAGTATACTATAATTAAAATGAACTTTATTAAATATTTAAAAGGAAAAAGGGGGGAAAGGGGAAAGGGCAATTTAAAACTAATGTATCTCTTCTTCGCCTCCAGGGCCACTTAAGGGAAAGACTGGGGACAGGGGCTCCGTAGGGGCTCTGGCCCAACAATCCGTGGCGCGCTCCGCTTCTCCTGGAGGCAGAATCAAACAAAAATCAGACAAGGTAAAGTACTTCGATGTCAAACGCTGTTCGTCCACCCGGGACCTTCGTCAGACCAGGTAAGTAAGGGTTTGTACACAGGTCAAGTTTACTCCACAGTTTACACTATTCCCGGTGCTGAAAGACCCCTCCTCCCCGCAGGGGTTCACGTGTACAGGTAGGTATCTGCTGGGAGCACAGAACAGTTTACTTCGCAGGTTATGTTACTCACAGCGCTGGGGGATCTTCGTGTACACAGGACATCACAGGTACAGGTAGGTAATAGCTTTAAGCACCGAACAGGTTAACTTCACAGGTCACGTTACTCACAGCACGGGGGATCTTCACACACACACAGAGCTTCACTCGTGCAGGTAGGTATTTGCTATAAACACAGAACAGGTTTACTTTACAGGTCACGTTACTCACAGCACTGCGGATCCTCGTACACACACAGAGCTTCACTTGTACAGGTAGGTATTTGCTATAAGCACAGAACAGGTTTACTTTACAGGTCACGTTACTCACAGCACTGGGGATCTTCGTACACACACAGAGCTTCACTTATACAGGTAGGTATTTGCTATAAGCACAGAACAGGTTTACTTCACAGGTCACGTACTCACAACACTGGGGATCTTCGTACACACACAGAGCTTCCCTTGTACAGGTAGGTATTTGCTATAAGCACAGAGCAGGTTTACTTTACAGGTCACGTTACTCACAGCACTGGGATCTTCGTACACACACAGAGCTTCACTTGTACAGGTAGGTATTTGCTATAAGCACAGAACAGGTTTACTTTACAGGTCACGTTACTCACAGCACTGGGGATCTTCGTACACACACAGAACTTCACTTGTACAGGTAGGTATTTGCTATAAGCAGAGAACAGGTTTACTCCACAGGTCACGTACTCACAACACTGGGGATCTTCGTACACACACAGAGCTTCCCTTGTACAGGTAGGTATTTGCTATAAGCACAGAGCAGGTTTACTTTACAGGTCACGTTACTCACAGCACTGGGGATCTTCGTACACACACAGAGCTTCACTTGTACAGGTAGGTATTTGCTATAAGCACAGAACAGGTTTACTTTACAAGTCACGTTACTCACAGCACTGGGGATCTTCGTACACACACAGAACTTCACTTGTACAGGTAGGTATTTGCTATAAGCACAGAACAGGTTTACTTTACAGGTCACGTTACTCACAGCACTGGGGATCTTCGTACACACACAGAGCTTCACTTGTACAGGTAGATATTTGCTATAAGCACAGAACAGGTTTGGACCGCCAATGAGAGTAGGAGGTGGGCATTCACAGGCCCGGCGTGTTGATTTCTCTCCCCTGGCTCACCTGTGCTTCCGTTTCCCCACAGGGCCACTGTTCTATTAGCGAACGGTGCTTCCTACCAAGTGCTCCGTCCGTACTTCCGGTCAACCCGCGGCTCACCCACGCTGTCCTCTCCAGTGGGGCCAGGGACCTCAAAAACACAAAGGAACACACCAAAACAATTCTTCGTACAAGTATTGCTCAGCTAAGTACCGCATCTGTCACTCACGCTTAGTTTGTCCACCTGTTATCCGCTACGATCTTGATGGCACTGTGTTCGCTCCTTCTCTGATGAAACTCCTCAATATCCCTTCGTCAACTGACTGTCCCTTTCTGCTCTCTTCCCCAATAGCACGATCCAACCAGCCTGGTCCGTCTGCAAAGCAGCAACACAGCGTAGACAAAGTACACCACAAGCACACCGTTTGATGTCTACAAAGGTCCTTTTATGCACTGACTCTTCTCCTCGTCAGCCTGCCAACGACCGCTGTGCAAATTATCCCCACCTGCGCGCAATCAGGCTTAATTTTGACTTTGGGGAAACCCCGGAAATGAAATGTGGAAGCCGGGTTCCGCCCGTCGTTCATTCAAAACGTCACCTGTGACAATTTCATATATTAGGTTTCTATATTACACGTGATACGAGGTAGGGTATATAAAAATAATATTTTATGAATGCAAAATAAATGCCAAACTCTTAAAAAACTGGCAAATTATATGCAGCTGGTTTTTTATCTTTAGTTTGTGTTCAATACAATTAAACAAGAAATAAGAAATGAGTTGAGCATTGAGGTCAGCTGATTCGTCTGCGTTTGCTCGGATTCAAGATCTCCAGAAGATGCATGCAGCTCGTAAAAATTTCAAATGTTTCAAGACTTCGCCAAGACGTCTTGCAGAGATATTGCAGACGCAGGCCCGGATTGGCCATAGGGAGAACCGGGAGGATTCCCGGTGGGCCGGTCTGTTTTTTTTTGGCCACGAGGGCTGGTGTTGTCATGCCACCGGGATGACGCGTATTTGCGGGTGAGAGATGTCCCCGTCGCTTTAAGTTGATTGTGTCCCGAGTCCCGACCACTTATTGGAAGAATTCTTGCATTAGGGTTCATTGACATCTAAAACGCATGGGAAACGCAGGACGTGCCGCTGTCTTCTGGTTTTCAAAGCGCTTACTTGAACACGAGATTTGTTTCAGACGCGTCTATATTGAGTGCGCTTGCCGGCGCGCGTCTATATTTAAAATAAACTTGAGCGCGTCTTTTGAGTGCGCTTGCCGGGCGCGCGTCTATATTTAAATAAACTTCAGCGCGTCTTTTGAGTGCGCTTGCCGGGCGCCAATGTTCCCTTTAAGCTGCGCGCGTGCGCGGCCGCGCAGGCCAGTCAAAGTGGCCGCGCAATAGATTTGTCAGACCGCGCACATTTTTCAGACCGCACATAAACATTGATGCATTTGCTGTTGTAAAAGAATTAAGAGAGAGTGAAGGCGAGTGTTCTAGAAGGAGAAGAAACTTTCAACCAATCGCTGATCTTGCTACGGTGACAGACACTTTTATGAGCCAATGGTAGCAGCGCATTCAGTTCACACAGGTGCCGCTTCCAGCACGAGCACAAAGTGAGAGCGAGTCAGATGAGCAGCTGCACGGGGCGATCTCAAGAAACTAAAATATTTATTAAGAGGAAAAAGTGATTCAAAACAGTGATTTAAAACAAATTATTGGATTCCTGAAGTGATGTGATAACTTGGAAAAGCTGTCGCTAGAGTGAGGAGAGAGCAAAATAGAGAATTAGAACGGAGGCAGATTTAGAATCACAGAGCATCAAAACACTTCGAATGAACTTCTTCTTTTAAATAAGAAGTTAAAATTTATGCTTTGGTGAGTTATATTCTAAATATTAACTTGACATTATGGCATAAGTGTTGCAAATTTGGCAGCAAACTACGAGTTTTATTAGTTTGTTTACATTGGCCGTTGATAACGAACGAGCTGAAGCTATTTACATTTGAAAGTTAACAGTCAAGTAACGTAAATGTGATTAAAAAATAACATATGTTCAATAAGTGTTGAAACCCTGAGTTAGGTTGTTATTTAAAATGTTTACATTATGCTTATTGATAAATCTGTTGAATTGAATATTAATTACTGTTCTGCCTTGTGTTTTTACAAGGCTGGGTTTTTTTGTGAGAATTGCGAACATCGTTAAAGTTCTCCTGCTCCATCTTGGACACGCGAGACAATTAAGTATATACTGAAGGTGTATACAAAAAGGCGAGACAACCAGAACTGTGCTTTGAATTCATCAGAACTGGTAGGAGGATATTTTTCCTTTTTGTTTCGGACAACTACTAGGACGTGAATTCGCTGAAACTTCATTTTCCGTATTTCTTCAAAGGACACTTACTTTGAACTGAACTATTTAAACTATTTAAAGGAACGGTCCTTTGAACCGAGTCAATTGATTCATGAATTCAACCCAACTGAGTCATTTAAGTGAATCATTAATTTGGATTACAAACAAAATGAAACAGTGTTACACTTTTACAAGTATTTTATTTATTTATTTATATATTTGCTCTGTAGTATATGAGAACTGATTTTCAGCTTGAGTTGAACGGTTCAATCTGCTAAACCCAGGTACCTGGTAAATTTCAAAGAGAGGAGTATTGGGATTTATTGCATATTGTTTCTTGTATTTGAGATTTATATTCCTTAAGCAAGATACAGAAAAGAGAAACACTTTCTTAAATTAATATTTTCAATATAAATCTACAAATAATCAGAAACCAAGACTCTGTGTTGATCTTTTACTTACCTGTCATACTGCTCTCCTCTCTCCAGTAGCCGTGCCTTTCTCTTCTGATACACAGGCCCACATTGAACATTATACGTGTGTATACACTAAACCCCGTTACACGCTACACTGTCATCTCTTTGAATCTCCTATGGTTAACGCAAGCTCGTGGTCATTTTCGGCAGGTCGTGTGGTTGCGAATTGCTCACAGTACTAAAAATGTGCGCTCAGAAAAAAAAGAATTTGCTCAGTGCTGAAAAAAATTAGAGGGAACATTGCCGGGCGCGCGTCTATATTTTAAATAAACTTGAGCGCGTCTTTTGAGTGCGCTTGCCGGCCGCGCGTCTATATTTTAAATAAACTTGAGCGCGTCTTAATACAAACGGGGTGGCCTCTAAAAGGAAAAGAATTTACAAAACGTATTTTTTATCCAAGTCATAGATGAATTCTCTATGAATAGTCATTATTCATCGTTTATTGCGAGGAACAAAAATCTATTTGATGCAAAACTCATTAGTTTATTTGAAAAAAGTAGTTTCAAAAGTATATCCATGATGTTTTCTTTTTTTTTAACACAATGTAGGCCTACGTTATTTAGCAATAGACATGATCTAAGTACAAAAAAAATAAGATACAGATTTTTTCCATTTGTTTCCAATGCATACTTGATAAATCTTGCTTGTGTATTGTATATCAGGGGTTTCCAAACGTTATCAACCCAACAGTTAATCTCAAGACTCACCATTTTTTTGAAATAGAAATATAGAGGAAAACACAAACACATTTGTTTCCTTTAGTTTTTGAATAAGTTTACTTTAGTAATATTATGGTCTTATGGTAGGGCTGCATGATTATGGCAAAAATTATAATTGTTTTCTGCTTTTGCACGGAATATGAAATTATATATTTGAAGAATACAGTGAATTGCAAGGCTGCAGAAAACAGTGCACTACTACAGTCTTATACTACTGAGGGTTTAAAGATATTATTTTTTAATAGTCAGTCGTGACTCGTGAACTAAAGTGGGCCGGTCTAAGGCATGAAACTCCAGGCCTGAAAATGAGTCCCACTCCGGCCCTGTGCAGACGTCTTACTTTTCAATGTTCGCAGCCGATCTACAGAAGATGAAGCGATATTTAGCAGAGGTCTCCGCGAAGTACGTGTGCTATCTGGGTTGTTAGTGTTTGTATTACTGGAAAATCTTTAATAAAAAATGTTGATCTGAATAAATCATAGACAATCAGCAAAATGAAAGAGTATTTGATAATGTAGGCAATGTTTCTCTGCTGTCTGGGCAAACTCAGATCAGTCTGTGATGTGGTCACATGCATTCACTCTATGTCAAGTTAAATAAATGTTTGGTCAAAGATCTTTGTAGCTCTCTTGGATAATATAATGTGTGTCATTTGCCTATAGAAGTTTTATTCATAGGTAAAATTATCATAATGGAGCTATGAAAATTAAGCTCTGAAACTTTTATGGCATTTGTGGTGTAAATAAAATGGGAGAAAGCAGATGAATTATAAAAAGGAAACTCATCATTTGAATGTAAAGCTTTATTCTGAAGCAATAACATATTAGCATGAATTTCAGAAACATCATGTTATTAAATCATTTCACTTTTTCATAAGCTTGTAGACTGAAGGAACATTGTGTGTCTGTCCATCTTCATTTTCTCTGAATACATCATAGATCTTTAGGTCTGAACACAGGAGATAAACATACATCATAAATATAACAGCTTAATAGAGATGAATACTGAAACTGAGGAAAATGTTTAAAGTCCCTGTGAACCGGAAGTCGTGATCGACCCTACTTCCGTGTTGTGGACGTATTTCCGAGTAAAACAGAATTTTACTTGAGGAAAATTGTGGGCATGGTTTTTCCACTGTGCTTTGATTGAATATAAAAAAATAGGCGTTTCATTTATAGCTGGCAGCAGACTGACAGTTGGAGGGGGCGAAGTTAAAGAATGTTCCCGCCCAAGCTGTCTAGGTGACGTCATCAGAGAATGATCGCCACAAGGGGGCAGAATTACATTTTCAGATTTTGATTAAAGTTTATGAGGGCACATTTTTATAAAAAAATATATAATAATAATAATTCATTACATTTAGTGCTTTTCTGCAGCACTTAAAGCGCTTTACATATGAAAGGGGAATCTTCTCAACCACCACCAATGTGAGCATCCACCTGGATGATGCGATGGCAGCCATATTGCGCCAGTACGCCAACCACACATCAGCTGTTTAGTGGAGAGGAGACAGAGTGATGTAGCTAATTAGTATATGAGGGGATGATTAGTAGGCCAATGGGCAAGTTTGGTCAGAATGCCGGGCAACACCCGCATAAATACTATTTTTCGAATTACATCCTGGGATTTTTTATGACCACAGAGAGTCAGGACCTCGGTTTAGCGTCTCATCCGAAGGACGGTGCTTTTTGACAGTATAGTGTATAATGACTGACTTTTGTATTATAAACACTGCAACAATACATTAAAAAGTAAAAATTGTCAGTTGTTATTTCATTGGAACTAGTCCGAAACTTTTGCCTTTTTATTGCCATCTCTCATGTCTGAAACATTAAATTGCAGGTTTCTTCAACTTACATAAAGAGGAAGGAGAGGGGCATGACCTAATGTATTTTGGATTAGGTGCAATCATTCATAAATTATTTGATTTAGTATTAGTACTATTAGTAATATTCAATATTTTTAAACAAGTAACACACACTAAAAACTGCTACAAATACACACTTAATTTTTTTAACCTACTGTTCTCATACCTTAAAACAGTATTTACAGTTAACATTTTGATGAATATTTAAATTTTTATCAGCTAGGAGTTATGGACATATTTTAGTTTATTAGTTATTAACAAGTCAGTGATTAAGAAAAAATAAGGTTGGATTTGGTGAATTACACACCTAACTCAGCAATCAAAAGAAACATAATGAAGATCTAACGTTTCCTGCTAAATCATATCAAACATCTCAAACTAAAGTTAAAAAAGTTATGGATCGCAGCTTTAAGTACATTAAAACGTCATTAAATTGACGAGAAAATGTCATTACGCTTTTAGTTCTACTTCTTACATCCAATAAAATCTGATCAGTGTCACTTTCATTACATTAAATAATAAAACATTATCTAAAATTCATTGTGAACTTTCAAGGATGCATTACCTCAGTGATTCCTCTTTGGTTTATTTTATCCCAAGTAGTTTTTTTCTCTACCTAAATAAAATAATGGAAACTATTCATTGTGGTAATTTCAAACTTATTACATTAAAAACAACATTTCCCAATGTTCAAAACAGTAAAAGATTTAAATTCGATCAGATGCATAAACTACTAACTGGTTTAAAATGTGAGAAGATTATACTGTACTCACATTTCTTTTCAATTCTTAGCTCACCATCATTACACCATGCTTTTGAATATGATGGTCTGTTGATGATTGTACCTCCAACATTCCATCCATCATTACAATCAAGATAAACTTCTTCAGTACTGTGCTTAATGTAGGAATCAAATAAGCGTTTTATATTGTACTCCTGATAAATTTCAGGTGTGATTTTGCAAGGCTCTATAAGAGAGACAAAGACAAACAGTGTAAAACTTCATAATGAGATTCAGAATAATTTGTAAACAGATGACTTACTCAGACATTTTGGAGGGGTCTCCCATTTCCCATTCTGACAACTGTAATCACTCTTTTGCTTGTCCACAACATAATAAGAGTTGCAAGAGTACGATACCTTTGTGATAACTTCACCTATCTTCCACACAACGTTAAAGTCTCCATTTTCAACCACAGGTGGTGGAGGACAAATGCTGCCTAAACACCATATAACACCATAAAACACATGTATAATTTGTTAGCTAAATTTCAATATTTTACTTTTAATAAAAATGTTAAATAAGATTCCAGAGTACCATATATGCAGCATATATCATATGTAAACATTATTTTTAAAATTTTGCGACAACTCACTTGTGCAGTCAAATGTGCCGTTCCATTTTCCATCTTTACAAATCAAAGCTCCGTTTGGTATTTTATCATACGGTTTATCACACTTGTATTTTAAAACTTCAAAGTTGTTGAATGAATTTTTCTGATCTAACAGGGTCACAAACTGCAAGTTTATTGGTTTGGTACACTGAGCTGTTTCTGTAATGAAAATGTAGAATTTGTTCAATATAAATATGTGACCTTTAGCCTGGTGAAATCCAGGCTAAAGTCTCATTGGGAGCATCAAAGGTTGATTTCAATATGTGACCTGACTCAGTCAAAATAAAAGATATAAAGGTTATATTTTCATAGAATGTTCTTTGCATTATATAAGATGCTTTTATGTAGAAAACATTAAAGGACCAGCATTTAGGATTGTGGCCAAAACTGGTATTGCAATCGCAAAACTTGTGGCTAAAACTGGTACTGCAATCACACAACTGGTGGCCAATACACAAAATGACAACATAAACATTAGTTGAGGGCTGCAACTCCAATTTTTAAATGACAATGTCCTGGCCGGACCACTGTTGTGATATAAGTATTTGAAATAAAATGATTTCTTAATGTCTAGTGACATATCAGGGCCATTTTATGATTAATTGATATAAATTACTTACATACCGTTCCTTTAAATTACATAAAATGACTTGAGCTGAGTTTTCACAGACTGGGCAACAAGATTGAAATTTACATCTAAAATAGCAATAGCTGTATGTGCAGAGCCGGCCCAGCCACTAAACGACACTTGCAATTGCAAAGGGCCCCCGTGGCCAGCAGAGGGCCCCCTAGAGTCACTCCCAGCTATAGTGGTTGAAATAAAATTATACATCAAAAGAAACATAAAATAAATTAAAAGAAATTGATCAACAGCACTCTTTATCAGTCATCATGATAAGCACAGTTGTTATTTATTTAGTTCATAATTATGGCGAGTTCCCCGCTAATCTTGACCCTGACTGACCCTATGATGTCACTCATCACCTGATCATTGTCTGTCAGACTACGCTTGTTTGAGATGCAGCTTGCCTTGCCTGGAATTTAGACGAGAGCAGACGGCTGTAGTAAGGGGAGGAGTGAAAAAACTGTAGGCAAGCCAGACGCTTCATGAATCTCGCTGTGTTGTGGACTGCAAACATCAGCAATGGAAGAGATCGCGTTCGCGTATTTTATCGCGGATTAAATAGATGCAACTGAAATACCAACAAATGCATTAACATTAAGATGTTTATAAGGAGAATCCACAAAGGTGAACTGTTCATCACTGGAAAAGGCTACTTAGTAAATGTTGGGATGTAATCTAAGTCTAGTGGTAATATAAATTCGTTTTTTGTGTGAAATATAAACAGCTCATATTAAAAATAATTCAACACTAATACATAAGTTTAAAGGAATTAATAAAAAAAATATGAATGTCGTAAGTCAAGAACAAGTTGAAAAACGCATCTCGCCCTGATCACCGGTGATCGGTTATGTGCAGATTTAGCTCATCTCAAACAAGCCTATTAACTTTTGTTATGCTATTTAAGTAAGGGATAATATATAGTGAGGCGGTTGTTAAAGCTAATGTTAGCTACATTTAATCTTGTTTGTGGTGTTTTAGATATTATTGTTAATGTTGTTTATTTGAAAAATTTAAACATTTAAGTGTTCTATTTATTATTTTATATAATATTTTATTTAAATGTCATTCTATTTACTCTGTTTCATTCAAATTATATATAGGTTGATGTTTGTGCCTCTTAAACTCTGGTCTCAATTAAAAATGTTTCTTTGATGGTCAGTGAAAATAACTTTTATCAGTCTTTTTATTCAGCAAGTCCATCAGTGTGTGTCCGTTGCACTGCACTGTCAATCAGTTCAGTGGTATCATATTTTTCCTGTTATACATCAAACATGAAACTCAAATCAAGAACTCAAGGGGGCAGTTTCCCTGATAGGAATTAAACTAGTCCTAGACTAAAATAAAAGTAGGCTAAGGTGTCTTTGGGAGCATCAAAGGTTGATTTCAATATGTGACCTTACTCAGTCAAAATAAAAGATATAAAGGTTATATTTTCATAGAATGTTCTTTGCATTATATAAGATGCTTTTATGTAGAAAACATTAAAGGAACAGCATTTAGGATTGTGGCCAAAACTGGTATTGCAATCGCAAAACTTGTGGCTAAAACTGGTACTGCATTCACACAACTGGAACAAGAACTCAAGGGGGCAGTTTCCCTGATAGGAATTAAACTAGTCCTAGACTAAGAGCTGTCCAAATTGAAAAAAGCTTGCACTGACATATCTTAGAATACAACAGTGCCCTTTGTTTTGCCTCAAAATAAACACAAGTAATGTTTTTAGTAAGGCATGTTTAAAATTAGTTATGTTTTCTAATTAAACTAAGGCCGAGTACTGGCTTTAGATAATCCCTGTCTGGGACCACCCCAAGATCTTTTATTATCATTCTGTAGGCAACATGTTGCCACATAAGAACAAAATACGTACTCAGGACCAGCAACGTAAAAAAAGATAATTAACATATACAGTATACATAGAATAGTTAAAACATAATTTAATAGACATTTTAAAAAAACTAGATAGATATAATATGTACAGTATAGTTATAAGGTAGTCATTTCTTTTCTTTAGGCCTTACTTAAAACGGTCAAATGGGCCCTCGACCAAACTGTGCTTAGGGCCCCCGAAGGTCTAGGGCCGGCTCTGTGTTTGTGTAATACATCTTTACACTAATTTAAACATTATACAAAATTCCAGTATATAAAATTGTTTTGTGAATTAGACTTACTAATGCATTCTGGGTAAATCCAGGTTTGTACATCACACTTAGCAATGGTCTCTCCATTAGATTCATAATCCTTAAAACACTCGTAGTGGGCTATGTCTCCATGTGAATATTTTCTCTCACCTTGGATTTTATCAATCAGTCTAGCATTGTTCACTATCCGAAGAGGCTTTAAACAAAAAGCTACCAATAAATGGGAAAAAATAAAAATGATTTTTAAAGAATCTATATTAACTACAATAAAACAACACAAACATCTTGTTTATTATATTAAATAAATAAGCAGTGGCAACATTTTGATTGTAAAAAGCTATTGATGAAGGAGAAAAGATAAATAAATTCTTCCTCAATTGGATTGTGCTGTATCTCCATATAAAATATTTACATCTGATTTTCGTGCACTAGAATGGCTTTGCTTTCTACCTGAAGAGTTCTTTGAAAACCAGCATAAATGAAAACTCACCTTCACATGTGGGTGCTTTCTCCCACTTTGCATTGTGGCATTCAACTTTACTATTCCCATTCATTGTGAAATGTGTTCGACATTTGTAATTTACATAGGATCCAGATGAATACACTGTCTGAGGTTTAGAGATGATGAGTGCATTATCAACTTTAGGAGGAATGTCACAACTCTGCTCGTCCACTGGAAGAAAAAACAACTGTGCATTTTTACGTGAGATATGGTGCTAATAGTTTTAATAACATGCTGTTAGCATAATGTGTTATAGCAGTAATTCTTAAAGTGTGGTCCAACCCCCCCAGTGGTCCACCAAAAGATGACCTAAACTAGGCAATTGTTCATACAATCGTCACTTAGAGGCTGTTTACACTTGGCATTAACATAGGTTTTCATCGATCAGATCGCAACTGGACGACGTTAATGCCAGGTGTAAATGATGTTCAAAAAGTTTTGAGCTTGTCCACTTTCGACCACTTTCAACCACATTCAGAGATAGTCGAAAACCCTTTCGATTGGATTGCTTTTGCTTGTGTAAAAGCACATGTGGTTGAATGTGTTCGAACAGCCACACGCGACCGCCTTCTCTCCGCCCATTTATCTAATCTGAGGTAGTAAACACAAGTTTTACGTCTTTTCTGACTTCTGGCGTGAACACACGGTGAACCGCGCTATTTTTAGCCTTTCATTGATAAATATAAAGCGACTGATCTCCGTAGATTCATTTTGCAAGAGTGTGAAAGTTGGGCGATCCTATTTTATCAATTGCACTGAAAATTCAGAGAAAGCTCTAACACAGTGGTTTTCAACCAGTGGGGACACTATCGCGGGTGGGGGGGTTGGTTTGGGTGGCGCGAGTGACTACAGGATGGGAGGGAAAAATATAATCTGAATTTTTTTCCATTTTTTATCACTAAACTACTGTCATCAAAAGTTATAATTTTGTATATACATAACTCCTGAAAAAAAAATTAAAATGTGTTTGGACTGGTGAGCGCGGAAAAACAGGTGATAAGCGGTTTTATTAAACGAGTCATTGAGTCGTTCATTCAAGCGAATCGTTCAAACGGCCGATACATCAAGAATGAGACGGATGTTTGTGAATGGGTCATTGAATCTTTGACTCAACCGATTCGTTCAAATCACTGAATCATTCAAACCACGCTTGAGTGTTGCTGTGAGACGCGCTATGCTGTCATTTTTGTTTGGATTCTCAGATCTATTTTCGCTGCTAACATAGACCTTAACAGTCAATATTTCGTCTAAAATGGAAGTGATTTGAACTGTAAAACCCAAGTGTAGGCCTACTTCTTATGAAGTTATTTACTATGTTTGCTGTCTTGTAACCATATCGAAATATGACTGAAAAGACAAGATCAGGGCTGTTTTCTTGGTTGTTTAACATCTAGATGCAATTGTTGTACACCATCTTAACAAACTTGAAGACTATTAAGTTTATTAATGACCAACTTCTAAAAAGAAAATGTTGTCTTTGTAAATACGCACGCACGCAGCCACGCTCACACAAACATGTTTAAATACATTTATATTGTTAATTAATAACAATAACATGTTGTTGTAATAGCAATATCTCCAAGTTTTGTTTTTCACTGTAAAAATGTCATGATTTGACAATGCAAAGAGAGTACCGCCACCTTTTTCCCCCATTTCAAGCACTGATTATAACACAAACAAAACTATTTTTGTCAAAAGCGACAAATCCAGAGACATTTAGTGGTGTTTTTGAGACTTTTGCGCTGTTTGGAGACTCTAAAGCACGAATCACTCTGCAGTTGGACCTGCTCAACAAGCAGCGAGTGCCGTGATCCCCTCCCGTCCAAAACTCGCAGGCGGCCGCGTCAGTCTCTCAATGTCCCCAAACCAGTGCTGCCCTGACAGCCTGTTAGACTAATAATTTGAATAAGAAATCATTTGTATTGCGTATATTGTCGAACGTGCCCATCCGTGTGTAGCCGCGGGGAGTATACTTGGAAAGCTGCACGGACGCGTGCGCACGGGAGTCGGACGCGGAAAAAATGTATACCCCGGCCTTCAGTAGCCTCACGCTGCAGTCAGAGCAGGGAGGAGAGACACACCCCTCCGCGTCCAGGCTGCAAATGAATCGTGCATGGCCGCCGCCGTTCCCGTCCTTTACAACAAAGCCCCAACAGTCTTTTTAAAGACTAATCCCACATTTTTTTTAAGATTAGATCAAATCTCAGCCCTAGCCAGTATTTTTTTTTAAACTACTACACGAAAGACTACAATCGTTATGTATTAAAATAAAATCTGAATTGTCTGCAAATAATTATTTTGTTGGTTTTATTAAAGATTGTGCCTAAGTCCCGCTGATTAGCCTCTGTCCCCCGATAGGTCTTTCAACATAGGCGCACACACACACGAACACTTACATATTGCCTAAACTTAAATATTGAAAACACATAACAAAAATAGATGAAGCATTCCTGCAGTGTTATAGGTACCAACGTGATCTCATGAGAATAGGTGTGTATTTTTACGTTTCAGTGTGGTTGTACCATACGTACATTTACTTGTGTTTAATGGAGTCATATTGTCAGATTGCATGTTTTCCTTTGTTTTTAGAGTGTTAAATGATGTCTGTGCACATAAAAGATCTGTAAAGTTGCAAAAATTAAAGTTTCAAATCCAAAGAGATATTCTTTTTAAACGTAAAGCCTCATCCACTCCCACCTAAAACGGCTCGTTTAACACGCCCATGCAGTTAGACGTCATACTGGTTTGAACATTTTCATAACACCGCCCTCATATATACACAAAGATAAAGGGTGTAACTTTCAATCACGCTGTAGTATTTTTGTTTCCGCCATGTCGAGAAGACGCTGTGTTTCGTTGCAAAACTACTTTGGTTGGCATTCCAACAGAGTAAACATTAAGAAACCAGTGGTTAGGTTTTATTAACAACACTGTTTCAGAACAGTACAGCCCAAATGTTTGATTGTGTGCTGCACATTTTAAGGAGGATTACTTTCTAAACATTGCAGAGTACAACCGCTGGATGTACACAAAGGCTTAGTCTAAAAAGTAGAGCAATTGTAACTTTGCAACAACACTGACATCCGGTGGCATATGGGGATGCTTTTATTAGCGGGGAAATCGCAGCGCGGCTACGGCTTTTCTCGAGCAGGCTAGTGGAAGAGTTTTGTGCAGCATTTAGTGCAAATATTTTTTTATCAGTTATTATTTATCAATGTGTTATACCCGAATAATCAGGGTATCTTCCGTCCATTCCATATCCGTTTTAAAATCAAAAACGAAAAACGAAATAAACAAATCGTATTTACATTTATCGTTTCCTTTAATAAAATGAAAAAAATTGAAAGCTGCTTTAAAAAAAATGAATTGATACATTTTTCTATATTTAGTTTTTCAGTCTTACATCTTAAAACTAAATTGTAAAGATTAAAAAAAGAAAATATTAAAATGCTTTATTTTCCAATTTTCAACTAAGCATTTACAAACGTTACCGTTGGGGGGAGCAAAAACGGAAATTGCAACTTTAGCAGGGCACACAGATGTAATCATTATGATTTTTAATGATCATATGAATCATCATTTTTTGCATACCTTTTAATGGGCGTACCAAAATGCTCTGCAATGAATGTTTGCAGGTTTTGCAGAGAACAGCATGAAAAGTCACTGCCACATAGATGATGACCGCAATTTGCCAGTGGCTTGGAATTCATGATCAGTATAAAAGATAACCCACCTCATCACCTCCCAAGATCCAGCCATGGACACAATCATCATCAGTAATAACTATTTGCTTTTGCCAGTTGAATGAGTTTTTTTGTAATGTACTGCACTCATAATAATTCTCTTTAATATAAAATATTTTTAAACAATATTTTTTATAGTTATAATGTGAATGGCCCTTTATTGAGATGAGGGAAGCGAAGACTTCCAATGACTATTAGCAGGGCACGCAGATTTAATCATTAACATGATTAATTATCCTATGCAGGGCATGAAATTAACACCCGACCACGCGCCAAATGCGGGTGGATTTTGCAATTGGCGGGTAACACTGTCAATCTACCAGCCACATTGGCGGGTAGCCAATGCGAATCAGTGATATGCGGGTCATTGTATAAACAACCCACTCCCGACCGACATTTTCAACTAACGCGTCCGCAATTGTTCAAAATAGTTTTTAAACTCGACCGACTGACCGCGGCCTGAATATCATTAAAATATTTTTGAATGACTCGTAACAGGCGGCACCCGCTCATTTCTTATCAACCAGCGCATATTACTGATGCAAATTGAGTGATTCATTGAGAGGATGTGACTGCTGTTTCGCAACGCTCATGCGATTGGAAAGAAGATGAGGCACTTCTCTGACTACGTTTGGATGTGCGAGTAAGTATTAAACTGTTGGTGAGATGGGATGAGAATGCAATGCTGACATAGGCTACAGTATAATCACAGTTGCACAGATGTGTACAGTAGTGCTGCTGTGATGGATCAGAACTCTTGATGTGTAAACTTTAGAGAGAGTTGCGCTACTACGCCTTATACTGTAGTACATTAACATACATTTTGCGAATAGAGTAATGAAAAACAACGTACAGTATGTGCGGCGTTTATGTGCGCAGTTTGTGCCCCCTCCGTCTCTGTATGCGTGCGCGGGTTTAAGGGGACTCAATAGGGCACATCGGAGAGACGCGTTCCTTAAAGCAAGCGTACATAAAATCTTTTTGCTCTTGACAGGGCACATATAAACAAAATGATCTCAACAGTATTCTTTTTCTAATAAAACATTTCTTTATGTCTTAAGTGTATGTATTAGAGAGTCAA
Organism: Paramisgurnus dabryanus; assembly: GCF_030506205.2. NCBI lineage: Eukaryota > Metazoa > Chordata > Actinopteri > Cypriniformes > Cobitidae > Paramisgurnus > Paramisgurnus dabryanus. The sequence continues at coordinate 17,107,666 of NC_133360.1, read as the reverse complement.
AAACCAGTCTGTGCTGGTCTTAAAGAGACAGTAACCTCTATTAACCTACTTAAGTCTGTGTCATTAATGTTAATCAAACAACATAAGACAAAGAGAAATTCACTTTTGTAGCTCTAAATTTTTTTTTACATTTAATTCATACAATAAAGACAGTGTTATCATTCACTATTCAGGCAAAAAAATAAACTGGCTGGTAAAAAGTCTCTGTGGCAGGTGGATTTCTAAATCCACCTGCCACAGTGGCTGGTGGTCAAAAAAGTTAACTTCAGGCCCTGATCCTATGACTAATAAACTTTTACAATTATGCATTTGGTAGACGCTTCAAAGTGCATTATAAGGCATTTTATCAATATTTGTGTTCCCTGGGTTCATGACTCATGACCTTTGCAATGCTCTACCAAGCAATGCTTTACCACTGAGCAATTTGAATGACAGATGCCACTATGAAGAAGCTAAGGTCCATTACATAAAATTACATCAGGTACCCAGCACTGATGCAGTTACTGTGAAATTGAATACCTAATGCTTTTTACTTTACTACATTAACTACGCCAAAATGTAAGATATTAGATTAAACAAACTACTATTTACAGTTACGTAAAACGCAGTGTGTTGAGGACATCTGCTGGTTACCCGATGTGTAAACGCAACAAGAACAGTAGCTTTACACATTCAATGACATGTAAACAATTGCAAAAGTTTTTATGACAGGAAATATGCAATATGCCTTTGAAGGTTAGTGATTTGCATAAATTTGTCGTTATCGTCCGGTGGTGTGGACGCTAATATATTTATTGTTAAAATAAAGTCTGTTACAATGTGAATATAATTAACGTTATAGTCAACACAGTCTCAAGGCAAGTCGTGTTATAGTAACGACATTTTTTATTAATTTATTCGTGAGAACGGCCCTTAAGAATTTTCTCAGTAAGAATGAGAAGCTAACTAGAAAAATGTATCAATTCCTATTTTTCTTTTTTCTTTTTATAAATGGAAACGATAAATAAAAATTCGATGTTTTTTTTTTCGTTTTTGTTTTTAAAATGGATATGTAATGAACGGAAGATACCCTGATTCCAAATAAGTTATAATGAAAAAATTCAAAAGTCGGACTGTAAGCGAATGAGACTGAGAGCATGGTTGCTATTCAAACCATTATTAAAGCAGCTGTAATCTGTTCATTGGTATGTCTGCTAAGGTGTTAAATTAAAATGAGTGTTAACCCGTTTTATTCATTTTTTCTATTTTTGATCTGAGTGCACAATCAGAAAATTGGAAAACGAGTCGTTATGCCTATTTGTTTTTTCATTTTAGTTCAGTAAATAAATAATACAAAACAAGTCGTTTTTCTTTATTTTCTTTTTGGTTTTAATTTTAAAAAACGAATGAAGGAATGATAGGGGCCATATTTGTAAACTGTTTTTGTAAAATAAAAATAGTCTGATAAAAAAACGGACTTCCAAAATAATCCGGCGGGCCAGAAAATATTGCTGTCGGGCCACTCTTGGCCCGCGGGCTGCCTGTTGCCGACCCCTACCCTAGTTTAACTACAAATACGAGACCTTTTTTTATTTCCCGGTAGATTTTTTGGTCCCACTCCGCCCCTTCAACAGACATTTTAGGATTTGTTCTTGGTGACTAGTCTGAGTCCTCTTGACTAGCCCTAATTAGTTCACGTTCATATAAACCCATCATTTCTTCCATTCGTGTTTAAACGAAACCAGAAGGACTCACCCACAGTCTCCTAAGACCATCTCCTTACAGTAATCAGGACAGAAGTGGTTAAAAGTGGACAAAAAAGACGGATTTTAGTTTTCTATTTTAGACTATTTTAGTTTTCTAATCACTACATGAACAAACTGTATGACCAAACAAGACGTGTTTAATAACCAAACAAGCCCTTTATTGCTAAATCATGTTTTAAACGCTTGGAAATGCAAGGCTGTTTATATTGCTAGGCAACCACCAAGTCAGCTGTCTTGTCAATCAAATACTGAAGCGTGAGCGCTCTTTTGCTGTTAACTGTCATATTAGCAGAAACTTTCAAAAGAGGTCGCTTGCTCTGACCTTGTTTGAGAGTGAGAGGTGCACAAACACGCAGGAGAGAGGAGACAGTGAGCGAGTAGAGTCCCGTTCTTCAAAGCAACTGTAAACTTCCCTCACCACGACGTAAGGCCCGCCTCCCCCCTTATGCGATTGCACAATGGAAAGACGCAAATGACGTCGGGTGCTTTTCCACTCTCAGTGCTCCTTCAACAACGCGTGCTGCGACCGGCGGCAAAAACAACAAGGCGTTTGGCGCGCATTAACAGCACGCATACGCTCACTGCCCATGGAATAGTATTTTAAAAAGGCGTCTGCAACTGCCATAAACGCGTTTAGTGTGATTGGCCACTCAGTATAAAGTTTATTTATTTAGCCTTTCACCTAAAATTGCATGTAGTCTATAACCAAATTATCACCTGAAAGTGTATGTTCTGCTTTTTCAAGTTCATTTTTACCACTAACAATCGCGGGGATTTTCAAACAGTTTAGCACTACAGATTTCGTGTTCTAGTTTGTGCTCACCTTTCTAAAAAGTCAGTCACAAATCGTTTCCCATCATTTTTTGTTTTATTTCCTTCTTTCCTTTTTTTTTGGTGGCCTGATTTAGCTTTCTTTGAGAAAGACATTTCAACCGCTCTGCAGAAGTTTGTGCTCCATCAGACGCTCACCTAACGTTAAACAACATGCGCGTGCAGTGAGATGGACTAAACCATTGGCTCATTAGCAAGGAGTGAGACCGTAAGACTTTAGAGAGGTTTTTTTTATACAAAATGTAATCAGTCAAACTAGACACCGAAGCCACCACCAGGTGCCGCCATTTGCGCCATTTAGAAGGTCAGCCGCCACCAGCCAGTAATTTCCTAAGCCAAATTGAGCTGCCATCTGATAAAGTTTGGCTGAGCCGGCTAGAATTATTTGCATCAAATAATAATTCTATTACATAGAGACATACATACACGAAATATATAAACGATACACGAGATCTATTTTCCCACTGGTTTCATAACAGCACAGCCTTGTGCTCGCTCGTTGCTAAGATACACAGCTGGCTGTTTCTCAATCCAAAGGTTGCAGCCTGCGGAGGTCGCATATGCAGGCTGCATACGTCATCAAACCTGGTTTATTTAAGTTACCTGAGCATTACATTCGCAAGCCATACGCATATTACAACAATTTACGATTAACTAAGAATAAGAATAAACTTTATAATTGTTAATATTTTGAAATAAGACGGATGCAGCGTAAAAATGCGACCTCCGGAGGTTGCAGTCTTCGGATTGGAAAACGGCCAGAGACTCACGGTGAATTGACAACCAATGCTCGTTTTCCGTACAGAAGAAGCAATGTTTTTTTTCTCGCACTGCGGTGAAATGGCGGAAAAAAGCAAGCAAGGTCATTTTGATCTCACTTCTTACATACTTTCCTATTCCTACTTACTTTTTTTTACTTAGACCTACCCAGACTTTTGGTAAATCTTCAGGGCACGTTTGCACCTGAATCAAAGATTGATGTTATGAACCAAATATTCTGGAACGGAGAGATTTATAGCACTGAACGTGATATTACTGCAGTAACAAACCACCATTTCCACATTGCTAATTCACGATGCATGTTTCAGTGTACATTGAAGTGAAATGTGCAAAACTTTGTCCAAAATAATACTGTTAATAGTGTGTTTATATTACAGTTTTTCTCAGACTCATTTTCTCATTGCTTGGAAAGATTGAGATCTAGTTAATTAGTAAAACATAGACATCTGTAGACATGAAGTGGTAGCTTCAGCCATTTGCAGCTATGAAAAGTTTGGCGGCTGCAACAGTCATTTAGGTTTTGGCTGAGCCGGCTAGCTAGCCAATAACTTCATCAGCCAGCCATTATTCTCAAAACAAATGGCTTCGGGGTCTAAGTCAAACAGTTATTCAGCCAATACACTAACTTTACATTTAATCTGACATTCATTATAAAATGTAATTAGGAAATTAAAATATAAAATATATTCCAGACGTTTTAAGGGCCCTCTCTTCCCTTTTACCCCCAGTCCGATGCCCCTGCTTAACACCAAGTGTAAACAGCCCCTTAGAGCGATTTTGTTTTATTAAATATTTGTTTCTCATAAATAATCAAGTTAGGAGCTACTTTTAGCCTTAAGATGTTACATTAATGTGTTTTGCAGGCAGTTTTATCCAAAGTGATTCAGTTTATATACAAGTATGTGTGATCAAACCCATGACCTTTTGAGCAGTGATTGGCTGTGAGGGCCAGCAAAGCCTTCTCTGCTGGACTAAACACTATCTGAATCACTGATTTATTTTTTAATATATTTTTTCCATAAATGTGCATTAAATGAATCCTATAATAGACTATTATCTTCATCTCATAGCTTTTCTCTCGGTTGCACTGCTTTCAGGAGTGTTTATAAAAGATTTTTTTGCATTTATCCAATCATATTTCATGTGCTGACATCATGTGTTGCCAGGGTCAAAGAAATCTGCCTAGGTCTGCAGGATGTTCAGTGCTGGCGTCTTCCGCTTATGCCGAGTTCAGACTGCATGATTTTAGCCCTGATTTTGACTCGCCAACAGGTTTTGAGAAATCACTGACAAATGCCTGAAATCACAGGCAAATCGATGCTCATGCATGCAAGTGACAATCACACAGTGTGAATTATCAAAGACGTGATCTAACAGAATCGCAGACGAGTCACAGACACCCGTGAGATATTTGGCATGCTAAATATCTGGACCTGTTGGTGATTCAAAATCATGCTGTGTGAAATGTGTTTTGACTACTTAAAATGTCTTAAAAATGAAGGTGTCGTAATGCAATGCATTGTGGGGGAAAGGAGAATCGTTGCAAACCGCTGTAAGATGGTACCAATTTTTTCATATTGTAGTCCGTTTGTGATATCCAACAACATAAAATACAATGGATAACAGTTTAAATGTTTATTACAACAAGCAAATTGCACAAATTTGTTGAAAAATTAACCCAGCAACACGGCCTTTAAGAGCAATGGCAACAAAATAATTGCATTAATCAATCAGATTTGGATTTGGCATAGCAGAAGCATTGACATGTTTGGCGGTGATTATTCCTGTGTCCACTGCTTCGGTCGAACGGACATGCAGCCCTACAACGAATTTAAAACGTTTATGCCAGAAACACTACTGGACAGTCTCGACTTTCACCATTAGCCTCCACAGTGATAGAAAAGGACTTATTGTACAACAGAGTAAACTTTTCTTGAAGGAAAAAAGGAAGATGGATTTTGTTTACAAATAATCCACAGGCTAATTTGGTAAGTTTAATGCATTTTATTTAGTAAGCAATTAATATTTTTAAAATGTAAATGATGTGAATATCACTTTTTAATAGTAAACATTTAAAAAACTCTTTGCATTATCTTTGAATAATAGACTGTCAACAAAGTAATTTGTAATACTTTTGATTATTCAAAACACTTTGTAAGCTTTTTCAAGAATCATTGATGTGATTTCTTACGCAAAAAAACAAGCTTGACTTTATTTCAAATACCTTTCGAACGGGTTTCTCTGTATAATATTTGCTGCGTCTAATTTTTTAGTTTCCTTTTAAATAAAGTACAATTTGACTGTTATTCCTTGAGGTGCAAAGTACAATTATTTCCATTTACTGTGCAATAAAACTGTTAATGTGTTTATTGCCTTGATGTCATAATGATAGCCTGGTAATACCATCCTCTGCTATTTTGCTACGCTTCATAGACAGAGTCTGGCTGGGCAAAATTGACAATCGTTTTCCTTCTTGTTGTAGGGGCTTGTCTGAAGTTTAAAATCATTGGTCTAAACCTAAGCCAATCACATAACGTTTGGATATGATGTGCGTTATGCGCCGGCTCAGCCGCATCGAGTTTCTGCTGTAAAACACAGCAAAACGTATGATGTGAAAACAAACCCATCGAGCGAAATACCGGATTAACATGGCTATGAATGACTTTTGCAGATTATGTAAAGTAAATCGGGCCAGAGCTAGTTGAACACTATCCTTACGGTGTCTTTCCACTCACGTCTAAGTGGAGGAATGCCCCTCTCTCCTCTCAACCTCTTCCACCAGACAGCCATAACTATATGTAAATTAAATCTTCCTACCTTATTTTCTGGTTAATAAGGAATGTCACCAAAGAATGTTTGCCCACGCGTCCTCCACCATTAACTGTGAAAAATGAAATTCCCTTCCATGATTTCTCGATCGTTGTGCATGTCAAGCAGTGCTGCACACAGTTTCCCGCTGATGATCGGTAATAGTTGATAAATTAAACTTTTCCCAAAACCTGTCGGGAGTAGGGCAACAACACTCTTCTTGTTCGGGCTTAAGTTGGCAAGTGCCGGTTCTCCACAACAGAGCAAATAGCTTTCTGTGCCTCCATGTCCACTACAAACTACAACTGTAAATTCGGCGCTTAGCGGCTCTCAGCCTGCCCTCTGTTCGTTGATTGGACGGCCGTCTCGATGCCGGAGGAAAACGGTTAGAATGGGAGGTATCTCAGACTGAGTACAGTAGCGTAATGAAATTAAGCGGAAGTACAAAGTCTGACGTAGTCAGGCTATCATAATGATGGTATTACGAGATGTTTTCATTCAGATAGGACACCACTGAAGGCCTAGGTGTGAAATGCACGGGCCACCACTCCTTTTGATATGCTACTGTGTGTTACTACTCCCTGTTTCTCTTTTACTATCCTAACAGTTATAAAAGTAATACGACTCACATTCACAGGTTGGTGTCTGCCATGTACCATTGACACATCTGATATCTGTGTGTGATGGTTTGAACCCTGGATCACATTTAAGCTGTACAACAGATTGTTCGCTGTGATTGTTCAGCTGTCCATCTTGAATGCTGGGCAAAGCACCGCATTCATCCACCCCTGTGTTAAAAGACCCAACATATACATTTCCATACACATTCACATTCAAACCATACTGTTGAAATCTGACAATTAGAAAACATACTCACTGATGCATCGTGGCTCTTTAATCCAGTTCCCATTGGTGCATGTTGCTGCTCCCCACCAGTTCCCGAAGTATGGTTTATAATCCGGATTGCATGCATAATAGATTATTTCCTCTTTGGAGGGGTTTCTGTCTATGTATCCATTTATTACAGTTGGTGTAGTGCAAGATTCTTTCTTTTCTGTGAGAAAAGAATTTCATAATTGTTTTATTTGAACCGTTTATGAGTTATGTGATAATAATAAGGTTCTTAGTAGCATGATTGAATTTTAATTGAATTGTCAACAAGCTGTCACTTGCCAGTACAGGGCTGTATGTTTGTCCATTTGCCCTGGGAATTACAGATGATTTCTATGGGTTGCTGGGGTTTAGTATGACAATAATATACCACACGTGAATACATTTCGTAGCGAGTTCTAGTTTGTTCTTTAAACTGAGCATTTGGTATATTTGGTGCTTCACACATATAGTCTGAAAAACAAACATTCATCATGATAATTATTAGAATTCAAATTATATTATTTATTAATAGCACAGACTGTGACACTTGATATAAATTCATATACTGTACCATCACACAGTGGATCAGGTTTCCAACCATCTTTTGTACATGTGGCCTCACTTGCCATTTTACGATAATCAGACAAACAATAGTAAGCTTTTCTTACATCCAATCTCATATTTCCAGAAAAATAATACCACGCATCATGAAGACGATGGTCACGTGGCATTTCACATGTAATCGCTGACAGAAGATTTTCAATGATTAATGAACATATAATGATGTAAAAATGCATTGTTGAGGAACAAGATCAGTAAAGTTTCTCTATGCTTACCCTCACAAACAGGTGTGTGATCCCATCGCCCATCATCTAGGCATTTAAATGATTTGATGGTTTCTTTTGTAAAAAGGATCCAGTATCTTTCAGAGCAGGTAATGTGCACAGTTTCTCCAACTCTAAAAATTTTTTTTCCCTCTGGCACAATTTTTTCTATTCCAAATTTGGTTTCCTTAAGTTCACAAGTAATATCTGTTGAAAACATAATAATAATCTAATAAAAAGATCTAAAGCGTCAAAACAAATGACTAGAACTGAATGCTGTATACAGTTTGGTGAATAAAATCTTTAGGGCACAATGTCTTTCATGAAGGATTACTATAAGAATGTCACCACCTAATTAATATTAGTCAAGTTGAAATCAGACTGAAGGTTTATAATGTGTCCCTCCACTTTCAGATCTCTGGCACTAGTTTCACCTGGTATTAAGTCATTTTACAAGCGTGAGAAAGTTGGGTGAGCTTATTTCATCAGTTGATCTAAAATATGTTGAAAAACATGTTCAAAACCTTGTGCAGCATGCCTACTGTACACCAATTTTGAAAAAATTTAATTGCAGTTACTGCAACCTTCATACAAATACCAAGTAACTTTAAAGTATTTTTCTTAGCTGCAGTAGTTACTCTGTTTTCTGTATTATTCTTAATAACAGTGAAGTATTACCTTCACATTCTGCCTCCAGAGTCCAGCCATGTTTAGTGCACTTAGGAGTTCCTTGTCTGGGTCTATATTTTGGAGCACAATCATATTGTAATGTGTCATCTTTCTTGTACTCTTTCCTCTGCTTAATAGTCCCATGTCGTATGTTAGGCGGTTTGCATGATATCTCTTAATAAAATGGAAAAATCCATCATTACTTTTAATAAAGCATAAAATAATGCAATGGCTGAGTGAGGATACTATCTAATAGGAAATTAAATGATTAACCTTTACACTTTGGAACAGATGCACTCCACTCGCCAGTCTCCATGCAGTAAATGTCACTACTTCCATCTATACTTTTTTCAGGAGACTTGCAGTCAAACTGAATAACATCACCATAACTTCCTTCTTCTGTGTTGCCTGTTGCAATCACATCCTCTTCTGTGTGAATTGTGGGGCATTTCACCACTAGGAAGTAATTGGGGAATAATTTAGTATTGATTTCTGTGTACAAATACATCAAACATGAGATGGCACTCTGTTGATAGAGCACGGGAAGATAAAGCTTCATTAAAGGTGCTGTGTGTAGATTGTAGCGGAATCTAGCGATGAGGTTGCAACCAACGGTTCAGTCCACCGCTCCCCCCTCCCTTTCAAGCACAAATGGCAGCAAGCATAGCTGCAAAGCCGGACAAACATTGTCGCCATCAAAGACAACGTAGTGACGAAATTCACTCTGAGCAGTTTGTCCATTTAGGGCTACTGTTAAAAAAACATAGCGGTTGAAAAATATAAGAGGACCCACGATAATATGTCATTCTAAGATAATATAAAACTAACGTTTTATTATGTAATGTCTTTATACACCACTGAAAACCATTTATGAATAGTGATCATATGTAATTATTTCTCAGTCTCTTTATTAGAATACAAACAGAAAATACAGGAAATGTGTATGTAGTATTAACAACTGTATAAAAAATATAAGCTGAAGTGTCAAGTAGTTAGGGTAAAGTCCACTTCCACTTGAGCAATAGCAGGCAGCTGTAGGATCTCTTAAACCTGAAATTAAATCCTAATTTCTAATTCTAATCAAATAACTTCAGGACTTCAGTATCCTCAAAAAACCAAGATGTGTTTTGTGATTTTGTGTTCATATTTCCTGTATGTATCTTAAAAAAGAGTGAAAAATAAATATGGATGGACATTAAAACTTTGTTAAAACAACAAAGCTGGTGATGGTGGCCTAAGACTTATGCAAAGTATTGTATATACTGACTTTATGTTGGCTTGACATATTCCAAGCAGTCCCGGCGCTATGGGCGGGCTTTAGGGGGCCGGGCCCGCCCTGTGAGTCACCAGTGCCCGCTCTGGACGAGCCTAAGGTCTCCCTTCACCTGTTCACCAGCTCCATGTTTTTATCAATAGGCCACTGTTATTAATTAAAAGTTATTGTTTTGTACATATATAACTCCTGAATAAAAATAAAAATGTGTTTGGTCTGATTAACAAAAATATATATTTTAAACTTATTTGATTGGTTTGTCAATAGTGAGCGCGGAAATGTTTGGTTGTTTGCTAAGCGCGCCACCGCTTAAAGTTAAGACACGATTGAGTGCTGCCTATAGTGAGACTGACACGTTAAGGTGCTGTTATCTTTCAACTTTTTTTCGCTGCTGAAAAACAAAAACAGTCAACATTGCGTCTAAAATGTAAGTGGCTTACTATAAATTACTTGTTTAGTGAACTGTCATTAAATCTGTCACATTTTCAACCGTGATGATGTGATGCTGCTTAACTGTATCATGTTATAAAAACTCCACATTTTTACCGCAGTATGTTTAACCCACTTTGTTAACTCACTTTGTGTTTGCTGCGCTTATTTGTTTAACTTTGCATTATTATATTATGCACCAGGGCCTGAAGTTAACTTTTTTGACCACCAGCCACTGTGGCAGGTGGATTTAGAAATCCACCTGCCACAGAGACTTTTTACCAGCCAGTTTATTTTTTTGCCTGAATAGTGAATGATAACACTGTCTTTATTGTATGAATTAAATGTAAAAAAATTTTTAGAGCTACAAAAGTGAATTTCTCTTTGTCTTATGTTGTTTGATTAACATTAATGACACAGACTTAAGTAGGTTAATAGAGGTTACTGTCTCTTTAAGACCAGCACAGACTGGTTTTTGACTCTCTAATACATACACTTAAGACATAAAGAAATGTTTTATTAGAAAAAGAATACTGTTGAGATCATTTTGTTTATATGTGCCCTGTCAAGAGCAAAAAGATTTTATGTACGCTTGCTTTAAGGAACGCGTCTCTCCGATGTGCCCTATTGAGTCCCCTTAAACCCGCGCACGCATACAGAGACGGAGGGGGCACAAACTGCGCACATAAACGCCGCACATACTGTACGTTGTTTTTCATTACTCTATTCGCAAAATGTATGTTAATGTACTACAGTATAAGGCGTAGTAGCGCAACTCTCTCTAAAGTTTACACATCAAGAGTTCTGATCCATCACAGCAGCACTACTGTACACATCTGTGCAACTGTGATTATACTGTAGCCTATGTCAGCATTGCATTCTCATCCCATCTCACCAACAGTTTAATACTTACTCGCACATCCAAACGTAGTCAGAGAAGTGCCTCATCTTCTTTCCAATCGCATGAGCGTTGCGAAACAGCAGTCACATCCTCTCAATGAATCACTCAATTTGCATCAGTAATATGCGCTGGTTGATAAGAAATGAGCGGGTGCCGCCTGTTACGAGTCATTCAAAAATATTTTAATGATATTCAGGCCGCGGTCAGTCGGTCGAGTTTAAAAACTATTTTGAACAATTGCGGACGCGTTAGTTGAAAATGTCGGTCGGGAGTGGGTTGTTTATACAATGACCCGCATATCACTGATTCGCATTGGCTACCCGCCAATGTGGCTGGTAGATTGACAGTGTTACCCGCCAATTGCAAAATCCACCCGCATTTGGCGCGTGGTCGGGTGTTAATTTCATGCCCTGTTATGCACTTTCGGTCGCCATTGAGACTAAAGGATGCAGAATCACTATCCTGTTTTGGTGATTGTTATTGGAGTTTTTAATCCGACTAGGCTACTAGTTCGGTCGAGCAAGTCAAATTCTCTTTCACTTGGCCTTTTAAAAAATCCACTTGTCTCTGATATTAAGAGGACAAGCGTTAATGTCGAGCCCTTGACGTGTTTTTATTTGTGTTTAGACTGCTTCAGTAAGCTAGGTCTAATCTTTACGACTCCTCCGTTGTATTGCGTTAATGGAGAGGTATGTTAGTTCTTCCTCGCTTTTTTGTCCATTTAATTCATAATTAATGATATTATGCATTGCAGTGAGGTTGATCTCATTTGTGCCCCCCCTGAAAAATGAAATGCCCATCCGTGAATTTGTGTCTGGCGCCGGGTCTGATTCTAAGTCTTGTCTTAAATAAAAAGCTTACATTTGACAGTTTGATAGTCGGAAAAAAAACAATATACAGAAGACATATGTTTCTGTCATATTTTAGCAGAATGATAACACGTTTTAACATGATGCCAACATATTGTAACATGTTGCATCTGTGTACATTTGTGAAAAATTTGCCGAATGTAGATTGAAAGCTCAAACAGGAGTTATACAACGTTTTAACAGTAGTTATACAACTAAACAATTTTAGTTTTTTTACAGTAATAAAATAGATGGGGCTATTGCCAAATTGTTATGAAGCAATCAGGATGTGATCACAATGACAAACACAAACTTTCATATCATTGAAATCTTTGGTGTGGTGAACAGGAACGATTTTCAATCAACACAAATTGCAAAACTTGGGAGTGGTTCTTTATACCACATACCCTATGTCAGGGCCGGAGTGGGACTCATTTTCAGCCCTGGAGTTTCATGCCTTAGACCGGCCCACTTTAGTTCACGACTGACTATTAAAATAATATCTTTAAACCCTCAGTAGTATAAGTCTGCGTAGTGCACTGTTTTCTGCAGCCTTGCAATTCACTGTATTCTTCAAATATATAATTTCATATTCCGTGCAAATGCAGAAAACAATTATAATTTTTGCCATAATCATGCAGCCCTACCATAGGACCATAATATTACTAAAGTAAACTTATGCAAAAACTAAAGGAAACAAATGTGTTTGTGTTTTCCTCTATATTTCTATTTCTAAAAAATGGTGAGTCTTGAGATTAACTGTTGGGTTGATAACGTTTGGAAACCCCTGATATACAATACACAAGCAAGATTTATCAAGTATGCATTGGAAACAAATGGAAAAAATCTGTATCTTATTTTTTTAGTACTTAGATCATGTCTATTGCTAAATAACGTAGGCCTACATTGTGTTAAAAAAAAGAAAACATCATGGATATACTTTTGAAACTACTTTTTTCAAATAAACTAATGAGTTTTGCATCAAATAGATTTTTGTTCCTCGCAATAAACGATGAATAATGACTATTCATAGAGAATTCATCTATGACTTGGATAAAAAATACGTTTTGTAAATTCTTTTCCTTTTAAAGGCCAGCCCGTTTGTATTAAGACGCGCTCAAGTTTTTTAAAAATATAGACGCGCGCCCGGCAAGCGCACTCAAAAGACGCGCTCAAGTTTATTTTAAATATAGACGCGCGCCGGCAAGCGCCCTCAATATAGACATGTCTGAAACAAATCTCGTGTTCAAGTAAGCGCTTTGAAAACCAGAAGACAGCGACACGTCCTGCGTTTCCCATGCGTTTTAGATGTTAATGAACCCTAATGCAAGAATTCTTCCAATAAGTGGTCGGGACTCGGGACACAATCAACTTGTGCATAAAGCGGCGGGGACATCTCTCACCCGCAAATACGCGTCATCCCGGTGGCATAACAACACCGGCCCTCGTGGCCAAAAAAAACAGACCGGCCCACTGGGAATCCTCCCGGTTCCCTTTCAGTCGGTCACTACGACGTCACGTCGTGACCGACGAATTGGGAACTCGCATAGAGAGACCAATCTGCTTCGCTTGTATGTAAAAGAGCCAATGAATGTTGGCATGCAGTATTTGCATAATGCAGGCTCCACCCCGCCAGGTGGGTATAAATGCCAGCAACAGACTGCATTCAGTAGCTTTTCGCTTTGGAGCCATCAGCTGTGCACTGCTGAGTCAGAAGCAACTTGTGTGTTATTTAGTAGGAACCTGTGCGTGGTAGTTGGCGTGACAGCGCTACAGCGGCTTCCACTGCCTGCGTTCATTTTGAGTTTAAAACCAGAGCGTGTGGTTACTGTTCCCCTGTGTGCTTCATCTTCCATCTGCACTAAAAGAGTAGTTTCCTCACAAAAAGAGCTGCACAGTGATTTGTGTCTTTTTAAAGACTACATTTCTCTGTGCCCCACGGGCGGTTTTGCGTCTTTTTAAAGATGGCGTTCCGTCCGTGTGTTTCTGGATGTGGTCGATTTATGGGACCGTCGGATGGTCACGATCGCTGCCTCTCGTGCCTGGGTGTTACACACGCTGAGGCAGCGTTCATGGATGGTTCATGTTCCCATTGCGGGAAGATGACCATCTCGGAGCTGAAGACCAGGCTGTCTTACCTCCAGGGTAAGAGGCCCCCCGTCCCGCTGCCTCGTTCGGTGTCGACGAGCTCCGGGCTGCCATGGGCGACAGTGGGAGTGCTCCCCGCAGGGAACCAACCCTCCGGGTCCTCTCACTCTTCAGCTCCGCTGCCAGCTGAGAGTTCGGAGGGAGGTAGTGGACCAAGCGTACCACACCTATCCTTCGGCTCTCCCGATGAGGAACGTATGTCGGTCGCAGCATCGGAGGGTGGGCAGTCACTCTCGGATGTCGGCTCGGACCCGCTGCCGCCGTCGGGGCTCGCAGCGCAAACCGAGCCGGATCCGGAGATGGCTGCCATGCTCGCTCGGGCGGCTGAGACGGTCGGCTTGGATTGGACTCCGCCTCCACCACCCGAACCGTCTCGCCTGGACGATTGGTTTCTCGGGGCGGCTCGCGCTGGTCCATCCCGCTCTGCCCCGGTTCCTTTCTTTCCCGAGGTGCATGAGGAGCTTACGAGGTCGTGGACGGCTCCTTTCGCCGCCCGCAACCGGCCTTGTAAGCCTTCCCCCCTCACCACACTCGACGGCGGGGCCGCCAAGGGGTACACGGCTATCCCAACTGTGGAGCGGTCGGTCGCGATGCAGCTGTGTCCGGCCACCGCTGCCTCATGGAGGGATAAGCCGTCCCTGCCCTCGCGGGCTTGTAAGTACTCGTCTGCTTTGACGGGAGCTGCTTACAGGGCCTGTGGGGAAGCGGCCTCAGCCCTGCACGCCATGGCGCTGCTCCAGGTCCATCAGGCCAAGGCACTGGCGCTACGGGCGACCAAGGTCACCGCACAGGCTGTTGGGCGTGCAATGTCCACCATGGTGGTCCAGGAGCGCCATCTCTGGCTCTGCCTGGCCGATATGAGCGAGGCGGACAAGACACGGTTCTTGAACGCCCCCATATCCCAGGCCGGCCTCTTCGGCGATGCGGTCGAAAGCTTTGCCCAGCAGTTTTCGGCCGCACAGAAGCAGACCAAGGCGATCCGTCACATCCTGCCTCGGCGTCAGCCCGCTGCTACCACCGCTGTGCCGGCGGCCGCCCCCAGTCCCGCGCCGCCCCAGCAGCGACCTAAGCGGCGGCGTGGATCCAGTCGTCGGCAGGGCGCCCCGCCCGTCCAGCCTCCCGTGAACCCTGGCAGGAAGCACAGAGGTAAGCGGCCCTGAGACGGGCCACCTGGAGATGGCGAGGACTGCTCTTGGGGAGACGGTGACCGCACCACTCCCTCCCCCGGAGGAGGGCCGGGTGGAGAATCTTTTGTTACAGTTAATTTCTGTTCAGCCGGCTTTTCAGCCGGTACCCACAACTTCACCAAAAGAGCAATTTCCTATTCCTTCTCCAGGTTATCAGAGAGTGATGAGCGCGATGGGTGGCCCTCTGGAGCCAACCCACCCGCTCACTCCTCCTTCGCCAGCGGACGTGCACCGGCATCCTCGCTGCCGGCATCCCATACGCTCGCCTGCCCCCTCACGGGCGCCTACACAGCGCACCGCTGTGGGCATCTCGGCTTTGCTTGGCTGCCCCACTGTGGGTACGTCAGTGGTGCCTCTAGTTCCACTCGTACGGTACCTGGAAGCCTGGTCAGAGCTCCCCAGCCTGTCGCGGTGGCTTCTGCGCACCATCAGACTCGGCTACGCGATCCAGTTCGCCCGGCGTCCCCCCAAGTTTGCGGGCGTCCTCTTCACCACGGTGAAAGATGTAGATGCCCACGTCTTGCGTGCGGAGATCGCTGTCCTTTTGGCGAAGGACGCGATAGAGCCGGTCCCTCCAGCTGACATGAGGTCGGGGTTTTACAGCCCCTACTTCATAGTACCCAAGAAAGGCGGTGGGTTATGACCGATCCTCGACCTGCGTACTTTGAATCATGCACTTCACAAACTGCCGTTTAAAATGTTAACGCAGAAACGCATTTTTCAATGCGTCCGTCCAGGGGATTGGTTTGCAGCCATCGACCTAAAGGACGCGTACTTTCATGTCTCGATACTCCCCCGACACAGGCCTTTTCTCCGCTTTGCGTTCGAGGGGCGAGCATATCAGTACAAAGTCCTGCCCTTCGGGCTCTCCCTGTCCCCCCGTGTCTTCACGAAGGTCGCAGAGGGTGCCCTCGTTCCCCTCAGGGAACATGGCATTCGCATCCTTGCTTAACTCGACGACTGGCTCATAGTAGCACAGACTCGAGAGCAGCTTTGCGAACACAGGGACATGGTGCTCAGGCATCTTGCCCGCTTGGGTCTTCGGGTCAACTGGGAGAAGAGCAAACTCTGCCCCACGCAGAGGATCTCTTATCTCAGTATGATTTTGGATTCGGTCGAACTTACGGCACGTCTCACAGAGGAACGTGTTCAGTCAATCCTCAAGTGCTTGAGTTTGTTAGATCACAAGACGGCGGTGCCCCTGAAAGTGTTTCAGAGGCTCCTGGGGCATATGGCAGCGGCGGCGGCTGTGACACCGCTCGGACTGCTCCATATGAGACCGCTTCAGCATTGGCTGCTCGGCCGAATTCCGAGATGGGCGTGGCGCAGCGGCACACACCGGGTGCAAGTCACACCAGCGTGCCGTCGCACCCTTCGCCCGTGGTCAGACCCTTCCTTTCTCCGGGCAGGCGTGCCCTTGGAACAGGTCTCCAGGCATGCTGTGGTCTTCACGGATGCCTCGGCCATGGGCTGGGGCGCCACCTACAACGGGCGTGCAGTATCAGGCGTTTGGACGGGGCCCCAACTGCACTGGCATATGAACTGCCTCGAGCTGTGGACGGTGTATCTTGCTCTGGTCCGCCTCAAGAGCGAGTTACAGGGCAAAGATGTGTTAGTCCGTACAAACAATACAGCGACCGTTGCCTACATCAACCGTCAGGGTGGTGTACGCTCCCGTCGCATGTCACAGCTCGCCCGCCATCTCCTCTTGTGGAGTCAGAAGCATCTGAGGTCCCTTCGTGCCATTCATATCCCAGGTGTGCTCAATCGTGCGGCCGACGAGCTATCACGAGCAGTGAGCCCCGGCGAGTTGCGACTTCACCCCCGCGTGGTTCAGCTGATTTGGAGACGGTTCGGAGCAGCACAGGTAGACCTGTTTGCGTCTCCAGAAACCTCCCACTGCCAGCTGTTTTATTCCCTGACCGAGGGAACCCTCGGCACGGATGCGCTGGCACACAGCTGGCCTCGGGGTCTTCGCAAGTACGCGTTTCCCCCAGTGAGCCTTCTTGCACAAACGTTGTGCAAAGTCAGGGAAGACGAGGAGCGGGTCCTCCTTGTGGCCCCATACTGGCACACGAGGACGTGGTTCCCAGAGCTGGTGCTTCTCGCGACAGCCCCTCCCTGGCGAATTCCCCTGAGGAAGGATCTTCTTTCTCAGAGAGGCGGCACAATATGGCACCCGCGCCCGGACCTGTGGAATCTCCACGTGTGGTCTTTGGACGGGACGCGGAGGTTTTGAGTGGTTTATCCATGCAGGTAGCAAACACTATTGCTTCGGCGCGTGCACCGTCTACTAGACAGGCTTACACACTGAAGTGGAACCTGTTCGTCGAGTGGTGTTCCTCTCAGCAAGAGAACCCCCAGGATTGCCAGATCGGTGTCGTGCTTTCTTTTTTACAGGACCGGTTGGAGAGGAGGCTGTCCCCCTCCACCATTAAAGTCTATGCTGCAGCAATCTCCGCCTACCATGCCCCTATTGCAGGCAGGATGGTCGGTCAGCACGACCTGGTCATCAGGTTTCTTAGGGGGTGAGGAGGTTGAATCCATCCCGTCCCCCCTCCATACCCTCTTGGGATCTGTCCGTGGTGCTAAAGTCTCTCCAGGACGCCCCCTTCGAGCCTCTGCAGTCAGCGCATGTCAAGTTTCTTTCTATGAAAACTTTGACCCTACTCGCATTGGCCTCGATAAAGAGGGTAGGGGACCTGCACGCTTTATCGGTCGACGAGTCGTGCCTACAGTTCGGGCCTGCTGACTCCAGTGTTACACTGAGACCCAGGCCTGGCTATGTGCCCAAAGTTCCCACCACTCCTTTCAGAGATCAGGTGGTGAGTCTGCAAGCACTGCCCCCGGAGGAGGCAGACCCAGCCTTAGCTTTGCTGTGTCCCGTCCGCGCTTTGCGACTGTACGTGGACCGAACGCGAAGCTTTAGGACCTCAGACCAGCTCTTCGTCTGTTACGGAGGACAGCAGAAGGGAAAAGGTGTCTCCAAGCAGAGGCTGTCACACTGGATAGTGGACACCGTTTCCCTTGCGTATCAATCGCAAGACCTCCCGTGCCCGCTCAGGTTATGGGCGCATGCCACTCGGAGCATAGCGTCTTCCTGGGCGCTGGCGCGTGGTGCCTCGCTGACAGACATTTGCAGGGCTGCGGGCTGGGCGACACCCAATACCTTCACGAGGTTTTATAATGTTCGTGTTGAACCGGTTTCCTCCTGTGTACTCACCTCTAATTGGTAGAGACACTGGGAGACCCAGGTTCATGTGTCAGCTTGCCTTGCCAGTATGGCGTTATACCAGTACCATTAATCCCAAAGATGTTTCTGGTAGAGTTTGGTACTTCCTCCAACGCCCATGATAATCAGACGTGGCGGAGCGTTTGATGACGGCTTTGCATCAGTTGAATTCTTGAAAACCTGTGTTGAGCTTTGGCGTCCATATGAGCGACCCCTAGACAGGGGATCCCATGTGTGTAATGTCTGTGGAGCTAATTCAATCCCACATTTTCCCTCAGCAGACTTTAAGTCTGCAGTCTCTGTATAGGTGTAGTCTCATTAGATAGCCACCCCAGAGATCTTTTGATATGCAGAAAGCCCTATGCGGTTATTCCATATCGTAATATGCCGCCTAAGAAACCTTTATGGGATGTGGCTTCCGCAGTGTTCTCTGCTACCGCCAGCGGGAACGCTCCAAGTGGTGCCTAGTGGTTACTGAGTGGGTTGGAACAGCAGTGACCGGCCTCCTCTGCATAGACCCAGGTCTCACTTACGTAAAGGGGTGAAAGGTTAATGCAGGGCACTGGAAGGGACAGCCTTCCGTGGCGTTTTGGTAGGGATTCCCAATTCGTCGGTCACGACGTGACGTCGTAGTGACCGACTGAAAGGGAACGTCTCGGTTACGGATGTAACCCTCGTTCCCTGAAGGAAGGGAACGAAGACGTCACGTCCCGTCGCCACGGCCGCTGTATCATTGCTGAGTCGGCCGGCCTTTAGATGGCTCCTCAACGAAAAACTACTGAATGCAGTCTGTTGCTGGCATTTATACCCACCTGGCGGGGTGGAGCCTGCATTATGCAAATACTGCATGCCAACATTCATTGGCTCTTTTACATACAAGCGAAGCTGATTGGTCTCTCTATGCGAGTTCCCAATTCGTCGGTCACGACGTGACGTCTCCGTTCCCTTCCTTCAGGGAACGAGGGTTACATCCGTAACCGAGACGTTCTCCCTATGGCCAATCCGGGCCTGCCCTATGTTGTGCAAACAGGAGGAGTTTAAAAAGTAAGTTTCCAATGAAATTCAAAATGGTGGACAGAAAGTGAGGTTACAGTAACTATGGCAAGTTTGGGAACATTATGAGCAAAATAACCCTTCCCATATCCAGGGGCGGATCTAGAATTTTTTTTATGGGGTGGCAAGGGGGTGGCATGAGAACTACGAGGGGTGGCAATGAAGTAAGCGTCCTTGCATGGTTGTCGTGGATACAAGAAATTATATACTGTATATACTATATTCGGTGTATACACTGGACCTCAAATTTTTATAACATAGAAAACGCAACAACAAATGTTCCTATAAGTACCCAAGCAGCTACCTTTAGCATCTCTACTGTAGCACCCTTTGTCTTAATACTAAGTTAATACATACCGCTTACCAATATCTAAAAACACTGACTGTAACCATGATGGGCAAAGTTGAACAAAATGGTATAAAGACTGTTATATAAATAAAATTGGTTTGCCTAGTTTATATTAATGTTAAACATATTTGAAAGGCACACATCTCTTTCTGTCATAACCCTCTTCTTCAATCCTTTCACTCACTTCATGATGGATTTATGTCTTTTCACTTCTTTTTAGCTCTTTGCCATCCATATGTTTCTTTCTTTCATGACTTCATCTATTCCTTTCCCTTCCACAACATATTTTCTGTTTTATTTGTCCCTTCCACTCCCATAGTATTTGATTTTTCTATACTTTTAGGTTAGAAAAATTGATATCAGCCTTTATTTTCATAGTATCCTGGAAAATGCAGCATTGAGTTTTGTCTTTCAAGCTTTCTAAACATACACAACACTGAATAGTTTTGTCTCCTTAATGAAGACAAACAAAAACATTAGGCAATATCATAACAAGCGATTTCATATGCACGTATGGAATATTTTGATGGCTGCAGTAGCTAATAAGACATGACGGGCTAACTCTAGAAAGAACTGCTTAAAAGATATTTACTGCTTACACAAACCTGCAGTTCAGTTGTTTTAACTACCAAGCAACTACCTCAGGCAATCAACAGTTTAATTTTTGTATTTTTATCCTGATGCAACATTTATTTGTAAAATATGACCATATTCAGTACTCTGATTTGCTGATGTGATGCTCAACTTAATCACTTAAAGACACTAAAGAGAAACCACTAATGTTTTGGCAGCATGTGATGATGTGAGGTGCTTTATTAGATCAGAATTACTTTCTAAAGACGTCACGTGAAGAGACTCTTTCTTCATGGGCATAAGTTGCACGTCCATAATCATTCTTGCCTTTCACCTCAACGATGGAAAAGTAACGTTTGTGCTTTTTATACTTTGTGCTTGCGTCCGCTACCTTTGTTTTGAGCTCGTTGTACTTCCCATCGATCTGTTGTTGCGGGTTTGTGCGACTCGGAAGGGATGGACTGCAGCGCGAGAACCGGGCTGCGTGTGAGTGCCTTGGATGGGGCGATGCATCCTTTCACGGTAGTTTCCAAAAGTCTCCAACAACGCCAGAAAAGATCGCTAGACTAGTCGCTTTTTTAATAAAGCCGCTAAAGGGGTCTAAAAAGTTTGGCAAGTTGGCAAGACTTGCTGCTTTTTTTACACTGTAAGGGGTTGTGTACACCAAAACTTTTAAACGCGGCTGAAAACGCCTTGAGGACGCCGAATGCCAGCTGTTTTTCAGCTGAGTGCCAGCTTTCTTCAGCTGAGCGCTTTGATAGCTGTGACACTTCAGCTGCGAGCCGGTTGGTTGCTGTGGTAATGTCCCGCCCCTCCTCCACTGTGATTGGGCGGCCGTGTGAGAACTGACATTGACGAGCGGAGCTTTTCTCCCAAAGTTGAATCTCTTTCAACTCTAGACTCTCAGCGCCGGGCGCGTGAAAACCGCCGAGCGCCGGTTTTCAGCGCAGAAAAAACCCGCTAGCTGCTGGCTTATTTGAAAAACGCCGAGCTTCCATTGGAAACAATTGAAAACATGCGCCGGCCGCGGGCGTAAAAGTTTTGGTGTACACAACCCCTAAAAGACTTTCTGCTCGGACTGACTGTTCGTGCTGCTTGTGTATGAACTCTGCTGCCTCTGGTTGGCTAACGATGGAAATTAAGCCAATCATCATCACGGTCCCACCCCCTCTAAGACACACACACCAATCATCGTCAGATATGTGTCTCCCACCCCTAAACACACGCAGAGAAAAACTACATTGCCTTTCTGGTTAAAAGAGCCTTCTCGGGTATATATTATATATATTAGGATACAAGCGCTGGGGTGGCATATGGGGTGGCAATGCTTTTATTTAGGGTGGCAACTGCCACCCCGTGCCACCCCAGTAGATCTGCCCCTGCCCATATCTCTGGATCAGTAAGTGCACTAATAATAAAGATTGGTAAAAATATGTACCCCTGCTGTCACTGGGGCAGTACTCTTTAAAAATGTAATTTATGTACCATTAGGTACAGATATTAATAAATTTGGTACCAATATGTACCATTGAGATACAAATATGTATCTTTAAGGTACTATGACATGCAACATGTTTTATGTCAATGCAAAGTTTTGTGTTACAACATCATATCCATTTTGACTTGCTTGCTGTTTAATTCATTGATTTGTATATTAATCAGTCATCACAAATTGCATAACTTTTTGTCTCTGTAAATTCTTTTGCAAATTGTTAAAACAGGGTTTGAAGAAGTAGGTTTTTTGATAGTCCACTTTAGACATTCCACTAACTATAAATAACTTTGCAACTACATGTAAACTTACTTTCAATTATTTGCAACTATACGTCAACTAACTGCTATTAGAGTTTTAGTAGACTGTAAGGGTTGGGGTTAGGGAAGAAGTTTAGGTTAGTGGAATAAGTTGACATGCACCTGCAAACTGAATGTCTGTTGAGATATCATCACAATAAAGTGTTAGCAGACAGTTTACTAATTCTCTTAAGATTGGTAGTTGATAAATTGTTGCAAAGTTACTTATAGTTAGTAAAATGTCTAAAGTGGACTATCGAAATAAAGTGTCACAAAAAAATTGCAGGTAGATGTTTTATGATGTTAAATGTAAGGTGCATGGGAATCATCATGAGAATCAGAGGGAGAAAAAATAGTTTGTAGGACAGTGGATTGTACAAGGTTATGAGAATATAAACTTTTAACTGATTGTGGGTTTGAGATAGCCTGGTTAGCCAGACCTACATCAAGATGTAAGGTCTGGCAACTCTTCACACAAACGGCTCAATGCAAGGGGCGGGATATAAGGTTGTCCCTCAAAATGCCTCTGCACGCAATAGGATAGCGCTATGAACAAACAGAGCAACGAAGAAGGTGACGTAGTTACCGTAACCAGTCGGCAAAACTCCAAACACATCTTTCTTGCTTAAAAAGGACTTCAGTAGGGTTATTTGCTCTTCTCTCAAAGAAAAACATAAGTCTAAAGTCCGAAGCCGCTTCAAAAGAAAGCTGTTCGCCAGCAGCAGCAGCCATTCTTTGTTTTCAAGTAGGAACCGTTGCAGCTCTGTCGTCATCATGTTAAGCCCGCCCCACAGACGCTACACACGATGTGATTGGCCTGACCAAATTTTGGTTTTTGGAGCTGTTAAGTGTATTGTGAGTGCCTAGACTAAACCCTGGAAGCAAATATATTTTGCGGCCGCTAGGGTGCGTCTAGATTTCTAGGCTAGGTTTGAGACTGTTTTCAGATTTGCTATAAAAACATTTAAGACATAAGTTTCCCATGTACCATTCTATGGGCTGCTGTAGATTCAAGAACAGAAAAAAACTAACAACTGCAACAGGGGACTTCCCCTCTTTGGACCTTGCCCCCTAATAAGAAAACTAATCATTACAACAGGGGTATTTGCTCCTTCAGGGCTTGAACCCTAATAATAATAAGTTCAAATAGAATATTAGTATGTTGGCTTGATAAAAACACTCACTATCACAAGCAGGAACAGCATTATCCCACCCATTGCTTCTGCATGTCCGCTTATTTATTCTACTTGCCATTTCGTACCTGTGAACAAGAGAGCAGCAAAAATATAATTAAAGAATTAAAGAGAAAAATATAAACAAATTCTAGTTTAGCTTAGAAAGCTACATTTACCCTTTGTTGCAAGTATATTGCACTGTTGCACCAAAAACAAACTCTGTGTTCCCTCCTAAAAGACTAAAATCGCCATTTGGTGTGTCGCCTGGATGTCCACATTTTTTTTCTGCAGAAAAAAGTTGATTTGCATGATAAAATGTTCTTTTTTTCTAGTAATTTTGAGATGGCAATTAAATCATTGATGAGGTTATTATTTTCAGTTGTCTTACTTGTGCATTTTCGATCAACTATCTTCTCCCACTTCCCTTTTTCACACTTAAATTTATACATGCCAGTGAAACCTGTAATGCAATTGACTTTCACTGTTTCCCCATCATTGTAAGAACGTTGGTCAAGTGGTTCTGTGTCTTCCAATTGAATGTCACTTGCAGGTGGAAGACATTCTGAGAGGCAAAAGCGACACAAGTGAAGACATTACATTTTGATATTGTTAAGGGCTTAAGATACACCTTTACATATAAAAATGCATATAATATGTGCAGTGTATCTTTAGGAATAGTATCATTGTTATTAAAGTCAATAAAATAAATATAAAGACTTTATTTAACAAACTACAATTATTAAAAAACAACAATAATAAGAAATTTGCCAAAGGGAATAAACTTACCTTGACCTTGTGCAAAGGTTAAGTAAAAAATCCCAAAAGCGAAACTGAAGAGCTTTAAAGGAACCCCCATGTCTGAGCTCTCTTCACAAATGTTTGTAGCTTTTTGTGGTCTTTTCTCAGAAACCGCTGCCTGCTTGGGATTGAAGTTAATAATTAACCAAAGTCAAAAAAGGTCTGTCTCTCTTACACCAAAGCTCAACGAATATTGCAGAATATTACCTGTTAAAGATGATATTTGAATCTTAATCTGCAATTCCCACTTGGCACTTGGACGTCCGTTTCCTTAATGAAACAGTAAATAAAATTTCTAGAGTCCACATTTTATGTACGTAACACGTTTGCAAGAACAGCAAAAAACAAAGGGCAAATTTCAAAACGACTGAAGTCCTTTACTCTGTCCTTGTCAGTTAAATACTTTCTCAAATGTTTGGTGTTGGATGGAAACATTTGACTCATGGTGCATTCAGTGAAACCACAAACTAAGGAAACAAAAGAAGTTTCACAATAGTTTTCAGCTATTGCAATACTGCTATTGCAAAATGTGTTTTTCGCTGCCATCGTGCAATATCTGTTTAAATTGAGTAATCTATTGAACTAAGAGTTGGAAAAGGAGTTTGAGACTAATGAGACTTATAAAGTATTTGAGTGTTTAAATTCCACACAAATAATGCTATCAGTGTTGTTATCATCTGTGATGTCCTAGAGGTCGTTCCTTATCTCTGCTAAATAAATATTTATTGATCTGTTTCTTCAGTTTTACCGTAAAAGCAGAATGCAGTTTACTGGCTCTTCTGATGACAAATAATACACATTTACAACAAGACGAATACTAAAAACAGCCGCCTTTGTTTTTAGTATAATGTTGCCTTATTAAGCACCAGTTAACACTTGCACCTTCTGTATCCAAAACTTGAAACAGTCACTTGAAATATCACTTTATTCATCAACAATGGAGCAAGAGCACAAGCAAGTGGTCACTGTGAAAATTTCATAGGAGAAATGACCAATTACCAATATCACTATTCAGCTATAGTGCTATACCATAGAAAAGGCCTCAGTTGTAAAAATAAAATTTGCCGAGTGTGTGAGTGTGTGTGCGTGCGTCAACTTGCATGTGCATGTGTGTTTGAGTGTGCACACATGCTGTGCGTAAGGAAGAGTGATGCCCCAGTCAGACCAGATGCTTCATTGCAGTTTGGTACAGAAGAAATACACACATTCATTTTCAATAGAACGCTGCATTTGGCTTGAATAACTTGCATTGCTGTGCATTTTAGGTGAAGCTAAACATCATATCTAGTCAAACCGCACAACAACATCAGCTGCTGGTTGTGCTGCTAAATATTTCAGTTATTGTGCAACGTTTAACTTATCTAAATGTCACAATTCTTTTTCTCTCGCCTTCTCAGCCCAACCCTTTTCTTTACGTTTTTACCCGCGGCTGCATTATAAATACTGTTTGTTTGTTTCTATGCTTTTATCTAACGTCTTTGCTGTTGGTTTCTTCCTCCTCTTCCACTTCTTCTCCTAACTTGGCGGCCACGGCCAGGGCAGCTGGCATCCAACTTAAAGGTGCATTGCTTCCACCTACCGTACTGGAGTGTATAACAGATTAGCGGGAAAAAAACAGGTAATGACTGTAGGGGTGCCGTAAGGGGGGGGGGGGTAGGACGATTCTAAGGGCCCATGAACTTCTGAGGGCCCCAGCCAAGGACTGTGCCACACACGCAACCCCCTTAAGCTGAGCCCTCTTAGCTCCGCCCCGTCTTTACTCTGCGTTTTAGCGCCGTCTTCAATCCACGGTCTCACAGTGTGCGTGAACTTCAGAAGAGAACAAGGTGTGTGTATTTACTGCTATTTGCTATGATATCTGCATATGTGCGCTAGTGCAGTTTACACAATGTGTAGCTGGAGCAATACAATGCAGTTTTCTTTCCACTGTAAAGTCTTCGCTCTGTTCACCCCAGTTTAAAAAAACACAAGGGGATTTACGTTCCCTGTTTTGTGTTATGATTCTAACGCGAAATCAGCCTTATAAGCTGTTTTAATTAACGTGCCCGTATAAGCTAATTAACATAAACTAGAAATGCGATCGGTTACACACTCCAATGTTTTGCAATTCAATATGCCAAGGAAGTATTTTTATGCAGTAGTTTAGCCTAATCAACTCGATTGTGATAAAACTGAAATGCAACTAAGGCTAAACTAGTCCAGTTATGTATATTAAAGCTTCTCACCTTGCAACAAGTTTAAGAAATCAATGGAAATCTATGTCGTAATCTGCTATAGTTGTCATTCATTTCACTTTAGAGCCCGTTGATTAAAAAACAGTCTGAAGAATCATTTAATAACAGTATAGCTGTTTTCTCATGTTCAGGGTTCCAATGATCTGTTGTTATTTTTGCTTTACTGAAGCTGCTGGTGTGTGAAACTTGTTCTTTACCTTATAAATAATGCTTATAATTATAATACAAGCTTTGGTCAAGCATTTTTGACCCAGTTTTATTTGAGGCAGAATGTAAATGTATAGAAAAGATGCATTGTTGTTGTTTGCCATTTTTAAATGTTACAATGTTATTGGTGTGTGTAACAGCTCAAGTATACAGTATGTCACTGAGACTGCCTGTGAATATCAGACTAAAGCCTTAAATCTTATTGTGAGATAAAAAGCATCACAGTTTGATTTCAAGCATTAATTTCAATCGCTGACATGACATTACTCAGTCTATATTAAAGATATCAAGTTTATATTTTCACAAAATGTTCTTTACATTCTATAGGATGATTTTATGTGGAAAACAGTAAATCCCAAAGAAATACTTCAGCTGGGTTTTCACAGGCATGGTCACATTTATCTTTAAGACATGTTGCATTTTTTCTGAATATTTGATTAATGTACTGTATTTTTCAATTAAATTTACATTCCACAATAAATTATCTTAGCTGCAGACATTTTAGGTATCTATTAATACTGATAATTGTGGTCAAAACAATAGCAAAATAAACAGGTCTGTATTATTAATTACAGACAAAGATTTTGAATAGCTACAGTAGGTTGGCTTGTATGTTTGGTGCGAAATGGGTATGGTGGGGGCCCGACCTCCTATTCTTTCATAGGGCCCAGAATTGCTAGCGGCGCCCCTGCAGACAGCTGTTTTGTTTCTGTTTCATGTAAAGTAGTAAAATACACCAACAACTGCACAATTTTGAAGAAAATTGTAATAACTTGCTAAAAAAGATAAATAAAGCGTTACATAAAATTATAATATTTTGTTAACACTTCAGAGTAAGGTTGTATCTGTAAACAATTAGTTAATGCACACAAACTATAATAAACGATACGTATACAGCATTTATTAATTTTAGTTTATATTAACGTGTGCAATATTTGGATATATTTGCAACCACTTGGACATGTTGAATAAAAATGACAAAACTAAAGCTAGGATATTAAGATATTAGGATGCATTTTAATTACAAAAGTTGTTGTGTATTGTGTAAAAAATATTTTTAAGTGACATTTATTACATAAATGTAACATGAGTTTACAAAGATCCAAACTCTGTAATAATTGAATTAAAGGGAATAGCATACATGATTGTTAAAAGTAAAAAAACTGTTGTAAATTTCATTGGGTTAATATACCTCAATTACCACTCCAGTTTTTTTCTTCAGTTTTTTTCTGTATTACCTAAAAAAAATGAATTAATTTAGGGTTTTAGTGCATAAAAAATGGTAATGGAAAAAGTTTTATACCTAGGTTTTATCAAGTGGATGGAAATCACAAGCTGGTTACTTTTAACTTAGTTCTGCCCTCACTAAACTACAACGTACTACTGAATATTTGAGCATTGCACCATTAAATGTACGATAACCTTAACCCACAAATAAACTAAATATTTACAGAAGTCTCTGACAGGAGTAACGATTGTACAAAAGTCATTTTAACATTTCCTGCTTGACTTTAATATGCCATTTAGACACATTTACATTTGAAAAGACAGAGAACTGATTTACCATCTCACTCAACAATTTACTTCAAATGTGGTAAAGAAATAAAAAATTGACCATGACTACAAACACTTAGACTAATAGGTTAGAATACTCACAACTTTTGTCAATTTGTAAATTCCCATCAGAACACAGTATGTCCACATATGTTTGTTTTATCAGACCTTCAGCTTGCCATCCTGATGTACAGTTAAGCCTATGCTTGTTATTGTGCTTCAAATAGACCTTTTCTTCAGGAGGTTGTAGATTGTACATCTCAACAACCTCATTTATTTCACAAGGCTCTGCGGTAAAAACAAAATCAAATGCAAAAAAGAAAGACATTAGAAACAGTAGAAAATAAAACAAGATAGTAATTTGTAAGTACACAAGTTTTTGTTTGACTGTAACTTAACAAATTAGGTTAAATAATTTCAACTTGTTTATAAGTTACTTAAAATAGTAGGTTCAATTTACTTTGAGATTGAGGTTTTTTTTATGTAAATGACTCACTTAGACATTTTGGAGGGGTCTCCCATCTCCCGTTGAGGCATTTGTAATATTCCTGTTGTTTGTTCAGAACATAGTAAGATTGGCAGGTATAGTAAACCTCAGTGATAACTTCGTTAACCTGATTCTTGATGATGTAGTCTCCATTTTCAAGATATGGTGGAGGCGGACATATCTTGTCTAAACAAAAAATTATAATAAAATAGTATTGTAACAATAATGTTGTATTTGTTAACATTATAGCTAAAATGAGCTATCAATGAGCAATAGAATTTTTAGCATTTATTAACTTTTTCCCCGCCAGCTTTTTAAAAAAAGTTGCCAGCCAGCACCAGCATTTTTCATGATTTTCACAAAAGTTTAATGCCTTCCAGAAAATGTTCTTGTTTAAATATATAAACAAACAATATATCAAATAAAAAAACAGACCCTCTGCTTTCATACTATGGGATTTAAATCCTGCCAGGATTCAAAACTGAAAATAAAGCTCTGAAAGGTTGAAATTTAGTGTTCGCAAACTCAAAATCTTACAAAAAAAGTTTTGCAACATCGAAAAATAAGATTTGCAAGCTTGCAAAATTTAAAAAAATAAAAATATATCTGCAAACATTATGTTGTTTTTGAGATTTCCTTTTTCGGAACCGCAACATCTTTTTTACGATGTTGCGCAAACAATTTTTCAGAGTTTCAAATTTGTCAGTGTTCTCCCACTGTATAGTTTGTTTTCCAGGTTTGAAACCTTGTAAATGGTGAACTGAAAACTGGTGTGCAAATAGGTTAAAAAAAGTTTTGAAACTCTGAAAACTGAGGTTTGAAAGGGCTAAACTTATTACATTACATTACATTTGCACTCCTTTGCAGACTATTTTTTCAGAGCTAAATTTACAACACCCACTTTGCGGAGATACGCCCACAAAGTTGCGAGCTTGCGACTCACGTGATTTGTGGCAGCGTTGTCACGCAGCTCTGCTCTGAAACTCTGAAACTCAGACTGAGCGAAAATGAAGCCTCGCAACCTCACAACTTAAAAAAAAGCGTGGAGGGAGGGCCTTCTGCTCTTGGCCAATGCTTTGCTGTCTGCTGACGTACAGTCCAATCACAAGTCGTGTTTACTGGAAATGTGGGATTGACCGACTTCTCCGCCAATGACGAAAGCGCACATGATACGCAAACAGATGCACGGCTCTCTGGCCACAAATCGGTCAATTAACGCCACTAAACAAACCAATAAATCAATGTTCTTCCATTTCTTTATTAAATAATAAGATTTTAAACATCTGTTTACTCTTGTATTTGTAACTGTGTTGAACTGTGTACCGCTGGTTGCGGTAGCCGAATGGACTGCGTACGTGAGCCGCGAAAGCAGCCTGTTAAAGTAACTAAAGGCGTGAGCCCCGACAATACATTTCCGCTCTTTTGTATTATTATTCTAAGGTATGTCCTTTCAATTTGGGAAAACTAATCTGTTGCTGATAACCGATGAATTAAAAGGAAATCCGTATTGCTTTAATACATCATTTAACAGCTGAGCTAAGCCTGCTTGCTGTACTGTGGCCATTGTGGATCCGTTTTTGATTGTTAATTAAACATGATTGCCCATATGATTATTTTACTTATACTGTGTACCAGTGGCGGATGCAGAACGTGACATATGGGTGGGCATGGATTAAGTCCAGGTGGGCCTGAATCTATGGGTGTCACTTTTGAATAAGAAACTATAACAAGTCTATAAAATTAGTCATAACTTCAGGAATCACAAGCGTATTGGTGAGAACACTAATTTAAACAGCATACACACACACCCGAACTGCACGTCACATTTTTGACATTATTGATATACTTTAAATTGTAATGCAACATGACATTAATTAAGCCTTTTTGGTAAAAACAAATTATTGGGGTGTCATAGCCTACAAAAACGAACCTGCACACAGTGACAAGAAATATAAATGAACACAAAAAACCTAATACTTTTTAAAATAGCCTATTAAAACTGTTTAAATAAATGAAGCTACTAAATGCTAAAAATGAAGCTAACATCATATTCTCTTCATGCAAATCACTAAAAATATATTTTCGTTCTCACATATTTAAGTTAACTTACTAAATAAAGAAAGAAAAACGGAATTGCTAGAATAATGTTTGACTCTGAGGTTAAAGGAAATGACAAATAAATAAACATTTAATATACTTTTTGATGAGCATAAGAGCAAGAGGGTAGCCTACTCGTGAAGAGCGGAGCCGAGGAGCGCGCATCAGACGTGAACACGAAAGGAATAATGGGTTTAATTATGCTTTCACTTCATTTCCTGACAGTTTCCCTTGTTAGTAGGGACAGTAATGACTAACAAGATGACACCGAATTACATACAATATGATTACCTAACTAAATCTGAGATGATGCAAACACATTACAATATTTTTTCCTCCGCCCGACGGGCAGGGCGCAGATACATTTTTGTAGCCCTGCATAGGTTTTTTTTGTAGAAAGACTTTCTTTAAAGTGAATTTCGTTTTGTATAAATTGTATCTTAATATTAATCAATGTTTAATCAAACAATTGCCTTGATTTAATAAATAAGAAGCAAACCAAGAACGTATGTGGTGTGGATTGAAGTGAACCCGCTATATTTCCGCAGCCTACGTCTTTCTGCTTTTAATGCATTTCTTAAATTAATGTCTCAATTACACAGTAGGCTTATAGGTTGTTATGATAGGCTATTTGTTGCTTAAAAGCAATAGGCTATATTGTATAAAGTGTAGCAATAAACGTGCTGTGACTTATAGTGCTGAGTTAGAGAGCTGGTAGGCTATATCAAACAACATCACTGTGATGATCAGATCTTTTCTTTCTATTTTTTTTACCCCGCTGTCATATTTTTTTGTGTGTTTATGTAATTGAGAGGAAAGGGCGCAGCACATATTGATAACGTGTTGTTATTCAAAATACGTTTTCCACTTGCTTGCAAAAAAAGTTCTCAAAGTGATCATTGCTGAAAGCTGCTCGGGAATATTTTTCTCATTAGAACCATAATGTAACGCAACATTCAACTTCTTTATAATAGTTTTTAAATAGTTATCAGGCTTACTTATAATTTTACTGTTTTTAACATAACATGCAATAGATAAAATACACCATATGAAGTAGTATCCATGTCTAACTATCAGAGTAGTATTTTTTTTACATTTCTGATTGGGCGGGCCAGCTGTCAATCTGGGCGGGCCCAGGCCGACAATTGTAGTTTTTTAAAAGCAAAATGATTGCAAGCAACACAGACGCAACAACGCAGAGGCACAATAATACTACTGATGTGATGAAGTCACAGGGTCTATTTTTCAAACTATTCATAGCGGCTTTAAGGAGGCTAAATCATCATGGACATGAAATAATCGTATTAGCTTATATGCTATAAAAATTTGTTTGTCATTTTCAAATCACATTTAGTAGCCTAATGTGTCAATATATATTTATATTCTTATCATTTATATGATATATAGGCTAATAATTATAATATTTATAGATAATAAATAACGTCCAACACATGCACAAAGAGCCGCATGTTCGACCTTTTTATTGAAAACAAATAAATTTCCCCTTCCCCACGATCTTCGTCCTCATCTTCTCAACCTGTATATGCCGTGAACTTGGACATTTTTGCTAACAAATTTCATTGACGTTCATCTTTACTTCGCTACTTTTCTCTTTTGAGATTCCCTTTCGTATTTTAGAGACATCTCATGAACTCCTCCATTTGACCAAATGACGCAGTTTGCTTATTAAGCATTCAAAACAAGCAGGCCAATTACTGGACACCTTCAGAAATGTTAAGCAATAATGGATATTTTTATTGAATAGTCTAGACAACATTTTTAATAATGCTCACTAATGGTCATGCAGGGTTCAGTAAGTGAGAGATTTTCTTGCACAGGAACTGCATTCACGCACGGACATTCAAAGTAAAGCGATGAGGTGTAATTTTAAAGGGACTATAAACTCATTATGCGGTGGTTATTTTTTTTCCGGCAATACTGACCCCCCCCCCATATTTTACAAGAATAAATAAGGATCTTTATTAGAAATAATGTGTTAGTTATCTTATTTTATTTGATGTATAGGCTAAACCTAAATAATATCTGTACATTTTACACAAAAATATCTGTTAAATTTGGGGATATACCAAAATAAATGACAACAAATTATTTCTAACATATATCTTAAATCACCTACTGACATTAAGAGATTTTATTAAGTTTCTTTAGTCTTTTATTTTAGTGATATTTATAAAGCCACTGAATTATTTCTTACAGTGTAGTTTAGGTGTTATAACATTGTATATGACATATTACTTTATTACAAAACATAATGTCTTTCGTTGTGTCACATCACTGTGATATGATTAACAGTTGTCAGCGGCACATTAATGTGTTCCAGTGGCTGTACTTAGATGCTATGCCTCCCTTTTTGAGCATAAAAGCTTGATTTTTCGTTTGCTTTTACTGTAAATTTATGTGATGCATTAGAACAAATTCTGACAAAAACAAACCCGAAATAATGAAAACGCAGGCTACCCAATAACAAATTATTTAACTACTTAAATATTTTTTTTACTGTTTATACTTTGACTGAGGCATTTGCCTTATGTTTTAGGGTTAAAATCGCTAAATGTTTAAGGCTTGCCAAAAAGATGATGCCGTTATACAGTACATAAAAGATACCATACGGTTACCAGAATTAATGTGCATTTTAAAGTAATTACCGTGTGATTAAAAAGATGTCTATTAATATGACAGTTATATGGGCCAGATCCGCGCTCATCTTGAGTTCTCGTCTTGGCTGGCGTCATCTCTCCGCAGGTGATGGCTCATCTAAGGTCTTCATAAGAGGCTGGATCTCTATCTATCTACTTTTGAAAAGGGAACCTAAGCATTCATTCAGCATTCCTTTCTTTGGTTAAAAGAATAAGGTCGATTTTTCTATTATAAAAATAGTCTAGGCTAGCATGCAAGTGCAGGGTATACAGTATAAGTAAAATAATCGTATGGGCAATCATGTTTAATTAACAATCAAAAACGCATCCACAATGGCCACAGTACAGCAAGCAGGCTTAGCTCAGCTGTTAAATGATGTATTAAAGCAATACGGATTTCCTTTTAATTCATCGATTATCAGCAACAGATTCGTTTTCCCAAATTGAAAGGACATACCTTAGAATAATAATACAAAAGAGCGGAAATGTATTGTCGGGGCTCACGCCTTTAGTTATTTTAACAGGCTGTTTTCGCGGCTCACGTACGCAGTCCGTTCGGCTACCGCAACCAGCGGTACACAGTTCAAAACAGTTACAAATACAAGAGTAAACAGATGTTTAAAATCTTATTATTTAATAAAGAAATGGAAGAACATTGGTTTATTGGTTTGTTTAGTGGCGTTAATTGACCGATTTGTGGCCAGAGAGCCGTGCATCTGTTCGCGTATCCTGTGCGCTTTCGAGATTGGCGGAGAAGTCGGTCAATCCCACATTTCCAGTAAATACGACTTGTGATTGGACTGTACGTCAGCAGACAGCAAAGCATTGGCCAAGAGCAGAAGGCCCTCCCTCCACGCTTTTTTTTTAAGTTGTGAGGTTGCGAGGCTTCATTTTCGCTCAGTCTGAGTTTCAGAGTTTCAGAGCAGAGCTGCGTGACAACGCTGCCACAAATCACGTGAGTCGCAAGCTCGCAACTTTGTGGGCGTATCTCCGCAAAGTGGGTGTTGTAAATTTAGCTCTGAAAAAATAGTCTGCAAAGGAGTGCAAATGTAATTTAATGTAATAAGTTTAGCCCTTTCAAACCTCAGTTTTCAGAGTTTCAAAACTTTTTTTAACCTATTTGCACACCAGTTTTCAGTTCACCATTTACAAGGTTTCAAACCTGGAAAACAAATTATACAGTGGGAGAACACTGACAAATTTGAAACTCTGAAAAATTGTTTGCGCAACATCGTAAAAAAGATGTTGCGGTTCCGAAAAAGGAAATCTCAAAAACAACATAATGTTTGCAGATATATTTTTATTTTTTTTAATTTTGCAAGCTTGCAAATCTTATTTTTCGATGTTGCAAAACTTTTTTTTGTAAGATTTTGAGTTTGCGAACACTAAATTTCAACCTTTCAGAGCCTTTTATTCAGTTTTGAATCCTGGCAGGATTTAAATCCCATATCAAACAAACAAACAAACAAAGAAAACTTTCATCCTACCTTCATTAGTTCTCTTTTTATCACCTTTCAAATATGTGTAGGTTTCTTCAAAAACACCCAATTTTGAGCAAAAAGCTGGGATAATTAAATTTTTGTTAAGGTTTTTTATAGAGATCAGATACAGAGCGATTTTTAAAACATACACGGAGTTCTTTCTCTTTCACGTGAGGCCCTACTATCGAGTTGTATAAGTTGCAGAAGTGTAATAGCAGTATTGCAGGAAATTCTCGTCATTGGCATGGAAGCGTTTTCTCTTAATTGATGAGTTATCCTGTCAATGGCGGGGAAAGAGTTAATCTTGGCAATGTTGTCATGATCTGGTTCTGTTTGCCTTGTGTGTAACTCCTTTTTTGAAGTTCTTTGTCTGTCAT
Organism: Paramisgurnus dabryanus; assembly: GCF_030506205.2. Lineage (NCBI taxonomy): Eukaryota > Metazoa > Chordata > Actinopteri > Cypriniformes > Cobitidae > Paramisgurnus > Paramisgurnus dabryanus. The sequence goes on along the minus strand of NC_133360.1, from coordinate 17,072,285 downwards.
GTCTGTAGTCCTTTGTAGTTCTTTTGTTTCATTGGTCCTTGTGCGATTGTTTCCTAGGTGTTTCTCCTTTCCTTGTTACCTTTTGTGTGTTAATAGCCCTAGTGTTTCAGTTATTGTTTGTCAGTTGTTGTAAATGTAATGTGTTGTTCCCTCTATTCTGTTCTGTGTTAACGCCCTAGGATTATCTTGTTTCTGTTTTGCCTGCCTTGTATTGTGTTTATTTATTAAAGTGCTGCATGTGGATCTGCTGCCTCTGCCTGTTTTGCCTCCCAACGTTACGTAAGGGATAATGTAGAGGCAGCCGGTAGTTATCGGGAAATAAACCCCGACAGTGTGATCAGGACTCGACGCGAAGCGGAGGGTCTTGTATCACACTGAAGGGGCTTATTTTCCGATAACTACCAGCTGCCTCTACATTATCCCGCTTATTACACGGCTACTTGTCACATAAGAAAAAAACCGGACATGAATATGAATTTGAAACATTTTATTGGCATATTTGTTTTGAATTAACATTTTTATCCTTCCGCGAAACTTTGCACAGATGCATAAAATGATCGTAATACCTTATTAAGATCCTCTGCTCATACTTGTCTGTCTCCATTTTTTCTCTTTTAGCCAGTCTTTGAGAAGTTTTAATGCCCATTCTGTATTTTTTGTGTGTTGGCTTCGTAGCTGTCATGCTCTATTTTGTCAAGTTCAGTCTCAGTAGCTGTCTGTGTCTTGTCGTGGTTGTCCAGTGTTTGTCACAAGTACAAGTAGTACAAGTAGTACCGGCTATGCGTTATTACTTTGGAGCGGTTCTTATTTGAAAAGAACGAACCTGCAAATGTCTCAACTGACCAATCAGAATCAAGCATTCCAGAGAGCCGTGTAATAAAATTAGTTAATGTCAATATGTTGTCCATGTTGGTACATTGTGCATTAATTAACTAAAGAGTTGCAGCTTTTGATAAAAAAAAATGTATTAGTAAATAATGCAATTAACATGAACTAATAAATGTTGTAGAAGTTTTGTTTATTATTTTTAGGTAATGCTTAAAAAAAATTTAACACAACCTTATCGTAAAGTGTTACAAGAAGTAGAATAAAAGTAGTTTTATAAAACGGTCGGTTCCAGTAATTTATTCTGATCATTATTTACACAGCTATTGACCAATAGGCCATGAGGTTGTGTATCACTGTCAGTCAGGGACTATTTTTCCAGTGGAATTGAAAGATTTTACTTCCTGAAAGTTGCACTGATAGACATTTTTTGCTTTAATGTTTGTATTGAGGTTTTATAAAAGCAATAAGTTACTCATCACTATTGATATATTGTGAATAAGTCATGGTTGAAGGGTTTGCAGTAGACTGTGCTTCAAGTCATGCCAAACATTGGCCTTTACCTGTGACTTTTTCCATGATACAGCACTCTCTTAAGTCTCTTAAGAGTCAGGTTTGTAACCTGAGAGTTGCCTATTTGAGTTGATGCCAATTTTATAGATAAATCGCATGCTATAGTCATTCACATCTCGTCAGACAAGCCGGTTCATTAACTCTTTCCCCGCCAGCATTTTAAAAAAAAGTTGCCAGCCAGCGCCAGCATTTTTCATGATTTTCACAAAAGTTTAATGCCTTCCAGAAAATGTTCTTCTTTAAATATATAAACAAACTATATATCAGCTAAAAGAACAGACCCTCTGCTTTCAAAACAAAATAAACCGTTTCATCCTACCTTCATTAGTTCTCTTGTAATCACCTCTCAAACATGGGTAGGTTTCTTAAAAAACACCAAATTTTGAGCAAAAAACTGAGATAATTCAATTTTTGCGAAGGACTTTTGATAGAGATCAGATGCAGAGCGATCTTTAAGAGTTCTTTCTCTTTCACGTGAGGCGCTACTTTCGGGTTGTATAAGTTGCGGAAGTGCGCCGCTACAGCTTTGTTTAGGAAATGCTGCTCAATCTGAGAGCTTGTGATGGCGATTTACTAGTAATCAAGGAACTGGCTTTACTGACGAGTTGCGCATGACAATCACATGCGGTTTATCGTGCAGCCCTAGCAGGTGGGTTGTGACTGTGCACTGTCAGAAAAAAGGTACAATACTGTACCCCAAGGTAACGTTTTGTACCTTTACAGGTATATAAACATAATACAATGTTTTACCTTTTCAGGTACATTACTGTTCCTTAAAGATCTATTCTGTACCTTTAAAGGTACCAGGCTTGTGCACAATTCTGAATTTCAGAATTGGCCTCCATTCAATTCATGAATTTGAATTTGAATTTAATTGACTCTGCCCTATAGGAAGTTGATCTGGAATTGGAATTGGAATGAAAGGTAGTGGAATTAAATTCATGGCAATTCAAAGAAATTCCACAGTCCCACAACAGAAAGAATCTTATTCAGTGTTAGGAAAGTTACTTTGGAAAATTGTTTGGCAACCATTTTAAATACTTGGTTAAAGTAATGCATTTTGGGAAATAGTCATGTTAAAATTAGAAAAAGTCATGTTCCATCGTGTTCCATAAAATTACAATTACAAAAAAATCGAACTTAATTATTTGTTACGTGACTAGAGTTTTTAACATTAATTGCTGTTTTATTGCATTAATAAAACAGTTCCTGTTAATGTAATCTGTACAAGTACTTCAAACTAATATGTACAAGTAATGCAATCATATCTGACATACACGGAAAGCATAATTTTTAACACTTCACTTACTGTATAATATGTATATGAATTTATTTGAATTTCTATTGAATTGCAATTCTGCTTCCTTTAATTCAAATTGTCATTTTAGATCCTCTTTTTGACATCAATTCAAATTAAATTCAAATTCAAGAATTGAATTGGAATTCAGGAGTCATTCTCAATTAAATTCTGAATTGTGCACAAGCCTGAAAGGTACAGTTAACTGTTTTGTACCCCTAAAATTTAACTGGTGCAAAATTGTTTCTTAAGATACACAATTGGTCCTTAGGGTATAATATTGTACCCCATTAGCTAAAACATTTTAATGTGTTGTATAACCATAAAGGTACAAAAAGGTACCTTTTAGGGTACCACCTCAGCGACAGAAAAAGGAACAACTTTGTAACCTTTTTTTTCCGACAGTGTGGTGCCCTTGAGCAAGGCACCTTACCCTAATTTCTCCCGGGTGCTGGCACAGCTGCCCACTGCTCCGGCTTTGTGTGTGTTCACAACTTGTAGTGCGTGTTCACTACTCACTGAGATGGGTTAAATGCAGAGGTCACATTTCGAGTATGCATTGCATACTTGACAAACATGTTACTTTTACTTTACTTGGAGAAGTAATACAGTAAAAAAAAAAAACTAGAAAAATGTTCAATATACAAAATCAATGTTCAAGATTTGAATTTTTTTTATGGATTTATGGAAATTGAGGGCATTGACCATGTTCGCTTCTTTGTAAAAAAATCGCACATTTTCAATCTTTTAATAAAAGTGTTTGTACAATTTCGTGGGAACTTACTTGTGCAAGCGTATGTTCCATTCCACTTTCCATTTTGACACATCAAAGCTCCTTCTGAAGTTTCATTGTATGGCTTAATGCACTTGTATCTCAATATATCCAAGTTGCTGTATTCATTTTTCTCATTTAACAGTGTCACAAACCGCAAGTGCTCTGCTGGTATGGAACACTGAACTGCTCCTAGAGAAACAATCAATTACAAAAATATTAAAAAATTTAATTTAATGTAGACCTTATTCACCCCTTACTAGCAAACGAAAAACAGACAATCCTCTATTAGACAGAGAATTGTTTACCTCCACAATGTGGATATGGTTTGCTCCACCTCCCATCTGACTGGCATTCAATTGCACGTTGGCCATACATCTTCATGTTGACATCAGTGCATAAAAAAACTAAGACGTGCCCAGATAGATAAGGAGAACTGATGCCCGGGTATCCAAATATGATTTTAACATTTTTGAGTTCTTGTTCCTGACAGGTACCATCTGTAAACAAAAAAGTGTACCCCCAAGAACAGCAGTGTTTTACAAAATGCTACAAACATGCAAAAAAATAAAACAAAACAGGGATACTTTTTTCTAGGGAAAAATACAGTATGTTTACATCTCTTCACTGATTTCAATGGTTTATGATTCCAGTTAATTTGAATCTTGATTGCCGGACCAATAGGAAAATAGTAGAAAAACACTTTTTATTAATTGTGTAGGAATTATGTGAGGAATTTGGCCTATTTATCTTGAGTGATAACTGTGGAGGCATCCCTAATCTAATATAAATGTAATATAATCATATAGTTAGGTATACCACTTTTTATACTAGTTATACTAACAGCAACATAAGTTTAATTTATAGTTTGTGTGCATGTGTGTGTGTACGGTAATTATCACATTGTGGGGACCAGTTGTCCTAGTATACCAGTATTTTTTTGACCTCTTGGGGACATTTTGAGGTCCCCATAAGGAAACAAGCTTATAAATCAAACAGTGGTGCGTTTCCCGAAAGCATCGTTAGCCAACTACAGTCGTAAGTTTCGTTGTTACTGACAAAGTTCAAGGATTTGGTGTTTCCCGAAACCATAGTTCAAACGAACATTCGCAAGCTACATCTCAAACTTGTGTGGTCTGAACGACAGGTGAAGAGTCTCTTCACCTGTCGTTAGAAGCATCGTTCCTTGTTATTATCAAATGTAGACTTACGTTGATCATGCTTTTGAACCAAATAAGCAAAAAAACATGTAGTACAATGTATATCCATCATTCTAATTAAATAAACATTTTATTTTACATCTTTAAGTTTGTAAACAGAATTAAAGCGCTGCATTTCAAAACTGCGCATGTGCACAGTCCTTTGAGCTTTAGGACCCTGGAGAATGCCTTTGAGGAGTGATGTAAGAGGGAACTTGCGCATTAATTAAATATCTTGAAAATAAACAACATAAAACTAAATCACAATAACAAAATCAGTCTTCCGATGCAATATATCGTCGCTGCCCGATGAAACTCACGGATGTCCAAAACGGTTACTTTTCAGGAAGTGAAAAAAACACTGTATTTCAAAAGCAGTTGAATGTAGCGTTGTCATACTTGGTACAGCATCTTTACATGTAACCATATTCTTGCCAGTGTAATGATATAATCCACATTTGACCAAAATTGAGTTTAAATGGACATACGTGCATATTTTACAGTAACGGTGGTCGATACTGTCACGAATCCGGGATGATCAGTAGTGGGTGTGTGTTTATTTACCTGTTGGTGATGGATCCTCTCATGTGCACTCACTCCTCCCTCTTGTTTCACTAATTATCCTCCAGCTGTGTCTTGTTTCTGCCTTTCTATTTATAGCCCTTTTGTTCTGTCTTTGTCACACGCTCATTGTTAGTTGATCTCTGCCACGCTCGCTGTCCATGGTTCCAACGGCTCGTTTATATCTGCTTCACCTTTATCTACTCTCGCTTCAGGTTCAGTCACCGGCGTCTGAGTGTTTGCTCCGCGCTGGAGTTTGACATCCTGTGTTGGCTCTTCAGGTTCCCTTCGCCTTTAAGCAGTACACCTGAATTCCGGTTTCCCGGCTGAGACTCTCTTTCCATCTGCGAGAGGATTACGTCGTTGGATTGTTTCCTTGTATGTGTGTGTGGACTAGTTGAGGTGCCGTGAACTGTGGAGTGATTTTTCTACCTCTCTATCTCCTCTTCTAAATAAATTACTGATTCGCAAAAGACTCCGATTTTGTGCTTCCTGACAAATGAGCGCGTCAGAAATGGAGTCTGCGAGTTGTGAGAGTCTAGATCCGGTGCAGACTGCACTCAGCCAGCAGGGGGCAATAAGTGACCAACATTCATCCCTTCTGAGTGCAGCTTCTAGAGACTTTCGTCTTCTCTCTGACCGGCTTACTGAGATTACTAATCGCCTCTACTCTACCGCTAGGAGAACCTCAACTCGCCGGTTCCAGCGGAACATCCTCCAGAGCTGAATCTGAACCTCACGCTGCTACTCCACCTACATTTGACGGCGATCCTAACACCTGCCGGGCTTTCCTTCAGCAATGTTCCCTGGTCTTCGCTCTCCAGCCTCGCAAGTTTCCATCAGCTGTTTCCAAGGTAGCGTTTGTGCTGACGCTGCTTACCGGGAGAGCGAGGGACTGGGGAATGGCTGTTTGGGAGGCCAAAGCTCCGTGCACGGCTTCCTTCGAGACCCTCAAGGAGGAGATGTTAAGACTTTTTGATCGATCTATTCAAGGAGACATGGCAGCCGCGGAGCTGGTGAGATTGCTCCAGCGTGGATCCTCTGTCACGGATTATGCTATTTCGTTCAAGACCCTGGCCGTCACCAGCGGATGGAATGACGCTGCGCTACGCTCTCAGTTCCTTGAGGGTCTCAACCCAGACATCCAAGACGAGGTCGCTGCACGGGATCCTCCAACATCTCTGGAAGCCGCTATTGATTTAGCATTATGGATTGAGAATCGTCAACATCAACGAGACCTTCGGCGGTCGTTTCGCAGAGCTTCACTACTACTGCCTGAGGTTTCGCCTCCACCTTCATCTCTTCAGTCGTCGGAACCAGAGGAACCCATGCAGCTCGGTAAACTCCGCCTTACCGGCAGAGAGAGGCAACGTCGCCTGGTAAATGGATTGTGTCTCTACTGCGGTAAGGCGGGGCATCTTGCCGCTTCGTGTCCGTTAAAAGGGGTTGCCCACCGATAGACCTGGGAGTATCGGTGGGCATTTCATCTTTCAAGTCTCCCGTTAACTGTACCTCCGTTAACCGCACCTTACTGCCTGTTATTGTAAGTTTTAACGCCTCTAACTTCCATTCACAGGCATTGTTGGATTCCGGCGCGGAGGTGAGCTTCTTGGATGCCAGGTTGGCTGAATCTTGGGGTATCCCTGCTCATCCTTTAATTTCCTCTCTCTCGGCCTGGACATTAAAGGGACAGCACATGGCAGAGATCACCCATCGCACACCCTCTGTGAGTTTGTTTGTTTCGGCAATCATCGTGAGGATATTGAATTTTATTTATTAGAATCATCTCAGACACCTGTCATTTTAGGACATGACTGGTTAATTAAACATAATCCTCACGTTGATTGGCAGAACAACATTGTCTTGTCCTGGAAAGATTCGTGTCATGTTTCTTGTCTCGGTCCTGCTTCTTCTATGTCTGTGTGTTCTACCCTTCAGACTCCTGCTGCTGATCTTTCAGGGGTTCCGACGGAGTATTCCGATCTGCACCGGGTGTTCAGTAAGGCTCGGGCTACCTCCCTACCTCCTCATCAGTCGTATGATTGTGTAATCGATCTCCTTCCAGGTACTTTTCCGCCTAAGGGTCGAGTTTTTTCCCTTTCTAAACCAGAGAGAGAGGCTATGGATAAGTACATTAGTGAAGCGCTTAATGCTGGTCTCATTCGCGTTTCGGCTCTGGACTAGTTTGTATGCACGTTGATCCTGTTCCCCGGCTCTACAGGTTCGCTTCGCCTTCAAGCGGTACACCTGTATTTCCAGTTTCCTGCTATAGACTCCTGTTTCATCCGCGAGTGGATTACGTCGTGGGATTTGCTTCGGTTCTCCGGCTCTTCAGGTTCGCTTCGCCTTTAAGCAGTACACCTGAATTCCGGTTTCCCGGCTGAGACTCTCTTTCCATCTGCGAGAGGATTACGTCGTTGGATTGTTTCCTTGTATGTGTGTGTGGACTTTGTGTTTCCTGACAGATACGTGTTCTTCCGATCATTCATTAGAATGGCCAAGTCGCGTTTCATATTGACAGATGAATACACAGTTTATTAAATAGCCTACATCTTAGTTTATTAAATATGCTTAGTTTATTTAATATTAATTATACATTTATTAAATGTCTCTTG